>NW_028262290.1:155013325-155625825 GCF_047370975.1 Nipponia nippon | reverse complement strand
GGAGGGTTTTAGGAGAAGAATATTCCATGAAAGAGCCTTCTGTTTCCCGGGGGTTATGAAAGCCAGGAGAGCATTCTCTCGGTGGGACTCTGCTGACTTCTCAGCCTCGGTTTACCAAGTAGGGGAATAGAGGACATCTTCAGTTACGTAAAACTGCGGTGAATTCCAAGAGATTCAAGAGTTCCTTTGTTTGACCAAAGAACAAACAAGTCTTGTGAAACAGTTCTAGTTATTTTGTACAGATTATGATTTAACTACAGTTAATTAGACAAATGGAAAACGTGGTTTCTTCTCAGGACTTCAAAAAAAAAAACCACTAGAAAGAATCATCTTCCAGGACTGCTCCCAGTCCTCAGCTTGCCGTCTACCTCAAATGTGGCAAAACTATACCACCTCACAAACAGCTGGCAATAGTTACCTGTACCATGCATTGCTGCCTGTCTTTGCATGTCAGAAATGAATCCAGATAGGGCTTTCTGGATCCTGTTTTTAATCCTTACTGATAAGAGTCATATTCCTGCCTTCAGGGTATCTGCTAGAAATTCGCAGAGGGACAATACTGCAATTAACTTAGAAGACCTCTTCTGATGACACCAACATACCCTTTGGAACTCTTTTCAAGGTTGCTGTCTTGTTCCAAATCCCTAGCTAGTAGAGGCAATAAAGCACATCATGGTGCCTGAAATGAGGTCAGGTCTTATCAGACACGAGGCTTTACTGTTCATCTGAGGGAAGTGTGTCCCAGCGTTCATTCTTGGGCAAACAAGTGCTTCTGTGAACACAGGTGGTGGTTTCCTTAGTAAGTTGTTTCAGTTTTACAGAATTGTTATGAGGAAGAAACGCTGAGCAAAGGAAGGTGGCTAGCGTAGAGCCTGATCAGGAAAAGGAATAAAATTTAACTTTGAGCATAGCTATTCAGAAGGACAGAAGATACCTCAAGCAGTGCGGGAAGTATGACTGATCCCTTAGGTGGTCACCATGCAGCTGCTATATAATGAATTAATTACTTAAAAGTCTAAAACAGTGAAACAATTGCTATTCCTAATTCTTTTTTATTTTATAAAGAAGCTTAATATAATTTTGTTCTTTAATGCCAGACTATTTTTCAGCAGACTACAGTTCTTATTGAGAAAAGGAAAAAAAGAAAGGTCTAATTTTAAGCTCTCAAACATCATGAGCCCCCTTATATCCTTGTTCTAGAGGGGCGTCAAAATTCCTGATACTTACCCCTTCAGACATACAGTCTTCATGTCTCTCCCAGGCCGTACCCCCATGCAACACTTGAGCAGAAAACCAAACGCATCAGACCAATGAGAAGACTGCACTGTATCATTCCTTCTGCTAACTCAGGGTTTATGATCATTGCAGAGCTCATCTTCTCCCTTTCTGTAACTGAAGAAGTGTGTGAGAGAGAGAAAACGACTTGACTCCTGTCAAAAACCAGCACATGGAGACAGCCTCGTTGTGGGTAGCGGTTTTCTTTAATGGATAGGGTTTGTTCTGCTTGTTTGGGATTTTTTCCCAAGGCAGCTTAACTGTGTTATTAAAGGAGAAAAATACTCAGGCTAAATTTTTTAAAAGCCCAATGTTCTAAAAATGCTATATATTGATAGATATGTCAATATATGTGTGTTGGGTTTATGATTTTTATTTCCTTATTGTTAAGTTTTATTGTGGTTGAGTAACAGTCAAACTGGTGCACTTTTTCCATAAAGTAATAAGAGTTTTCTGCTTGCCTCGGCCAGTTCTAATTCTCAGTGGGGGGTGGGGGCAGAAATTAATCACTGAATGCTCCCATTTTTTAATGGCATACTGCTGAGATCAGAGAGATTTGAGTTTTTTCTTGGGATGCTGGTAGCTGAGGAATGTGTGCACAAATACAGGTAAAATATTACAAATCAACAATGGATGCTGTGTGGTAATAGAAACTATTCCTATTTCTTATACAGCTCAAACTTAGCAGTCTGGAGAGAGAATGCATCTCTGAAGGAACAGTGTGCGTGAACAATAGGATTGTTCGTCCACAAAAATCAAGCAAGGTTAGACTAACTAGTTGGTTCTTTCTTGATCTGTTGTCAGATGTAGATGTAGAAGGGACTATATATTAGTGATCTATTGTTAAAGTTATATTTTGTAAGGTTTTTGTAATCAGGATTCCTAGTTCAGCAAAAAAGAATGAGGTATTTAGTATACTTAAGAAGGTAACTCCTTACGAAGAGGAACTGCAAAAAATACAGTATTCCTGGAAGCTAAACCTAGAATTGAGCAGTCAGAAACTCAAACCCTTTAAAATCACTGAATGTACTGGAACGCTTGAGCTTTACAGTCTTTATGATTTCCTCTAAGTATAATACAAAGGTTAATATTTCCTTCCTCACAAGAGCATAGAGGATTAATGCGTTAAAGTTTGTGAGGCACTCAGGTGGCATGATAAAAACTTCCACTGAAACAGGACTAGATTTCTGCTTTGTAAGGAAGTTCCTGGTTTGGGCTACCTTTTTTTTTTTTCTTTCCCCTTTTCACTCCTTTAAAACACACTCTAGTAGTTGCATTCTCAAAATATTTTATCCTGTAGATCTATGGGATAAGGCTTCATGAATCACCAGTATTTAAGAATTGCTGACCTGGAACACTTGCCAAAACCCACAAACCACTCAATACTTTGCAGTTAGTGAGATCTTATGAGCCAAGTAATATTTTACAATTCCTGATGCTGTTCTCCAGCTTTGCAGGAAGAGAGAAATCTTTTCAAACGTAACATACTACCTGACAGGAGGTTGTAGCGAGGTGGGGGTCGGTCTCTTCTCCCTAGTAACGAGTGATAGGACGAGAGGAAAAGGCCTCAAGCTGCGCCAGGGGAAGTTTAGGTTGGATACTGGGAAAAACTTCTTCACGAAAGGGTGGTCAAGCATTGGAACAGGCTGCCTGGGAAATGGTTCAGTCTCCATCCCTGGAGGTATTTAAAGAACGGATCGATGTGGTGCTCCAAGACATGGTATAGATGGACTTGGCAGTGCTGGGTTAATAGTTGGACTCGATGATCTTAAGGGTCTTTTCCAACCTTAACGATTCTATGATTCTATGATTTGATGATTGCACGCAATGGGCTATTCCTGTCATAAAACTGCAATTTAAATAGAATCCAGTAATCGCTCTGCACTGCATCGATTTGATGAGTGGCGTTTTAAGTATATATTATTTCTACATCAGTATCTTTCATAGGTCACAAGTAAATCGTTGACTGTCTGTGTGGAAGACAGTCCCTATTCCAAGCAAACTACCATCTCAACAGTCAAAGCAGACAAAGATGAGGAGAAACTAAATACTGCTTCCAAAGGGAGGGGAAGGTAAGAGAGATTAAGTGACTTGCCAAAAGATTACACAAGCTGTCTGCATTTGAGTCTTAGCTCTATGTGGATTCCTATAGTTTAGTGAAACGTTCAGGCTTCCTTTGTAGCTAAATGAAAATTAATTATCAAGTAAACTGATAAAAGTCCATTATTGCTCACATAGATCTATGATCCCTGTTACTCACGCATCTCTAACTATAGGAATGATCCAGATTCAGATGAGGTACCCAGAGATATGTTCCAATATAACTTTTCCTCTTATTTGATTTTTAATGACACAATCTCCATTTTCTCAACTAAGTGTAGATGTTTAAATACAGGGTATTCAGTCCTGATAAAAAACAGATGTGATAATTTGGATCTGTTTCTTCTCTAGCTGAAGAATCATGTATTGCATAGTGGTGAGGCTATCCTGAGACAATTTCTTAGTTATATCCAGTGCCAAAATTCAGTTTGACTGCAATGCTAGTCCAATGCACCGATAGCAGCGCTGAGTACCTACACATATGATTGACAACGTGAACACGTGCACTTTCTGACTTTCTTGGATCAGCTGCTGTGTTTGGTAACAAACGTTGTAAAGTGTTGCCGTAGAACTAGTTCAAACAAAACCACGCTTCGCAGATTTTCCCTTCCAGCCTTGTCTCTTTAGCAGGTTAGTCATATTTCTTTAAGACATAGAGATCATTTTAAAAGGTTGTGGTGTAGTTGCCAGCTATCGTTAAACCTTGGTTTTCATTAACACAGTGTAAAAAAGTCTAAGCTGTAGATGGTACCATAAATATTAAAAGCATTGTTAACAGCAGCTGGTTACAAACTTTCAAGAGATGGTTTAACGATAATAATTACTGTTAATTGGGCATAATCACAAGTCTGAAAATTACCATCCTATTTCATGGAGTTTACACTATCATCAAACCAACTAGTATACAGGCCTTACTCTGTCTATACATAGCACGTCTGTAGCAGAGCCAGAACTTCAAACCAGATCTCTCATGTTCTAGGTTTGAGCAATAATGTACTGTCTTCAATTTAGTTATTGTTCATCTGTGACAATATTTGTTTCTTTAGCTTGACCCCATTTTTAAAAGCTAATTAAACTTTAATGAGAAATCATATAATTTATATAAATTTTGTGGCTGAGTAAGAATTTTCTGAAGGGATCTGAAATCAACTCAAATTTTCTTAGCAGTAAGCATGTTAGCAATTTTCTGCCTTTGTGCTTATTTTTGTTATTCTGTCACTATTGTTTCTGAGCACTTCATAACATTCTTTAAATATCATTGTAACCACTGTGTAAAGTCTGAGTGTATTTATCCCCAGTCAACAGGTGGCAAACTAAGGCATGAAGATGTTTGAGCTCAGTCTTGTAACTGATCCTGTGCAAAAGTTGTGTCTGCTCTGAAAAACAGTTATAATTTTGTATTTCTGTCCTCAAGTCCTATACTAAGATTCAGTGGGGACCATATCTGCATATATTTTTATTCCCCAAACTTCCCATTTCAAACATGAGCATCTTTAGTTGTATTTCCTGCTCTTGTTCTCATAGATTATAAAAGAATTTTCTGTTTCTATATGTTTTTGCTTTTGGATGCAGTTTTGATTCTCTCCTCAATTATTTTGGAGATCTGTGAAGAAAATTGCATGAAAAATTTAAGGCCACCAGATGAATGATTTGCAAAGCTATGGGTGTCAAATGTTTCTACTTATACAAGGCATATATTATATAAGGCATAATAATGAGCTGGGATACAAGTTGAAAGTTAATAACTTAAATATTGAAGACTTGAAAAATAAGCAAATATCCTCTATAGAAACATATTTGTGGCATCTTTGATTACAGTTTTTTGGGAAAAATGTACACCTTGACTGATATTAACATTTTGATGATCTGGACAAGGGGATCGAGTGCACCCTCAGTAAGTTTGCAGATGACACCAAGTTGGGTGGGACTGTTGATCTGCTGGAGGGTAGGAAGGCCCTGCAGAGGGACCTGGACAGGCTGGATCGTTGGGCCGGGGCCAATTGTATGAGGTTCAACAGGGCTCAGTGCCGGGTCCTGCACTTGGGTCACAACAACCCCATGCAACGCTACAGGCTTGGGGAAGGGTGGCTGGCAGAAAAGGACCTGGGGGTGTTGGCTGACAGCTGCCTGAACATGAGCCAGCAGTGTGTCCAGGTGGCCAAGAGGGCCAATGGCATCCTGGCTTGTATCAAGAATAGTGTGGCCAGCAGGACCAGGGAGGTGATGGTGCCCCTGTACTCAGCACTGGTGAGGCCGCACCTCGAGTACTGTGTTCAGTTTTGGGCCCCTCACTACAAGAAGGACATCGAGGTGCTGGAGCGTGTCCAAAGAAGGGCAACGAAGTTGGTGAAGGGTCTAGAGCACAAGTCTTATGAGGAGCGGCTGAGGGAGCTGGGGTTGTTTAGTCTGGAGAAGAGGAGGCTGAGGGGAGACCTTATTGCTCTCTACAACTGCCTGACAGGAGGTTGTAGGGAGGTGGGGGGTGGTCTCTTCTCCCTAGTAACGAGTGATAGGACGAGAGGAAACGGCCTCAAGCTGCGCCAGGGGAAGTTTAGGTTGGATATTAGGAAAAACTTCTTCACTGAAAGGGCAGTCAGGCACTGGCACAGGCTGCCCAGGGAAGTGGTTGAGTCCCCATCCCTGGAGGTATTTAAAAGAAGGGTAGATGTGGTGCTTAGGGACATGGTTTAGTGGTGGGCTTGGCAGTGCTGGGTTAACGGTTGGACTGGATGATCTTAAAGGTCTTTTCCAACCTAAACAATTCTATGATTCTATGATTTTCTTTAGCCATTAGTCAATTTAGCATCAGATAGACTTTTTAGTATGACCTGCCCATCGTAACAGAGTGTTATGTACAAAATGATGAAACGTATAACTCGGGAAGTGTCTCTTTTTTGAAGTTTATTCAGGCCAAATGAAACATTAATTAAAAAAAATGTGGTTCTAAAGCAACACTTCCCTGAATCTAGCGTTAGTACTAAATATTATGGCGTGTTATTAACATAGAACACAATTTAAATCACAGAGCTCTCCTAAATCTTCTATTTACTTGGAGAAATGTGGTTTTGTGCTTTAACTCTGCATCAGCTATCTCTCTGTGACACAGAAATGCAGGAGAGTTTTTAAAAGACAATTCATCAGAAGCGTATCTGTTTAATTATAGCAATAATGAAGATTCTTTAGCTCTTATTCATGGGCATATATTCCTCAACTGATAAACACATCTGAAAATGGTAAAACTTAGTAATGAAGAGTTATCAGATTCTGTGCTCACTTTTCTTGAATGTCCATTTCAACTTGGAAACTGTAGTGCTAATTGGTTATAGAGATATTCCATTCTCATTGTATAAATGACTGTACAGTGTTGAAGGACAGGAAAATTGGAGTCCTCACCTTGTCTTTTACAGAAGTGGATGTATTCAGATGATAGGTGCATCACTAAATCTGTGCTGGGTGTGCATCCTACTCAAACCTGTATGTACACACAAGTATCTGAATTAGTATAGGGCAGAAGGAGGTTTTTTGCTAAGTCTCTGTCATGCTTTATCAGAGTACATGGCCCCAAGCAGGCGGAAAGGAGTGTTCACTGTTTGATCAGTATTTGTAGCTCCTCCCTGGTTAATGGAATCATCCAGGCTGAGAAATGCAGGTTTTTAAATCATCCACAGGTTGAGCAGGGCCAAGCACTTGGTGGCGATGGATTTACTCTGGAGCTGAAGCTATGCTGATGCCCATACTGCCCTAACAGTCATTGGTGCCCATGAAACAAGGATGTCTGATCTGCTTATAAGAGAATGGGTTTCTGTATCACTACAGTTTTCAGCCCAGTGCATCAAGATAAACCAAAATTGAACGACTATAAATCAGAAAAGATACACTGAGATGAAAGTACAACTATCTGGGTGTACCAGGCTGAGAGCTGTGGCCACCCCTGAGTGTGCCAGACTTTGGGAGTGGAATGACCTGTAAAAGGAGTGGAGGAAACCCCCACAAATGGTGACTGCTACAGATGTCTCATTGTAACCTACTGACACGTGTTAGACATCTAAACTGGGGATGCTTAGGTCGGTGTGGAAATCACTGTGCACCTCAGGGTACACATAGAGACAGTATCGTTTAAGCAGAGTTTTTGTGCCATCTCAATTCTAACTTCCCCTTCAGTGTAAGAGAGGAAATAGAAATCTCTCTTAAAAGCAAAAGCAAACCCAGTTTATACTATAGGAAGCATGAATAGCAAGCTCCAGCTGGCTGTTTACTAAACTAAATGCAACACTGGAAAATTCAGTGCATCAGGGAAATAACATAGCTTTTCTCTCCTGGTGGCAGGCAGCCGTGGTTGTTGTTACTGGCATCATCAGCTAACACTGACTTTGGACACAAACTTAATATCATTGATCCTTTTGGTATTACAGTAGATGGATAAAATCACCATGAGAACTACCCAGTAGTGAAAAACACATTTATACTGTTTTTTTCTCTCCTCAATACAGGTAGGTCAGTTTTGAGTTAGGTCTGTGGGGCTGGGAGCATATCTGGTAGCTTCTGTGAAATGTGTGGGTGGTTCAGTGTTTACTGGACAAATATATGCATCAGAAAATATTCCGCCTTATTGCCAGGCTCCCTGGCAAAGGCCAATGCCTGGTAGCAAAAACATGAGCCCAGGTGAGACAAATGCTATATGACCTATGCATCTAAGAGATCTTTTCTTCACAACTAGCTTTCTAGCACAGAAGCAAAGTGTTTCCCTCCAGCCTTCTGTGCCTATTCTGTGTCTGGAGAGAGGACAGCTCTGAGAGTACGGCTGTGAAATTTGAATAGGACATGAACTGTGCAAATGCATGTACTGTACATCTAAACCCTGATTTTCAATACACAGTGATTTTTTAAAAAGCTTAATGCTGCCTTTAATGCCTTTTGCACTTCTGGCCCCTCTTCTCCTGTATGTTGCACAGTAATAGCACATTTTGGTGTCTGCTGTAATATGGATAATATGTGCAGTCATATGTTCCTGATTTTCATCAAATTGAGTAATAAATGGGGGTATCCTGCAGAGATAACGCAAATTATCTTTTTAAATTAATGGTAAAAGTGATCTTGTGTCTGAGGAAGTGTGTCCTTGGATCCTATGAAGTGAGGTGGGTGGCAGATCGAGATGAGCTGGAACTCAGTGGGGAGGAGTGTGTGGGATAATGGTGGGTGATGTCCCGAGACAGCACAGCAGGACTGATAGTCCCAGGAAATCCAGAGGAGGTCTTGCTGGGAGGCCAGTAGGAAACCTACGTGTTGATACATGGTCCAGCCTGGAGGCTGGATGACACGCCGGCAAATAATCCAAGAGGAATTGAGGCAAAATGGATGAATGTGAACTGCCTCGCTTCATAGACCACCAGGGAAAGAAAGGCCTTGTATGCCCCTGCTGATAATCCAGCCCCAAGCTTGTGAGAGACAGACCTGAACCAATGGTATGTAGGTAGATGGAAGTTATAAACATGAAAAAGAATCCTAAAGAGGATCAAACAGAAAGTTAAAATTATTTGAAGTTTAATCTTTTTACTGAGAAATATAAATTGCATTGAGAACCAGGAAGGGGAAAAAGGGAAATGAAGCATGCAGTTTGTTTGTTTTTTTTTAATTGAAAAGCATATAATTTTTAAAAATAAACAAAGAATGGTATAAAAAATACATTGCTTCTCCTGACTTTGTGACTAGTACTGTTACCTCTTTTGCTCATCAACTTTCTTCTTTTAAACTCCCAGCATCTTGTTTTATAATTAAATTGTAAGCTCTTCAGGGCAGAAGCTATATTCAGATATGGAGCAGTAAACACCCTGCAGCAATAAATACTTACCCTGATTGGCACCACTGAGCAATATAAACACTATGTGAATAATGAGAAAGCCTGAGAGATGCTGAGTCCTGGATAAACACTGTTCCTTTCCAGCGGCTTACATTATAGTTAAATTAACTCTAGCAGTATACAAAACCATGTCAGCTCATCGGCTAAAGGCAGGCTGGATATTTCTTGGTGGTATGGAAAGTCATGAAGAGTTGGGTGAGCCCCATGATGTCCTCTGGGAGGAAAGATGCTCTGGGGAGAAGCTGATTTGGAACTTGGAGCCAAACTTCGCACCCTGTGGGAAGGAAAAAAATTGTCAGACAGTCCTCTTCTTATGTGACATTCGGGGGGCATTTATCTCATGGATTAAATGTCTGTACGTGAGATATATCCAAACTCCCATCATAGGCAGTGAAACCTGGAGAGCTATCCAGCTGACTGATTCATCTAAGCTTAGCCAACTGGTTTGTGTGCCGAGAGGTCTACTTTAGGGTGAGGTGGGCAGATCTCTGGACTCCACTGACTGTAACGAAAGCTTGGACATCCAATTCACAAGTGGATACCTACCAGGTGTCTTAATCTGCAAGGTGAATCTTGGTGTCCTTTAACATGTGCCCCAAGACAAGACTTATCTTAGTGTCCTTTAAGATAATATATAAAAAATTGATTAACGCTAACATTGTGAAAGTGCTTTAACCTCCTTTTAAAAAATCAGAGGTCTTAAAATGAGCCGAAGTTGCATGTGAGAATGTAGGCTTCAGATCTGCTCTGAGTAAGCGTGACCCCTCTGAACAGATGAATGAAGCCAGCGCACATTGGATAGAGACACCTGAGCTGGCTGAGCACCAGAAGCAGTCTGGTGATGCTGGTGTGATACTGGTGTGATACCAGGCAGGCTAGCCAGTTGTGCTGAGAGGCAGGGCAGAATTAGCTCACGTGGAGAACCACTGCCCTTGCATTGTACGCTGACTTGTGCAGAGGGCTGTACGGAGAATACATCTTCTCAGATGTTACTGAAGATACATTATGCATCTCCGTAATTTTTTCCTTTCCTTCTGCTTAATTTTACTTTTTTTCTCAGAAGGTGTTTCCTCCTGAGTATGTGAACTGACTGCAGCAAGAACTCTCTTTTGTTTATATGTTTATACAACGCAAACACAAGGGGCACCTAGTCTCTGACAAGGACACTGTGGCAAAACAAATCGAAAATACAGATAGAAAGCCAAAGTGCAGAGAGAGGTTGTGCGCCAAAGATGACACAGGCCCTCTGAGACAAGGCTGAGGTCTTCTGAGGTTTGATTCAATACCTCAACTAAAAAAATTTTCACTTCCATGCATGATATTTTATATATATATATATATATTTATATATATATATATATATATATATCTCAAAAATTTGGGTAGTGCCTGAAAGTTGCTGGGTTTTCTAGATGCAGGCAAATGGAGAAAAGAAACAGTCCTTGACCACAAGGGTCTACAGCGTGAGGTGTAGTCGGACAAATGAAATGAGAAGAGTATTTAGCATCACAGGTATGTTGCCTGAGTGTAGGAGCAGGACAGATGGACTGACTGTCTCTGTATTCCCAGATGTTCTCAAAGTGAGCAGGAACTGACTACTACTAAGAGTTTTTATCTGAAAGTCAGTACCAGTATGTTTTTTCACCTCATATAAACAAAGAAAAAGAAGGGTTTGTTCTGCTTCACTGGAGCAAAAAAATAACACAATAGACTTCCATTCAGGCACACAAATAGCAACTGTCCTGTGACTTCTGTATGTAAATGGGTATCCATGGTGAGATCTGCATAGCTTTCGTTAGATGGCTGCGGAACGGGGCTGTGGTTCGCACTGCAGACAGGAAGGAAAAGGCGGCTGAAAAATTCCCCTTAGAATGAATGAATGAATGAATGAATGAATAAATGCAGTAAGATATCAAGTCGCTATTGCATCACACTGCAAAAAATGATGCTTGTGTTCTCCACTGCTGCTTTACGATCCCTCTGCTCTGCTTTTCCAGGCCCATTCAAATTAAATGCTAGTCTGTTCTGGTAGGCAAGTACAAGACCAACAGATGGTACATAAATAGGTGTAAAAACTGCAGCGTGACAAGGGGCTTCCTTCCCAGGCTGCACTTGTTTGCTTTCTTCTTTCTTTCTTAGTAGTTGGGATTAGTAATCTGCTCCATGATACAGGTGCCTGTGTCAGACCCCTCCAGGGTCTTGCCTGGCTCAGAGCACACAAGGATGACCTGGTGCTGCGGGTACCAATGCAGGTGTCTGCTGTGCAAGTGGCCTCTAGCAGCAAAAGGGAAAGAGAAGCTGGGGGCAAGACTGTCGGACTTCTTGAATTGCCTGGTTTTGGGGGAGAGTGGCAGACCTGCCTAAAATTTAGGGTACTACCGATATGTCATCAAGGCTGTTTATGTCAGGGATCCGTGAAATAAAAATGAAAATCAACTAAAGAAGTCTGAGCTAATGAACGATGGCTTCCTGGTGTTGGAATAATTATTCCAATTGTTCACAGCAAGGATCAGCTGTTCTGCCAAATACGGGCTTTAAAAAATTGTGCATGGAACCCCAAAATAGGCCAAAACTGGGTTAAGGAGTGAAATACGAAAATATTACCTTTGGGTTGTTCTTGATATTCTGCATTAAAATACTGAAGGTTCACACTTTTGAGATCTTATCTGTACATGTATCAGCTAGAAACATTTTAAAATGTCATATTCTGGTAGTAGTTGAATGTAAAAAACCTTTTATAGATCGTAACATTCACCATAAAATTATTAGCAATGCTAATGCTGGATACAAATTGGAAGATACTGATACACCAGTGATAATGCATCGAACTTCTTCCTCGAAACTAGTGGAAAAGCTGTTCCTGTCTTTAAGTGAGACCCAGATCTGGCCTACATATTTTCTTAAATTTTATGCCTAAGTGCT
Source organism: Nipponia nippon (assembly GCF_047370975.1). Lineage (NCBI taxonomy): Eukaryota > Metazoa > Chordata > Aves > Pelecaniformes > Threskiornithidae > Nipponia > Nipponia nippon. Next base: position 155,613,671 of record NW_028262290.1, on the reverse strand, counting down.
AAAAATTGAAAATATTAATAAAAATGGATTCTCTCATTGCTGTCATCAAGGCAAAGCCCCAAAAGCTTTTGTATATACCTTTTACCATTCATTGTTGTATTTTGCTTCCATGTGAAGACTGGAAGTGGACCGATCAGTAAGCATTCCGTTTATTCAAACCAAGTCAGGAGTTAGGTGCTAAGCCCAGCTGCTACTGATACAGCAGTCATTGAAATGTGAAAGCATGGTTAAAAAGAGCTAATTTTAAAAGTGTTTTCCTGTGGAATCCAGCCAGCTTTCGAAAGCAAACTTTCACTGTCTTCAGTAAGCCATCCAAATGTTACAAAATCTGGAGATACAGCTGAGGAGTCCTGCCAACCCCCCGGTGCAGAACGATCATCTCGCATAGTTTCTCAGCTTGGCTGTCAGGGCATGCCAGGGTAGGTGCGTGTGCCGTGCTGCGGTCCTGGCTTTTCTTAGGGAGCAGCAGAAGAGATGCCCCTGCTTGTGCCTCTAGATCACAGACCTGGCTTGGTGTAGTCTCCATGGTCAGGCTGCCCCTCTATTTGTGGAGCAAGTATGGAAAAGGCAGAACTCAGCAGCGCTGGCAACAAGGACCAGACAGGAGGAACGAAATCAGATGTCTGGGATTCTGCGAGGAAAGGGGAGGCAGGCAAGATTTATCAAGAGGTGGAGGCAAAACAAACCAGGCAGAGGTAGATGTTTGTGCAGTCCTGAGGGAGGGTGTGGGTGTCCGCATGCATGAAGGCACAACCAAGCGTGAAGAAAGCGCAGGATGGGTTTGCGCTGGGGAGGCACAATCAGTGGCCCGGGTGGTTTTGATCTGTGCTTGGGAAGCAGATGCCTGTAGAGTTAGAAGCAAACTGTTGTGGTTTCCCAATGCTCATATTTAGCATTCTAGCAAGTTGAAGCAGATGGCAGGTTTGACTACTCTGGGCCCCATTTATCGGCAGCAGCTAGAAGCCCTTCAGGCCTCTTTGAAGAGTGGTGTGGATATGCCTGCTTAAGGAATGGCATCCTGGGATTTCCCACTCCCTTCCACTGCCTCCATCTACGTATTTATACCATGCTGAGCACTCTGGAATGCATGCCCAGTGCCAGTGCCACAGGCTGGGGACACTCTGCTGGGTCGCAGTGGGTGAGCTGATGTGTCCCAAGTCGTTCAACAGGAGTAATGTGGGTCTGGCTCTATGCCAGTGGAATTACTCTGCTTCTCAGGTGGAGATGTGGGACAGCAGACATATCTGGACTGTTTGAATGCCTTCCAGAAGCTACACCATCCATAAGCCCAGCTGAAGTGAATTCAGCATACTCAAAAAGTAGGGCACAGCTGATTTCCCATCACCATTCACCTCCAGAAGCAGAGTAGAGAAAGTCTCAGAACAGCCTTGGTCACCGACTGGGAGGATCTCCCAGCCAAGGGTCACTACCGAATGCACCCACCGTCTCGGCGGGGCTGAGGGGCTGAGGTAGGCAACACCAGTTTTGTGACTGTTCCCCTGACTCTTCCCCCTAGATAAACCAAAGTAAGTGCTCTTTTTCCTTTGCAGTTTGAGAGCACCTGCACAACGGAGGTGGAACTAGGGGCAGGCTTTGACCTTATACATGGCGCTTACACAGAAACCTACAGTCTTTGAAAGGGATTTCTAAACTTTGCTCATTAGCCTGTAGCAAAGCTCAGTGTGCAACAAAACAGCTATGCAAGTATTGTCTCCCCAAATGAGGCTTCTTAGATTCTCCAGTTATTGCTAGAAAATCCATATGATGGACTTAGCGTTTATGTCTTTCACAGTCTGTTATATATATATCTATGCCTTTGGAGACAACTGAAGCAGAAATTGTCCATCATACCAGCTGTGTGGCAAATAAGCCATGCGCTTGGCTTTTGTACAGGTGTCAGGTTCACCACTGACAAAGACAGAAAGGAGGGAAGAGGCAAGAAGAATGTCAGAAGAATTGAAGAGGCTGGAACCAGTCCTGGTCCATCCCCCTCTTTACCGGACTCTACATTGGGTAACCTGAACCAGCAGGTGAGGGCACTCAGTCACTGTGGGGCCTGCTCACAGTATGGGGCTTTGGCAGTTTTCAACATGTTCACCAGTAAAACTGATTTGGAAAGAAGAAAGAGATCAAAAGCAACTGAGGAGGAGAAGGCTGTCACCAGTACTAGATGAGATACAGCAAGTGAAGTAACAGGAAGATAAAATGGTGAGAAGTGCAAATGACCTATTGAAAGCTGATAAGTAGAAAATTAATTTCAGCCTCAAACCACCAGTTTACCAGGACGAAATCGGAGAAGTTCTCTCAAGAAAGAAGCAAAATGCTCAGAAATCCAGGTTTCAGCAGTGAAGTTCAACGTGAGCTGCAAATGCGTCAGGGAAATGGCAGGCAGATCAGCAAATAACAAATTACAGAAGTGACGTCAAGATGTAATAAAAGCCTCAGTACCCCTTTGAGATAACATTTGCTTTTACCTGGAGAGGTTCCTGAGAGGGTTGTGGGAGCTTGAAAGAAAGCACTAACTCCAAAATTGCAAACCTCAGAAGCAGGAAGAAAATAATTGCCTCCCAAAGAAACACGTAGGTAAGAAGATGCCTCCGCTGGGAGAGGTCAAGTCAGTAACAACCATGTCTTTAGTCATCACTGAAGTCCTGAAATCAGAAGGGCAGTCATGCAAGACAGAAAAGAATTGCTTTAAGGGCTGACATATTTTTTTCTCTGTATATTAAAGATGGCACCAAGCCATGAAGTACAGCTCTGACTTGGTCTCTAGATCCAGAATTCACAGAAGATTGGATTTGGGATTTCTGGGCTGGGCAAATTCATCTGGACCTCTCAGAGTTTGGGAGTGTTCAGTTCCATGGTTTATTGGCTCAGGTTTTGCTCCAGTTCACCTAGACAGATGTATAAAATCCTCTGCAGAACTGAACCAGGAGAGGACTTGGGGCATATTAATTTTGTGCAGTCATGCACTAGCTCTGTTCATGCTCTGAAGAGCTGGGACATTGTTGCGTTGTCACTGTGCCTGCGCTCATCCTGCTTTTCAGTTGAACTTGGTAGCACCGCACGGTTGCTGCTGCTGTGGCAGCTCTATGGCCATGCATCTTTAATTATAGAGATACTAATAGTGCTAAATGCTAGTAAGCCTTTGGGGCTGGGGGCATAGATGGAAAGCTCTCTTTCCTCACCAAACCCTCCAGTCATCAGGTAATCTCATCTTGCTGGGACACACAATCCGTGCCTTGGAGACTTCATCATGGGAAGCCATAGCACAGGATGTCACAGGGGACAGGAGGAACCGCTCACCTTCTGACCCTCTCCGTTTCCTTGTGCAGGGACTCGAATCCATCAGTCATCCTGACCCAGGACCGCTTTGGGCTCCTCTGATTCCTCCTGTGTATTAAAGAAAGGGAGGAATGCTGCTGGTAAGGAAGCAGGAAGGGTTGGAGGGAAAGGCAGTTTGTGTGTCCCCACAGAGGAGCACAAGAGGGAGGAACCATGCCATCAAGGTGGCTCAGAGCGGGGCCACACTCAACACTGCCGAGTAGGACATATGACTGGTATTACAGGTAGTACTACTAGCACTGCAGGTAGTATTAGTGCCTAATAACTCTGGCGTTGTTTGGTACTGTGTCCTTTTGGAGTCACAACCCTGCGGGATGTCACCTGTCACTTCTGCAAAGCTTCTGATGTACAGCCAGGTTGTGCTCCCACCACCCAGCGCGTGGGCAAGCCCGCGTGCGGCTGCCTGCTCTGAGCGCAGAGGCAGCTCTGTCACTCGTGGCTTACTGACATCATGGCAGCACACCAAAGCATCCTTTTATGAATCATACTGGGATACGACTCTCCTGAAGAGCTGCAGCCCAGGCCTGCTGCCACGGGAGGTGGAATGCTGGAAGCCCTTGCGTTGTGCTGGTTGCAGGAGGATCCCAAGGAGCCCTCACAGAGATTTCAGCAAGCAGATGGGCAAAAGCTGCCATTGCTTATATACATGTACACCCAGAAGTATATAAGCAATGCTGGAGGAGGGAATGTATGGGGTGGGGCAGGGAGGAAGGAAGTGGGAGAGGTGGTTGCTAGAACGGTCAAGATATGTGGATAGGAAACAGCAAAATTGGAGAGGATTTGTCTGGAGTATCCTACTTATCGATGTCTTCATTTTGGAGAAGGGCAATAAGCCTCTCTTCTAGGTGAATTTTAACTTTATTGGGTAAAGATTTTCTGTCTTTTTGATAAATTCATCCAAAACTGTCAATGAATAGCAGCAGCGCAAGTCCTCCATGTTCATAGATACTTCATGGTTTGTTCTTACCATGGGTGGTTTCAGACACATAGGAAGGAGCTCTTTTCTATGTTCCCTCTTACCAGAAGGCTTTGTCCGGTTGTATGCAGGCTGTTTGTGTTCTTAGACAATAAGTCCCACTGTCCAGGGATTTCAGTCGAAGGTTAAGGTCCTGTTGTGCAAGCCAGGATTATTTTTCCCAGAAGTTAGTTCCTTCCCCAAAGAACTTCCAGAGACAAAAGACCGTGGCCCAGCTGATGGCAGGGATGCAGAAGACACTGGTGAGACATCTATAATTAGTGTAATGAGCGTCAATCAGATGACACCAGCTGCCTAACCATTGTCAGGCAGTTTTATAGGCATTACAGCAACAGCGTGATTGTAAAGAGAAATGATAGGGCTATTAAGTAGTGACTACTTTCAGGACAAGCTCATCTCAGGTTTATAGGAGATGGTATGAAATGAAATGTAGAGTAACACCAATTAGTTGGGATATATCCAAACTGCATACTGCCTTTTTATTAATGAGTGCTGCGATCTCCCATCTAATGCCCGCCTAATGCCTCAATAAGGCCCTGACTCCTGTGCACAGATTCAGTATACTCATCCCCATTTATACCTTTTCACATGCAATACAGGACTGAACCAAAATTAAACCTGGTCTTTCTAAGTCTAGCAAATACAGGCACTGGATGAATTATACTGCAAGAGGAGAGTTTTAGCCAGTGGAGTTACCTGCCATTCACAAGAAAACTTTTTTTTTTTTTTAATCCAAATCGTCATTGAGATGTTCTGGGAAGGTCCATCCAAGGACCCATCACAAGGGTTTCTAGAACATCTCAAATACCCACCTCTGCTTTACATTCACTGCCACTACACAGTGAGCTAGATTTTGGGGATAGTTTTTCAGCTTGCAGTCTCTACATGCTCATTCACAATTTTTCATGGATGACTTCCTTTTCCAACAAGGAGTGAACGTTCATGCACAAATTGCAGTGGGTTGAAGTGTGCACTGAGCCAACTTGGAACTTCTGATTTAACAGTCCCCTAAGACATTGACCTGGAAGGGACATTTACCTTTTTTATGTTGTATAAAACCTAAAACAGACCAGGGGAGGGCTATGGTTTCATTATTCATGCATGATTCAGCATTCGTTATTCTTTCCCCTTTGCTAAAGACCCCACAGGTGTCTTAACTCACTCTAGTCAAAGGAAGTTCAATCAATACAGGCAGTAGACCACAAAGCACGAGTTGGCTGACCAGCATTGGCGTCTAGTTTGGGGAGAGCTGAATCCCACCCTACCTAGCAAGTTGGTGGACATACATGTTCAGCGATACATCTGCGTATGAGCTGAATGGAAACTGTGCATCAAACACTGTATTGTCAGCAGGTCAGAGAAACAAAGCGCTTATGGAAGTTTTATCTCTGCTGCTGCTGAGCTCACTGTAGCAAGGCTATGAAGAAGCAAACTCACAGGCCATAAAAAGCTGAAAATCATGTTGTATATAACTGAAAGGTCATTTCTCTGTGTTTCAGATGAAAGGCACAGACCTGCTATAGCTAAGGCTCGGAAGGTACGAAAACTTGTGAATTTTTCATATGCCTGATTCCAGGATTAGTACATAAATTAATTTATTCTATATGTAATATGAAAAGGTTGAAATGATGCAGCATAAAGGCATGCAAAAAGAGCCACACACTGTATCCATATATATTAATAGTTAGCTATTAATATATCATGTTACATGCTAATATGCTTTATGCTAATATTATTAGCTAAAATACAAGCAATAAATACTGTTCTCTGAGGCACAGAAAATGCATGCAAAACTGAAGTCTATGTTTTAATAGATTTATTGTGCCCTTAATAGCCTGAAAGTCAGATAATCAATATACCTGACATAGTTTAAGCTACCAAGGCAAATGAAAACTGTTCTGTGGTGAGGTGATTGCAGATCCATGGCCATAATCATTTTCGTCTGTGAATGAGAAAAAAGGAAGGTGGGAAAAACTTCTCAGCATTATTTCCTTGGAATCACGGGAATACTTTTCCAAAGTCACAATGCCTTTTCTAATATTGTAATATTCACTCTCAGTGCATTTGTATGCCTAATTCCTTTTTTCCCCATACATGCAATCTAATACCGGGTCTGACTGAAATGGGAAAAACCTAGTCAGCCCAGTGGCTAAACAGTTAAAAATGTCATTCAACAATTTACCAGGTCACTGTCACAAATACGTTGCTAGGTGACTGCAGATGTTATCAGCCACTAAAATACATGCATTTTCCAAATGTAGTCATCAAATAAATTTCAACTGAATGATTGTGTGTTACAATAAAGTTGAATGGCTATTTAAGGGTCTAAATACTTAAAAATATATAAGCTAATTTGAATTATATTGAAAACTGTTACCTGCCATGAAAGTAGCGGAAAGGGATCAAAATGGGGGGTAATTTGACCAAGGGTTTCTTGAGATTCAGCTCCCTAGGAACTGCAATTATACACTGTCCTCTTGGGTTTTGTAACTTCTGTGCATACCTAATGCTCACATTCTGCATCCAATTATTCTACAGCTGATCCCTGTTGACTGGCATTTCTATCAGCTAGTGATATGACTCATTAACCCTTTTGGAAAGCAGTCTTTCAAAAGTTAATAACTGTAGAGTTTGAAACTTCAGGCTGATGTGATACCCAGTCATAGAAACCACATGAACTTCCAGGCAGAAGTCCCAGAGGTCATTCTGGGAGCTGATTTTTATCGATAAAAGGAGTCTGGTTCACCTTGTAGGTCAAGGCACCCAAATGTGGGCTAGCTTTGTGAGCTCTCATTCCTGGTAGTGGCAATGTTGTCCCTTTCACCAGTGGGGCTGGGAGAGCTGCTCAGCTCTGCAGATGGAGGTCTTTACATCAGGGTGAGCTGAAGAGCACTCCCAGACTCTTGGAGTGTACTAGCTGCATTGGCAACGACTATGGCACAAATTTAGATACTTAGCTCAGGTGTAAAAACCTACATTATAGGGTTTTAATCTCAAGCTGACTCCACACTCCAAATAATAGGTGCAATAATTGGATACAGTTATTTTTTAGAGTGGAAATCAGATTAGATGACCTACAGATTTATTCTGCCCTCAATATGTGTGAATGTACATAGTAGATGTGAGGTAGGGTTCAAAGAATATGCCACTGCTTGCATTTTTCCCAGAGCTTTGAACCGTAACATCTGTGTATGCTCCCTCGTTCAATGTTCCTCTAGAACGATGAAGAGATTACTTGGGAGTAGTCGGGCAAGGACTTGCAAGATCACACTTTTCAGCTCTAACCAAACTGGATCAGAGGTATCTAGATGTGCATGGATTTAAGTGTAAACTGTCCATAAAGAGTAATGTGCTAGTATTAAATCCAAAAATATCTCCTCTGGCTCGGGAAGTTCCTGGGCCACCAGTGGTGGCAGACTGGGCATGTATTCTGAGAAAATACCACTATTTATTATTTTTATATATTCTGCAAATTTTTCGCTAGGCTTCCACTTCCGGCCACATACCAGAGATGAAATATTGCACCAGATGGATCTTGGCCTGACCTGTGTGGCCATTTTTGTGTTCTTAGGCCTCTGTGTCACCAACTCTTACCCATTATGACAGTATAGGTGACATGGGGATTTCCAGCAGTGTATGGGATTCATGTCATTGGTCTCCAGGGGGTAGTGCTAGGTATGGGGAGAAAATATCATGGAATAAATCCTTAATCTTTCTGGGAAAGCTGAAGGGAGGACAGCAGTTTGTGAAGTTTATGGTTGCTGTAGGTGCAGTGTTTAAATGTAGCTTAGATAACTGTATTTGCTATGCCTAAGCTAAATCTGGTTTTACCACATCAAAAAAGGCTCAGACAACATCATATAAGGTCCATGTGCTCTGTTCTGGGAGAGTTACACAGCGTTTCACAGGCTGTCTGCTAGAGGCTGTGCTGTTACGCCATTGCTCCAGGGAGAAGTGGTGTTGTAGGAGAATCATTGCTCTTCCTCTCTTAGCTTCACTAGCATCAGATAACATAACAAGAGACAGTGGCTATGAATTGTGGCTTGGGATGTTCAGGCTGGACCAGATGACCTCTGGAAGTCCCTTCCAACCAACATTACTAGAGTCCATAGAAGACCTAGACTCGTCTGAATCAGTAACTCAATGCAGCTATTCCAGAGGGTCTCAAATGGCTCCACATATTTATGTGATGGCAACTGAATCATGCCCCGTAGTCAACAGAGTTCATGGAGAGTGATGCAGCTGGCCAGTGACTAGACAAACTATGTGTTTGAGAATGCACCATCAATCAGGTGGATATAATCAGCGCCTTTTGGGATAACCTAGTGTATCTGACCTGCCCTTCGGATGTCACTTCAGCAGGACATGTACCTGTCATAGGTTCTGTGTTGTATCTATGTGAATATCTCAGGTGCCTGGTGGTGTCTCCAACGGCACGACACAGTTGTGTTTAAGCAACTGAATCAAGCCCGGGATGTCTCCTGGGTGAGCAGAACGGATTTTGCTTTTTCATCTGCAGCAGAGCAGGTTTCAGGATATCCTCAGTGGCTTGTTCACCTTAAGTAATTGTTCTCTGTGGTTGGTACTTTTAGCTTGCAGGATCCCAGCACCAGGTCAAAAAAATACACCAACGCTCCACTACACAAATGTTGATCTGGGATGAAGCCTTCCTGTCAGATTACATTTGTTCAAAAAATATAGTTGCCTAACCAGGGCCACAGGTCAGAGTCATGTTCACGGTAGCTCATTTACACATTGTTTGGGTTTGCCTCGTTCTTTTTACTGTCATCCAAACTGGAGCTGGGTGGAGGTACTGGGCCTACTGGTTTTATGGGGAAAAGCCACTCTGTAGCAGTTCCCCCGGCAGCAGTACATGTAGTGACACAGCCTGTATCCCATTTCCATATTAGTGTTTTAGCACAGACACCGAAGGGACCTGAAACGCTGAAAAGGATCTGTAAGAAGGCCAAGCACAGCAGTCTGCGCTGTAGGGACGGTAAGGTGGTCCGTCTGTCCTAGAATGGGTTGGTGGCATCATAAGCTGGGATGTCTGCCTTGTTCCAGAGTGTAGCAGATGCCCCATGGCTGGACATTTGGATCCCTGGAGGCTATCACTGCTGGTGAGAAAGAGGGAGTACCCAGCACTGATGACTGAACTGCTGTCCCAGATAAAGCCACTGTGGAGAAATAGGAGATTCCCATGAGCCAGCACCTCTTCCAGGAGCTGGCATCTGAAGGATTCAGGCTACCACCAGACCATGTGAGGAATACTGCTTTTCTGACCTTTTCCTGGTTTCATTTGTGGATTTATTTGTTTCTCCTCTGCAATCCTAATCTTTTACCGGGCACGTGGCCAGGTCTTAGGCACTTTGCTACCAGGTCATATTAGTATGGCCACTGATAAAATCACCAGCCCCAGCCGAGGAACGTGCTTCCAGGCCTGCTCCACCTTGCTGGCTTTGTTGGGTGTAACACTCCGTGAAATCCTATCCTTTAAAAAATGGAAAGTGATTCACAAAAAAGTGGTATTTGAAAACCGAGCCATGTCAGTTGAATTAGCATACTTAAGGGGAGTGTGAGGTGGGGACAGGACTGAGTGGAAAACAGGAGTGGGAAGGCAGTGTCAGGCTGGCAGCGGGGAAGCCCTGGCCATGAGCCCGCCATGAGCCTCATCTCACCACGTGATGCTCCTTCCCTCTGTCCACCTGCAGTGCCTCCGTTCATGGAGCGGATGAAGACCACACAAGGCAAATGCTTTTACCTTAGCTCTGCCTAATTGCTTCCAGGTAAAACCATGGCCCACCTGTAGATTTAAAATTACTTAAATCAATTATTACTCAAGTGCAATTGCTGTAGCTTCCTTGTGTGTCATTCATGGTGCTTCCCAGAAGCCTGAGTACCCTTGTTTTTCTCAGGTATATCTTTAATAAAATATATTCCTACTGAGATTTCTTTTAATGCAATGTCAGAAGTTTCCAGAAAGACATTTAAGCTGTAGAAATTTAAGTTAAAATTACTTAAATTTAAAATTAATTCTTTCTCTTGAATCTGAACAAGATATTGCCTGGATCTTGGAGCAAAACTTCCAAAAGGAGCCTCCCACAACATGAAATGGAAGGATAGAGATGTGTACCACACACCTGAAAATGGAGGGAGTATCGCAGGTACAGCAGCCCGTTCCACAGGCCAGCCCGTTTCCCCTGCTAACGAACTACCTGAAACTCAGCCGCTGTTAGCAGAGCCCAGCGGCCACTACGCAGGTCCCCTCCACTTGTTCCGTGCTGCCTCAGTGGACAAAGAGATACTGCCTGTCTGGAGGGAACAGCGGTAGCCCTGGTACAAATATTCTCTTTTCATTTTCTGGTTTTTGGAGTTTAAGTTTACACCAACTCTGTATTGTGACAAAGTGCCAAGCACTGATGGGAATCTTCCGTCTGTGTTAGGAATTTTGGACACATAACAACAACAAAGGATTAATACAGCTTTGCTTGAAAGCAGAAGTTAAATGAGGTTATTTAGGAAAAAGCAATCTTATTTCTTTAAAGTACAACTTCATTTCATGAAAACATCATGAATTAACATTTATTTGGAAAAATCATATTTGTATTTTAAGACTACTTTTGGGGATTTCCAGACTGAATAATATTTTCTAGAATAAATTTATTCTGGAATGAGCTATTGCAGTTCTGGCTGATAGGATCAATCAAGAAACTACCAGTCTATATGCTTAACAACAACAATAGTAGTAGTAGTAGTAGTAGTAGTAGTAGTAGTAGTAGTAGTAATAATAATAATAATAATAATAATAATAATAATAATAATAAACAACTTTGCTTAATTCTGAATAAACCTGAAAATGTGGGAAAAGCTCAGTTTTACATTTTCTCTTTTTCCTTTGTGAGACAAACATGGGTTTCTGTTGCATCATTTGTTCCTGCTTTTCAGGCTATTTCAGTATACTGAGATTTACAGGGATCTGTTTAGTTTATCCTGGCTTTTGAGATGACTTGATTACAGCATATAAGCATTATCAGAAGAACAAAACAATGGAAACTAAGAGCTGTTTAATCTAGCAGAGAGAATAATGTGGAAGAAAAGCTAAGAGTTAAAGCCTTATTAGCAATGAATACTATTTTAACAACAGATGCAAATAAGATTAGAACAGCTTACCCAATGAAAAGGGTGCCTTCTCCATTACTTTTTGTCTTCAAAACGGGCACTTCAAGGTGTCAAGGTGATGGTGACCTTTTCTGTAATAGTCTTGTGTCTAGACCACTCCGTCAGGCTGTGGGAGATCTGGGGGGACCTGCCCTGGGGGCAAACACCAGAACACCAAGTTTTCCTCTTCTCCTAACAGTTCCCTAATCACCATCGGGCAATTATCACTCTCCATTGGCTCTAAAAGGAAAACGAGTAATAATTTAGATTAACTTAGATGGCTAACGATTTTTCAGAGATGTAGTGTCTACAAGAACTTCCCTAAATTAAGCAGATGGATCCCATTGTAATATAAACACGCTTTTGGTGACCAAGGCTTCAGTAGTTCTCTCTTCAGTTCAGTGGATGAGGGTGCAGCTCCCATCTGCTTAGCTCAGTCTTCTAAAGGGGCTGCACACAACAGTAACTCTGTACTAGCGGCCTGATAAATTTAAAATAAACTTTTTTAATGGTGGGTTGTAGTAACTGCCACAAAATTTTAAAAAGTGGGATTTTCCTACAGCCCACTAGAGAGGTGTTAAGTAATTAAAATAATGCGTGTGTGTTTATTTATTTAAAGGACACATTAACTGTAGTTTAAACGGGCCAGGAAACTTTGCTGTTTCAAAATGAAAAGTGATTAACAGCTGAATATGCTTTCTAAAGCTGCTGCATCGGCATCTGCTGTTCAGACTGTTGATACTTTAATATTTTGAAAAGAAAACTAAATTCACTCTCCAGTGTTAATCTACATTGCACATACACACAGGCACCCTGATTCTCTCATTTTGGATGAGATCCATGACTGTATTAACAGAAACATTTCAGAGAAATCTATTTACTGGTTTACCTTCAGCACAAAGCACCAAATAATGTGGAGCCAATATTTTGTTTTGTCATGTGAAGCACTGCAGTATGGCCCCACGCACTCCAGGACTGGTGCCGGGAGGAATAAGTCAGCTCTTTCAGGATGCAGTTGTAGCTCCCTCGGTGTGTGTAGTTCATGGTGCTTCCCAGAAGCCTGAGCGCTCTTGCTTTTCTCAGTATGGATGTCGGGATATCTTTAATAAAGTGCATTCCTACTGAGATCCCTTTTAATGCAATGCCAGAAGTTTCCAAAAAGATGTTTAAACTGTAGAAATCTGTAGGAGTGGCAACGCTTAAGGACCAAGCCTGTCTACTGTACCACTGACAAAGTCTGCTTCACTTTCTACATAGCTTGCGCTGTTACCAAGGGCCATTTAGTACAACAGAAATCATTAAAAATAAACAGAGTAATTCTTATTCCTAAAGCCTGTATTATTGGCCTTATTCCTAATGCCTTTTGACATAACTCAGTAAACTTTTGTCACTCCCACTGTGCTGGAAGCGTGCTCTCCAGTGTTCCCATTGCGTCTGTCCATCAGGTGAATTTAATTTTCCTGCAGGGTTTACTTACCAGCGTTTTATTTCTTCTGAGCCTGATTCAGCCTGAGTGGCACAAGGCTGGTTTTGAGAGCGTGCGTGGGCCACGTGAACTGCTGAAAGCAAAAGAACTAGCCATGGTTTAAATTTTGGGGGATGCTGGTAAGTCGGTATGAAGTAGGGACCGGTGGTGAGAATTAGGCGGAGTTAATGGGAAGGCTGCCTCTTGGCTCTGAGGTGCTCGGGGGGCTGGGAAGTGTGGGCCTGGAGACTTTTTACTGACATACCGATGTTCTGTCAGAGAGAACATACACTTTGAACACAGAATAAAGTAACTGAGATTTGGTTTGCTTTTTTTTTTTTTTTTAATACTTCATTTGACCTGTCTACACACGTCTAAGCCTCAAATTCCAAACCAAGCTTTAATCCCTTCTCCTCCAGAGCCCTTGGAGGTGGAAAACAAACTGGTGGTAAATCATATCACTAGACTTTAATAGCCAATGAACAGTAAGTAACACTTTTTCCTCCCGAGGGATTTATTTAATGTTTAATGAAAATACCAATTTGCATAATTCACTTGCAGTATAAAGGTCACCATCAGTCTGTCACTAGGATAACAGGGTAATTACTTAAGATAACTATCTTCCAGCCATAAAAGAATGTTAATTTGTTGAAAAGGACAATTTAAAATGATTGTATTTTAATTATTATATCATCTTTATTCTATTTTTAAGAATGTCAGAACTTCTGCAGCACAGCTCTCAAAGCTGTGTATCCCTTTCTCAAAGGCAGTGGATATTGAGACCAAGCAGACCAGGCTGCTGTACCAGCTCCTGAAAACTTTCCGTTTGCTCCACTCTTTTCCCTCTGTCTTGTTCACCTTCATTATTTGACAGTTAGCATCTGCAAACCTAGATAAATGGCAACAACAACTGTAAATATGAGAAGTCTGAGGGAGTCAGAGTGATGGACCAGGTGTCTCGGGCAAAGAGGCAGCGGTCCGACACCGTGTCCCCTCTGAAGGTGGGGAATGTTCTCACTCTGTGCCGGGGTCAGGAAGACCCTGCTCCAGGCAGGCCACTCAGTCATACTCCATCACCAAACCCTGTTGGGTCACGAATAAAATATTATCCCAATAAGGGCCCATGGTGTAAGAGGAAATAGAGAGTGGCTGTTAGTAAAGCCCAGCTAGGCCAATAGCTGGAAACCTACTGAGCCTTTACACAGCCAAGCCCAGCCAAGGACTTAGACATCAATACATTCATATAGGAGGAAGCAGCTTATGGAAACATCTGCTGGAACAGCATGTGAGCCCCAGCTACTGACTCCCCTACAGCTGCACAGTATAGGCTGCTTAGGGCCAAGGGCCACCACCACGCCCAGATGGTTTGCAAGGAAGATCCAAAACTGGCATCCAGCTGCCAGCTGTGCTGGAGCCCTCTGCATTCCCAAAGGAATATGTGTCAGAGCTGGCCTGCAACAAGGACTTCCTAAATTGCTAGTACGTGCAATGCAGCCACACTCATACAGGAGTATTTGTGGCATTGGAGCAAACAGCATCACTTTATACTTCAGACTATGTCCTCCTGCTCCTCGGGGGAGACTCCTACGAGGGCCGTACGCACTGCTTGTAAAGATGATGCAGTGTAATAAACTCCTTTTCCTCTTCACTGTAAAGCCAGGATGGTTTCTCTCTCATGCTGCTGGATGCACCAGAAGGCTATCTTTAATACTGGGAAGTGACCCCATGAATTACTGTTTGCAGAAGGACAGACCTACTTTTTCTACTCAGCACAATAGACCAAAACCGCACTATGTTTCATTTAATGATTGGTTCTGCACAAAGCTTTCAAATAATAAGCACTAAGCTATTTTAAACCTGAGCAAGCTAAACATTTCATTTAGTATTCACTTGACTCCACTTTAGCTCATTAAAACTTCTGCTGCACTGGAGAAGGCAAAGAGGGCAATATGATTAAGACAACATGATTAGGACAGGGCAGCCGGAGTTTCTCTCAGCTGAGAGTTGAGGAAATCCTGTTCTTCCCTTTGAAGAGATGCAGCAGGCAGCGCTGGACCCCTGGCCAGGCCAGGATGGTGGTGAGCTCCAGGCACCAGGTTTCTCTGCCTCTCGGGTGCTCTGCAAGGTGATGCTTCAGGGATAAGCCTTGCACTGTGCAGAATGACCCCGGCTGTTTACCTCCATATCCCCAGAGCAGTATTTCTTAAGGATATGATATTGATAACTCCTCAACTCTCCTCAGCTGTGATTCAGAAAGCATCGTATTGCATTTACACAACTAATCGTATATATACACGTTAGTTGCCACTGTGAAATAGAAGAGATGCAGCAACAATATTAATAAAATCCTGGCAGTTATGAAAAGATGATGGATGCCATCATGCTGAGTCTGTTGTGGTGTCCCTGCCACAGCAACAATGAGGTGCTGCAGGTGTTAGGGCTGATGTCCTGGCCTGGCCTCAGCCTGGCCCCATCCCCAGGGAGGTGCCCGATGCCCAGGGCTGGGGCTGCCCCCGCTGCCCCCCGCCTGCCCTGCTTCCTCGCAGGGAGCTGAGGCACCGCACTGGCTTTTCATGGCCAAGGGTGTAAATGTGCAATTTCTGCAAAATCCATCTTCTGCTTGCGTTTAATCACAAAACTTCTTTTTCCACCTCCTCCCAAATCAAGACGCAGGACAACGGTACAACAGTCAATGCTGGATTTAGATGGATTTGTGGTCAGAGACTCCTCTGCTCCACAAGCCCTCCACCATCCGTGGTGGGCCAGGGCATGACTACTTCAGGCCTAATTTCCGCCTCCTTCCCAGCTACCTTCTCAAGAGCCAGCTCTGTTGGGATCTGTGGCTGGTCACTTCAGTTTTGAATATAGGTCCTGTGTGATTTCCAGATGAAGAACTCTCATTAAAGAGAACTAGAGCACAATAAAAATAGGCTTTGGAGGACTGGCCTGTCTAGTCAGTCAAGAGGGCAATCCAACAGCACAAGGAAAAGGAAGGTCCTTATAAGACGGTATTCCTGACACACAAAGGTATATAAATACACACCAATGGCTTTTTTGGTATCCTTCCTGACAGTGGCCAATAGCAGATATATGGAAGAGCTTCCCAACAGCAGCATTCCCATACAATATTCCAGCCTTAAGTCATCTGAAGTTTAGGTCTCTTTAAACCACAAGTGGCATCTTTGTCTTTAAAACAATAGTGTAACTCAGCATCTAAAAATAATCCCATGGAGTCATACGTTCCCTTGTTCTTCAGCATTTCAATCATTCCAGCTACTCCACAGTGTCATAAAACACATATTAAGAAAGAAAAAATATCCAAAAAGTTCCCCGGAGCAAAATATTTATAAATAAATGCAACCTCTTACTCCTTAAAGCACATACCTAAATCACGTGTTTTCAGAAAGCGCTGAAGGCTCTGGATGAGGATGGGGAAGTTCTGGCCGCTCCTCAGTGCCTAAAGGCCACCCGTGGCCAGAGTCGCGGGTGCCCCGCCAGCCAGCCAACGTACAATTCAGCCTGTGCCGAGCTCTCACTCGTGGTTGTTTACCCGCAGGAGCTCAAAACCTGAAAACAACTAAACCGGTAAAAATCTGATTCTTCTCCAAAAATGAGATCTTTGGTGGAAGTCCCGTGTAAGCTAACAGAGGAGCAATGCTTCAGCACAGGGCTCAGAGCAAACACCCAGAAGCGCTGCTGGGGGACCAGAGCCGTCCCTGCTGTAAAGCTGTGCCTGCAGCCAAGAAAACTTACTCTCTAGCTGGCAACAAGTAACATGAAGCGGGGAAATTGTCTTCATTAGTGTTATGAATGTTTCCCTCTTCAACCAAGAGTTTAAAGGAGGCGCAGAGGCATGGCTGGACCTCAAATATTGTGTTAACTGAATCTGCAAATATGTAAAACCCTGCTGTTCATATTCTGCTGCTCAGGTGGTTTCTGGTAGCCCCCAAAATGACAAGAATCATCTTTAGAATGCTCAAATTATTTAAAATAACAGTATCCTGTTCTCACACACTACAATTTTAAATCATTTTCTTTGGGAGTGTCTGAAGGAAATGAGGTTAAGCCAAGACCTGGATTTAGGCACGCATTTTTTCTTTGAGTACAAAAAGGAAAAGGTTGAGACACCTTCATTTAGGTGGCCTTGATTCATCAGCCAACGCTAGCTCCTGAACTTGCTATGCATCATCATCGCTGTGTGTGATGAATACTTCTGAACACCCGGACCACAGTCGGTACCCACGAACTGAGGCACCCTCGTTTAGGAAGCTGGGAAGCGTTGCCCTCAGAGAATGGCAGGTCTCTAACGTGAAACCCTCAGTGAGTACTTAAAACAAAACCCATCTGCGAGGTGCCTCAAGGGAAAAGGAGGTAGAAGCCAGACAGCATCTCTCCCTGCTCCACCCCTTTCAAACTAATTATGTGACCTGAAAGCTCATCCCTTAATTAGCCGGGAAATAAATTACACTGGCTCCTCCTGGTGGCTGATCACATCAAGCTCAATACGCATGGATGTTGTTATTAGTGATTAGCACTCATCTTCATTTGGATGAGTAGCCATGCGTTTTATTTACACTGCACTGGAGCTTGGAGCCGTCAGCCAAAACCACCCAGCCTCCTGTTGTATCTGACACAAATACTCATGGCCACCACATTTGACTGTTGCATCATTAACTTTTTGCTAATCGTTGGCTGTTGATAACAGCGGCCTTCAGTAGCATTGCAGGAGGGTGGGGGGCTGGAGGCGTACAGCTTGCTAAGGGGGTATAACTGCTGTGCGCTGCTGGGATTCAGCTCCAGAAGGAAAACTGGAATAACACAGCTACAAAGCTTACTGGTGGAGGCAGCAACGTGTGCAGCCAAATAATAAAGGAAAGCAGCTGGATTATGATTTGAGCCAGTTTGTGTCCCCGAAGCAAGCCCACCTAGGATTCATTCTTTTAATGGCACAAGTCCCCTCTGCAGTACCAAGGAGCCAGCATCCCCCCGTCTGGGGAGGCTCACCTCAGGAGGGGGAGCGTGGGCATGCCAGAGGACACTGAGAATTTTCATGGTGAAATTTGAATAAATATTCTGCACGAAAGCAGACCCAGTGACTGAGCGTGCCAGCAGGCTAGCCTGGAGACCTGACTGCATTTGAAGGACTGTGGTTATAATTACTGTCACCATTGCTTGCATCAAGAATTACAACCACATGAATTTGGAGCCTCATCACTTTTAGTCAGTGCTTTAAAGCTGTCTCTCTCTTACGCACACCCAGTGGTTTTCTTGATCTGTTTTTGGACAGTGAGAAATTATTTATTTTTATACCTAGACTTCCCAATTAGCCATGATAATACAATAAACAGGGGACTGAGAGTAAGAGGAGAGAGATACCTGGCTCTGCAGTCTTGCCCAGACTATATAATGCGACAGGGAGCAGGCTTGGATGTAGTGCTAACTGGTGTTACAGAAAGCCATCTTATTGAAAATGCTGATTGGTGCTGCCGAATACAGAAAGGGGATGAGGATTACCTCAGGCTGTGTTTTGTCAGATGTTGTGTGAAGAAGAAGAAATTCACACAAGCCAGAACCTGTTCCAGGTGTGAGATATGAGACCTCTACCAGTTTCCTCTCTGTCCCTCTCTTTCCTGACAGCTGAAATGTTTAGTAATTGAACTGTATCAAAGGTATATCTGGTTGTTATGGTGAAATCATATAACAGCTCAGGGGAGCATTTATATTTGTTATTGCAGTAGGATAAGTTACTGGGCTTATGGTTGAACAAATGGATCTGTGCTCCCCATTACATCTGCATGTTCTGTTGTAGCTCCAACACAGGTGCTGTGGAAGAAGCCCTTATATACAGCTCACATATAACGTTTGTGCTTCAGACCCAACCCTTTTCTGTTAAGCCTCAAAGAGCATCCATCCATAGGCACCCTTGACCCTCAGCGCTATGTCATCTCTATGGACAGGCCCTGCTGAGGAGCACAGCGTCACCAGAAGGGAGAGAAGCAGGAAGCCAGAGGACATCAGAGTTTTCAACAAGCACAAAAAAAAAAAAGACCCTCC
Organism: Nipponia nippon; assembly: GCF_047370975.1. Taxonomy (NCBI): domain Eukaryota; kingdom Metazoa; phylum Chordata; class Aves; order Pelecaniformes; family Threskiornithidae; genus Nipponia; species Nipponia nippon. The sequence goes on along the minus strand of NW_028262290.1, from coordinate 155,594,673 downwards.
CCTCTTCCCTCAAGAATAAGAAAAAGGCCCAGAAAAAGCAGAGAAGAGACAGAAAAATGGATAGATGTGGTCCCAGATCTGGGCCAGGGACACAGGATAACCTATCTGCTAATCTTCTCCTGAGGAGCAACAAGTTTTTCTCAGTTTGGAGATCAGATGAGTGATGAAATATATACCCCACAATGCGTAAAAAAAGGAAGGTTTGAAATAATTTAGTTATATAGTTTAATAGGGAAATGTAATTTAAACATGCAAATATGAACAGTAGTAGAGGTAATATATATATAGGCAGTGGGAAGCCCTCAGAAGTTGGGTGGATCTGTAAAACAGCTTCCCATGGCTTAAGGAGCTGGTACGGGAGTGAACACCTCTTCAAGTGCAGTATCTCTATGAGGAACATGAGCATGGGCATCTGGATCGGACTAAAGCTCTGTCTAGCCTTGTACTCCACCTCTTTTACTATCTTACAGTGCATCTCCACAAAAGCATGTGAGAACAAGACAATGTGTAGTTTTACCTCCCTGAACTGAATATATTCTGCCTCCAGCCTCCAGCAATCTGTGGCTCAGGGACTTCCTGAGCCAGAGGTAGTATGTTTACATTTAGCACTTGCTCATGGACACCTGGCTGAGGCTGTTCTCATGGAGCACGAATCCACGCTATTCACTAGCGTGCAGCTGTGTCAGCTCACTAAGAGATGCCCCACTGGTGTCGCTGTCCTTGTTAAGTGGCATGTGCTGCATTTTCTCTTTATCTAGGCTATAAAGCCAATATGACATTTTTATAAAATGCAGCACTGAAAAATTGAGAGGATTATTTCTATAGGTGTGAAGACTTTGAAGGTGACAGTACTATATTTCTTTAGAACTGACTTTGTGTTTGTTCCTGCAGTGCCCATTACGAGGATATCATATGGCATGTTGGGAATAGCTCTGTGCTGCAAAAGATCTCTTTTTTCCCAAAACATATCTGTGTGTACTTCCCTTCTTCTCCATATTTAAAGCAAACGGTCCATTTTCATATAATTGTTACGTGGAGTCAGAGGCAAATATTGATAGATAGCGACAGAATTTAATTTATTTCTTTGTTGAAGATATTGATTTTTCTTGGGCTTCGACAGCACTGGCTGCCTTCCCAGAAACATCTCTGAATTTATCATCACTGGGTGCCAAACTGAGGCAGAAGGAACAGGTTTTAAATATAAAACTCCTCAAAGTGTGGGGACGTTTCAGCATGATGAAATACCAGCCATAACCCTGAGTGCCATAGAGTAAGGACAGCTGAGAGGAATCGAGGCAGCGAATTAAGAGTGTCAGTAGAGGGTGATCGGCTTTAGAGAGGGGTGTCCCTTTCTGCCATGGGGTAATGACTCCTCACTCCTAACTTTTGGTTCGTACCAAATGATCCTTCAGGGAAGGATCGTTCATTTCCTTCTCTGTCACAGTTGTGTCTAGGCAATGAGTGAAAGAAATGAGAGTGTAAACTAAGACAGACTTGCTCATCTGCAATATTTTGCAGGCTCCAACACTCAGAGCTACCAGAGGAATCCAGCTGCTCAAATCGTTGATGGGCACAAGTCTCACTTCGTACTGCCGGGCAGAGGAAGGCTGATGGCCTCACTTTCTCAGTCTTCCCTGCTGACCAGCCTTGTGAGCTTTAATAGCTCCCTCCTGAGCTTCCTCCTCCCACTGGATCTGTACATGCTTGTACCACAGCTGAGCTTAGCCATGGTGCTCGTCTAGTAAAGTATAGCTTCAGTATCTACCCTTAGTATCATCCCAGAAGACAAATTAGGAGCCAAGGCAAAGTAAATTGAATTCCGTACTAAACTGGAAGCATTAAATCCTCTGTTGACTTCATTAGACTGGACTTAGAGTGAAGATGTTTAGGCATAGCACCAGGATCCATGGTGTATAACTCAGGTTGTCCACAGTGGGTGAGGGACAGGCTGCCGACAGTGATACTCGTAAGCACGCATTGCACCATTTAGCCTGTGAAGTTAGTGTGGCATCTTGCTGAGTAAAACGGTAGCAGCTACTCCCTGTTAGTTTGATCCGGCTGGGCAAGCTGTCAGCGCGTCCTTCATGCAGGGGTCACAGCGGGAGGATATGGAGCAAACAGAAGCAGAGAGGAGAGGCTGTAGTGTCAGGGGAAACACCCTCTTTCATCGAAAAAAGATCAACAAGGCAGTTCACAAAAAGTCTGGGTACCTGGCAAGATCAAAGCAACCTCCACTACTCAGTCTGTGCAGAGATCTTACCCTCCTTGCAGCAATGCCAGCCAAGCCTCTCACTCCCTCTAATGTTAAAACAGTCTTTGATTTAAAAGAAAAGGACCTCCAGTTGTGCCAGTCTCTGGTTTCCACCACCTCAGGGAAACGTGGAGTGCCCTTCTCACTTCCCAGCTGGGAAGGTGAAAGCCCACAGCCCAATCTCTTCCCTAGGGGAGTCCTTTCCCTTCATAGTGAGCTCTTGTCCTGGTGAAACCAGTTTCTTCTGTGAGACAGGAGAGCTCTTAGTGCTGGCAGGAGAACCTGGTTGTCTCTCCTCTTGGTGAGAAGCACCTCCCAGCTGATTCATTCTGGGCTGAAGAGAAGAAACTCCCTTTTTACCTCTCTGAAGGCTGTTCTTTATATTCTGCTGCCCTCTGAGCTCAGCAGTAGTGGCTGGTGCTGGGAAGCATAGTAGCCTTCGCTGATAAGCCCTGCACCCTGCATATCTTCCTTTCTTTGAATGTTTTCTATCAGGAGAGCAAAAATTCTGTATTTCCTACAAAAATTGCTTCCGGCTGCCAGCCTGGCTGGGCTTTTCACTGATAGAAATGACACTGTAGTGTAGTGTTTCCACTAACTGTGGCATTGAATGAAGCAGCATGTAATGTAGAAAAAGGACAAAAAGGGGTGTGTGGAGGCAGTTTGCTAATGGTGACATTTTAAGGCACAGGCTACCCCGCCTAGCCCCGAGATCTGGGATCTGGTGGGGTGGTGGTGCCGGGGTGCAGTGCCCACCTCACGCAGAGCCAGCAGCAGCCCACCTGCGGCACAGCACCGCTGCCTGCGCCCACCTGGCTCCCACCGCCTCTGGCTCCTGCCCTCCTTCCGAGCAAAAGTGCAATGAAAGGTAATTTTTTCTGTCTGAGCAAATTATAAAAAAATTGCACCCCTCTGGTTTCACACACAGCTTAGGTCTGGGATGTCGGTGCGCTGCAGAGATTTGCTTTTACACTGATTGAGCAGCAGTGTGGTGGTGTTGGGACATTTGTCAGGGCAAATGCTGGTCCCTGGGAGACCAGCAACCCACCTCGGGTAGGTTTAGCATCACATTTACCTTTCCCGGGCACTGCCAGCTTCTCTGGACCTGAAGAAGCAGCTTCCTCTGTATGCCAGCCTTCCAGCTACACTTCCAGACAAGCCTGCAGCCCTGAAAATCCCACATAAATACTGTCCCTTGCAACACTGGGTCTGAATATCAGCTGCTCTCACCTTTTAAAGGAGCAAGATTCAGGGCTTCTTGGCTTCAGAAAATTCAAAAGGAATAAAACTGAATTAAACGTTTCTGCCCATCTCAGGCTAGTGTGTCTGATCTATTCCTGACACTCCTGATTATTCTTGCAAAATCAGACCTGGGGGCTACTCCTCCAGCCTTGCCTCCCTTTGCCTTCCCCAGCAGCTGGTTCCTCCGAGTGAGCAGAGGACTGACTCACTGATGCTTTTTCTCTTCTCCTAGCATTAGTCTTCTATTAAATTTTGAATTTTGACAGCACTCTATTTTAAAGGAAGCAAGTTCCTCTATTAACCTCTGCTCTGCTGATGTGTGCTGCAGATCCTACCAGTCCCTCCAAGGGGGAAGGCTGGATGAAGCGGGGGAGCGCCGGTACCTTCCGACCCTGGAGAAGTGAATTCCAGCCAGCCTGTTGTACCACCGGCCGAACGTCAGCACAGCTGAGCCACTGCCGTCACATTAAGTTGTAAAACACAAGAAATGTTCTTTATTGCTTTGTCTGGCAGTTTTCTTTAAAAAAGAAAAAGAACTACAAGGAGCCACTCTAGATGTGCTGCTTTTACTAAGTTTAACACTGTACCTGAATGTCCTGTACGCGTTATGGCCCAATCCTGCCCTCTTTTCTCCGAGTCCTTCAGACCTGGCGGTATCGGTCTCTGCACTTGGTCTCCGAGAGTGCGAGGAAGCATGGTCAGGGGTATACAAAAGACGTTCCCCATGCTGAAAGGAATAGCGCGTGTTTCTGGTTTGAACTAACAGTGCACTGGGTAGATTTCAGCACACACAGATGGGAGAGAAGTCCATACCCCCAGGTCTTAGATCATACATGTGCTTAGGTCCTACTGTGATGCTCTTTGCAGCACACTAATACCATATTGGAAGAAGGTCTTCTGAGGAGCTCAGTCTGAGTATAGAGGGCCTTCTCTTTCCCATCTAGCTAGCTTCTAAAGCATGGGGTAAGATTTCATCTGTTTAGGTAACAAATAAATTTCCTGTATAAAAAAAACCCCAATGGCTTGCCTATGTACTAGAGTGCATCTTTAGGCAGGTTTAAAACTGTACAACACATCTTAATGCTTGAGAAGTCATGTAAAATACAGTATGTACAAGAAAACTGGAGTAAAGAAATGGTAGTGCACTGTAATACCATAGCAGCCTTTTTAAAAAAACTGATCCTGGGAATAATCTTTAATATCTAAAAACTTAGCCCTCAAGAATTACCATTAAGAGGGATAATAATTCACCAGCTAGATCAGAGCATAACAAGTTCACAAGCAAAAATTCATTAAGGAAAACTCTTTCTTGATAAACTACAGTGAAAATGACTGGAGGGATTCACACTTCTGCCCTTGAGATGTGTCAGTTCTCTGGAAATTTAATACAGAATTTAGTGTTCTCAGACACCTTCCTCAGAAATAGCAGAGATAAATCACAGCTGTGCTAAGCCCAGCCAGCAAACTCCATTTCTTTCCTAAATCAAGTCCTGGTGTCCACAAAGTGAAGAAAAGGGGAGCGCCTGGAGCTACCTGGGCATCTGTTCTCTGAAGGGGACAGACCCATGGCCAGAGACCCCCGTGAGCCATCTATTAGCCCCTTGGCTGGTGCAGTGCTCATAGGAGTGTCTTGGCAGAAACGAATGACAAAGTTTCCACGATAAGGTATGTAGGAGGTAGGACAAAGCAGAGGAAAGTAACAGGGGGATGTTCAGGAAGGTTTTCTTACAGTGAGATCAGTAGGACTGTGAAGGAATATTGGGCATGCATGAGAGACCTTTGGTATGCACCACCTACAGCTGCACCCGACAAAGGTGTAATACACATGCAATGAGAATTTCCCTTGTGTGCCCAAGGGCGATGGAGTGGCTGTTCAGTATACCTCTTCCATCTCTAACGTCAGACTTTAGAATAGAACGTTAATGCCTTTTTTGCATGGAAGTAGGGTCTGCAGATAGGGACTAGCTCTGTTACTGAAAATATTTTTTGTTCAGGGACACTCCTAGGAAAATTGCATTGATACCTCAGTGCCAATATACAATATATGTTGATATATTTGTGAATACATGAATGTATATAGAATGTCAGGTAAAATCCTTCCTCTGCTGAAATCAGCCAAAATAAGTAAATATTTTTATTTATTATTACCAGAGCACTCAGGAGTCCCTAATCATGTATGTGGATATACAGAGTTCCTTCTAGAAGAGGACCTAGCCCTTGAATTCCGTAGAACCAGGATTTCACCTTAACTTGTAGTGCTCTCTGAGTTTCTCTTGCGTTATGTTCTACCTAAATCTTGAGAAGAGTGCTTATAACCATTCTGGTTATGTCAGGGCCACAGGGGTAGGGCAGCAATGTCCTCCTAAAATCTATTTCCTAATGAGCAAAAAGCAAAGCTAATGGTGGTGAACCTCTAGGATTTGTGAGATTGCTGTAAGGACACCGCTATGATATTTCTAAAGGTTCATCTAGTTACCAGCATGGGTTGTTTTGTCACTATTTTGTTTCTGTTGAAGGTAACCTGGCACAGGCTGTATGTTCACAGAGAACTCTCTGCTCCATACAGCTGATCTCATCCCATCTGCGCACACCTATAACCCAGAAACTTGTCTTTCAGTGTAAAAACACAGTAAAAACATCATGAGATCTAAAGTGTCGTTAAGTATCAACTTTTACTTACGCATTTTGACTGCATTTCTTTCTTCGTTCTTGCACCAGGTTGCATTTTCACCCTGCGGTTTCCCGACAGAAGAACCAGACTCGTACTCAGCACAGAGGCAGTCCTGCTGGCTGCTGGTTTTTAGGGCTGAGGCTGAGGTGCCCAGCCCAGCTTCCCAAATCTGGGCTCACAAAAAGGATATGGACTGAATACAGAACGTTCTTCTTTGCTTAAAGGAGATGTAATTGTTAGATATTAGGCCTCCAGATGGTGGATCCCAGCAGTGGAAGGTGGGGGGTGAGGGCAGGCTGGGTTATTCTTGCTCCATTCTCTGTTTTTCAATAGAGACAGAGCCAATCTCTGCCTTTCTGCTGTTGTAACGTGTCAAAAGACACTGAGCACCACTGATCTAAAACACTCAAACTGGATTTTACCTAGAAACAAACAGTAGGAAAATAAATATTTCTTTCTTTTCCAATATAGAAATGACCAGATGCACCACTGTCATCTGATGCACAGTTGGTTAACCCAGCCTTTCGCTGCGTGGGGCCAGGGACTGGCTTTAGGGGGTGGAGGGCTGTGCCTTGCTCACGGGATGCGCTCAGGCAGTTGCACCGTGCTCCTGAACTGCACCTGAGCTCTGCGGGACAAGCTGGCAGCAAAGATGGTGTAGGTCCTCGCTGTGCTGCAGGAGGTCCTCGGAGCAGAAAGCATCACAAGAGCATCGTTTCCATTCACTCCCAGATTCCTTTAGACAGATCAAGTGTCATAAAAAAGCACCTTGGTTTAACTGATAGTCATACCCATCCAACGTCCATCTCACTTAGAGGTAATTGAGCGGGGCATGTATTCAACCCATACGGAATTTAAAATAAAAAGCCACTAGACTCCAGTGTTGTTGACTGGAAAATATTGTACTCGTCACTCCAGCTGTTTCTGATTGCTAGTTACAAATATAAGTTATGAAATATCCATTTATTTAGGCATTGCGGGTCACTTGACAGGGAAGATGAATGATGTCATCAGCTTTCCTTTAGTCTTTTCTAGCTGAGCTATGTGGTGTTGCTGACATTAATATGCAAGCATTGTGCAAGATCCCTTCACATGGATCTGTTGATCTGCACTTGAAAATGGATAGCATCAGCACTGCTGTAATCGTTCCTGGAGGAATTCCTTTTAATTGGGCTTTTATCATCTGGACACTGAAAGGTGAGACTGAAATTTGAGAATTTGCTTTAACTTGTAGCCATATCCAGAATTTAAACTCAGATCTCCCATATGGAAAAAAAAAGAAAAACTCTGGTATATTGTATTTCCTACTCCATTATGTGGTAGTTAATAATTAAAAACATGCTGCAATTGCTTTTATGAATTCATAATGTGGAGATGAAGGATTACTGCAAGTTGTAATTTGACATATAATAATCTTTACTGTATTTCAGTTATTTGCTAGTGAAGCTTAATTTCTTTTTTCAATTTTGATGATACAAAGAAAGAATTAACATCAGATGTTTCCTCTGCACTTGTGCAATTCTAAAATGCCTTTATTTAAAAGAAAATAAAATTGAATACCGTTTGCTAGAGCACCTCTTCAAGGCCCGTCTTACATGGTATTGTTATACAACAGGCTCCATCATCCCTCAGACAGCACCGTGCGACTGGCTGCCTTGGGGACTGCTGCCGCCGATGTGACGTATCGGATCCCTTCAGACCTTGGGAACACAGTCTGATCCATCACGAACTCAAGGGAGTTTTATGCCCTGCAATTTCATCCTTAGGTGGCTTTATTTTGTTTATGTCTCCAGACATACAAAGACCACCGGTAGGCATCTAACCCTTGATACAGCCACCAGCACCGGGTAGCTTGTTTCTAAGCTATGATTACTTGCACTGTGCAGCACCCCAGGGCCCAACCAAGCTGAGCTTGGTACTAGCAGACATGGAAACACCTCCTGCCCAGCAGCTTTACTGCAGGGTAGGGAAGAGTGCAGACACATACATGGACTTGTCTGGGGTTAACAAGAGAGCCTAGTTTTCCCAAGTGCATTGTCTGTGCTGGCTCTCACAAAAAGGAGCCCCTGTCTTGCCCACTCACCAGCTTGGATGGGAAAAGGAAGAAACACTGAAGCAGCCAGAATTACATGTCTGGGCTCTGGTAACTCTGAGGAGGTGGGTAAAGGGCAGTGAACTCTCATGTCCAAGCCCCTTAGACAGCACGGCCCATCAGCAGTGCCTTCCTTGCACAGTACTCCCACTCACATGTAGAAGGACATTTCCCAGGGAACCAAACCCAAAGCCATTAGGGTTTTGGGGGTTAAAACCAGTGTCCTGGTTTCCACCTGTGCATCTACACAGAGCCTGGGCTGACAGAGGAATCCCTTGGCTGTGCCCATATTGTTAGAGGGCCCATGACATGCACCCTGCAGTGCCAAGGCCATGTGCTGGACCATGTGTGGACCTGGCTGTGGTTGTAGTGTTGAGCTCCTGAGGCCTGCTGGTAACACACGTTGGGTACATCTGTACTAGTACATTGAACAGTGCCAGGGAACGTACCCAGGGACTGCACCTACATCGCTTACAATGGATGGCCCAAAGCATGGTTTCAGACATGCGAAGCAGTCCTCTACCAACAAACTCCCAGCTGTAGTTCAGAAGCAGGTAAGGGACAAGACACTTTCCAAAGAGGTGACCTGCATGTGACTGCCCATGTTCTGGGGATTAAGGAGCTTTTAATCACAAGGAGATGGGTCAGTCCATGCCTGAGAAGGGCGCTGGGCATATTCAGTTTAATAGTGCAACTATAGTCTCTGTGGGGGGAGTACTCCGTGGTGAAAAAGCTGTCTATGCACATTGCACTTTGGAAACACAAGGAAGTCTGCCCTATGCCCTTGACATCTGCCTTGTCATGATCATGATCGTGGCCATCATGATCAACAAAAATCAAGGCTTGAGGGAAGTCCTCAGCCTCTCCTCTGCACCTGCTGCACGCCATACCAGCTCTTACTGCTGCTGATCACTGCAGTGAAGATCAGCTCAGTTAGTGTGATCCCTATCATACAGGATGGCACACAACACTCCATGGTGGGTGATGACATGCTTTGGATAACAGACCCTCATCCTGAACATTAAGGAAAGTCAGATCCATCCCTTCCAGGATGCTGCCAAATATCTGCCAAGTCTGTGGCTGGAGCAAGAAGTACCATCTTCCAGCAACCATCTTCGTGGAAGGTTAACACTTCCTATAGAGGACCTCATGCCCTATATCCCAGAGGGCAGAAGTCATCCTATGGATTATGGCAAGTCTGTCCTCATTTGGTGGTAGCTGTGAGGTGCAAGACCAGGGTGGAGGATACGGCCATTGAATTCAGTTTACTACAAAGAGAAGTTGTTAAAATGAGCAAGACCAACAAACAGCAGGCCATTAAATCATTACCACTGCTTTGCAAGCAAATAAGGCAGGAGGCCACCCCTGTGAACAGGCAGCAGTTCCCGTTCTGTGTGTGATGGCAAGTTCAGCACAAGGAGAAGTACTTTTGGAAGGTGCCCTTGGGGCACCAGATGCAGCCAATTCTTATTCTCTGGCTGCCAGGAGCTGCAGACTACATGTCAGGATACTCTCATTAAGCACAGCTCACTCCCACTTTATCCTACAGGAACAAGGATATCCTCATCAAGAGGGTGCTGAGGCTAGGTTTCTGCCCCATGAGCTGGACATGTGCTCTTAGCTGATCTCTCCAAATCTGCTTCCAAGGGTGGTGGGGAGGAGGGAGATGGGGCCTGCCTGGTCCTCTCTCTTTCTCTCCCTCTCTCTCTCTCTCTCTCTTCAGCTGCTGTAGTGAGTGAGGAGTCTGAAATGGAAGATGTCTGTCATATGTCAAGCTCTGGCATGCAGCCCTAACTGCAAAAGTTTGCTGACCACGTGGGGTACCAACACGGTCTCCCAAGTACCACACGCAGTTTGGCGCAAAAGCCGGCCATTCCTGGCTGCAGCCAAGGACTCGTTTCTGACCTTTCCATGTCTGTATACAGCTTCCAACATCTTTAACGCAAACCAGAACTTCTCAGTTCTAAAAAGCTGTCTATACTTTATATGTCTGCTATTTCTTCATATTGCTGCTGACAAATCTTCTTGCCAAAGGTGCAAGCATGGTCCTTGCAGATGTTGACCACAGGCAGAGCTGCTTCCCAGCCAGCCAGATGTGGCTTTTTGCAGTGTAACTCTGAATGTGAAGCATGTAGATAATGGCATAGTGTATATGAGATTAGGGAGAGGCATGGGACCCTATGAGGCTTGCTTTAGATGGCATATAGTAGATAGGAAAGGTCAATGGGAGCTATTTTGAGCTGGACATATACTCCAAGGATGGGATTTTTGTGCTCTTTGGTCTATGTGTGAGTTACCCTGGCCAGGAGACAACTTATTTCTCTTCAGAGTAAGACTGGATGTGAACTAGTATATGTGCACTTTAGACAATCTGGCAAGCTGACACTCTCCATGAGATAGAAATGCCCCAGCGAGGTATTGCAACCATCTGCTCTGATGTCCTGCGTAGCATGGACCATGCAGTTTCATCGAGTACGTACTTCCTCAGGCTTGCAGCTTCTTCCAGAGGTAAACTGTATCTCCTGAAAAGTTACCCATTACTCATTGCATTTGGAGAGAATTCCCCAACTAGAAATCTCTAATTACATAGCGTCAATGAGCTCTACTTTCAGTCTGAATTTGTCACTTTCAGCTTCTAGTCTTTTCCCTATTAGCTTAGAGTTTTCTACTGCCAGATACTGTCTCTTTGTACAGGTATTTATAGGATCTTCTCTTTGTTGAGATTGGGTCCCTTTGGTTTCTCATTGGAAGAAATTATCCAGATCTCAAATAATTATTACACACTTTTTCTGAACCCTTTTACACTTGCCAACATTCTTTTAAGAAATGGAAATGAGAAGCGAGGAGCCAATACTCCAATCAGTACTGTTGCTTTCAGTGGAAATGACATTGTTTATACCTGACATTTTGCTTTTTGGCTGCTGCAACACACCAGGAGCTCATGTGCTCTTAGTGACTCATCAGGCCTTCACAATTATTTTCTAAATCATTCTTTTCCAAGTACCAATCTATAACTATGACCTACATTTTTGTTTCACACATATATGACCTTGCCTTTAAATTTCTCACAGCGCCTGCTGTTCCGGTGAGCCTTAGTTTCCATGGTCACCACATGACCCATGGGAGCTGACCTTATTAATTATGATCCCAGTAGCTTTTGGGTTGCCTGCAAACTGTTATGGTTAATGGAGTTGTCAACTGACTTTTAGTTGTCTGGCACATCTCGTTGCTCACACTAGAGGTTAACTTAGATTGTTGCAGCCTGGCTGACTCTTTGGGAGCTCTGAAAAAGCACTGTACTTTGGAGGAGCATCCCACACCTGGGCTTTCTGGGGAGGAAGCTGCTGGACCCTGCTCCATGTGCTCCTCTTTGAGGTTATGGCTTTCCGTTTGCGGTACCAGAAGCCGTGTCTCTGAGGTACCAGAGCTCACCCTGAGATTGCCAGAAGGACTCAGAGGCAGCCTGAATCACCATCAGGCTGTGCTTGTAGGTGCTGTCAGAGCCCTTCTGGAAGTGACTGCAGGCCACTCTGCACAGCCTACAGCACACCGTTTACCTTTTATGTATCTGTCTGGTTTTGCCCTAATCGTAGCCCCAGTTCCTGAGAGTACATAGAGTGGATGGTCAGAGAACGAGGGCTTCATACGAGGGCTTGAGACTTCTCCCAAAGTACAGTGTAGATAAGGCCCAAAGTTCCGTCTTGTCACCTTGAGTGTTTGAAGATGCTGTCACTCTGATTGCGATAGTATCCATCTGCTGTGCATTCCCTGGCGTGGTGGGTGATATCTGGCTTGAGCGTGCAATGTTAGCAGCCAGTAGGATTGTCCTTCTACAGCTGAGGAGAACAAAGTGGACGCTGAGGCAGAGAAAGGCAGTGAAGCTGAATCCCTAAAAAACACTTTTTAGCCTAGTTTCATAAAGACAGTAGGTCTTTGCCACCGTACTGCTGCCTGTTTGTCTCTTCCAGACCCTCCAGTGAAGGAGGTCTGCTGGTGAGCTTAAAGTGAACTTGCCAGAGGGCTCTGCTCCTACAGAAGATAATTCCCTACAAGCAACCAAAAGCAGCGGGTGAAAGGAGGAGGGAGGCTCCGCTAACGCAGCGTGAGCTCAACACCTACCTGTTGAGCCTGGCTGCCGGCTGGCTGCTCAGCACCAGAGTCCCATGGAGCTCGGAAGGAGCCACGGCACCTTCTGCCTCTTGCACAGCCAAAGTGGCGAGGCGAGAAGGAGAGATGGACCCTGTGCCTGGGGTGTGGAGGACACGGCATGTGGAAAACTACTGGGAATGGTGTGGGGAGTGAGAGCTCGCAGGAGATTAACTGGGAGCAGATGGCAACCCAGGCTTTGTAACCTTGCTCACAGAGCAGCGCGTCTGGGATCAGTGGTACGGCACTCACCTACAGACTAAGTGGAAGAGTTCTTCTCTATCAGCAACTTGCACATCAGTTGTTTAATTTCCAACAAAATTCCAGTGACTGAATGTTTCAGGATCATTCCTCTGTGTCACATGCACAGGGTAGAAGTACTTCCCAATCATTAGTGTTAATACATTGAAAATAGGAGTAATTGAACACTAATTACCCTTCTGTTTGCACTTTGTAGTCTAGGGGAGCGTGTGCTCTGGGTCAGATCACGGGCAAACAGCAGCACTGCTGTGCAACCGTGACAGCTTCATCTAAAATGACCTCATCTCTGGAGCCCTCTGTTGGATCTCCTTTTGGGCTGTTTGGAAATCTGCTAATTAAGGTATTATTTGAGAATAGTACCTACTATGCAGGAATGTTGCAAAAATTAATTAATTAGTTTTTTTAAAGTTGCAGAAATGAAAAGTGCTATATAAGTGTTCCTAAGTATTATTAAGTATTATAAAGCAATGGTTCACAACCTTGTTTTTTTTCTGATATTTCTTTGCAGCGTTCACTTCCTAACCTGTACCACACAAATTTCAATTAACAGTAATGGTTCAGTATACCACGTGTCAAAGGATAATTCCCCAAAAATGTGTGAAGTCAATTCTAAAGACAAGGGCTGTTTTGTCATTATATAAGTGTATATATATAATATATAAGTACATATATATTATATATATATTTACAAGAGTGTGTACACATATATATACCCACATATGTATGTATTACGAACAGGTATGCATGCATGTATGCATGTACGTATGTATATATATGTATGTATGTCTGGGGACAATATGATGAAGGGAAGTTTTAGTAATTCTTCACAGGTGATGCTGTGGTAATACATTCCCCCGGAATAATATGCAGGTCCCTTTAGGTCACAACTCCTGTTTCTGACACTACCTTAGTAGCAATGATTCATAGCAAATAGGAGATTGTATAGCAAATCATACACATTAAATCAGTCACCATCACAGCTTGCTACCAAAGGCCCTCCTGGATTTCGCCCACTATTATTTAAAGAAACTGTGAAGATGTTTAGGTACTTCTGAAAGGCTCTCTAACAGCACGGTGGCAAGGTGACCTTATACAAACCCAGGCAGAAACTGGTAAGGAAGGTTTTTTTCTTACCTCCATCCCACTGTGATACAAATGCCATCTTTTCACAGTACAGTGTGTTTGTGTGCCATATGCAAATACAGGAAAAGCGACAGCAAAGGAAAGCCTGAAATGCTGAGTACCAACTCACATTTACGTCTCAGGGTTTTTTTTGATGTAATGGCTAAGAAAAAATACTGCAAGGACTTTCACATTGAGCAAGAATCAGTGAAAGGTTAAAAAAATTGAAAAAGAAATGAATTCATAAAACAAAGATTGATTCTACAGCCACATAATTAGCAGGTATTTTTAGTTTTTCTTCAGAAAGAATGCCAGTCAGCATTTATGTGATTGAAAAGGATAATGCTGGTGTGAATGATGTATGGATCTGTATAGCCAGGAATGAAAGAAGTGGAAAGAAAGGGTTTGTGATGGGTGGAGACACTGGCAGCTGAAGGGCTGTGGGAGAGGGAGGTCAGTCGGCAGAAAGTAAAGAAAATACAACATTCAAATTGTGGAATGTAGACTCCTTTGGTGGCCTTGTGTTCAGAGGAGGGGAAGCTCTTGTCATCTGAGGAAGTCTCTGTTTCGTCTCAGGAGAAATGTTCTGTCTTTTCTCTTGCCTCTGTGGCTGCAAGAATAGGGAACTGCAGAAATATTGCTGGCTAGCTAAAAACCAGGCTGCAACCAACCTTTGCCTGTTCTTGATTACGGCAGCTACGCTTGGTCTTCAGACCACTCATGGCCTGACATGGTAGAGTGACTTGCAGGGCCAAAAACCAGTGGCGCTGGCAGATGCTCTGATGATCCTTTGGTAGGATCCGCACCCGGGAACGCAACTGACTGTTCCAGCAATTGCTACCCAGACACACAGAGGTTACAAGCACATGAGATCCTGGGGCCACCGACAGAAGTTAGGTGCATGCAGAGTGAGTGGTTAGGGCAAATTGTAACAATATCAATAGCTCAAAATACAGTACTTGGCAAAATTATTACTACTGTGCCTTACGCTACAACCAAAAGATCCTGCAGAATGCCATAAATCTTCTTTCAACCTAGCAGGAGAATTGCACCGTGTTGCTTTTGGCAGTGTGACCACGCTGTGACTCAAAAGCACCACCTGGCTGACTCTTCAGACAGTAGCAGAGCTTTCCAAACTGCCACCTTCGTCAAATATTGTTTTATCTACTTGCAGCTACTTGGCTATTTCAATGGGTTTAGCAATATCAGGGTGATATTTTTAAAATGTCATTGCTAATACCTTTTAACTATATGCTGACAAAGATTTAGTTTATTATAAAACCTGAAACCTACTATCCTCAGTCTAGCAATGTGAGGATGAAGGCATTACTTTTGGAAAGAACATCAACTTCATTTCCAATTTTATGTCAAGAATACATCTGTAGATAGAGTTTGTGTCATAGCTGATTGCAGGGGCATTTAGATGTCAAACTGCTCACTTTCCAGACGAAACAAAATAGGCATCTAAGTACAATAAAATGTGCCTGCAATTATATGTGCCATCAAAAATGACACCTGCAGATGTTCTCAAGTGCAAAAATCTGAGAACACTTGAAATCATTTCCAAACATGTGAAGTTTGAAAAAAGTAGAATATTAATATCTGTTATGGGTACAAAGCACATCCTGCTTTTGCACCTTAAGGGGTATCCACTCAGTAATCTTGAATCCTTCTGATATTTACATTTCTGGATCTTTAAGGCTTTTAAGGCTTAAACAAGGACAAATAAAATCATAATTAAATAAAATATTAATATGACCCTCCTCTGTGTTGCTTCCCAACGCTGCTGTTACTGTTTGTTCTTTTTTATTCCTGTTCCTTTCCTCTCCTTTTCCTCTCTCTCTCTCTGACATGGAAAATTTTCCGAGGCTGATTCCTCCCGTCACCACTCAGGGAAGGCTTGCAGAATTGATTAGCCTTTTGTGAGTGTAGTTTAATTGTTAGTGCCAATGAATTCCACACCTTGGGCCTCTCTGTCAAGAACCTCTGATCACAAGCAGTCTCAGTTCGTTCTCTGCCAACACTCCATTTTCCATGGAGCTACAGTGAGTCACGGACGGGTCAGCAACCGAGGATGTAAAGTAATTTAAAATTAGGGTGATAATTCAATATTAGAAAGTGAGCTAGTGGAGCATAAAAAACCTCTTTTGGACCTAAGAGAGAGGCAATAGCCTACCATACCCTTCAGGTGCCTTGGAGAGCTGCCCCAGGGCACACTGCGTTGCGCTGTGTGTGGTGAGCACCTTCTTCCAGCAAAGCAAGGCTGGATGCGGCTCCTTTTGAAAACGTAACCCACTGATGCCACCCTGTCGGGGCCAGAGCATTGACAGGGCTGACACGAGGCACTATTTTTGCAGAGGCATTACGTATTCCTTAAAGCATGACAAAACTCTGCCAGCCCTAAGACTGAGCATCCATATTCAGAAAGATGAGCAAAGCAACTCTTTCCTGACCGTAATAATCACCAGACTACAGATGGGTCCCAAGGATTTTTTTTTAATATCAGGAATGTCTGGTGTAGTAAGTGTCAGTAAGCGGTCTGCTGAGGCTCTCCGCTCCTTCAGTTTGGCTGTTGACTGCTCGGGGAAGGTGGGTGAGACCAGAGGTTTCAGAAGTTCCTCTTGGGGCTCTTTAAGGCTTTTAGAGGATTCTCCCAGCCTGTGTTCTTGGTCAAATGCCTGCAGAGGACCGGGCACAGGAGAAGGCGGCTCTTCATAAGCCTTTCCCTGCCTGTGTGACTCTGACCTGACCCTGGCAGCACGAAGGTGTCCCTGCTTGTCCTGCTGCTGAGGTGAGGGGCTCCTTCCCTAAGGCCCCTGCTAGACTCCAGCAGGGGCAGCTGCCAGGCACAGAGCGAGTCCTCCGCTTGCCATCGCTGTTCTCCGTAATGCTACGACAGCAAATCACGTAACAAAAGGACACACTCCCCCTTCTCCATTTTGGTTGAGCTGTCTCCTTCCTCAAACAACTGTAAAGAAGAGCAGTTAGGAAAGACATAACGTAGTATGTCTTTATCATACTTCCTTTAACAATTTGAAAGTTTCCCCAGGATTACATGGTAACTACAACGATTAACGTGCATATATTGCATTCCTGAGAGTGTTCCTACACGTGTCTCAGCCATGTTACCAAGACAGATTAGAAGGCATTACTCATCTGTAGCAGTATTGTTGCTCTCCAAAAGCTCTTTGATCCATCACGGTGCATGCCCTTTGTAATGATAATTTAAGTGAGAGAGTCTGATGTGTAATAATTCAATTTTGGAACTTCCCCTTATCTGCCTTTCGTGTGCTGATATGAAATGGCACTCTTTCAAAATAAAATCATGCTCTGGATATTTCAGATACTGCAGATATGTGTAAGCACTAGTGCCTGTTTATAGCTTTATTTTCTGTATTTAATCAATGCGATACTACTGGGCTGGCAGTTCAGAGGTTCTCTGATGAAGTCGGGAGGAGTTGCTGGAGAAGAAGCAGTAGTTTCCCTAACTGCCATCTACCAATGTCCCTTGGCCCTGACCTTTGCCTCCAACCCAGAAAGCAAGACGCTGGGGAAGCTGCCAGGCCTGTTCAGGCCCACGTCTCTTCATTGTGATGACCAGAATGGGACTGACTATTTTTCTGCAACTTGGCTACTGACATGGAGCAGCTTTTTAAACCCAAGAAACCAAACTGAAGCAAAATTGCCTTCAGAAATAATATTTTCTGACCAGCCTGTTTGTTAGTTGGACTTAAGCTGCTGAAAGGAAAAGGTAAGAGGGGCCCTATATTGCTGCCAGACCAACAGGTTATCAAATAACCCCCCCTCAAAGGCATTTTCAGTTAAGGAAACAGGAGGCTGAGCTTTTCACTTAGGCAAGGCTCATTGTGTGCAGTGTTTGCTTGATAAACTAGCTTTAAAACTTTAGCACATATATACAAAAGGACTGATAGTGAAAACAGCTTTACAATAGCAGATTGTTGAAACGACAGACAATCTTGATTTAGACTTTAGCTGAATTTGGATGAGATTCTACGGAATGAATGTACTTACAGATGGAAGAATCCTACATGAACGGGTCTTTTCATTTTGTGGGACTAGGTGGCAACGATTTCATCTATCTAATGGAAATACACCACTTCGCTAAGTATGTCCAACTCCATCAACCCTTGCGCAGATCAGATTCAGACTGGGTACCCCAAATCTGAGGCTAGTTTTGGAATTTTCAGCTAACACTGTAGAGAAACTATGGCTATTATGCCAATGCCATATCTAAGCATAATACAAATGCCACGTATCCTGCAGAAGCATTTGTGAGAGGAATGCTTGCGTGGCTCCCTGGGCGATGTCCCTTCTTGTGTCTCTCGGGACAATCAGCACAGCACATGGTCTGAGTCTTGCTGGGTGCCATTAGTTGCCCTTGTACAAGGCACAAGGATAATTTTGTGTCATTTTTAATTTCAAAGTGATATGAGTTATAGTCTACTGGAGTGGTGTTTTTAAAACATGAAATGGAGAATAAGTGTTACATGCCTGGAGTTTGTCATAAACATGAATGAGGATGTCTGAGTGCAGAAAGCCAGCTGGGATAAGGAACTGTGTGGACCAAAAGAAACATAACTTGACAATGGTCTTACCTCTCCTGGCTCCTGGAATAAGTCTTCAGAGACACGATACCCAGAACAGTACGCAGATTTTGTCTTGGAAGGAACTAGTTCTCTTGAAAACTGCTCAAGAGAGTAGTAAGGTACATGCAGTGTGAGACCAGGGGCCCTGGGGTCCAGCTACTGGATAACCTGCGTGTGGAGGGTCAGTTACACGGAGGGGTGCACAGGGCATCTCTGCCCGCGAGAGGGTTTTGAGGACCAGCAACACACCTAGAAGTGCCAGAGGCTGCGGGGGCCTGGGGATGCTGGGCCCAGCTGCTGGGCAGTCCGAGTGCCCCAGGCCAGCTACTGGAGGGATCTTCCCAGAAACTGGGGAGGTGTGGGGATATGCTTAGGGAAGAGCTCCTTCTGCTCTAGAAAACCATGTTTTTGCAGGCAAAACACAACATAAATAAAGTGTGAAGTCAAATCTCGCTGCTCAAGGACACTTCAAGAAAGCAGCCTGAAGTGGTCATATCAAAATGTTTATGAAGCAGCACACCCCTTCATAATAGGGCAGCTGCAGCACCGTCAGGCGACTATGAAAACAGGGATGGCTCTAACAGAATGTTTATGACTGACTAGTGCCCATATAGTCATTACTGAAATTAATGTCCGGAAAGGATTAGCTACTGGCTTGGCTGATTAGATGAATTCTTACTTTTCAAATACCTTACAAATTTCCAGTGCATCAGAGAGCTGTTCGGAGCATTTCAGCAAAATTGGGAGCACAACGCAATAAAGGAAATGTGAAAGGAGTTATGCATTTAAATTTCTAGTACTGTAGAAAAATGTGTAATGACAGACTAATACATGACTAAATTCTCTCAAGTGGAAAATGTAATGCTTTGGGTGAAAAGAGAGAAAAAAAAGTGTGTAAGCCAAGGGAATTCTTTATTTTTAATCTAACTTGCCTTCCAAAGTATATCAGGTAATTTGTAATTTATTTAAAACTGATGTATTTCAGTGCATGCCCACTTATTTTAGTGTCAAGTAGAAAACAGGGATAGACATACATACTGCAGTACACGCCTGCATTTGGGTGTCTTTCAAGTTTATGTCTTAGGTCTCTGGATCTCATGTTTGCTGGACAGGGTATAGTCAGGATCATAAACTTCTCCAGAATTCACTCAGGCTTTGCCTTTATCTGGAAGGATTTACAAGTTAGTATGAGACAAGCCAATGAAGGTTACTGTTAAAAAAAAAAAAAAAAAAAAAAAGAAAAAGGGAAGTAAGACTCTGTGTGTTTGCGGTAGGAATCCAGTAGCCTGACAGAGGTGAGGCTGCTGCAGCTCCACGGCCGCAGGCCCAGCTGGAAGGAAGACCCAGCGTGTACCTGCAGTGGGCACACACACAGACACAGTACAGATATGCTTGTGCACGCGGCCAGCCACGCAGACCCTCGCCACTCAGATTATCGAGCAGCTGGCCCCTGGAGCCTCCAGTCTCCCAGTTGCATACATACACACACAGATAGGTATGCATATATACATACACTGACATACAGTGTGCACACACCACAGTCCCTCCGGTTCCTGGCACCCCAGACCCATGGCTCCTGTGAACCTTTGCCCTTGGTGAAACACTGGAACGGGTTGCCCAGAGAGGCGGTAGGTGCCCCATCCCTGGAAACATTCAAGGCCAGGCTGGATGGGGCTCTGAGCAACCTGCTCTGGTTGTAGATGTCCCTGCCCATTGCAGGGGGGATGGACTAGGTGGCCTTTAAAGGTCCCTTCCACCCCAAAGCATTCGATGATTCTGTGGTTTTCCTGTGGCAGGCACTCAGCTCCATACGCACAGACGCAGAACAGACAGCCCCCTCAGCCAGGAGAATGGCTAGAAATGGAGTTTAATAAGGCAGGACAGACTGTGGTGACTGGGTGTGCAGGCCACAGCCAGACAAGCAGACTGACCAGCCTGTCGACACGCTGCTGGCCTCTTTTACTCTCTCTGTTTTCCCACGCTTTTTCCTCCCTTATCCATCTTAATCCCTTTTCCCAACTTTGGTCTTTTCTCTAAACATCCCATATGTCTTGTACGATCCCAAGACGCTCTTCCCAGCATCCCCTAAGGAGTAACCCCTACAGCCTGCGGGCGGTCCAGCGGGCTGCTGCTGGCCCAGCTGGCGGTGGCACCCCTGGGTGCGGCGAGGGCCTGGGGAGGAGCCGGGGCAGGGGACCCTTGGCACTCATCAGGTTGTTGGGGTCCCTCCCCCCATCCTTGTTCTCCGCTTCTTTCTGCTAACGGAAATTACCCTTTAATCACATAACCCAACAGGGCGAGGATGTATTTTGCCTTCATGGCCCTACAGGGCACAAAACAGGACTGCTCTAAATCATACCGACGGGCCGCTGCTTCAGCCCCTGCTCACGGTTTGGTCTTTCTCGGGCAAGACCCCAGCTGACTGCAGCGTGTTGCTCCCCACGGCAGGGCCCTCCGGAGCCCCCCGCGGCCCGCCCGGGCCTCAGCAGCCCCGCCGCACCCGAGCTCAGGCAGGCCGGGCGGGCCCCACGCGGAGCGGCACCGGGCCCCCCCCCCCCCCGCCCCAGAGCCCGCACGGGGGCGGCGCGCCGCCCGGCAGCCCCTCCGCCCCGCCCGCCCGGAGCCCGGCCCCGCCTCCCCGCCTCCGCGGGACGGAAGCGCGGGGCTCTCGCGAGAGGGAGGGCGGGGCTCCCTCTTCCGGCGGCGTGCGGCCGGGCCGGGGCGGCCGCCATGGCGCTCTACAACTTCAAGAAGATCACGGTGGTGCCGTCCGCCAAGGTACGGGCGTCGCTCCCCCCTCCCCGTCCCTCGGCGCCCCTCAGCGCCGGGCGACCCCCTCCCGCCCAGGGGCGGCTCGTCCGGCGCGTGAGGAGACCGGTACCCTTCCCGCCCCGCCCCGTCCCGCCGCGCTGCCGGCGTGGCCTCGGCCCTCGCCTCCTCCCGCTCCCGCGGCACCTGCGGACTCGCCTTGGGCCGGCGGTGCTGGGCCCGGCAGCCTGTACCGTGGAGAGTGGGGGGGAGCGGGGGTCCTGTCAGAGCGGGGCCCTGCGGCCTGAGCGGGGATCCTCAGCCCGCGGGGGCGTCGGGGTGGCCTCCACGAACACCCCTCCTGCTCTCCGGCCCCCGCCGTGCTTAGCCTCGCCGCTCCGCGCCCGTTGGAAAGAAAGGTCTCCGCTAGTCTAACGAAGGAGCTTTAGTTAAAAGTGGGGTGCGCGGAGCTCCTCGCCGGGTTTGGGCCGGCTGCGCTGCATCGCTGGCCTGCCCGCCCCCCGGGGCCGTGGCGGAGCCGGGTCCCTCCCCAGGCGCTGCTGTGGCAGGCGTGGGGGGGAGGCCAACCCCCGGTTAACTGAAATGGGAACCGGAGAGGGAATGTGCAGGCTGCTCCTTATTGCCCGGAGATGGGAACCCATATTTCGGCACGTTGTAAAGCGTGTATGGCGTGGGTGCGTGTAACTGGCCTGCGTGCGCCTCCGCCAAAATAAAATCTATAAGAACTTGACAACTTGTATAATTCATAACGTTTGCTTGATTGCAGGACTTCATAGATTTGACGTTGTCAAAGACTCAGCGAAAGACTCCAACTGTCATTCATAAACATTACCAAATCCATCGGATTCGACATTTTTACATGAGAAAAGTCAAATATACTCAACAAAATTACCATGATAGACTCACTCAGATCTTAACAGATTTCCCCAAATTAGATGTAAGTGTTTTGTTGTTTGATCATAAAGGAGCTTTGCTTTCATGGCATCAGGAATACTGCTTCAACAGCGCGTTGGTTTTATTCGAGTTTATTTTGGCCTGAGCAACATCTTGCTGATTCACTCTGTAGACGATTTTGACTGATTCCCAGTAGATTTTGCTGGGAGTAATTTTAGGCAAACTTGTTCTGCAAAAATAGTATGTGTCTCCTAAGAGGGGAAGTCTAAATTGTGCCCATGGATGGTCATTGAAGGATGGGTTTTACAAGGTTTTAGCTGATCAAATGTTTGCTGGAAGTTGGTGTTGAACGAAGAGGAAGTGTGGGGTTTTTTTAAGAATGTTGTGTCTGCTTATTTCTTCTTTGAGTGTGTGTATGTAAATTTTGCTTAGTCTTCCCTAGAAAATATTTGCAGGAAGTAAGAAATAACCAAATATATCCCATTGCTTCCCATCTTCAGTTCTTCACAAGTTACTTGGATAACATAAACATTGTTCTTGGCCCCATAAAGGATAGTGTTAGAAACACTCTCTGGTTTCTGTTAGAAATTACTTTTGCAGGCTTCTTGCAATTTCCTTATTTAAAAAAAAAGCCTTCAAAGTTGTAATACAAAGTATTAAACAAAGCTAAAGATGAAATGGGAACTCCGTATGAATGAGTGCGAGATGCACTTACAGAAGATATTCAAAGTGATTAAAATGTATGCATTTAATGATCAAGCAGATTATTTTTCTTAGATAAGATAGTAATGAAAACGGTTTGGCTTGTGTTGTAATTTGTGTTGCTGTACTGGAGGAAAAAAATGAACTTTCATAGTTGCCAAGAAATAGTCATCTTAAAGAAGGAAAATATTACGCTTAATTTTATTTTATGCTTTCGTTTTAGGATATTCATCCTTTTTATGCAGATTTGATGAATGTTCTGTATGACAAAGACCACTACAAGCTGGCTTTGGGACAGATTAATATTGCCAAGAATCTGATTGACAAGTAAGGGACATTAATTTCTTTGATTTTGCACCTGCCTGGTTGATTGTTGCCGAAATTCTTACTTCTTGTCTCCACAGTGTTGCTAAAGACTATGTGCGGCTGATGAAGTATGGTGATTCTCTTTACCGCTGCAAACAGCTGAAACGTGCTGCTCTGGGACGAATGTGCACAATTATCAAAAGACAGAAACAAAGCTTGGAATATTTGGAGCAAGGTTTGTGTTACAAATAGGCTAAAATAAGGCGTGTGAAGTGGATGTAAAATTTATTCTTACACTTAATAACAGTTAGAAGAATGTGTTTAATACAGAATACAGACACAGCAAACAGAAATAGTTTAAAAATCTCCAAATGCTTGGAATTTATTTTTTAACTAAATAGTTTTCTCTTTGAAAATTCTTTAAATGTTATGATATTACTAACAGTTGTAAAATGGTTTTCTTTGCTTGACGGTCACAGCTATGCTTTTATTTGTCGTTTTTTTCACTTACATATCTTTGAAAAATTGTGCTAAACATTTTCTAAACATTGCTGCTTACTTTAGGCTTATTATTCCTTCAGGTTATGTTGCCTGATTTGATGGGGTCATTCTAGCTAAAATACAGTGGTCTTCATTTTTAAAATATTTATTAAGTTTCTTTTTTTGTTGTACATAGATACTTGTGGAGTTTACAAACTATTATACGTTTTCATAAATGATCAATCAATTTATAATATCAGAAAAGTTATTAGTTCAAATACAAACAATTCAGCATATGAATTTTTATTCAATTTCAGTAAAACTTAAATTATTGCAAATATTTTTAAAAACTTTTTAACATTTCAGTACGACAACATTTGTCTCGTTTGCCAACCATCGATCCCAATACACGAACTCTTCTGTTGTGTGGCTACCCGAATGTTGGAAAATCTAGCTTTATAAATAAGGTATGTGAATGTTTTTTCAAAAATAATACTGAGATGCCATTTAATTAAAATAAAATAACATTGAAACAATTTGATATCATTATTGCGCTGTCTGATGTGAGCGGTAGCAAATTCAAGTGTGTGAGTAGAGGTTGAATGAAATTCCTGGAGTGATAAATGGAAAATTCTGATAGATTTCACTCCTAAAAATCATTATCTTTTCCAAAATAGCAGGTATCCCATTAACATATTTTCTGATAAATTCTTGCAGAGAAGCCAGTATAACCTTTTTTAGCTTTTTTTGTAGCAAAGGAAGTGTATTATAATTATGATAAACTGCTTGCAACTTCAGGAAATTCTCAGTAAATGTGTGTGAATAAATCTTGTTTTAAGGTTACAAGAGCAGATGTAGAGGTGCAGCCTTATGCCTTTACCACAAAATCTCTCTTTGTGGGACACATGGATTATAAGTATCTGCGCTGGCAGGTAAGAACTGTTATTATTTTGCGTTTTCTTTAAAGAATTAACTGGTTATAATCTGGTTTGCCGTTTTGCAATGTGAGTTGCATTTTTGTGTCTTGATGAGACACGCCATGTCCGAGAGCTGCGGTGCAAGGTACGGTGTGCCAAATGAGGGCAGTAGTCAAAATCTATTATAAAAATGTACATGTATGGGTGTGTTTTCAATTTGAGGGAAGACGGGAATGGAATTACTGACTAAAGTCAGCTCGCCTTTTATCACTGGGCCAGATTGGGGCAGGGCTTTCTCTACTTGTTTGGTGTTTGGGGCGTTGGTTATTCTGAAACCTCGTTCTTCTCCCATTACTCCATTTTCACATTCTCAATTTGGCTGAGTTTACAGTCTTATTTATGACTGAAATGAAAGAATATTGCTGTCTTAAAAGAGACAGTATTGACGAGAAATCAAGCACATGTCCTGAAGTAGCATATCAATTATTCTGTACTAAGGCCTGACTTAATTATATTAATTTTAGGTAGTAGATACTCCTGGTATTTTGGATCATCCTTTGGAGGACAGGAACACCATCGAGATGCAGGCTATAACTGCGCTTGCACATCTTCGTGCTGCTGTGCTTTACGTGATGGATGTGTCTGAGCAGTGTGGGCATAGCCTGGAGGAGCAAGTAGAGCTCTTCAGAAATATTAAGCCGTTGTTTGCTAACAAGGTAGGTTTGGTTTACATTATTAATAAAACCCAGTGTTTAATAACATGATAGCTTGAATTATGATTCTTTTTTTCTTTTTGCTAGCCACTTATAATCGTTGCAAACAAATGTGATGTGAAGAGGATTGCAGAGCTTCCTGAAGAGAGTCAGGTTAGACTACTTCTCCCACCTCTCTCTCTTTCTTCTGACGTTTACAAAAATATTATGCGCAAGTGTCATGGATGGATAGAATTTATATTGGGCAAAAACTTTTACATGATCATTTCTTAATCTAACTATTTAATAATGTAATGGAAAGTAGCTTTGCAGGTCTTGGCCCATATTTTCAGTACTGTCTAATGTATATACTTGCCTGAATATCTTAAATGCCAAACCGAAAGCAAGTCCTTAGTGGTTTCAGAAATCTCTGACCCTGTGAGAACTTTCACTTACTACTGTAGTTGGAAGTAAGACAAAATAGCCTTGTTCGATAATTTCCATTCCAGTAAGAGTTCAGAGACAATGAGCGCTAGACAGAGAGGTGCTGCTGAACAGTTGCAGAAGGTCCCACTGGGCAAGACGTTGTGTATAGGCAGGGCGAGTCTTTTGTATCTACAAATTCAAGGACACATGGAATTTGTGTTTCTCTCTCTTTTTTTTTCTTTTTTTTTTTTCCTTATGCGTCATTTATAAGTGCCTTTTAGAAAGTAGTCATTTGCTTATAAAAGAAGGATTAAATAGAACTGTAGTTGTAAAGTTTCTGTCATCTTTTTAGAAGCATTCTAATAAAATAGTAACAAGTTGCATGTATTGATATTGGATTAAAATTTCTGTTCTTAATGTATCGGTATATTAAGAAATGGGCAAATGTCATTCTTTGGGATAATGTTTCTATTTTAGAAAATATTTGAAACTTTTGAAGCAGAAGGATTTTCTGTAATAGAGACAAGTACTCTAACAGAAGAAGGTGTAATCCAAGTTAAAACAGAGGTAAGTCTCTTTTCCCTCAATTTCATTCCAAATGAATAGCTAACATTTTGCCTCATTTGTTAGAATTTAATCTCGGTTAAACTGTGCATTATAGTGATAAACTTTAAGCATAGAATCATTTAGGTTGGAAAAGACCTTTAAGATCATTGAGTCCAACCAGAAACAATGTCCAACCGGAAACTGCCAAGCCCACCACTAAACCATGTCTCTAAGCACCACGTCTACCCTTCTTTTAAATACCTCCAGGGATGGGGACTCAACCACTTCCCTGGGCAGCCTGTGCCAGTGCTTGACCACCCTTTCAGTGAAGAAGTTTTTCCTTATATCCAACCTAAACTTCCCCTGGTGCAGCTTGAGGCCGTTTCCTCTCGTCCTATCACTCGTTATTTGGGAGAAGAGACCGACCCCCACCTCGCTACAGCCTCCTTTCAGGCAGTTCTAGAGAGCAATGAGCCTTCCCCTCAGCCTCCTCTTCTCCAGGCTAAACAACCCCAGCTCCCTCAGCCGCTTCTCATAAGACTTGTTCTCTAGGCCCTTCACCAGCTTCGTTGCCCTTCTCTGGACACGCTCCAGCACCTCGATGTCCTTCTTGTAGTGAGGGGCCCAAAACTGAACACAGCACTCGAGGTGCGGCCTCACCAGTGCCAAGTACAGGGGCACTATCACCGCCCTGGTCCTGCTGGCCACGCTATTCCTGATGCAAATCAGGATGCCATTGGCCTTCTTGGCCACCTGGGGACACTGCTGGCTCATGGTCGGCCAGCCATCGGCCAGCACGGCCAGTTTCTGCTGTGGGAACGCTGTGGGGAATAGTGTCAAAGGCTTTACTAAAGTCCAGGTAAACTTGTCATCCTTTGTAGCCTGTTGAGCCTCAGTGGACTTGGGTGCAAATGGAAAATTATGTCTAATACAAATCATCATTTAAAAAAAAGTTTGTGATCTTTTTCTGAGTCCTGTTGCTTTCTCTTATTGTCAGCTCCTTGTAAAAAAAAAGATGATCATCTGCATCTTCCCATGATACTTTTTATGTAAAATAATTCAGTGCTTTCTTGAGAGCTAGAGAGATAAGAGATTAGACAAAAGATGAGATGTGAAGCTAGATATTTGGGATTGAAAGCCCACTGTGTCATTTATTATATCAGGAAGGCTTCATTCCTTACCTAATGTTGCCATGTGCACTTTCAGGCCTGTGACAGACTGTTGGCCCATCGTGTTGATACTAAAATGAAAGGAAATAAAGTGAATGAAGTATTGAACAGATTACACTTGGCCATGCCAACCAAAAGAGATAACAAGGTAGGATACATATTTACACTTCTTAGTGTATTTCCCAGTACTTCTTAAGTGGGATAAGAATTCTCTCATCTTAACATGGGAAGAGATTAATATGGTGAAATTTTCTTATTTTTTACTGTAACTGCCTTTGCTGGTGGGAGAGGGGATTCTGTATTCTTCAGAAATGCATTACTCTGCTATGGTGATTTATAGCATTGTAAAAAAATTGATTCAAACTTTTTTTTTTTCACCTTTTTTATTGGGGTGGATTGTTGCATTAATCTCAGGAGCGGCTGCCTTTTATACCTGAGGGAGCAGTAGCACGTAAGAAACGCATGGAAGTAGACACACCCAGGAGAAAATTGGTAAGTGGCGTCTGTTAATTAGGAGATCAGCAGATGGATTTTGAATTTGCTCTATTAGCCCATAGATTTAAAATTAGATGGTCTATAAAGCCATGTATGTCTTTCCAGGAGAGAGATCTTGAACTTGAAATGGGAGATGATTATGTTTTGGATCTTCAGAGTAAGTATTGTATAAGAATCAGTACTATTAAGCAGTAAAGTCTGGCTATTTCAGTCTTAAGGGAGAACACCTAAACCCGACTCCTTTCAACTAAGTACCAATGCCACCATTCTATTGCGTACTGTCCTTTACTTCTGTTCCGGAACTGCTGATCTTCAGTGGCTGTTCCTTGTTTCGTAACGTCACTCAGTTGTTTCCCGTTTTAGAGTCACAGACATAATGACCGGTCTGATGATTCAAGTGTTTTCCCCCTCTATTTTATATTATGCTATCTCTTTAATTCTTGATGCTTTCTTTGTTAAGAAAGTGTCTGCATGTATTCTGTTTCAGCTGGATATCTGTTGCTTATTATGGCTTGGCAGTGGATCTTGAAATTATTGAACAATATTTGGCAGTAGGGAGGGGATCAGGTATTTGTGAATATGCCAGAGATGCTATCAAATTCTTGCCACTTAGGGATATGACTTTTTTTTTTTTTTAGTTGCAATCTGACTGTTATTTTCTGTCATTGAACATTCTTTGAAATTATTTTTGTCTCTTTATTAACTTTTATTATATTTTTAAGAATACTGGGACTTAATGAATTCATCTGAAAAATATGATAAGATACCAGAGATATGGGAAGGTCATAATATACTTGACTACATCGATCCGGATATAATGAAAGTGAGTTTTCCATTATTCTTTGAACACTTTTCTTGCCTCTTTATCCCTTTATTTACTTAGTGTAAATTACTGCATTTGTAGATTAAAAACAATATGTCATGAGAACAAGTTCTTTTACATTGTCTGCACTTGCCATGGGAAAAGATACTGGTTTTTGAATGATCAAGGATAGAATTTCAGAAGAATGGAAAATTGCTTTACCCTGTCAGAATGACAATGACCTTATCTTTTCCATCTTAAAATACGGGGTTTGCAGCAGAAGTTACATTTCTTCGTTGACTACAGCCAGAAGGAATGTAGCTGTCAAACTTTATGTATTATTAATAATATGAAAAGCACCCATCAAATTTATGTGTACTGTAGTATGATGTGAAAGGAAATAGACTGAATTCTCAATTTATAACATTTTTATTTAATAACAAGCACTGTTGTTATTTCTTGCTGGTTGTTAAGGAGAAGTAGCGAGTGCAGACTATGGAGCCTGCCGGTTATGCAGTTGTGTTCATCCAAATTACTGGTGTTCCAGACTCATGCTGAGTGTAGAAAGAGAGGGGTTTTTTCAGAGCGTGTTTCCAGAAACGGCACAGCTAGCACAGTTCACAGTATGGTACCTCCGCATTCACGCAGTGGGCAGCTTCGGGGCAGTCACACAAATACAGCCAAACTATAACGCGGTGTGATCAAGCAAGCCTGCCTGGTAGCGTGCCGCGCAGGCTCACAGTAACCTGTATCACCAGCTGCATTAAGTGTGGCTGGAGGGGTCCTTGCCAAGTGAACGTCGCTCCTTCTTTGAGGGGTCTGCCTGCTGTCATGGCCCTGGGCCATGCAGAAATGTAGTGCTGAGGATTGTAAGTCAGGGATTTGAGAAGCATCTTGATTTTCATTTCATCTCTTCAAAATCTAAGAAACTGGAAGAATTGGAGAAAGAGGAAGAGCTGAGAGAAGCTGCTGGAGAATATGACAGCGAACCAGAAAGTGAAGATGAAGAAATGATGGAAATCCGACAGTTGGCACAACAGATCCGAGAAAAGAAGAAACTGAAAATCCTGCAGTCAAAGGAAAAAGATACTCGAGGTCCGAGGATGCCTAGAACAGCTAAAAAGGCAAGTATAGAACACATTCTGTAGGAAAATCTTGCTGATGTGTAATAACTTCACGAAAACGTATAACGATATCTGGTAGTGGAACTGATCACTTTCTCTGATGTTTGGCCCTCTCCCTCACTGCCTGCTTCCTTCTGCGCTCCTAGGAGTTCTGGTCACTGCTTAGTTCTGGCGGCCAAACCAAATGAGTGATAGTAGCCCTTTTTGTTTCACGTCAGACAAGCGAGTCTTTTGTAAAATTCCCTATGTATTGCAGAAAAGGTTGTGCAGAATACAGTTCAGCTCGTTTAATTGGATTGTTGCATCATATTTTTTTATTATTTTAAATGCAAAGAATTAGGAGAATTATGTACTTAAAATCAAAATGATGTAAAATTTGTTATGGAGCCCTCCCTATGCTGGAAAACATTATATATATTTCTTTTTGGAAGCTAGGTATCACACTTCCTAATGGCAGAATCTCTTGTGACCAGTCCAAGATGACTGCAGAATAACAAACTGGTAACTAGACATTTTGAGAAAACGAATCTTGCTGATTTTGCACCCAATATTTCTTATCCTCCCCAAAGGGCGTGCCTTTTGGGAGAGAAGGAAACATTTCTGACTGAAATACCTGTGTCACCTTCCCCCCACAAAGGCAAACTATCTGAAAGATATTTAGGGGATGCTGGGACATTGTAGTCCTGTGATGAAGGATTTATGGGTGAAGAGAATTAAGGTGTAATAAATGAAATGTGAAGTTATGACTTTCATCATCTGCTTGTGGGATACGCCAAAGGAATAAATATGTAGTGAATATAATAGGCTTATGGTGGTATATTAAGATAAAAAATAAGATAGAACCATACTTTTCTGAAAGAAACATATTTTCTTAACTGTCTTTTTCCAGGTCCAGCGGAAGGTGCTAGAGAAAGAAATGACTGACCTTGGACTCGACATGACTAACAAAGATGATGTAAGTTTTTGCTAATTAAACACAATGTTTGTCTAAAAGAGATCAGTTTCACTACATGCTAAATTTCTTTGAGCACATTTGAAATGCGTATTACAGTTGGCACAAGAGAGAGGTGGGATCTATTAAGGAGAAAATAGGAAACCCAGACGAGGCAGTCGATACTGGAATTTTGGAGTGACATGATCAAAACGTGTTGGGTAGGCTGAAAAAATAAAGTAACGTTTCTCAAGAATCACATATATGTATGCCCTGTTTTCCATTAGAATTCTTTTGGAATTTGTATAGGATTCCAGAATGGGGTTTGGCTAGACATACTACTTAATTTTCAAGTCTGCTTTGTTGGATGAGACACTACTATGTCAAAAATAGTAATAATGACAAATTGGGCTTATCTTTTTACAGTTCGTTAATTCTGTGAGTTGTAATTGAAGTTTTTGAGGGCAACTGGCATCTTTAGATGTAAGGCAGCTGAAGTACTTCAAACATAGATTTGCCTTTGGGAGACATTTCATTTTATCAGAAATTTTAAAAAAAAAAATCCATTTTGTGCAGCAAATCCAGCAGTGTAATGGCTATCTGGATCTTGGGACCTCGAATTCTTTCACTAAACAGGGAGTTAGGACACAAGAATGTCAACACTTCACCTCTGGAGCAAGCATTTGTGCTCCTCAGAGCTGACCTGCCATGTTGATCTGGGAGCGATCTCAGTGAGGAGGAATTTCATACTTAGGCTGTAGGAGGAGAAGTCTTCATGTCTGAAATTCTTCAGGGCTTTGTCCTGACATTAATCAGGGTAGGTTTCGTCATTGCTTTTTGCTGTTGCACATTGCTTCAGCGTTGCTTTCCATTAATTTGTCTGTGTCTTTTTATCCATTACTTATGAATCTACTCAGAAAAAAAACCCAGAAAGCTGGAGTTAATAATTGTGAAAAGAACATGCTAATATTCACCAAAATTTGAACTTGCTGTAGGACAGAAAGGCAGTGACCAAGGCCTTTATGTTACTATGGAATGACCAATAGAACGCATCACAGCAGTCCGCTTCCTGCTTTCTCACATGCGTCTAATTAGAAATGGAGCGTGTCTGAGCTGATTGTTTGTGGTTTTAATAATTAAAGCGATGTTTTGAATTTCAGGCACATTATGTGAGAAGGTCCCGTAGCGCCACGAGGAAACGTAAACGTGATGAGTCTGAAACCCCTAAATCTGTGGCGCGCAGTCGCAGCTCCTCTCGCACACCACGGGATGTTTCTGGTCTCCGGGATGAAAAGGTTTGTTGAAGTTATTTACCTTTATAGCAATTAAAACAGCGTGATGGCACTTAACCCAGCTTCTGGGAAACTCCACAGTAGGCCGGTTATGTTTGTCGAGAGTTCACCTTCCTTCTCTGTGCAGCTTCATCTTCTCTTCCCTTGAACACTCTGTACTGCAGAAGGGCCTAGTTCGTTCGTTCCTTCTCAAAAAGGAGTTGTAATAATACAGACTAAGAAAGTACATTGTAGATTTTTGTCTCTAAATGCAAGTGTGAAGGACGAGTTCTACAAACGGTGGAGTTCCACCTTTAGGGAGTTAGGAATTCCAGGGATAGCGCGATCGTATTGTTAGTGTACTGGGAAATGAAGAGTTTTGCTGAGGAGGATTAGTGTCGCCCGCAGCAGTGCTGTTCCAGAGTTGCGGATGGCGGCCTGTGCTGGGTCTTAGTTATGTCCTTCTTAAACTCATCTGCCTTAGCGGTTTTTTAAAAGGTAAAGCTAGTTACCCGAGTTACTGCGGAAGTTACTCTGCATCTTTGTTTGTTTGTGTGTTTTTAAATAGATGGTGAAGAAGGTCAAGACTATGGCGAAGAAAGCTCAAAAGAAAATGAATCGCCTGGGCAGGAAAGGAGAGTCGGACAGACACATATTTGATTTGAAGCCAAAACATCTGCTGGCTGGAAAGAGAAAATCTGGTAAAACACAGAGAAGATAAGCAGTCTTCTGAATTAAAACCAATTAAAACTAAGTTTATTGAAACTAATTTCTAGTCCTGTTTTCCTTTTTAGTCATGTAGAGCGTTTAAAAAGTACATGGTTTGTGTTAGTGGTTAAGGTACTTGAAGCTCAGAGAGGGAAGGTTCCGATACCTTGGTGCTGCAGTTCCAAGTAATACCACGAGAGATTCGTCGGTACCACTGGCAGAAACCATTTCTAAATAGGCATTAAAAATACCCCTTCATTCCATTTTCTTACTACTGACTTTCATGTAGCAGTAAAGCATTTAAAGTTCTATGTAAAACGATTTTAAATGAGGTTCAATCTAGAAATGTGATGTAGTTGTAAATGAAGCTACCCTCAGAATGACAAATGCAGAGCTTCACCAGGTACTGCGTCTGTAAGGTTCAGTTTTCTGCGTGCAAGTTCCGTGATGCGTAGCATGCGATGAGGTTATGGCGCGGGTGAGGGCTGAAATTGGGGTTGTTTAGCCTGGAGGAGGCTGAGGGGAGACCTTATTGCTCTCTACAACTACCTGACAGGAGGTTGTAGCGAGGTGGGGGTCGGTCTCTTCTCCCAAGTAACCAGCGATAGGTCGAGAGGAAACGGCCTCAAGCTGCACCAGGGGAGGTTTAGGTTGGATATTAGGAAAAACTTCTTCACTGAAAGGGCGGTCAAGCACTGGCACAGGCTGCCCAGGGAAGTGGTTGAGTCCCCATCCCTGGAGGTATTTAAAAGAAGGGTAGATGTGGTGCTTAGGGACATGGTTTAGTGGTGGGCTTGGCAGTGCTGGGTTAACGGTTGGACTCGATGATCTTAAGGGTCTTTTCCAACCTTAACGATTCTGTGATTCTGTGAAATGGGTGGGGGAGCAGTGGGAGACTGACAAGCCCTGCATGCGCTGAACCAGCTTTGAATGAGCGGCAGAAAGACCGGCGGCTTGCTAAGCTGAGCGGTGACGGAGGCTGGGGGAATAATCACAGTTCGGGTACTGACCTCCCATCTGCAGCGACCGAAAACTGCATGGGCAGGCAAGGGTACAACTTACAACTTCTACTATTTCCGATTAATATTTCAGATATGTAGGGAACGAGGATCAGACTGAAGTTTTGTCCTGAGTCGCTACTGCCATCCTCTGCTTAGGAAGACATTTTCTCTTCAGAGGCTGATAGACAAAAATTCTGTATCTGTTCAAGGCAAAATATATTGTCAAATGCGAAATATTCCCTTTTTGTCCCTAGTTGGTCAAGAATAAGGTAGGAATTATCTAGAGATTAGTAAAACTACGCATTATAAATGTGTTGCCTGAACAATACACTTAAATGCACAATTTTAAAGATTAAACTGGAATCCAATGAAATGCACGTCAAACAAACAAAACTCCATAAAGGGAAGGGGGCAGAATCCTTACATCATTATTTTTTTAAACTATTTTTAAATACAACAGGGTAAGAAGAGGGTTCAGATGTCAGCTTTAGCATATTGGAGCATTATGTGTAAATCCATATTGTTTCCCTCACCTACTTTGTGTAATAAATCTGGTATTAAAAACATTGTAATGCTGCAGAGGAGTTCAATGTCAAGAAAAACGTTAACGTCAAAACTTTTAAGGGATTTGGAAGAACTACTCAGCAAAACTTTGCTTCCAGCTTCCTTATGCCCCTTATTTCTCCCTCAGGATGTGCTTTGCCAGCTTTTGCGCCACGCTGGCCATTTGAACTAGAGCAGTAGAGCTTTGTTAGAACAGATTTCTGCCCCGCCGCCCCCAGTCGTGCTGCTCCAGCGATGCTTAACACAGAGACTGTTCTCCATGTGGCTCAAAGTCTAGAAAGAAAACAACAGTCCAAGGTTTCAAGTTGGGTATTTTAATCATAACCTTATTGATCAGATAATCTTTTATTTTAAAAGTATTTTAATTATTTGAAAAGTACTCTAGTGTATTACTCGGGTAACGTGGCTGACGGCACTGGATTCGGGAGAGCTGTTACATCGCGTTGGTGTGTCGTCACCCGCTATCGTTTGCTCCACGACACTACATCGGGTCAGCTCAGCGCACGACAAACCGGGCTCTAAAACCCCCAAGCGCTGAACGCCCGGCGATGCCGGCACAGAGGAGCTTCCATGCTGCCCTCACAATTGCAACGAGAGACAAACACGGTAACCACCGGAAAAATTTAGTTTCACCTGGAAACCAGGCACAGACTAGTTACAACTGTGTTTTACATGCACGGAGAAGGCATGAACAACCTCCTATTTCATCAAGACACCTCTGGGAGAAGTTAACTTAAGAAACCTAGATTGAGTAGTCTGCTAACAGAAGAAACCACAATTAAGCTTTTTTGGGGAAAAAAACCCAACCAACCAAACCCCAAAACCTTTAATTCAAACTGAGATACCTTTGATTATTACCCTTATTAAAAAAAGCCTAAAAGCCTTCCCTTTAACTCTTGTTACTAGCAATTGACTGCAAGATCAAAAAGGTTTGGCTCTTACACTGTGGTACAGTTTCTGATTAACTGAAATTAAGACCTGGTGTAAGCCCATAAATGGTCAAACTTGAATTTTGGAGTTCGAGGGGTTTGAGTTGTCCAGGAATGGCCATTACAGCAGATGGTGCAGAGAAAAACGCTTGTCTCAAGATGCCTTTCTTCTCTGGAAGATGGCGAAGAGTCATTTAATGGATATCCCTTCTCCGGAGACAGGCTACTTCCCCCATTAGGTAGGTACCATTTACATCTGGTATAATTCGCCCTTTTTTTTCCCTCCCAAGGGATGCCCAGTACTCGGTCATCAACCAACCAAAAAAGGCTGGTGGGGAAAAACCCAACCAACCCCCCCACTTCTGTTATCTCGAGCTATGACACATCGTGCGGCACTTCCAAGTGAAACAGTCCACACTGACAGTTCAGTTACTGAAGCTTTTATGTGTTTGGTTACAGTACAGTAGCTGAAGAGATTTACTTTCTGCAATTAAAATAATCCTGATTACTCAGAACTAATTGTTTTTTTTTCCTCAGGCAACTAGTCTTAACGACAATGCAGAACTCAAACTCTGCTGTAATCGCTCAGCGTGTGAGCCTCGGCGCACAGACAGGCTGAGGGTCTTTCACATCACACGAGGTCACGGAGGAGGATGAGCCCAGGGGTTTCCTACCGCTACCCATCTTACAGGAGATCCAAGAGGAACAGGGCTGGGGGGAAGAGGAGGTGAAGAGAGAAGGAAAAACATCGGCTATAACCATCTCTGAATAAAGCTGTTTGTTGCACATGCTGCAGGTGGGTCACTTCTCTGCACTCGAGTCACGCGTTACCGTAGCGTTAACGAGGCAGCACATCATTGCTAGCCTTCAGCATCTTTCACCCCAGCTATTTACATTCTGTGGATTTTCTCATGATCAACAAATTTGTTCAAGTTAGACAAGTTATCCCACCACTTAAAAAGGAAGGTCTCTGCAATTAGTTTAAACCACGGAGTAATCTTAACTTCATTCTTGGAGGCTTTGTCCAAGAGCTGTTTCAGTTCTTTCTGCGTGACGTAGCAGTAGCTTTGGATCTCGTTAGGGTCGGGATTCAGCGCTACGTCCTTCTGTACAAATAAGATGTAGTCTATCTCGTGTTCACCCCAGATCCCATCAGACTTGGCCTTGTAGTGAATTCGTGTCAGATAGGAGATTTCTTCTGGAGTTACCTACAACCAAAACACTTGTCAGAAGCGGCGTCAAGCCAGATTAATTGCACTGCTAGGCTTTACAAAAGGATTATCGGCTATTACCCTCTCCCTTAAAAATTATTTTTCCCCCAAGTGTACAATTGCAAAATACTACTTCTTCACAAAGAATTACTAAGGAGAAAAAAAATTTATTGCACTTTGATGACATAAATCGCACAGCATTTCTCTAGTCAGAGTTGCCCTGTAGTATTTCGAGTTCTTCTACACAGAAAGTTTTAAGTAATGTTTACCAGACCTTAATGCACACTTACCGAGGCGCTGATGAGCACAAACGCTTGCACCTACCCCTTACCTCCCAAGGAAAAGACTTGACAGCTCCTGAAAGCCGAGGGCAGAACTGCGTGCTGACAGACCTCGCAGAACCCCCATCTACCGGGGATCCGTGCAAGCTGCAGACCAGGTAATTAACTCTGGGGCCAACCTAACCCTCGAGTTTCCCAGTAGCGCACCGCTTCTCCCGTGTCCCATGACACAAACGTCATTAGTTACAAAACGTGCAAAGAGATTTCGACCAGGAGCATAACGCAGCCAGCTTCACCCTGCTCTCCGCGCACTCCCAAACTGCCAGCAGAAAGGACGGTACCAGGAGCGGGCTGTGGGATTGCTCTGGAAGAAGCACCGAGTGCCCGGGACACCCTACATCCCATAGGAAACTTGGGATTGCAGAGGGACTTGCACATGGATGCTGGCAGCAGCTCAGAGGTGCCCTCCAGGAGCGCCAGTCGTACAGGACGCGTACAGCGCTCTGCCGTCGGCCTGGAGGAAGGGCGGCACATCCCCTTCTCCTGGGCAGGGAGGACAGCCTGCCCAGCTGGAAAACACCTCGGCACCCGCAGTCAGAGCTGAAGGAACGCAATTCTTCGTTGCTGTGCCATCTACTCTTTGGCTCATATTTAGTTTAAGCAGTGGCAGTACCATTTAGTGATACCAACTTTTGAGGCTCTGGAATAGAGATGAAGAAGTGTCCAATTCACCAAGTTCTCTACATCTCCGAAGTTAAATTCGCTTTCAGGTTTCAGGCTGACCCTGTCTGCCAGATGCAGTTAGTCTGTAAGTTGGCAAACATTGCCAAGAATTCCTGTTTCTCCTTCCTTCCTTTACCTGCTCCATGGGAATTCCTAACTCTGCTTTCAGTCGTCTCTGTGCTGCTCTCCGAACGCCAATGGCATTATTTTCTTCCAGTTCTAGTGGATGGCTCAGAGGATGACTGCAACAAGTGTTGGTAAAACAATCTGCAAGAAGTTTGTATCAGTGCGTTTTTGACATGTATAAAGCATTGCAAAAACCCTCCCCACCCCCCAAAAAAAACCCAGAGATGCAGGACAGTTATTCAATGCGTCACAGCTTTGTTTCTCTTTTGTAGAGAAGGGTCAGAGAGGAAGGAGGACGTTTTCACCTCTTATTTTTCTTTACATATTTTGCACCAGGATTTGCCTCTACCAAGTGCTACTTTGCAGATTAGTGTTTGATACAGATGAACACAGGCATTCTCACACCCAAGACAGCATCTACTTAGACAGCCAGTTTATAAAGACATTGTTTATCCTGCAGACGCTAATTAAAATTACTTTGGGGAGTTTATATGCAACAGAATATTGAAAATATTCCCAGAGCTTCACGACCAGCTGACAATTAGTAGAAGTAAATAAGCAGCTAAGGTTTGTGTTTAAAGGACAGATCCTCTACGCTCTGCTTCAAGTATATTAAAAATTTCTTATGAGTTATGTAGAATAACTGTGATTGGCCAACCTTTTATCTGTAAGAGTCTAGCTTAAAAGCATCTAAAATAGCATCTGATTACCTACAAACTACACTCAAGCATTTGGATTAGTTAGTAGTCAAGGAAAAAAAAAGTCTCTAAGTGAAGATTCTCTTGGAAGGAAAAAAAGGTCTTTCTTCCTTGAGTTGAAGAGGGCTAGAAACACTTGAATTTGTTTTCCATCTGAAACCCTGAAACAGACAGCTTTATGCTTCCTCCAACATGTCTCGTGTAAGCTATTTTTCTTTCATTCCACTTCTCATTTTTGTGCGTCTCCATTTGTATTTGATACAGTAATAGTTCAGGAGTCTTCAGGAATCGTGCACTATATACTTTGGCCACACAGTCTCACCTCTTCTGTAGTTAAAAAAGCGTTTGTCAACACATACACAGATAAAGGTCCACATATCCCACTGAAGCACAACGCAACTGCTTCCCAAGCAGTAGGGCTCCGCTATACATCAACTACGTGTCTTTACCAGCGGAATCAGGACACTCTCCACAGCTACCAGACCAATTTCTTCAACTCCATTAAATGTCTTGCAGCAGAGAAGGTAAACAACACGTGCTCTGCACTTGCATAAACAAGATCAAACATGTCAGGGAACAATCGCTTCCCAAGAGTAGGTATAACAATAAGCTAGTGTTCCCATTATGTTACTTCATCCACAAGATAAGTACATCTTGAATTTTTAAAAGTATTTAGAAGTATCTCCTCTCCAAAATAGTAAATTCTAAAACCTCAGAATGAGTTACACTGCAAGATTAGACTGGCTTTTTTTTTTTTTTAAATAAAACATTTTGATAAATACAATGTGTTTCAGTACTAACCTGGAAATGTAATTTTTGCATTTGACCTCTGCTGCAGCAACAGCTTATTTTCTGTATTAAATAAGAAAACACTGAAAGCTCGGTGCAGTAAACCTAAAAATAAAAAAACCAGAGTGAGCTATTTAACAGAGGAGGAAAAAAAAACATATGAAGACAGTTTAAGGGCTTAGAAGTGCTTCATTTTTGGGTAATCTAATTTAAAATTCATATATGCTAAAAACTAAGGATTTGATAAAAATCTCAGAGTTGTTATTTAGGTTTCTATGTCAGCTTATGCAAAACTTTATGAAATTAGGAAAGTGCTAAGAACAACAATGCAACAGAAGAGTTCTACTAAACTCGGGCAGTTCACCCTTCTGAAGATGCACATTTGGGCAAGCTCCTAAGGAGGGCTCAGCATCCATAAATTTACTATCAAAAAGAGATGACTCAAAAATTCCTAAAAAACTGTATGGAATTTCAAGAAGCTTCAGGAATTGCAAAAGTACAAACTTCCTCAAAAACAGTACAATTGCTGCTTTCTGCAATTTTTGCGTTTGTAATTCCTCACTCTTCAGGAAGATGCTTCCCCTGAGTATGGAAAAGGCGGTCACAAACTACTGTGAGGGATTCACGAATCTGACCAACCTCAAATAAAAACCCCAATCAATTAGAATGACAACAATTAAAAAAACCCTTTCCTATTAGCAGTATTTGAAGTAGAAGTCTACGTGAACTACTTAAAAATCAAAGTCTCTTCTGCTTGAAAAGAACTCAGCATGGAAGCAAGTGGCATTCTTTAGAAAAAGCTACATAGAATCAGGTATCTATGATAGGAAAATAATACTATTTTATCATCAAAATGTGATTCAAAAATATTTATCAAGACATACAGCTCACATCTGCAATCACGCATTTCTCTACTTTGCTACTGCCTCCAACTGTGTGCGCCCCCATACTGCAGGATTTTTACAATTAGCTATTGTAAGCTGGGGGAGGAAGGGTGTGTGGGGAAGTACTTGCTCTGGTTTGATCAACACCCTCCTGAGATCAAGGCTTTAA
Organism: Nipponia nippon; assembly: GCF_047370975.1. Taxonomy (NCBI): domain Eukaryota; kingdom Metazoa; phylum Chordata; class Aves; order Pelecaniformes; family Threskiornithidae; genus Nipponia; species Nipponia nippon. The sequence goes on along the minus strand of NW_028262290.1, from coordinate 155,554,674 downwards.
TTTAATCATGACTATATTTCTGAAAATATTCAATCAACTTAATAGTTCAGTTAGAAGGTAAGTAAGCCATACCTTTATCAATGTTTTCATTCAAGTGACAGTTTTTTTTGGTATCTGCTCCAATCCTATTATCATTTTCATCGATAAGGATGCACATCTCTGCCAACAGCTGCACCTGCTGCTCATCCAGGTGATCTGTGTTGACTTCAGGCATCGTGATGGCAGCACACGTTCTACTGAAAAAAACAACGAAAAGAAGAGTCATTCAGTAATACTAACATCTATAAGGTTCTGGGCAGAGTGCGAGAAATAACCAAATGGCTAGGTTTTCTGACATGGTGTAAAGTGTGCTCCAATTATATTTTGGGGGTTTTACATGCTTTTGGCTTATCTGAAACTTCCTACCCACAATACCAAATGTTGCAAACGTGATGTGTAGGTGCTTAAAAGATTTCTTTGTTGTTTCTCTGAAACTCCACGCAGCAGCTGCTGCAGGACAGACCTGCCAAGTGTAACATTTTGATGAGCTGGTAGTATACAAAATCCAGTTCCGAATTTCACCCAGAACGAATGCAGATCTTGCCTCACCCCACAGCCTATGCACGCTCTGCACACTAACGCTGGGTTACATTTATAGCGCCAGACACCCTGTGCGTGTGTATTCCCCCCCCCCGTCAGTAAGAAGCGAGTAACAAGGACTCCCTCACCAGGCCACGCAGCCCAAGGCACTTCCAAAACAACGCCCAAACCCTGCCTGCGCGGCCCCCGCCCGCCGTGGCGATGCTCCGGTCAGCTCCCACCGCCCTCTCCCTCCGCAGCCCCCTTCCCCGCCGCGCCCGCTCCCTCAGCCGCTGCCCCCGCTCCCCCTCTCCCCAGCCTCGGCAGCCGCCGCCCCTCCGCTTCCCTCCCTCACCTCTCGGCCCGGGCCGTCCCCCCGCACAGGCCGGCGGCGGACGCGAGCGGCTGGCGGCAGCCCCACAAGCGGCGGCGGCGGCAGCTACGCCCCTGAGGGACGGCGGCTCCGCGGCGGCCCACGGTAACGGCAGGGCGCAGCACGCGCCACATCGCCCGTCACCCCGCTGCCGCCAATGGCAGCGCTCCCAAACACCAACGTCACCGCATCGCCCGATCGCCCCACTGCGGCGCGGGCCGTCCAGGGGGAGGGACTAACGATGACACGGGGGAAAGGCGTCGGGCGCAGCCAATCGCAACACAGCTAGGTGGAGGCACTGACCAATACGGAGAGGGGATAACAGCGAGCTAGCCAATGGGAGCGGGGAAGCCGGGGCAGGCCGCGGCCCCGCCCAGCGGGGCGCAGCCCTGTCCGTCAGGCGGGCGGCGGGAAGCGCTCTGGGCGGCGGCTGGCGGGGCTCGGAGCGGGCGGTGCCGCCGTTGCGCGGGCGGGCTGTGCGCTGGGTGCCAGCCGACAGCCGGCCGCAGGGGTGGGCTCCCTTCCGTGAGCTCCGGCGGTGAGGCGCGGTTCCGGGCCGCCTGCCGTCGCCAGCCGCCGCTGAGGCGACACCAAGGCCCGGTGGCTGCGGGGGTGTGCCGGGGCTCGCTGCCGCACGGCGGAACCCGGCGAAGGCGGACGGGCAGGTTCGGCAGGCAGGGGCGAGGCTGGCCAGGCAGGGCACGGCAGGAGAGCGGCCTCCAGGCCTTCATCTGGGGAGCGAACTGCGGCGCAACGGGCTCTTGCTGTGACTTACGAATATGAAAGGCGTCTCTGTCTTCTCTTAGTAGTCTGGAGGCTTGAGGATTTCCAACACTAAGCACTACTTCTTGTCTTTTCATCCATCCATGAAAGCCAAAGGACCGCACCAAAGTGCTGTCTCGTACAAATGCGCCTGTGTCTGTGGCAAGAGGTTTCAGGACTGAATTTCCATTCAGTTCTGGGAGCGTTCCTGCAGGTAGATGCCATAACCACGAGACTGTAGAGTCACAGGGCGTCTCGGCAGTCTCTGTAGCATGTTTAATCCTGAGTATTTTACTTTGCTCCATAGTAGCATTCCCTGAATTAAAGAGGTTAAGCGTGTGCCATACAGATGGCAGCCAGTGGGCAGTTGTCTCCCCTCCTTCACTGACAGCTACAGTTTGTAGAAGACAGTTATGGGTTAGTCAAGCTCTGAAATTGCCTGACTCATTAAGTTCTTAAGGGACAGAGAAAGAAACACCCAGTTTCTGGATAGGAATCAAGCGTAGGCAAGATGTCAAGATGAACTGCTCTGATAGGGTAGTTCTAGATATGCACAGATACCCTGTCTGAAGGCAGAGGAACTTCAATATCAGCCTCTGTAGAAACTTCACACCGCCATAGTAGAGTACCTTCTGAAGATGACTTCTTTCGCTGGTTTATTGCCTGTCTGTATCATAGAATCGTTAAGGTTGGAAAAGACCCTTAAGATCATCAAGTCCAACCGTTAACCCAGCACTGCCAAGCCCACCACTATACCATGTCCTCGAGCACCACGTCTACCCTTCTTTTAAATACCTTCAGGGATGAAGACTCAACCACTTCCCTGGGCAGCCTGTGCCAGTGCTTGACTACCCTTTTGGTGAAGAAGTTTTTCCTAATATCCAACCTAAACCTCCCCTGGCGCAGCTTGAGGCCGTTTCCTCTCGTCCTGTCGCTTGTTACTAGGGAGAAGAGACCGACCCCCACCTCGCTACAACCTCCTGTCAGGTAGTTGTAGAGAGCAATAAGGTCTCCCCTCAGCCTCCTCTTCTCCAGACTAAACAACCCCAGCTCCCTCAGCCGCTCCCCATAAGACTTGTGCTCCAGACCCTTCACCAGCTTCGTTGCCCTTCTTTGGACACGCTCCAGCACCTCCATGTCCTTCTTGTAGTGAGGGGCCCAAAACTGAACACAGCACTCGAGGCGTGGCCTCACCAGTGCCAAGTACAGGGGCACCATCACCTCCCTGGTCCTGCTGGCCACACTATTCCTGATACAAGCCAGAATGGCCCTCTTGGCCACCTGGACACACTGCTGGCTCATGTTCAGCCAGCACCCCCAGGTGCTTTTCTGCCAGGCAGGTCTCCAGCCACTCCTCCCCAAGCAGATTTGGATTTATGGCTGGATTCTGTAAAAGGCCTAGAAATGGCATTTCACATGTTGTCTTGGAGGCATCACCCTCTCGGATTGCCTCTCAGCTCATGTTCTAGCATGTCAGTCGTCTGGCTCGTTTTGATTTTTCCTGTGAACAGGACAGATGGCCTGTCACTGAGAGATACTAGCAGAACGAAATGTTCAAACTGACAGTTAATATCATACAAGGGGGGGTATCTTACAGGGGTTCCCCTGTGCAGAGCTTGATGAAAGGATAGTAAGGGCAGGAGGCGGTGTGAGCGGAAGCTACTTGAAACCAGCAGAGAGCATCAAAAGTAAAAAAAAAAACAAAAAAAAAGCCACCTGCTGCATATCCCTTTAACTATAGAAAACACAACATAAGAACATTAATATTTTATTATTCATTAATACATTACAAATGTAATATTCATTAACACAAGAATGTTAATAATAATGCACTTTCAGAAAGGACTAAAATGTACAAAGATTACTTTTTACCCTGAGTCACTGTTTAGCATGGAAACACAGTAAGTAGAGACTGAGCTTTGTAGAAAGACTGAGAACATCCTTCACCATATCGATCACTTGCTAGTTTCATTGTTCCAAATGAAAAAAATCCATCAAATTTCTCTTCTATCATTCGCCTCATGTAACCAAATACAAGCTACACAAATCTATGAAAAATACTCTACTGAGGTAGACATACGAACCAGCATCTCATACCAAGACAACAGAGTTAACAACCAACCCGCCTGAGAGCGAAGCTCTGCTGAACAGAAGCTTCTACCCTAGAAACCAGAGGTAGGGTCTGTACGTGGGGCACAGCTGAGGTATGACATGCACCAAGGAGCAGATGTAGACAGTGACGTTCAGGCTACACGGTGGAGGGATACCAGGGAAGTGTCCCTATAGATTATGGGGAAAACAAAAGAGACTTATTTTCCTAGTAATAACTATTGAGAACTTTAATACAGGCACTTTACAACGTGACTGCCAGAAACCACTATAGTTCCTGTCTTGGGCAGACAAATGAAGTTCTTCACCCGGAGCGATGTTTGTGCGCACCACATCTGAGAAGTCCCGGTGGATAATGAGAGGTAAAAAGGCAGCCAAAAAGGATAAAAGCGCCAAAATAAACCCTTCTCACAAAACAGACAAGGGAGAGTCCTCCCAAGCCTTTCACCAAAGACACTTTCAGGATCAGGTGTTTTATGTCACCTGTATCATCTTTTCTCTCGCTCCCCTTCAGATGCCCTGTACATTAAAACAAGTTATTTGTGTTGAAAATAAAATACCCTCTTTTTTTTGTAATGGTATGCATTTCACTGAAACCTCAGAACTTTTACTCCACCCCATGTAAACAGAAGCATGTCTGAAATGACTTATACGTTCCTTTGAGACTTGATTTAATTTATGCACCTCTTGAAGTCTGCTGACTGTTTCCAAACACTCTACTAATAAGGGAAAAGCAGTTTCTTGTCACCACTGCGAAGTCTCTCATTTCACCTGAAAATCCAACCAGCTGCAAATCACTGACAGAATTTTGCTATCTACTGAGACAAAGGGAAATGCAACCCCCACCAAACTGGAGGAAAATATCTTAATTCTCCAGCAAGTTAAACAAGAAGACGGTAAACCACAGGATGAAGTAAACGCCGAACAAACCTGGTATTTGACCCCAGCCTAGAACGTGTAGACTCTCAAGATGAGCCTCTCCTCAGTTTTCAGCTGTGCCAAGGAAAATTATGGTTTTTTCCCACCCTTGATACGCAATCTGCCCTTTTTAAGCTTCCTGTCCACTTGTTCTAATGTTTAAGCCTTCCGGTTCACCCTTCTCAGCTATAGAGCTATCCTTGTTCCTGGTCTCCTTGAAAAGTCCTTCTCCAAAGTCTGCTCCTGCCCTGGAGCCATCGCTCTTCAAAAAACGTTTGTCTAAAAGCAGTACACTTATGTGCAGAGCAAACAACAGCCTGGGTTTTATCTGAATTGGGAGGTAAATACCTCCCAGTACTAACTAACCTACTGTTGTTCGCTTGACCCTTCTTTCTTAAAAAGCCTAATTCAGGAAAGTGGGTTGGCTTCAGCTCACTTAAGAGAAGACAGATGACTTTGTAGTAAAAATGTAATACATGTATGCTAAATATATAAGTAGGATGTTGTATTTGCATTTAGTTTTGCTATCTTTCTCAAGCATGACGGAAAGAGTGCTATGACGGACAGCTTCCAAATGTTTTTCTACAGCATAAGGTGATGATTAATGATATGTGAAACCGCTCTTTTAGGAAGGAGATGTTAGGAGGTTTCCTATATGAAAGAAGAAATAACCCTTGACTCCTGTTCTCCTCTAGATCTGTTTTTCTTTTTTTTTTTTTCTTTCGGTTTGAGCTCTAAGCAGGAGGCTCTGCCTTTTCCTGCTACTTTTACAGTTTTGGAAAATCTTGATTTGAGAGATTCAGCTATTATTTTGTTCTGTTGCTGGTTTCCTAAGCCTTGTATCTTCTCTCCTCAAGTCCAGCCATGGGTGCAGAAGATGATGTCCAGGATAACCTAACTTTTCCCACTCTGTTTACTCTAACGCCTATTAAAAAAGCTTCTTAGCTGTTGATAAGATGCTAACTAGTACTGCCCCGTTTCCCTAGGCTCCTGTATTGCTATCTATGTCCCTTGTTTTGAAACAAATAGTTTGTGAAAAGCAGGTGCAGTCTTTTGTTCTGCACTTGCTCCTATACGTTACACTGCGCCTGCTACCCTTGTAGTGCCATGGCAAAACCAAACCAGTAACAGGGCTAGAGTGACAACAGGCCACTTGCCGTTCTTTTCTCATGAAAAAGCAACTGCATCCATACAAGGCCTGTTAATTTTCAGGTCAGAGTCACCCCATATCAAGGAAAAAGTTGTTTAAGCTCCTGTCTTTCCTTATTGCAGTATTTTGCATTTCTTCTTCAGGAAAAAAATGGTGATCTCTGTATTGCCTGCTGCTGCCAGAGAGGGAGCTGCTCCAGAGGATAAGAAAGAGGCCAAGTGTTCTCCCAGGGAAATCTCAAATGTGGATTCTTGTGCTCTTGCTTTTCCTTGACACTTACAGCTAGAACTGTTATGGTACAGTAGAATTATATTAGGATGAAGTAATTTCAGTAGGAATAAAGAGGCTTAAGCAAATGTTTAGTTAGGAACTGAATAGCTGAGGACTGGAGCTGTGACTTGGCTAAGATGGCTGAGGTGACTGCAACTGCACCAACGGTAAACAGAATTCAAAGCGGCAAACAGTGGCATTTGGTCAGGTTGTGTTCAGGCTTCCTCCCCGGCAACTCTGCTCTGCCTCTTGCCCATCTTCTTTCGCCTGTTCTGCCTGCCCCCTTTTCCTCTCCTTCAAGCCATTTAGCTATTCATTTTGCTCCCTTCCTTTCTCCTTTTGGTGGCTTTGAGGAAAGGAAAAGGCTAAAATTATGGGAAGGTCTCAACCAGCTAGGCTGGTTATCTTGTAGAATGGCCTCCAGTGATGAAAAAAATGCTAGTAAATAGGTAAAACACACTATTTTTGACTGTGTTATACAGCTGCAATTAAGGCATGACTGCACAAAAGGAGGTAGAAAGGAAAATGAAGACAAGAAAAGACCAGCAGGCATACTTGTAGCTGGGAAGGACATGAAAAGAAAATGTAATATTTTCAGCCCTCGCTCTGAGGCACATATTCTTGTGGCCTTTTCACAGACCTCTTCTGAGGCAGCTAGATAATCTGCAGGAAGAGAGAAAATAATTAGGCAAAGGCCTCTTTTGACTTTCACAGTCTGCTACAACGAGTACGAATTTTAGGTGAAGGTTTCTTCCAAGTGTTAATCAGCAAAGGGATTAATCACATTTCAATTATGTCTTGTAAGCTTCAAAGCAAACAGCCTACTTGCAGAATGTAGTGGTTAGCTTTGATTCGCTCTTTCTGCCATCTCATCTGCAGATCCAGTAGAAAAAGTCCAGATTCGGATTTTTCCAGCCATTCTATATTAAAAAATAAGGAATTCCAATGGTGGTTTGGTAAAATTTCATCTCCCTTCTCGGTCCACAGTGGTCCACTCGGGCAGTAGTTAGGGTGAAACACCACGCAGCTTTTAAAATGCCAGCATTAAAGTAACGCCTAGGAGGTGCGGGGCTGAAAGCCAAGGACGGGGGCGCGGGGTGGTGGAGCGCAGCCGTCTGCCCCCGCCCTTGGCGGCCTGCTGCCGGTTCCGCGCCTGCGGCGGCTCCGCACTCGGCACCGCAGCACAAGCAGGGCTGTCGGCAGGCACCGATCTCCCTTACGGCGTCCTCCCGCCGCGCGCCGTCCGATGGCGGCCGGAGCCCCGCTCCGGCGGCGTTGCCGAGCCTCCGGGCAAAAGCCGCCGGAGGCAGCGGCCACCGGGCGGGTGGCGAGGAGCGGCCGCCCGCTCGCTGCCGCCCCGTCGCCATGGCGGCGAGCGGGGGCCCCGCGCCGCTTCCGCCCGCCGCCGGATGTCGCCGCGAGGGCTCCTCAGCGGAGAGGCGCGTCGCTGCCGGAGCGCGGCGCCGGGCTCCTCGCTGCCGCCCTTGTCCCTCCCGCCCTCCTCGCCCTCGCCCTCGCCCTCGCCCTCCTCCTCCTCCTCCTCCTCGTCCCCCCGCCGCCTGCGGCCCTGCCCCTTCCCGCCCGCCGCCCCGGCTGTGGCTGACAGGTGAGTGCGGGGGGCCGCGGCGCCCCGCTCCCCATAGCGGGGCACAGACCCTCCGCCATCTTCCCGCCCGGCGAGACCCCCGCTACCGGCGGCAGCGGTGGCTCCGCCGAGGGGCTGCGGGCGCGGCCCGGCGCGGGGGGTGCCGCGGGAGAAGGGAAGGGAAGGGGAGGGGAGGAAGGGCCGGGGCCGGGGTCTCGGGGGAGCGCGGCGGCGCGGGCAGCGGGCGCTCCCTGCGCGGTGCCGCCGCCTCGCCAGGCCCGGGGCGCAGCGCGGGGCTCCCGCCTCGGCACCCCCTCCCCGCCCTCCGGTTCCGGTTTATTTCCGCGTGAAATGACTTGCACATTCTTTCTTAAAAACCGAAAAACGCGAAAATAAGCCCTTCTTCTTCTCTTCTCCTACGTGTTGGGGTTTTTTTTTAAGATTTTTTTTTTTTGAACACTTCCAGCCCGAGGCTGTAGGGATGGTTCCAGGTCTGCAGACAGTAAAACCGAGGGTGCCCGCTGAGGAGACTCTGCTCGCTAACTTTGTTTATGTGCTGCTGCATATCCTAAGGACAAGCCAAGTGCAGAACCTCGGTACTTTACAGATTGAGTGCAGGTCCTCTGACACATGTGCAAATGGAGCCAAAACGAAACACCCACATTCCCTGAAGTGGGGCGCAACTGCATGAGGAAGGGAAGCGCTGTTTGTGGTGGGATGGGGTAGATCTGGCCTTCGGCAGCGGGAGGATGACTTGGAACCGTCCAAGAAGGGTAGAAGTTATGTCTGTAAAGAGCCATTTGCACTATTTCTCTCTTTTCCTGAGCTAAAAACGGTGAAACCAAAATTGAGGGAAGAATCAATATGCTTAATGTGGTCAGAGGTTGAGTAGATGTTAGGTTCCAGTTGTAGAAGGAAATTAAATAAAAAGATTGTGCTCATACAAAGGCAAGGAAAACTTTTTCAAGTTTCAGCCATTGCTCAAGGACATCTTGGTGTTTGCGAGAAAAGAGAAACTTCTATGTATGTTTTTATCCCTCTTGTTGCATCTTCCAGCTTGTCAAAGATTGTTTCGTTATAGCATTTTAAAGTATGCTTTTTGTAACAGTAATTCCTGGAAGATTTATGTAAAGAACTGGTGGAACAGCTTCTTTGAAGTGATTCAGTGTCATTGAGTACACCTTGAAATGATACAAACGGCTATTGTTCAGGCACCCATTTTGCAACATCACAGCAGTATCTTTCTCCTTAAGCAAATTTCTGAAACTGTTTTCTAAGGAAGGCTGCTGTTGGCATTTTCTGTGTGATATTTTTGAAAGTGAGCTGGTAACCTCAAGAATCCTCAAGTATGTTTTCTAAAGAGTAGTTTAAATTAGATACGATCTTGTGTGTGTGTCAGACCCAATGTGTCTTGTTGTAATAACTTTAAACGTAGCTTTGTGTGTTGTGGACTTGGGCAATTATTTTAAGAAAAGGTGCCTGCCCCAAACATTAGACTTTAAGGCAGAGGCCACTGTAATGTGGTTTGGTTCTTTTTGTTTTTAATGCCAGTTGTTTATGTGTATGTTTGTCCCTGAACTAGGTTTATCACGTTAAATCTAAAGGTAACTGTTTCTAAGATGGCACTGTCTCTCTAATGTAGACATGCCCTTCCACCATCTTTCTTTTAAATTTAGGACTTGTTTAAAGGATGCAGCCTCTTGTATGGACTGAAATGCTTGAAGCTGTTGGTACAGTCACTGAAGAAATACTGTGAGTGTGGTGGTAGTGTCTTAAAAGAAAAGCTTACAAAATCCAGAAATTGCAAGCCAGAACTAGTATGTGTCAAGTAAGGAGAAGTTAACTGGTATTGCATTTAATATGGTTGAGGTGAGATTGGGATCATTTATGTTATGGAATTTTTAAGTCTTGGAGCTAAGACTAGTAGCTTGTCTTGTGAAGTGGAGGCCAGGGTGAGGGGCTTGTTCCAGAGGCCACTGCTTCAAACCTCTGCGGGGGGAGTTTGTTAGTACCCTGCCCGTGACCGCTGAGGACTGGACAGGCATCGGGATGGTCTCCTTACAAACCAGAGTGATTTGTTATTTTCTCAGCCTCAAGTAATACCCACTGACTATTTTGAGAAGGTCTTAGTGTTTCAAGATGGAAGGACTGGGTACTTGCAGTGCTGTTAGCATACTGTTGGAAGATTTGGTAGTTCTCTGTGGTAGGCCAAATGAGGAAATGCTTCAAGAATGTGCTGTACAAAGGATATTTATTGGTGCTTCAGAAAAGCTTGCTAAATGTATTATAGTTAGTGTCAAAGTTACTTGCTTTTGTTGATGTCTTACGCAGTGAAAGATTCTAATTTATTAGAACTTATTTATATTCCCAAATGAAGAGCAATGACATTAGTGGTCAGTCTGCTTGCATAAAAGCATAATAGCAATTTATCTAGTACACCGGTAATAAGTACCTAAATATTGTTTGTTTAGAGACTAGCACAGTAGGCTTCTGGCCTCTGAATGTGGTGCAGTGCTTCCTTAAACAAATACCTGGTTAAACTGCCTTTACTCTTGAACTTCCTTAGGATTCCACACCCTTAGGTCTTGTATTTGCATACGTGTGCATGCATGTAGACTACTTCTAAGCTGTTAGGGATTTGCTAATACGGGAATGGGTCCGAAAATGTCTGTGAAACAGCTAAGGAAAAAGTAGCCTTCAAACATATTTTAGGATTTAACCAGCAGTAAGTAATTTAGCAGGACCTGATACTGTCTGTAGAACTCTTCAGTAAAGTCAGCTCATCAATACCTATTAATAAAACAAGGTACGATATATACTCATAGGTAACTACCTAGTGTTAAATGTAAGATTCTATTGTACCTTGTACCATTCAAGCTAGTTGAAACAGTGAGCACACTCAGCGAGCATAGGTGGCACGGATCACAAAGGAAAGTTATATGCTTTCAGGACATCAGCAATTTCACTTAACAGGTCTTGGTCTGATGATTATTAGTGGACCCAGGCAGGTTTCTTCTATATTCTAAACAAAAAAAAATCATCCAAGTTTGATAATTATTGTTGTTTAATATCAGTTAAAATAAGTCTCTATGATTGAGAGTATCATTTCTTGCTTTAGTAGACTGTTTGTGAGGCTAGGTCTGCACTGCATTTTGGTGTGACTGCAGCATTTGCTGACACAGTTGAATTAGCAAGATCAAAGCTTGCTAGCAGCAAAACTGGGCTGGCTTATGCTTCGATGTTGATGTTAGAAGCTTGCTCAGAGTAGATACTAATGTGTTAAAGCTTTTATCGTTGATTTCCAGCTGTATAACATACTTAAAATTCATTGACGCAGCTTCTTTACTATGCTTTCTGTTGAAGGGAGGTTGTCACCTTTTCAGTGGTGGATGCTTTCCCTTTTTACATTTCTAGGAACATCCAGTTTTATTTGAAAGTATGCTGCACTAAATTTAGAAAAAAAAAATGTTGTAATGCTCAAGTGGATTTCAGAAGGTTTGAGCACACTTATCAGTGGCTCTAGCATCATCTGTGATGACCTGGAATGGTTTTGTTTCTTAAATATTTATCTTTAGAAAACACAACTAGTCTTACAAAGAAGTCTGTTTAGCCTGATCTTTCTCAGGTGTGCTGTATTCTTGGAGCTTGCATTGAATTAATGGCACTTGAATGTACAGCATCCTTGAAACAAATTGTTCACTGAAGACCTCAAAATGGAAGTCTTACTCCGTTAAATTTGATTTCTTTACATTAGTAAAGAATGTAGTGGCGTACTTTGATACTTAAATTTCCTTAACTCATGAGTAATGCTGTCAAACCAAGTTACATGTCATTAAGAACTCAGTGACTGTAATCATTCTCCTCTCTTTCCCCTTTCCCTCCCCACTCTGTAAAAAAAACCAAAAAAAACCAAACCATGTTGATTGGCACCTTTGTATCTTAAGGTTCTAATGTTGCACAGGACAATAATTACTATTGCAAAAAGCCTTTGTTTCTTATGTAGTATACACTGAAATTTTGTTCTAAACCATGTTTGAAAATGAGAGACTTGAGACTAAGAGATTTAAGAGCACACACAAATACAGTAGAACTGTTTCAGTTTTGTTTTCTGTTTTTTGTTGTTGTTGTTGTTGCTTTTTCTTTAAACAATCCTTTAATTAGTGAGTATTACTATTGCTAAACTCTAAACAAAATGGAGCAGGGAGATCTTGGGTAAGACATGTTGCTGAAACTTCCTGATGCTTTCCCTTTCCAGACTTGTGTGTTGTCTTGAACGAACAAAAAAGGAAATGCAATACTGTAGCCGTTCTGTCTGTGCTCTGACACTTCTTAAAACAGATTTTCTCCCTGGCTTCAGCAGCATGCATGCCCCAGGAATTCTTTCCTTTCAGCAGTCTGCTTGTTCCGTGTTCAAGAGTAGAAGAAGTAGGCAAGTAGAATTAGTTGATTGTTGCAGTGAATTTTTAAATCTAGTAAGACCAGTGTGTGCACTTTTGGTGCCATTTCTCTGTTGTAGCTGAATAAAACAATAATTGGTTACACATCTGCTCGTTACTGTTGCTCTGATGAAATATTTCCTGTGACTGAATACATGGTAACATCTGTTACAGAAAGGTAGGTGGCAGAACTTTAATTTAACACCCTGTAAAATATGCTGTGAGTTTAATTAAACAGCATAACTGAAATACCGAAGTATCTTTGCATTCAGAAAGCAGTAATCACCTATGGTCTAGATGTTTTCTAGGACACGTTTTTCTCCTCTGCTTCTGCTGATTGACTTTGTCAGAAATTCATTTGGTACCGTTCTCTTGAGGTTTGGACACATTATTGTGTGAAGAACACTATGCAAACGTAGCATTTTCCAAAACGATTGAGCAGAAAGCTCAATATGTCTTATAAGCTCGCTTTGTAATAATAAAGTACTTGTGAGCTGCCACCCTTATTAAATATAGTTTAGTAATACAACACTCTTCCCCCTTTTCTGTTTTTTTCTTTTTTTCTCGGAAAGTACTTTTGTTCAGCTTTTTTTGCTCTTGATAGCTAATTTTTAGCTTTCGTGAATGCAGCTTAATTTGGTTCAGGAAACAAGAGTCCTATACCTCTTGATGATTTTTCATCCTACTTGTAGAATTACTAAGGAAAAGGAAAGTGAATTTAATGAACTTATCTTTTCAGAACCCATTTGTAACACACAAAAGTTGTGATTAACTACATCTGACTAACAATATATAATGGGTCATTTTGAAGCCTTTTTTTCTTGCTTCGTTTGACTGGGATTTGGTGCTCAGCCTTGACTTGTGTTGATGTTTTCCCTCACCCCCTTTCCTGTCATCTGGTGTATTCTAACTACAAAAGTTTCAAAAATGTGAAAGACTTTGACTGGTTTGTATACTACTGACTGTTTCACTAATCAATATTTAATATGGTTTTCATAGGATATGTAACATGACACTGATATTCTGGACAGGTAATTTTCATTGTTTGAAAACCTTATGTAATAAGGGGAATCAGGTAACTGCTAGAAATGAGCACCTTATTTATTTATTTTTTTAGCATCATATTGCCAAGGATCTGTTTCGTGAAATCTACTCTTGAAAAACCTATAGCTTCTTACTGTTGCAATTAGCATCAAAATAGTTCTGCAATTGTCAGAGTGAAGTTAATATTTAAAGGGACACTGTCACTTTTTTAAACTGAATTTATATCCTGGTTCTAAAAACTCTTTAATTATCGCTCCCTTACTAAAAGTTTATAAGGCTATGTGGTGGAATTCAGAATAATATTGAAGGCAGTGAAGCTAGTCCCCTTCGGCTGCTCCTTCCTGTCCTCTGTATGCACATGCCTGCTTGTTGCCTCTTTGGTTGCAGCTTTGCTATGGCTGTGTGCACCCTCTTGCAGAGCCTGGGGAAGAGCGTGCATGCTTGCTCTCGCCAGAACAGTGCATGAGTGATGTGGTCATGCTGGTGCATGAGGAGAGTGCAGTTACTGTCAGTGACACTGGCTGCAGGTGAAGTGCTGCTACCAAATAGATACAATAATGGAGGTGTTTCTTACCTAATCTTTTCTGTTTGCTTATGAGCTGTGAAAGTAGAAACTTTTGTGTAGTTAATGTGAGAATTTCACTATGTAAAAATGCAATATCTCAGGCGTTTGACTGTGTCCCTTTAAATTCTACATGATAGAACGTGTAGCTGCCAAATCTGTACGTGCCGATACTGAGTGGTGCAGTTGATTCGGTTGAGGGAAGGGAAGCCATCCAGAGGGACCTTGACAGGTTTGAGGAGTGCGCCCATGCGAACCTCGTGAGTCCAGCGAGGCCAAGTGCAAGGTTGTGCACCTTGGGCTGGGGCAACCCCCAACATCAATACAGATTGGAGGATGAATGGAGTGGGAGCAGCCCTGCAGAGAAGTACTTGGGGATACTGGGGGATGAAAAATCAGACATGAGGCAGCAATGTGCACTTGCAGCCCAGAAAGCCAGTCGTAGCCAATGGTACAAGAAAGACATAGACCTGTTGGAGTGGGTCCAGAGGAGGGCCATGAAAATGATCACAGGGCTGGAACGCCTTTCCTGTGAAGAAAGACTGAGAGAGTTGGGGTTGTTTAGCCTGGGAAAGAGGAGTCTCTTGGGAGACATTATTGTGGCCTTTTTATACTTAAAGGGGGCTTATGAGTAAGACGGAGAGAGGGTTTCTGCCGGGGCCTGTAGTGACAGGACAAAGGGTAATGGTTTTAAACTGAAAGAGGGTAGATTTACATTAGCTATAAGGAAGAATTTGTTTACAGTAACAGTGATGAATCACTGGAACAGGTTGCCCAGGGAGGTGGTAGATGCCCCATCCCTGGAAACATTCAAGGCCAGGCTGGACCAGGGCTTTGAACAACCTGATCTAGTTGAGGACGTCCCTGCTCATTGCAGGGGGGATGGACTAGATGACCTTTAAAGGTCCCTTCCAACCCAAACCATTCTATGATTCTATGAAGTAATCCAGAACAGGGTATTTCTTGGTAACGTCCTCTAAAATGAAGGGGCAGAGGGCAAATGGAAGTTAACATAGTTAAAACAAAGCCTGGTAAGGCATAAACCATATTAACATCTCTGTGTATAACTACAGCTCAGGAGCTACAGCTGGCAGGAATTAGAAATTAGATTTTTTTTCCATAGATCTTAAGTGAAATGGTGTTAACTGATTTATGTGATTATATGTAACTAGGTGTATGTATAGATATAAAACTCTAACATGTCTGTGTGTGTGCACACAGAGTTTGATGCTTTGGGCCTTAAAAAGTAATCCGAACATGGCAGAAAGCAGTAAACTGAAAGCCATTGAAAGAGTGGTTCCCAAGGGGGATAGGAAGGAGGGTGGAAGAGAGGAGAATATGCATGTGTTTGGGATCTGATCATATTTTGAAAAGAAACAGAAATGTGATGAGCACTGAAAACCTGTTCCTAATTGTTGACCATCTGTCCAGGAACAGGGAGATACTTAGTGAAGCCCAGAAAATTGGCAATAACTTGTTTATGGATGGGCTTTTTAAAATTTCAGTCCTGTCTTTCTGTGGCAGAGGAACCTAGCCACAGTGAAAAAAGAAATGTAGTCAAATAAGAAGCTACCCAATAGTAGTTCTTTCTCTTCTTTCTTCTTTAATTTGTGAACATAGCTAATTAGTTACTACTGATTAATCACACATAAAAAGCTCTGATGGGATTAGGTGCAGGGGAGGACTGTGCAGAGTCCAGAGGAAATGAACAAAATCATTTCAGTGCAGTACAAGATACTGGTGCAACCTGAATTTTATTTTAGACTCACTATGGAATTGGTGTCAGGTTACTGGAACTTGGGTGTTCCAAAAGCTAATTAAAATACCAAGTTTTTTAATGAGAAATTTTGAGGATGGATGGGCATCAAAACCTTAACTAAATCTGGTCTCATTTTGATATAAATTTAAATATCCTTATATATTTTCATTTTGTGATATAAAAACCAAAGCAAATTTAAAGCTGTTTTTATTCATGGCGCCTACTGTGTTTTTAGTAAGCTATGCTTTTCCTTGGCTTTATGATATGTTAAAAAACTGAAGATACCATGTGAGAACCACCGAACTGGTTAATGCCTAGTCTTGTTAATAGTGATGGTGCTCATTCCTAGCTTGAGATCTAGTGTGTTGGCGGATCTTAAATTGGAAGTGGCCCTGGGTTTGGTTTAAATTTTCTCTGATCAGCTTATTTCAAAGGAAGCTCAGTTGCCTTGTTAGCTTTGCCAACTCTGCTCTCCTATTTCTCTGCAGACTATTGCACCTATTTTAAGTTGTAATTGTTGTTTCAGAAGTCATTTATGCTGGAGAATGAATTTTTGTTTCGTTCTCGGTGTTCATGATCAAACAATTTTGAGTAATCAATCTTAAAACATTTGAAATGTTTAACAACTGGTACCCCATGAAACTAAAAATAATTTCTGTTGAATATCAGGTTTAATTTAAAAAAAATCCAGTAATTAAAAGTTTGGAAAAAATAAGATTTTGACAGTAAACAATATATTCTCCAGAACATATTCTCCACGTCTATGCAAGAAATCAAACATAATTTGATTTTTCTTAAACAGGGGAAAGCAGTAGATCATGCATGGTAATATTAATTGGTGATACTGTCAGGTGTTTTTAAGGTTATTAAAAGGCATATTTGGCTTTAACAGGCTGACAAAAATTAACAACAACAGCAACCACCTGGTAAGTCAGGTGCACTTCCACTCTTCTCATAAGTTCATGGGTACTTTTACTATCCAAGAAAGTGAAACCATGAGCTGTCAAAAATGGTGGAAAGTAGTTTTCTGTCATTAAAATTCATTTCTGCTTATGTGTAAACAAGCACATGTATTAAATTTTGAATACTAACACTTAATGTTGCATAATACATTTTTAACCTGACAGTGTCCCTAAATTATCATGTCTGTTTGCTTTCATTTTCCAGCTGGGTTTTAATTTTGCATGCATTTCAGTGAAATATAGTATGCATAATAGTTGTTTCCTGGAAGCATTTTGGGGCTGTCTCTGCTAGTGTTCTCCAAAATGAGCAAGGTAGTGGAATTAATTTTCCTTTTGTGGAGGTTTGTTAGCTAATGAATAAGTAATGCAGAAGTGATTCCACTTTATTTATGTATATGCATATGTGTTTTTGAACTTCATGTTGTTTGAAGAATAGCTATAAGTAATAGGGATCCCTTCTTTGTAATGACACCCCAAACAACTCCGAGATTTAGTAGAACTAAGTATTTCTATTTTGAGAAAAAAAAATTTAAACTCTGGTTAGTTTGGCAAAGCAATTTGTAATGTGTAATGCTTGTCCTTAGTTTATCATAGGAGCCTCTGTGAAGCTGTTTTTTTGAAGTAATGCCAATAGAAAGTGGAAGTTGTGCATCTGCTCGCCAAGCAAAGCAGAAACGTAAATCACACAGTCTTTCAATCCGAAGAACCAACAGTTCCGAGCAAGAACGGGCAGGACTGCAGAGAGACATGTTGGAAGGGCAGGTAAGATAATACGCTGCTGCTTGGGTAACTTCCGTAACTTTTTTATGTGGAGTATTTTCTATGTGAAGAAATTAAGTGAACTTAAGTAATGAAATATGTTCAGTAAAGTTGCAGGAACAGCAGACTTCCTTGCTTGTGAGTGCTGACTGTCTTTGGAAACTATTGATGTGGATGTTGACCGTGTTTCAGGTTGTATTCAGACCTGTGGTGCTTTTTATCAGCTTTTGTGTATTCTTACGTGAATGATAAAACCATGAAGAAATATGAAGAAACAACCTATTTATTTTGCTGCACCTCCCCTCCTCCTTAAAGTTGAAGATTGATTCTTGATTTTGTACGTTTGAATTTGGAATAGTAGTAACCCACGAATATGAATAAAACAAAATATTTGTTGTTATGATTCTGATAGGGGAGGTATTAGTGGGAACGCTGTTGTGCATTCCTTTCCATAAAGTAAACAAATTTTGCCTGCTTGACAGGGGCATGAGCTAACTTAAATTTTTGTTTGTATTTTTTTTTTTTTTAATTTGGCTCAAATGAAGGTGTGATCTTCTGTGTATTAAACGTAAGGGAAAGAACAGCCACCACAAACTTTTGTAATTTTCTTAATTGTGTCAGTCTGTGTAGTGGACGCAATCTGGAGCCACTTGGAGTATTTCACCTAATAATATTGAGGTTAACTGTAGGTAAGGCTCCTATACCAAGTGTTTGAAGTAGTGCTGCCAAAGATAAGCAAATATCAGTTTGAAAACTCTATTGTCAAATTGACTATGCAATGTTAATGTGGGCCTGGCAAAGATGATGCAAAACTTGATTTTTATCAGAGAGGTGGTTTGAAATACTAACAGTCTTTGGCTATGAGAAACCTCACTTTCTGGACTCTACAGATACTCTGAAGGGAAAACCTTGTGGTTTCTCGGTGTTGTGACATATTTTTAAAATTTTTCTTAATTGAATCTATTATTCAGTAAATTGCAGTGTTAGCTTTCTGGGAACTAACGGAGCCCAAGTTGTTGCTTCTAGTTGTCTAGAAGTTGAAGAATGTAAGTACTTAGATAGAAAACCATTCACGCATTTGGACTATTGGCAGCCTTGCTTCAGGAAAGGAGTGAAGGGCAGCTGAGAGGTCAAGGCATGCTGTCACTTCTGTGTAGTAAACCAAAATTTTCAGCTGTTTTAGTATTTCTTACCAAATTCTGTAAGTGTATTATGCTGTAATATGCAAATGTTTTAGATGTTTTATCTTTCATTTTATTTAATTATTTTGACCTTTAACCTTAAACAGCCAGTGGCAGATTCTAACGAGTAGGGAGTATTAATGCCCCTTCACAGTGGAGCTGTAAACCGCAGGAGATCTAGATAAGTACTTTTGCAGATAGACAGATAACATTATTACATGGTATTTTAATAAGCTAATTTAAATAATGCCAACTTTAAAGAGAGTAAAGGAAGTGGATGCGTTTTACTCTGCTGGTTACTTTAGGACACGTTTAGATTTGCTTATGCTTTCAGGCTCTGAGAAGTGGATTGAAAACCTTTCCTATGTCTCCTTTTCTGTTTCAAAAGTTGTAGGATAAGTTAGTTTCTTCCATAACCTTGCTGTATGGAATTATTGGGTAATTGAATCAGAAATAATTCTTCTAATTTCAGTGTTTCTTTAATAGTGTTTCATTTGTATAGTGCTCTTGTTTAATCAATTTTGTTTCAAGTTGGTGTTAATTGAGATCTGTTTCACATTCTGGTTGACTGTGAATGTGAACAAAAGTACTGTCTCAAGGGAGATGCAGATGAAGATGCAGAAAGGAATGTCCTAGGGGGACATAAGGAGCATAGTACCACTTCTTTCAGCACAGTGCCACAGCTTAAAGTAGCTGTGAAACTGGTGTAAAACCAAATTATGCACAAAGCAGATGTGCTCTGTGTCATGGCTATTAGTGGTTTCTCTTGCTCTTCTCTTTAAAATTGATATTCAGAAATAACATATAAAATCGGGATCATGGTAGGCTTTTCTCATTGTTTCTGAAGACAATCATCTTGACTGTGCGAACCAAAATGTGAGCGAGATTAAATTCTGGTTGTTTAGATGCTGACTTGGTGGAAGGCGCATACTGCCCTCTGATGGCTAGTATGCACATGCTTCTTCCTAATTCAGTCGGTTTATAGGAATGGAACCAATTTCTTTTGGTTTGGGTTTGCTGGAACACTTAAGAATAAAACAAGCTATAATCATCCTTAAACTTGCATTGAATAATGAAGTTTGCTGGAATTTGGGTGGCGTCCTGTGCTAACATTTGTACTCCCATTCTAGTAATGCTTCTTCTGTACTTCTAGAACCGACATAGTGGTTTGTGCTGTGGCAGAAGCTGACTCAATTTCTTTTTTTGCTCATAGCTGATGATTTCAAGATTTTGAAATTACAGACTTTTACTTTGTTTAAACAAAGTAGAAGTTGCTGATAGGCACATTCCCTGTATATTTGATAGATGAACATTGATATATTAATAATATGGTATACATGATACCATATTAATTTCACTTTGAAAATTGGTAACTTGTTTCCTTGCATAGATATTTCTCAGTTTTTGAATACAGCTGCATTATTTACAGGTTTGTCCATTAATAAGATGTTGTCTTACTGAATTCTGAGATGACTGGTTAGATGCGCTACAAAGGAGTAGTTGAGCTTTTTCATTGTTAGGGTAAGGCTCAGTTAAGTGGAAACTTCTTTTAAAAAAAAGTTTATAGCTGGCTATCTAGATAAATAATAAGTGCAGTAAGCCAACTTACATATTGTGGTCCACCAGCAACTGAAGAATAGGACAGGTTTAGTAGAATTCATTTACGTAGTGAGCAAGGACGGTTCGTCCTTTGATCCATACTGGTAGTTGATTAATTGATTATAGTTATTAGACTATGACCATATTTTCTCCTTTCTACTTTGCCATTTTTTAGTAGGATGCTGTGCTTAAAATTTTAAGATGTTTGTTAGTACTAGGTTCTCAGTGTACTGCAGTCAGTTGTCTTCTGCTTTACTCACTGTCTGCTTAACAGTGTTTGATATCAGAATCATTGATATAGTGAGAACCTTGACTCCCAACAGAAATCAATACTTACTTGTTTTGGAGGTGGTATGCATTTGTTCAGGGAAAATATAGTGCTGATCTCTGTTTTATAGGCAGATTAATAAAATTTAAATAACTTGCCAACAGAAACTTGTGGTCAAGCTGTGTATTGAGCTCAGATCATACAAATCCTGTGTCAGCGGTTTTATTACATACTTGTTTTTGTGCCTTGGAATTGCTATGTTGATTATGCTGAAGAAAAAAAATCAGCCCTCCTCTGTGAATTTGCTTCAAAATGTTTTCTTTGAAGAGGAGATGCTTGAATAATATCTGGGGAGGGAAAGATTAGAAATTGCAGTTTCCTTCACACTTTGTTGTGGTTAGTGACAACAGTAGGTAGATGTTAAAAATATGTTTGAAAGGTTAGTTTGTCTCAAGCTTTAGTAATAAGGTGCTTTGTGATGGCAACTTCCTAGTCTAATGCATAGTCAACTTCTGAATTACTTTGTCAACCAAAGGTATTCTTTCTTCTTGAACTGGAAGCACCTTCACATTATACTATAAATTTTTTTTTCAACCTTTTTTCTTTAATGAGTTGTACATGTACCTTGGTTTTATAATTTATCTCTAGTAAAAACAAAAAAAACCATGATTTGAATTCTGTCTGTATGTATGTAAGACATAAGAAAGAGTATGTAAAATGAATAATTTTATGATGCACAGAGCTTTTTGCTTTTGGTTTTGTGTTCTACACTAGCAGTAGTTTTAATTTCTCTCCTTGCTGGGAGATAGAGAAAACTGCTAAAATCAGTTTAAGATTGAAGGGTAACTACAGAAAATATAGGTGAAGAAAAATATACACCACAATATTTTGCCTTCTAGGATTCTAAACTACCATCTTCTGTCCGGAATACACTGCTTGAACTTTTTGGACAAATAGAGCGGGAGTTTGAAAACCTGTATATTGAAAATTTGGAATGTGAGTATCTATTTTTTTCCAGCAACTTACGAATTGTTTGGATTTAGGATAAAGTGCTAATTAAGGCACTTACCTTGGATACTGTAGTGTAATTACTGTAGCTTTTCTGTGAGGAGTTTAGGAATTGTTTTGAACTAGTAGCCAAAGATGGGGTTTGTACCTTTTCAGAAAAATCACTTTCTTAGCTCTTTGACACAAGTAGTGAGAACTGATGTACGTCATCCTCCTTGACTCTTAGGCAAAGAAAGTGAAGTGGCTGTCTCCTTGTTGTTGTAGGCTCTGATACTGCCAGAATAACATGGCACGTAACTCTGTTCAGCCATTGAAGTTTGTGGCTTTGTTGTATATTTACAGGCTTAATTTTAATGACATAATATTAGTAAATAAAGTTGGAAAAGTGTCTTACTTGAAAAAGTGTAAAATATGGTGGGTTTGGATCATGCTACTTAGTACATTGTATAACCAGCACCTGCAACTGTTAATGAATTTTGAAGTCAAGCACTCGGATAAATATTCCAGGTGTATCTACAAAAAATGTTATTTGTTTAATGACAGTGCAGTCATATGGTAATGTAAGTGATCCAAGGTGAGGTAAGAGGATCCAAAGTAACACAGGCGGTCATGCAGTAAAGCCTCTGCTCAATTTTCCTTGCTGGATTTTGGAAGCTGTGTTGCATGGCTTGGCTTCTGAATTGTAGAATCTGTCTGGTTTGGCTCCACATCAATTTTTTTTTCACACCTAATCTGTTCCCACAGTTAAACCAAACACTCATGTTAAAAAAAAAAAATGTTCTTGTGTGCTTTTTGAAAATGTGCTGGCTTTTTATTCTCTTAAAACCTGAAATTATGTTGGTTAAAGGCTATCATCAACACTACACATTTTTCAGTGACAATTTGCACAACTGAGCTCTCAGCCTCCTGCTGAGAAGTTGACTCGTAGCAAGAAAAGTAGGGATCCCCCACCTCAAACTTCAAAAATGTTTATCAGAAAACAAGTGGTGAATTTGTCTGTACCGTCCAGAGTATGATTATTTTCCTTCCATTCCATTTCTGTTTCTTCTTCATCTTTCTTCTTCACCTTGCAGTTCTAGTTCATTCCTGGCCTTTGTGATCTCTTTCCACCCCTCTGACAATTTCTAAGTTTTTCTCTTCTGATGCTCAGTCTGTTATTTATTGTTCTTGGTCTAATTCCTACATTAGTGTTGCGGTTACTGTATGTAGAGAATCTCAGTTTTTTCCTCCCTGGCTTTTCATACGTTCCCTTTCCCTTATTACAACTTATTTCTAGTTTCTTCCTTTTCTTATCCCTTCCAGGCTTCAGTCTTAATCCTTTCAGGCAATTCTTCTGTCTGCTTGGCTGGTTTGTTTCAGTCATCTGTTCCTACAAGCCTGTCTCTTTCTTTACTTCTCTTTCATATTGTCTGTGTTTTATAGAAGTTTAGGTTTATGTGACTGAGAACACAGGAGAGAGAATCTTGCTTTGCTCACTTCAAGCACTTGGATGTGGTATGGAGTGTAAACTGACTTTTCTAGTGCTTAGAACTGAGACTTCAGTGAATTTCTCAGAAATGGCAAAGATCGTACTCCTGACGGGTCACATTCTCCCACATTTCAAAGCCTGGAAGTGAATGACTTTTTTTAAAGAAGTCCTAAGAATTTGTGGAAAGACAGACCTAGACTTATTCTCAAGAACAGTGAAAAACTTCTTGGTTAAAGCCTCTCAATAAGATTTCACCTGAGCAGAACACTGAAAGAGTATCAGCCCAGATTTTGAGAAAAAAACTGTAAGCAAGCCACTGAAAATGTTCTTTATAAAGTGAAGTTGAGCAACTTTAAACCAGCTCAGCCACTGGAAATCATTTACAAGTACCTGATTTGTTTTAGCTATGCCATCGCTCTGTCTTGTGTTGAAACAGCACTGGTAAGAGTTATAAATAATTGTTAGAAAAGCTTATTCTTGTTACAAATACATACTTTGTCTGATGTACAATGAGAATATTTTGATTGTATTTAGTGTTTCTAAAACACTTGAATGTAAAATGTATATGTCATTCTATGTTTTTTAATGTATTTCAAAGTATAAAAATATACATTTGCTGCACTACCTTACTGAAACTCTAACAGTAGACAGGCATTCAGGGGAGAATGCTATTTCATGTTTAATAAAGTCTTTGTCAAGAAATAACATACTAGTTCGGTGGCGAAAATATTTGTGATACTGCAAGTTTTCTGTCTTCTGTTGGATTTAATTCAGTGTGGGTGTGCCATGTATTTCACAGAAGCTGTTTTGTTAATCCTTAGCCACATTTACTAGTAAAAGTAACAGTAATTAGAAGCCACTAATACTTTCCTTGGAATCTGGGTCAAGGTTGATCTCTGGCAAATTTAGCATGAGTCTTGTTTTATGTCTTGGTGAGACCTGTTTTTGTAGAATCACAGCTGATCTCTTTTCCTGTCCTTAGCATAAAATAGATTACTTACTAACCATAACAATTCTGAAATAGTATGTTAATGATGTTGTTAATGATACTCAATTTTTTGTATTAATGTGAATTTTTGTTATTGTTAGTACGTAGAGAGATTGATACGCTGAATGAGCGTTTAGCAGCTGAAGGACAGACAATTGATGGAGCTGAACTGAGCAAAGGACAACTGAAAACAAAAGGTAAGAGAACCACAAAGAATCTTAAATTAGTATTTTTTAATTTATTTTTTGTGTACTTTGCTTGCCAAAACTTAGAATCTTATTGAAGGGAATTAATACCAGTTACTTATACAAATGAACTAATGCTGTATTTAAAATATCTTCCTCTGAATTTATTTGTCTCAACAGCCAGTCATAGTACCAGTCAGCTTTCTCAGAAATTAAAGACAACTTACAAGGCATCTACTAGCAAGGTATGAGACAAATTAAACCTCTACTCATCAATGTGTACTAACACGGCTGTCTTTAAGTTGGAAATTGTGGTTTCTTTAAGCAGAGTAGTGCTGTTCTTTAAGTAAACCTGTCTCATGAGGAACAGTATCTTTATCTTGGACTCATCAGTTACTCATTACTTCAACCACACTATATGACATTTGTACAATAATTGCTCACCTTTTTTAAAGAATGAATGTTGGAGGGGAGAGAGTGTGTGCACATGTGTGTATATGGGATTACTCTTGTAAAGAGAACTAAAAAAAAATTCAATTTAATGAGGGGAATAGAGAACTTAGTAGGTAGTGAGTTTCTGAATAAAGATGTGGGTACTGCAGTTGAAATGGGGATTTAAGTAGGCATCTATATATGTACTATTATAGTTTTTTGTGGGTTTTTAAAATTACGTTTTAGCTGTGACACTGGAGTGGTTTGTTTCCCTTATGTTGGAAGCCTTGCAAATTTGTAGCTAGCGATCTTTTTTTGCCTGTTCTCTTAGTGCAGTTACCCTTTCTGATGTTTTTCATTTTGCACATCTGCATCTGTCTGGTATTTTTGTTTTCCTCTTTCTCTACCCTTTTACGATTTTCATAGAGAGTTTACTTGCTGCTCTTTTTGCTCTCTCAGGCTCATTTCATGATGCATTTGTAAGGGTAAATGAAATGTGAGGAAACCACAGTGGGATCTGGTACGAGAGCCAGCTATATAAGCAGCTCTGTGCTGACCTGTATTGCAGGCTAATGTGTGGTTATGGAATGACTATAGGTCTCTTGGAAATAGTCTGAAAGTTTGAGAGTAAGAGTAGTATGGTGAAATAGGTCTAAGTTACTGTGTTTTATTTGGTCTCCTTTTTATGTTATTGTTTCTCAAACTTTCTTGTTTACTCTTGCCAATCTGATGCATAGAGGTTCCTCTTCCTTTTTCTTAGGAGTTAATGACTTAGGAATTCTTTAGTGAGGCCACTTAAATAGGGACAACATGATATTAATAGGGATAATATAGTTTTAGCACACCTACTATGTAGTTATGAATTAGTCCTTTCTCTAGTGTAGCATCGGGGTTTTTGTTGGTGGGTGTTTTTGTGGGTTTTGTTTTGTTTTGGTTTGTTTTTTTTTTTTTTAAGGCTGGTGTTAAATGCTTGTCGTCTTCTACTTGCTTGCAATGTAGTGCTCATATTCTTTCCCAGGCAAGGCAGGCAGACCTCACAACTTCAGCATGGGAAGCTGGGAAGTATGGGGTGGAGACTTGTGGGTAACTGCTTTGCTTCCCAGTGTTCTGATATGCATGCACAGCAAAGCAGTCATGAGTAGCGGAACATGAAGAATTTAATACTTTGTTATAGACATTGTACATATCTATTTCATCAATCAATAACCAACAGATGTGTGAATGTGCTGATATATTTCTTTCCACAACTTTGAGTTTACTGGGGGGTAGAGAGGAGAGCTGAGGGGAATGATAAAGTTGAAAGCATCTCTCTCCAGTTTGTTCTTTGAAACCTTTCTGTACTTCATAGGAGTGGCTTTATGTCGACTGCTTCTTCCTTCCTATGCTGAAGAGTCAAAGCTGCAACATTTTGTTTCTTGACCCACAAAGATACTATAGCCAGAAGTCAGGAAAGACTATAACTAAGTTTCTAACAAATGATTTTCTGTCTGTATCCTCACTGGATGCAGTTAGAGTTCCCTAATACACTGTCTGAGAAAATGACATTTGAATTCAGAGTTTTAAGAGTTCAGCAGCTTTGAAATTCTGTATGTCTGTATTTATGAGCACTGAATGAACAATGCTGTTAACCAAAAATGGGTTGTGTTCCAAACACAGTGGGGTAGTGGATTGCAACTTTTCTCTTCAGCCCATCCTTTATACTGTTACTGTGTGCCTAATTTAAAAATTGTCAGAAGTCTGTTTGGTTTTTTTATTTTTTATTTTTTTTCTTTTTTCCCTGTGGGTAATTAGAAGAGACTTAAGTTTTACAAACCGATTGTTTTGTGTAATTGCATGCAATTACATTTTTCTGACTGCCAACCTATGAAGAGTTTAGGTTTGTTCTGAAAAGAGCTTTCATTATTTGCTTGTTCTAATGAGAAAGCTGACCTTTGACTGCTTTAATATTGGTAAAACATGCTAAGACTAAAGCAATTTGTTCATTTTCTTGGGGAAAATGCTGAGGTAAACATGCTTAATTCAAGTCCTTCATAGAAAATTCCCATACCTGGATACTTTTCGTCCCTTAGCTGAGTTAGGAGTCTGAGTATTAAGTTGGCAGAACTCATATCAGAAAAAGATGCTTTTAGCAGCATGAGTTATCCACCAGTGTCCAAATCCTGAAGAGACAGAATAGATTTAGTGCTTGGTACTCTAAAAATAATTTTCTGTATATGTTAATGGCCAAGGTCCTGTAATTTAACTGCAGTTGTTTGTAGATGCAGGAAATGCTAGATGAAATTCATGTTTTGATGTTAACAAGGTGTTCTTGCTGATATTAGCAATCTCTGGCTGTGACAGTTGTTAATACATCAGGAAAACATTAACAGTTTATGCAGAATCCTAAAATAAACTGAAATGATATGACTCGCTCCATCATAAACTAAGGTCCAGGATCTCTGATTCTTTTGGATGAGGAAAAGGACTCATAAAGGAAGGTATTTCTTCACTCAGCAGTTGAAGGGAATAAAACTTTTTGGAAGATGTGGTTTTTGACCTCACTGCTTAATGTTACTCCAGAGGAAATTCCGTTGTTCAGTCACAGTGTAACGCTGCTGGACTGGTCCTGAGTTGGCCAAGTTTTCATTCTTATTTCTAATGTGTCCCATCTGCTTAAGAGGCATTTTTACAGAGTATTTCAATTTGTTTGCCATGCAATTGTTTCAATTTGTATTCAGTTTTCAATTGTTTACATGTTAAACAATTGTTTCCTTATTAACAAATCTCTGTATAGAAGGAAGTACATGAAACTGTATGGATTTAAGAAAGAGGACAGACAAAGCTGAAACGCACTCAAGATATGATTATCCAGTTGTTTGCATTTGTATATGATAACCTGAGATCTGCTGAAGTTATTTTAAGAACTTTCTGCAGTGCAGAGGCCTCTTTTTAGCAAGTTGCATGTTATCTAACTATTTTCTTTCCTTTCTTGGCAAATTGTTTATGTATGGTTAAGGAACCAAGAAGTAATCCAGGCACTATATAGTTTATGTGATTACTGGTAAGTGAAGTGAGGGACAGCAAAAAAGAAAGAAGGAAAGAAGAAAAAAATGTGTAGAAAAAGTGGGCATTGAATAGGTATCTATATCTGGATATTTAGTGTTAGGTAGTGTTCTTGAACTTTTATCTTCTGTGTGTTCATTCAAGACTGCTGATACTCCAAAAGGAGTTTTATAGCTGTGCCATTAAATGATCAATGAAACCACTGTCCAGCAGTTTTGGAAAATGTGTGCTTGTTGATGAGTAGGAGATAGTTTCTCCTAGAAAACTTTTGCATGAGGATTTGACTCAACGTTAGAAAGGCAGAATGCAAGCATAGTTCGAATGTGGGGTTGTGAGTTGAAAAACTTCAAGTTTGGAATTTGAGTTGAGTGCTGTATTAGTCCTTAACTGTTTACTTAATTCTGCTGCTCCACTTCTCATACATGACTCTTATTTAGTTTAAGAACTATATTTAATGTGAAAGTTGCATCTGTAGGATTGCATTCAAGGCCTATGAAACTCTGCAGTATGGTTGAACTAATGATCTTTACCATTAACCCATTTTCTTTTCAATGCATCCTTAATGATTGTTCCTTCTTCTGCTGTGAAACCGAAATGTGTATTAGCTGTTCATTTGGAATTCAAATAGGGCATTATCATGTCATCATTGGAAAGTTGACATGCTCAGAATTTGGAATGCTCTTGCAGATATTCGTTAACTTTTAAAAACCTTTGTGGAAGTAATTTGCTTTAATGGCATACTTAAGACCTTCTTTTTTGAAACCAAAAATGAATGGGATTTTAACCTTAGTTCATTGTATCTGAAATGCAGACTTAATTAATTTTCTAACTTTTACTAAGCTGTAGATAAGTCTTAACGTGATTTGTGTTGAAGCATTTAAAGATTTTGACTTAACCGGTTAGATAAATACCTGCCCATAATTGCATGCAGAGGAAAACATGGATAAATGGAAGTCTTCTTTTTGTTTTAGTTTTAACAAAGCTTTTCAGATAGTCTTTCTCAAAGAACAGTTACGAGCTTCAAGACTTGTGGCGTAAAAATAGGGTGTTTTTAACAGTGGTTTTTCTTGTTGAAGTCATCTTTCACCACTCTTGATTTCAGTTGTCTCTGGAAGTGTTCCAGCAAGAGAAACTTTTTCTTTTTTTTTAAATATTGCACTCCCCTTTCATCTGAAAATGCAGAATTTCTGCAGTTCGGTTCCTTTCTGTAGATAATGAGTGTTTTCAGCCTTCCTGTACTATAATGCCTTGTAGTTTTACCATTTTTGGTAGGCTTTTTCTTCCTTTCATTTTGTATTACTTATGCACATACTAATTTGGATTTAATGAGTCTTCTCTATCTTCCCCTAATAGCATTGACTTTAAGGGAATGTGCTTATCAAATGTTTAGATGAGTTTGACGTATCGTTAAAAAAAAAAAGCTTTGTTACACAAATAAACTGGCATATGCTCTTAGGTTAATCTTTGATTTGATTAGGTTCGTGCAGTTTTGAAGAAAAACAGCAGTGAGTTTTAAATGGGAATGTTTCTGGATTTTACTATAATTATGTAATATGTGCATTTTTTTCAAAGACATTACAGTGGATAACATGGACTGTCTTTAAGTTATCAGATGTACTTGTGTGGGAATAGGCAAGGGAAGTTTTGAGGTGTGGTGTGTTGGTATTTTTGTTTGTTTGTTTGTTTGTTTTTTATTAATTATAATCCTTTACCCAAATTGAATGGGAAGGGCATACTGCATTTGTATAACTCATGGCTCCAATGAGATTGCATTATTGTAGTACAGAATAGTTTATCTTGCGTTCTGTAAAAAGCAGGGTGTTATTAAAAAAGAAAAAAAGAAATTAAGAGGTATGTTTGCATCCAAACTCACTTTCCTACCATCAAATGTCAAATTTTTTACAATAGTGAACTGTCAGAACACTGAAGAATTATTATGAAAAAGTTAGCATCTATTTGTATTTGTGAGATAATTCCTTAATCTTGGGTCAATGTGGAAAAAAAATGTTGGTCTCTCTACTATTTCAGATTGTATCCAGTTTTAAAACTACAACATCAAGGGCAATCTGTCAACTGGTAAAGGAATATGTTGGCCACAGGGATGGTATTTGGGATGTCAGTGTCGCGAAAACTCAGCCAGTGGTGTTGGGAACTGCATCTGCTGGTAAAGTTTTGTGTTGCTTGAATCTTTAGAAAATTCTGGTTTAGACCCTAAGCTATAGCAAATGTAGATCAAAAGCATACTGGAATACTTAGCTGCACACTGAAAGAGCTGATTTAAAGAAGTTCAGTAGCTGAAAAATTCTTTAAATTGCAGTTTCCTTGAAATGTATTTAGCCTTTAGAAGGTTCAGGAGTCCTTGTTGATCTTTCTAAAGCATGTGCCAGATAACTTCCATGCAGGTCCTGCTCTTAGGGTCAGCTCTAGCCTGTCTGATGGTGTAAATGGGTGGGTTGGGGAGCTGCTTGCTTGGAGAGGTCTCTTGCACAGAATACTATACTGTTGTATACAGAGATCCCCATAGACTTCCTACTGTGGTATTGTTTAGCCTTTGTTTTATAGAAGCCGTAGACTTAGTCATAATTTGCATATTCTTGTATTCTTACGTTTATCCGGCTTTTGCCTAAGGATCTACGGGCAACTAAATATCTTAATTTTCAGATCGTATGTAACTTACTAGACTCCTTCCTCTCTACTTAAGAGAGGGAACAGGTACTAATGAGTAAGTCACTAAATCTACCATGATCCAAAAATCAGTCTAGCGTCTTGTGTGGATTTGGAAAATGATTAGGGGAATAAACCATAACCAGTCAGAATTGGTCAGTTTGAAGTGACAGTCTTTTGAAACTGGAACAGAATCTGAAGACGCTTACTGGATGTAAATATTATGGACCAGAAACCTCTGCTTCATGAACTGAACTGTTTACCATTTTTGTGTGTCCACTGAGGGGGACGTTTTGTCGTTGTGGGGGACGTCTTGTCTTTGTCCTGATTTAACCTGGAAACAGCCATTCTCCCGTTCAGCATTAAAGTTGTCCCTACTTACAAATACTTATATTAATTATTTATTTGGAGGTGTGGCAGGGTAAAGGAGTGGCATTGGGACCGATTTCCTTTTTAAGTAAGTTTTTCTAGGGCTCTGCAGTGACCTATGTGCATTTGGGACTTCTGTGCAGGAAGTAAATAGTTTGTGCATAGAACTCTTGTTTGTAGTGACTGCCTCACTTTTTCACCACTGAATGCTTTCTGTGTTGTTTCTGAATCTCATGACACACGGTTGGAGCATTATGCATAAGTGTATAACCAAGTTAGAAAAAATATCAAAAGTAGAATTTGCCTTTCAATACTTACTGCAAATTAATCCGATTGGGACAGCACCTTCACTTTTTTGAGACATATTAAATTATAATGATAGGAAGCTTTTATATTTTATACGTAAGGTAATAATCAAGAGGAGATGATTTCTTCTACATTTGAAGTCTTTCATATGGTATGCTCTGCATTTGAAGATAACTTGTTTGTTGAATTGGTTAAAAATGAAAAACATACGTTTGCAACAATATTTACAGCTACTTTTTAATCTTTGTAGATCACACTGCTTTGCTGTGGAGCATAGAAACAGGGAAGTGCCTTGTCAAGTATGTAGGGCATGTCGGATCAGGTAAGATAAGGGCATGTTGTGAAAACTGGAAACAGAGTGTGTTTGGGAGGGGGAAATGTGTTTTGGACATCTACAGAAATATTTATTGTGGTTTCACTTGCAGGTTTGCCAACACCATTAACAAGTCAATTGTGAAGTTCCATTAATCCTCATAGAGAGAATATTTTATACTTTAATTCTTTCTTAGAGAGGCATATTTACAGTTCTGTAAATGCTACATGAATAAACAAGTCCATATAAAGAAATTTACAGGCACAGTTACGACACTCAGAAGTTAAATGTCAGAACTCATTGAGGTCTCATGCATACGCAGAACAAGAGAAGCATATATAATAAGAAATGAGCTGTTTTGCAGAATGTGTGTTATATTTGGGATACAAGATACAGGTGCTGGGTGACCATCTATTTGCACTTCTTTGTTTAATACATGATCCCATATATAATTTGTTGCATAGTATTAAAATCTTGTTTTGAAGACAGTTAATTCAATGTAAGCATTTGTCTTCCTCTATACCAATATGAATATTTCAGAAACTGTTTTTAAACCCCTCCTTGGGTGGAGAGGTGCAGTGTAGTAAGTGTTTTTGATGTTAATCTTAATTTTTGGTGTCTCATTTGACAAGCACCTGATTAGCCTCCTTCTATCTCATAACGGGTTACAGTATAGAGTTTTATAGACCAAAGTAGAGAGATTTTCCATAGCTTTACCTTGCTGTTGAGAGTTGAGCACTTTGAGTGATCGTACCCTGGAGTGTAGAGTCATGCACCCAGAAAATGAGGAATGCAGTTATTGACCTGGTCTGTTTGGTTAAGTAATTCAGGTAGCACATCACATGAACTTTGTGGCAAAGATACAAATAGAATTAAGTTCTCCAGAGAGTGGTCAGCTGCTTCAACCATAAGTTCTACTTTTTTTTTTTCCTGCTGTATGACTTCTAGCTCCTACAGCACAAAGATACTAATAGATAGATGCATAGAAACAACAGGTAACGCTTTAATTTGTTCAGATATCTCGGGTTGCTTGCTGTGTGGAGAGGGTACCTTTAGCCTCCAGAAAGTCACATTTATAAACTCCAATCACTTGCATTTTTTCATGCCAGTAGTTGTTTGTGTGTGTTTTTTTTAATTGCTATTTGGATAACCATGAAAATAAAAAAAGCTCTCACCTGCATTTAAACAGTTGTATGTAAACAAAGTTAAAAATTATGTGAAATTTATATACCCCATAATTTGTAAAAATGATATGAATTTATATAATTATAGAAAAAAACGTAATTTTAATTTAGTAAAAATTTTCTTTACTTGTTTATGTTTGACAGTTGATTTGAAATGGAGCAAAGGTGTTGGGTGTCAGCAGCTGGTGCACTGTCGAGTTTGTTCAGTGTGAACAATTTAAGGAGTATCTTCTTAAACTCATTACACCATGCTCTCCTGACAAACATAAGCATCTATTTTACTTGTATGATGGATGAAAATGATTTCTAAGTTCTTTCATGAAGAACTGTTGAAGAGAAGCTTATGGATTTTGCAAATGAAAGTGCTTAGTAATGAAAAGTAATTGAATCTTATGCACTGAAATTAAAAATGAAGAAGAGCTTTGTAGGCTGATAGAATTCTTGCAGGACTATTTTAAAACAATCATGTTTTGATTACATATGGTTGCCAGACTGAGATCTAATTTGTTTTATTTGCATTAGGTTTTTAGGCATTTGTTCTTGCAATCTTAAGCAATAATCAGAAAGTTGATGGTCATATATAGTGAGTTTTGATTATGTTAGAAATAGTTATGAATACTTAAATTCTCATTATGGAAGTCCAGAGCATGATCTCCTGTCAGCTTTCACATGATTATTTGAATGTGGTTTGTTTATCCTCTATAACATGAAATACTTGTACTGGATTCAGTAAATAACTTGCTAGAAAATATGTATTGTTGTGTAATCAACTATAGCTGCTGTCCTTGATGCTACGTAGGTTTAGGTACTCCAATAAAATACCTTTGTGCTTTGTCTCACCTAAGAGATTGCTATGCTACAAAAAATTACTTAAAACTGAAGACTTCTTGATTTTTTTTCAATGCTTTTAATGACAAAACATTGTGAAATAATTATTTTAGTATACTCACTTAAAACTTTACTTTGTTTTGCACAGTAAATTCCATAAAGTTTCATCCAACTGAGCAAGTGGCTCTTACAGGTATGTAAAGTTTTTTCATATGCTGAGTATGTTAGTCATGATGGAAAAATAAGTGTCATTTGCTAGCATCTCTTTGGTTGTAGCCCCTCTTCCTACTGCTTTGTCAGTATCCTTGTTGACTGAATTATTTTTATATTTTATGGCATAACAAATGTGAGCTAGATCTTTCCATCTGTGTTTGTCATATCATTGTCATTTGTGCTTACCTGCTCCAAACCAGACACTTAAAATCATACATCAGCTGAATGTTCACAAGTCCATGGGGCCTGATGGGGTTCATCCCAGAGTACTGAAGAGGCTAGTGGATGTTACGGCAGGACTGCTCTTGGTCATCTACCAAAGGTCTTGGGAGTCTGGGGAGGTCCCTGCTGACTGGAAGCGAGCCAATGTTATTCCAATCTACAAGGGTGTGAGAGGAGACCCAGGGAACTACAGACCTGTTAGTCTAACCTCGGTTCCTGGAAAAATTATGGAGAAGATTGCACTGGGTACTCTTGAAAGGCATTTAAAGAATAATGCAGTCATCAGGCACAGTCATCATGGGTTCACAAAGGGAGGGTCCTGTTTAACTAATTTGATATCCTTCTGCGATAAGGTCCCCTGCCTAGTGGATGAAGGGAAGGTGGTGGTTGTAGTTTTTCTGGGTATTAGTAAGACTTTTGATACTGCCCCTCACAGCATCCTTCTGGACAAGTTGTCCAGCTGTGGGATGA
The DNA here is from genome assembly GCF_047370975.1 of Nipponia nippon. Classification (NCBI taxonomy): domain Eukaryota; kingdom Metazoa; phylum Chordata; class Aves; order Pelecaniformes; family Threskiornithidae; genus Nipponia; species Nipponia nippon. The sequence goes on along the minus strand of NW_028262290.1, from coordinate 155,520,686 downwards.
GGGGATTCACGGTTTGTTGGCTGAAGAACTGGCTGAAGGGCAGAGCTCAAAGGGTTGTAGTGAATGGGGCTACAACTGGCTGGCGACCCATCACCAGCGGTGTTCCTCCAGGGTTCAATGCTAGGGCCAGTCCTGTTCAACACGTTTATCAACGATCTGGATGCAGGCATTGAATGCACCATTAGCCAGTTTGCTGGTGATACCAAACTGGGAGGTGCTGTTGACTCTCTTGAGGGACAGGAGGCCTTGCAGAGGGATCTAGATGGAGTGGAGCATTGGGCAGTGATTAATGGGATGAAATTTAACAAGTCCAAATGCCGGATTCTGCACCTAGGACGGAGTAATGCTGGGCACAAGTATAAACTGGGAGAGGAGTGGCTGGAGAGCAGCCCTGCAGAAAGGGATCTGGGGGTGCCGGTTGACAGCAGGCTCAGCAGGAGCCAGCAGCATGCCCTGGCAGCCAAGAGGGCAAGCCTCATCCTGGGGTGCATCAAACAGCATCACCAGCCGGTCAAAGGAGGTGATGATCCCACTGTATTCAGTGTTGGTGTGTCCCCACCTTGAACACTGTGTGCAGTTCTGGGGCCCACAATTTAGGAAGGATGTGAAGGTCCTTGAATGTGTCCAGAGGAGGGCAACAAGGCTGGTGAAAGGGCTGGAAGGAATGGCCCATGAGGAGCGGCTAAGGACTTTGGACTTGTCTGGTTTGGAGAAGAGAAGGCTGAGGGGCGGCCTCATTGCTCTCTGCAGCTTCCTGAGGAGGGGACATGGAGAGGGAGGTGCTGAGCTCTTCTCCCTGGGATCCAGTGATAGGACACGTGGGAGTGGTTGAAAGCTGTGCCAGGGGAGGTTTAGACTGGACATTAGGAAGCATTTCTTTACTAAGAGGGTGGTCAAACACTGGAACAGGCTTCCTGGGGAGGTGGTCGATGCCCCAAGCCTGTCAGTGTTTAAGAGACATTAGGGCAGTGCCCTTAATAACATGCTTTAACTTGGTCAGCCCTGAATTGGTCAGGCAGTTGGACTAGATGATCGTTGTAGGTCCCTTCCAACTGAGATAGTCTAGTCTATTCTATCTTAACCCTTTTGAAATACATGATGTTTCCAGAAGTAAAGGAAAAGAATATTGTGATATTGAGCCTGCAGAAAAAACAGCTCGGAAATATGACTGTTAGTGTAAAGGTGTTTTCAGGACTGAGAATATCATCAGTGCAGCTTCAGGTTTGAAAACTGTCTAATGTGGTTAGTACTCTGGTTCATATGGTCCAGCAATTAGGGCACTAGCTTTGGGATTAGAGAGATCTGGATTCAATTTGCTGCTATTAGGTAAGTCATTGTAAAATGAGGATAATTATTACTGAGGTTAGAAATTAAACCACTGCTGCTTTCTCCACCTACAGTGACCACTTTAAAGGAAGGTAGGGAGTAGAATGCCTTCTGTCTAGGCTAACAATGATTTAAGTTTGGCTATTTGGATTTTTCTGTTTTCATATGGTAACTGTAGTCATTGTTTCAGTACTGTAAACAATGTTGCTATATAAACTGACTTATAAAGAACAAAAGAAACCAAACAAAGAAACAAAAGCTGCCCATAGCTAGATTTTTGTTCTTCTATTATTTTTGAGAGGTGGTTCTGCAAATTATTTCCATTGAAAGTTTTCAGGTGACCTGTTCTTCAGTGTCACTTGATTGATTTAGAACTGATTAAAATAAAAAATCTTCCTCCCTGATCCAGAATACTGACACCAGAAATAATGCAAGGTTGACCTTTCTTCTAGCCTTCTTACTTGGTCTATGAGATGCGATATTTTTCCTAGTGCTTTCATGTACATTGCACTTGCCAAATCTATGCATACTCACAACAAGCTGTTTTTCTTCTCAGTCTAGAACACTCAACACTGTACCCCCAGGTATTAGAGCATGTTTGTTCTGTCTATAACAAGGATAATCTTGAGTTTCTCCTTAGTTAATAATGGATAAGTCTATTTCAAAAACAAATTAAGTCTAAAATTAAATGGTACCTGCTGAGCTGGTGCTAGTAAACCTGAGTTGCTTAAGGCAGAAGCAGAATAGCTTCACACTAGCTCTTTTGGGTTTTTCATTAAAACCACGCTAAAAACATTTAATGAAGACATCACTGAATGAAGAGGAACCCCAGTATTTTGAGAAATAGCGAATGAAGGATAGCACCTGTTGATGTGTTCAATGCCTTCTTCATATGTTACACATTAGAACAGCAGTGATGTTCATGTTCTGATGTGTGGTATTTAAGTGGATGTTTTCACTGTAGGAGTGATTAATTTGGTAGCCACTTATATTTTGTATAATGAGTTATGTTCTTATCAGTATTGAAGCCAGGAAAGTAACTGCTGATGTTGAGACCTGCTTACCAAAAAGGTCCTAATGGTATCTGTTAGAAAAAGATGCAACTCGGACAGCGTTGCCCAAGGTAATGTTAAAGCTTGTTTTTATTGTCCATGGAAATGCCCTTATTTAGTCCGTCTGTCTCTCTCTCTGTCTCTCTCTTTCTTCCCCCTCCCTCCCTTCCCGCTGTGCAGCATCTGGAGACCAGACAGCTCACATCTGGAGGTACATAGTACAGTTGCCTACACCTCAGCCAACTGCAGACTGCAATGTAAGCAATCAACTTAGTGCAACCAAACTAATTGCACAGCAATTTCATCAGATGCAGGTTTTATGATAAGACTGAATGTTAAAATTATACATAATTTAAAAAATTACATTATTTCAGGATTGCAAAAGGTGGGATTTTAATGTTTTAGTTTAACAGATGTATTTCAGCCTTTCTTTCAAAAAAGACTTCATGTTTTCAAAGATCTATGCTGCAGAATAGAATATGCATCTGCAAGTACATGGATTGACTTTTGTTCAAGGTAGAAAACGTTAAAGTAAATGAACTGTTGAGTAAATTTTTTTTGTAATAATTCAAATCATAAATGATAATGTTCTTTTTAAGCTAGTTAAATTCTTGTAGCTTAACTTACTGAGGCATCTGTGTTGGCTGTAGTTGCTATGAATTGAAAACTGATGGTAAAGACTTGTATTTTTGGCATTTATTTAATTGTATCTTTAAATTTGATCTCTAACTGACCCTTACCACAGCACTTATCACACTATCTGACATTGTTGTCCCTAGGCTTTTATTTAGTCAGTATTTACTGTAGACAGACTGTCAAATGCTGTATTTGACTTAAAAGCTCCCTTACTAGATTGTGAAGACAAACATAGTTTATAGCATGAGTTTCGCAGTAAACTGAGTAGTGGCAAGAGATGGCTGTATAATATGAGACAGATTTCTGAATGGAGAATGTTTGATTCAGTTTATTTGATTTGACATTTCCATTTTGAAAGAGCAGTACAAATGTTATCTTGTTCACATCGAAATATCAAGAAAGAAAAGCGTATTTGTCTTGCATAAATGAAATAGGGTTCGGAGATCAACGCTTCCTGGTAAGCAAAAGAATATATTTTGCAACCAGTTTACATCAGCACTGCATGATGACAGTGTATTGACCAACAGACAAATATTGATGTCATGATTTTGATTCTAAGGGGTAAAAATACAGCTGTAAATTATTGTCTTCCCAAAGATTTAAATAGTCAGTGTCCTGTTAGATGCTTCCTACTCTTAAAAATTTAAAGGAAAAAAAGTCCCTTGATACATGTGCTGCAGTGAAACTTGAGGGTAATACAGTGAGGGGAATATGAAAGACTTACCACACAGTAAAGGGGACAAAAAGCTAAACAGTTCAGAAGAGATTTTAAAATGAAGTAGTTATTAAAACTGCATTTAACTCACTGGTATTATTCTTTCAACTAAGTTTTTGATAGTGAATATCTGAATAGGCTAGATTCTACAGACTGAAGTTGCCCACATTCACATTAAGGGGATGGGGAAGCATTTACACTGTAAAATGTAACTTAGAGACATTCCTTCCCATTTATTTTAAATCTCTTTTTCTCTTGCATTGTATAGCAAATGTCTGGAGAAGATGAAGTTGAGTTCTCAGATAAAGATGAACCTGATGGAGATGGAGATGGTTCTAGTGATTGTCCCACTGTCAGAGCCCCATTAACTTCACTCAAAAGCCATCAAGGAGTGGTCATAGCGGCCGACTGGCTCGTTGGGGGAAAGCAAGCTGTGACGGCGTCATGGGATAGGACAGCAAATCTGTATGATGTAGAGACTTCTGAACTTGTCCATTCTCTTACAGGTATTTGTTCACTCCCAAGAAGATAGATCAGTGGTTTAGTTTTATATGTGGGATTATTTGTAAATATTGAAACATTGGGAAGTTGTTTCTCTGGAGTACAATTTGAGTGTGTACAAGACTTGAGCTGCTGCTCAATATTGTAATGGTTTCTAAAATTGCAACCTTGTTAATCCTCTGACCATGAATTTGTGTTCTTTTAAGCTTGTGATATATCCTATGAAGTAGTTGTTTTTAAACTGAATGTAGCCAAATTTTAGTTCTTGCAAAATGCTTTTGCTGTGTTCATGGCATATATTAAGTAGCAATAACCTATTGCTACTTACTAATCATATGAAGTGAATAGTGGGTTTTTTTGCTTTTAAATATAATTCTTAACTTTTACAGCAGTAGTAACATTAGAGTTCAGAATGATTATTATTATTCTTTTACTATTTGGGAAAAAAAGAAAAAATCATTAGCATTTCATTCCAAGTGTATGTGGAAATGAAAAGTCTTATTTTCATTACCTTACATGTTCTCATCTGTGATTGTAGGGCATGACCAAGAGCTAACACATTGTTGTACACATCCCACCCAACGTCTTGTGGTGACATCATCACGCGATACAACCTTCCGTCTGTGGGATTTCAGAGATCCTTCTATCCATTCTGTGAATGTCTTTCAGGGCCACACAGAGTAAGTGACAGTTCCTTCACAGGTTTTTACAAGTTCCAAACGTATAAATGTATTCACTTGCTAATCTGAACAAAACTATTCCTGTGCTCTTTCTGAGGTACTAAGTTCATTCCCCTGTTTTAGGAGACTGATTTTCACAGAAACCCCTAACTATCCTCCTTCAAATGTAACACAGCAGTACTTAATTTTCAAAACAGCAGCCAGGGCTCTTGGTGTGATATTGCTTATATGGTAAGTCTAGATAAAACTCCTTACAAATAATGGTAATTTAAGATATGAGGGTTGTTTTTGGCATTGGTTATGCTTGTAGTTTAGGGTAGTTGATCAAGCAGGTTACCTCTGCTTGTCATGATACTCGTTGTGAAATAAAGGTTACTTCTTTGGAACCAGTGGACAAAAAAAAAGGCAGGATTAATTTTTACTCTTTAAGCTAAAGCTTCTAATTTGTACAAATAAGAAATTAAAGTAAGGGCACGGATTACCATGTTCTGTCAGAACAGTGGTTTTGGTGTAGCATTTTTAGTTGCCAATTTAGGCTTTAGGTTTTTATACTGGCTACTGCTCAGTATGGGCAGATGTAGTCATGAGAATCTGTATTATGGTGTTGACTTACCATTCTGTTAATCAGAGCTTTGATACATGGAAAATGCAGGAGTAACTTTGAAATACTTTACCCAAGGAAATTAATCTTTTTTTTAAAATTTTGGAATGTTTGAACTTGACTGTTTCAGAAACAAATTTCACTTCCTTTCTTCAGAATAAAAGACGATTGTTAGTCCTAGCTCAAAATAAAAACCACAAATATTTATTCATGTTTCTATTTTTTGGTAATTCAAATGTGTAGTTTGCATTATGACTGAGTGTCAGTATCTCATTTTCCTAGCTGTTGGCTAACCTATATATAAAGTAAAACCTCTTTAAGCCCCCCTGCCCTGGACTCGTCAGCTTGATAAATTATTCGGTGCACGACAATCATCCCATAGAAGTAGTTGTCTCCTGATAGAAGAGTAAACTTAATTTTGTGGTCTGCATCCTGGAATTGTTTCATGCCATCATTTTTGTACTCTTCTATCTCTTTTTCTAGAATGACTTGCTGAAGTTGGAAGTTTTTGTGTCCATTGGTGCCTCCTTTTTTTTCTGAGCTAATTAACGGCTTTGTCCCAGGACATTTTTTCAGAGAAAGGAACCTGATATTAGTGTTTTTCAATATGTGTGCTGAGACCAACTGATGATGATCTGGGGTGATGGTGCATACTGTAAAAGGTATTAGCTGGTATTTTAGCCGCTATCGCTGAGCCCTATAAACTATCAGGGAATTTTTTTTTTAATGAACGGAATGGACCTTGAGCAATCTCTTCAGTCACGCTTATTCCAGCTTTTAATTGTCTCCGTATTTGTGTTTCTGTTGTATTGCCTGTTTCCATTTTGTTCTTTGAATGTATGAGTTTTTAGTATTGACATAGGGTTTTTTACCAAATACACTCTAGCTTTTAAGAGTCTCAAAACTGACTTTAATGGCTGGGGTTGTTCAGCTCTGTTTTGTTGGAGAGATGATTCTGTTACGGAAGATGAGTATTTCACTGAGGAATGCAGTCAGAGCGGAGATGGCAGTTCGGTATTTCGCAGTCGAGACATACTTTGAGGGATTTTATTTTCGGTCCATTATTGTACTGCCTATCGGCAAAATATTTTTAAATTACTCTCTAATCAACACTAGAACAGCCTTCTCGCACTAAGCAGCATAGAAGAAACTTTTGTCTGTTGACTGGAAAATACGTAACACACAAGACATTTTTTGGCTTTCCTGAATGTCTATTTGAATAATTTGTCAAGTTTTTAATATTTTAATAAGCTCTTGGAATCAGCTCTGTAAATTGGATGTTGCAGTCATTAATGCTGACGATTTAAAGTCCTGAACAGCCTCCTGTAGGTAGTACCTGGTGAATAGCCGTCTAGAGCTCACAGGGCAGCGATTTTTTTTTCCCCCCTGTGCTCTTTCACCAGATCAACTCCGAACATGTTAAACCAATATAATCAGGTGCCAAACATCTCAGTCACGAGGCCAACATTACAGTGTTCAGTGTGTTACAGCCCCCAGAATCTTATTCCACCCGGACACCCCTCCTCACGAGGGATGCAAACCGCCACCCAACCCTCGCAACGCGTGGCTCGGAGTTTACGTTTCCTTCCCTCGCGCCCTGTTTGACGCTGCCTGGCACTCCCTTCTCCCACGAACGACGTAAAACCCCTCTCGGGAGCGAACCAAACCGGAGGCTGCAGAGCGAGGGCGGCGCTGACCGGGCGCTGCCGCCCGGGGCCCCGCCGCGGACCGGACCGGCGGCGCGGGCGGGACAGCCGCGCCACCAGGTGGCGCCAGCGCTCCGCCGGCCGCGCGCGGCCCGCCCCGCCCCGCCCCGCCCCGCTGCCGGCAGCCGCAGAAGCGGAGGGCGGGGGCTCCCTGGGCCTCGGGCCTGAAATCGGGGGGGGGGGGGGGCGGGCGGCTTCTGCCGCTTGGAGCTTTGCATCCCGCATGGGATCCCCGCCACCGAGAGCGGGTTTTAGTTTTGGAAATGCGAGGGAGGGGATCGGGGCTTTAAACCTGCTCGGGAGCGCGGGGTTCTCGTTCCCCGCAGCGTTACGCTTTGCCTCTGTTTGCGTATGAAAGACCCGTGGATAGGGTAATTCAGCTTTCTGCTGAAAAGCAGCCTTAATGAGCTAGATTTAAGATTTAGTCAAAACGGCACATTATCTTGTAAAAAATGTAACAGAATGATGCTGATGTGCTGAGAGACTAAAGAATCCTGCTATATGCAGGATATGATTTTATAAAGTTAATTAACATCCACAAGCACTTGCTGAGCATTGCCTTGGACTATAAAGTGATGCTCTCTCAAAACAGATGTATATATACCAGCTATGAGAGATTATTTGTATTTTACGTAAGTGGACTAAGAAATCACCTGTTATTTTGGTGTTCTGAGCATATAACTGTTTGCTTTATTAAAAGCAGAATATTTCTTATAGTCTACTACTGTGACAGTCCAAGAAAAATTCTCCTCCAGTAAGGCCAAAAGGAATCTGTAGTGGTCGGGATATCTGTCTCAAGCTTCTTGCATTGATGCCTGTTTTGAATTAGGGGGTAATTTTAATAGAATTGCCAACTGTATGTTAGGTTGTTCCAATGATAAAGATTCCCACTTAGCCCTTGGTAAATTCTGTAAGTTGCTCATCCCAGTGTTTAGTTAACCTCCCTGTTAAAATTTTTTTGTGCCTCCCTAGTCTGAGTTTGTCTAGCTTCAGTTTCTAGCTGCTGGATTTTATCTTGAAGAGCTTTGTTTCCTATATTAATAATACTTAGGTGATGATAAAAGTTTCCTGTATTTTCTTCTCTATAAATTACCAGTTCTTTTTTACAAGTTACTTATTCTACCTCGAAGTGTGTTTTCTTATATATTTTGACATTTATATATCCACAGACCAAGTTTAGCACATTGGTAGTACTTCTGCACTTCAAGCCTGCATTCGGCTGAGTCTTCAAACTACATTCAGGTCTTTTTCGAAGTTGCATCTTCCCTAGGGAAGTTTCCAAATCTGTAAACATTGGTTGTTTACTTTTTTCTTATATATGACTGTTCAGTTCAGTACATGACTTATTTGCCTGTGCCCTGCTCGCATAGTGATAAAAATATCTTGTCACATTTTCTTTTAGGTTTGCCATGACCCCTGTTCGTCTCACTTACTTACTCTCTACTGATTAAAAAACAGTGAAATGGTGTGGAAATAAGACTGATTTTTGCTTAAATATAAATCTTTGTCTGATTTTGCGTGCACACCAATAGGAATTTATTTTACTAGGGCTGTTAATCCCCAGTCACATCCCTCTATGAGATGTTTAACAGAGCCCTGGAAAAAGGTTACATTTATATTATCATCTGGATACTTCTTGCATGTTAGTTAAATTGACTTCCTGAGTTAAAGCCTCCAAAAATTATACTGGGGACTCAAATTCCAACACCTCTTTCCCAGCAGATACTGCTTTAAAAGATATGTTTGATAATATATAGCACCAGCTGTTCTCCTATTGAGAAATTATTGAATTTATTGATTATTGATTAGAACTCTTCAAGTTGAGTTAAGGTCGTGCTCTGAAGAGCAAAATGCTTCTGGCATCTACGTGGCAATTTTCATTCCAGCTTCACTTCTGCTTTTGTTTGCCAACCCCTGCACAGCCGTGTCTTTTTGGGGCTCTGAAGGCCATTCTTTTTCCAGCATGGTGACCTAGTTGAACAAGTCTGGCGTTGACATGCTCTTGCATATGTGCTGGAAGAGTTTTTCTGTCTCTTCAAGAACTCTGCATGTGCTGAGGTCTGTCTTGATGTGCAGCGCCTTCTAAAATGTTCATGTTGGAAATCTTTACCATTTGTAGCTTAAAAAAAAAATCTTAGTCTCTACAGGTCCAGTCAATTACTTTACAGATTTTACACCTTTGTTCTGACAGTTTAGTAACTCTGGAAATAAATGAATACCCTATTGGCAACAGAACACTTATTAGCTAGTGGATTCATATACATCTTTTAAATCATGCACTACTTTTGCTATATATTTGTGGTATGTTGGTGCTTATATGCAACTGAGGAGTTACTTGGTAAAAAAGTATTAAAGTATTTTCTTTTGTTTAGTGACCATCAAAGGTACGCAGTGGTTGGGCACATATCTCGTGAAATGCTTGAATAAAAATGTGCGGGACTTCCAAGTCTGGACTTGCAAATACCATCCTTCAAAGAGTATAATGTCTTCAGAAGCAGCTTTGGGTTGCTATCCTTAAGTGAATATCCTTTGTTAATGCTTCTTGATTGTTCAGTATATAGTTATGCACCAACCTGTCATGGCAATTAAACGCCTTTTTAGTTTAAAAAAAAAAAATAAAAAAATTGAGCAGGTACTTTTGACCTAGCCAGAAAAAATTACAATGTTTGTTTATGACTTCTCAAACTTACTGATCTTTGTAGCTAGATTGAGCCAGTGCATAAAACATGAATATGCACTAGCTGTTAAATCTATATCTCTGTGTTACTTTCTGGGCAAACTCTGAGAAAAAAACTGCTGAAAGTGGACCTTATGTTATTTCTGAGAAAGAGCTGAACAAAGTGGTTTACAGCACTTTCAGACTACAGCATATTCACTCTTCTTGTGTGGCTGTAGGAGATCAGAAGGAAGAGCTCCTGTTCATTTGCTGTCTGTATGTCTCTGAATATGCAGCTGAGTATGGTGAGTTGTGCTTCATCCTGAGAACTTTGAAACTAGAGAATTGCAAATAAGTCGTCTTTAACTTTTCCTCTTCAAAATTCTACACTTGCTGGAAAATCTGAATTAAAAAATGGAAAAATACTTAAGCAGCAGCTGGTTAGGATGCTGGGCTGAATTTTTACATTTAGTGAATTGGGAATTGATGTCAAAATGGCATTCTGTATCAAGAGACTAATAATTGCTTTAGTTTCGTGGACACTCAAGTTTGCCAAGGTCAGCTGTCTTTCCTAGATTCTTTATTCTGCAAGATTTAATTCTTGTACGCTGATATGTGTCTGTCTTGTTCTTGAAAGACCAAGTCATGGCAGGGAGGAAATGGCTTCTCTTCAGGCAGCAATGTCATTAGACATCCCTGTTGGAAAGTAGCTTTATTCTACGTATCCCCAATTTTACAATGTCACTGTTAGGTATTCTTATTCAGCCACATTTTCTTGGTGAAGCTAAAGCATATCTAGATGTTGTTCTAAAAATGCAAGTTTTGTACCTTTGACTAAAAGCTGTGCTAGGAAAGGAGTCTTTTCTGCCAAACAAAATGGCACAAGTTGGATGCTGTCAGTGGAGTTCGACCAGTTTAAAGCATCTGTTCTTTTCAAGATAGCCCTGCTCTTGCTTCAGTATTAATGCCATCAGGGATGCTTTGTCTACTATTTTTTCTGTTGTTTCTAATCAAAGAATGCCTTAGGCATTCACCATGTGTGGATCTCTCAATCCAGCTTCTGTAAGAACTGCAAAATTTTTCTGATGAAACATTCGGTTTTCTTCCCAAGCCTTACTGATTAACTAAATGATTCCGATATTACTGTTAGTATTCCTACCTTGTTCTGTCTGCTGTGTTTTTTTTTTTTCTCTTGCATTTCATTGAATAAGGCCCCAAACTTGCCTTTCAAACACTGTTCTGATCCCACATTTGCATGTTGCATATTCTTTAAATGAAGATGATGGCCTGGACTAGGCTTTAGGGTTAGTTTTTTTTAAATTTTGTGCTTCTAAACATGTACATATAAAAAACTTTCGGTGTGCGTTTATTACATACACGTAACAGAACATGTTAAGGTTTCAACAGTTTTCTTAGAGTTGTTAGCAGCCTTATTATCGACAGCTCAAGCATCCCACTTTGAATTTGTCTAACTTCCCATGTTGTTAGCTTCTTGGTGAATGTTTCAGGGCAGACCGGGGCCAGCATGTTTCACGTGCCTTCAGCTCTTCCAAGGTACTTGTCTTTGCTCTCTTGCACAGCTTGATTATCCCATTTTCTGTTCTAACCTTTCCCCAACCCAATACTGTCATGGAGTTGTTGAAGTGCTGAAGAAGCAATACGAAATATAGTATTCTTTGATAGTTTTGTTTCCTTTACGTTCTTGAACATTTTCTGTTGTCATTGGCAAACTTCCTCATGGTAAAAATTGCTTCCTAGTTAATAAAGAAATATAAAAAAATTGAATAAACTACTCCTTAAGCTGTAAGAGTAAGTGCTTAAAATGAAAAGCCCTGTAGCTAAAAGAAAAACAATCCTTTAGGTGTTTTATCTTGGGGCATGTAACATACAAAGTTTGACTGTACTCCATGTTAGCCATTAGAGTTTTGTCAACCACTTTAAAAAAGATGTAGGCAATAAATCTGTATCCAGTTGCTTATGAGTGCTTTAAGCTTTACGACAATACATGGAGAGAATCTTAATTCCATTCTTGAATGCATGCACTAAAAAGTGCTATGATTTTTTTCGAATGACCCACAAAAGAGCATAGCCAAAGGCCTTTTCTTTGTATCCTGTTGAGTGGAGCATAATGTTTTATGGTGTGTTGTCATTCTAAAGCTTACATAACATATGCAGCAGAACTGCAGGGATAAATGGACCTTTTTTATCCCATCATAAATGTAATGAAATTGATTTTTAAAATATCTGCACCTTAACTAATTTACTAACTTGCCATTGAGTAATTCTCATAAAAGCTAGTTATTGTTTTCAGTCCTGTATGATTTTATTATTTTAAGACAGATAGTGAGAAAAGGAGATACTGGCAATTTTCTCTAAATGTTACAAAACATCTCTGGAATAGACATTGTTGATTTAAACGCTAAAAAATGACTTTGCTGTGTTAACAGTCGCCTCTGAATTCTCCCCCTCCCCCTTCTGTGTTAATTCCTTCATGGTTTGTTCTTACCGTTTCTCAAGTTGGAGGAAAGAGCTCTGCTGATATTTGGAGATAAATCCACAAACAAGATTTGGGAATTGTATGTGTAGCTCTTCCTGGAATCAAGTGCCTTCAGCACTTCTGAAACCTGAATGCACAATCGAGCGTGGAGGTACTGGTGTGCTCCTTACCTGGGACTCTCGTGGCCAATGCCATTACCCTTTAAGATGGGCAAACTGTTGTCCGTATCTGGAGGTTTTAAACCCAGGTCATGGCTTCCCCCCAGGCTGCAGACTGCTCTGTGTGGGGATACGCTTTGTTCCCCTGAAAAAAAGGACACTCTCGTGTAGGAAATGCTGTCCCAAACAGAGCTTCCTTTAGGTTTTGTTTTACTACTTAAAATGACAGAGGCATATTTGAGCACTCAAATTTTGCTGTTTGACTACAATTTGGTGTACATTGAATAAATTTATCTGAAAGCTCTGTTTTTGTCCATTTTCTCCAGAACTTCCTCTCACACACAGATTAATGCTTATGAGTAGACGCCTTTCCACAGACATGAAAACATGTTGTCTCCCAGTGTTCAACAGTAAATCCCAGTATAGGTTGCAAATCAAAATGGAAAGAGCAGCGTTAACTTTGTTTGGTGCATTGCCAGCAAGGGTTCTGCATCAGCATTTCATGGTCCAACATTTTCAACATCTTTTCTTCTCCCCCCCCCTTCCCCAATGTGTGAAATTTCAGCAGATTGTTATGCAAAACAGTTTTGTGTCTCAGTGTGACTGGGGAGACAGCTGTTCGGCCTAATGAGGAGTGCTAGCAGTACAGCATTTCTGTTGATTGAGACCCACGGAGGGAGCAGGATGTTCGAGGCCGGGCAGCGGTGTGTGGTGAGGAAGTGCCACGCTGTCAGCTGGAAGTACACGCTCGGCTGCTCCCTATGACAAGATAAATGAGTTTTGCTGGGGTTTGGCGGAGGCTGAAGCTTTTCTGGAGAATAGTTGTAGCACACCAAACTCCCTATGGGACCCACGGTTTGAAGTGTCATAAGACTGCTTCCTCTTTGCCAGTTTTTTTTTTTTTTTAATGTCCTACAATACCTGTCATCTTTTTGAGTTATTAAAAACCTAATGTCTTCTAGCATTCCATTAACATGGGGTCTGATGGTCTTTTGTTGACACTTTTTATTAATTTAGCCAAGGGGATGTTAACCATAGTTTTAGCTGGGTAAGAACAAACTGAAGACTGGTATAAACAGAAAGTAAAACTAGCCACATGAAAATACAGGAAAAAGTCTTTTAATTTTTGTGATATGGGTGGGGTTAGGGAGGCAATACTTTTGAAAGTTTATTTGTATATTGGCTGCTCTGCCAACTTCTGTCTTCCCACAGAGATTTTGCTTCCCTTTCTTCTCATCTTCCCCCTTTAGTTGGGATGAAATCCTGTTTTAGTTTGTAAGTAGGAAGTGGCCTTTCTTCTTGTTGCTATTTTGTCTTAATTTAAAAAAAAACAAACCAAAAACCAAAACAAAAAAAAAACCACAAACGACCAACAAACAAAAATGACATGAGATGCATCCGTCTCACTTTAAGAGATGCCCTAGTTTGGAATAGCAGAGGATACAAAGCATGACCTGTAGTACATAAGAAAACCCACGAGCACAGCACTTTGCTCTTGTTTTCTTAAGTCAGTAGTGTTGTACATGTTCTTGACTTTAAATGTATGTGGTTTTTTAAATATTAACTCAATATGTTCCACTTCAAAAAAACAAAACCAAAAAAACCACCTGGTCTTTACTCAATGACAACAAAGTGCTGATAACCCTCCCCAGAGCTGTCAAGTTTGGGAGAACGATACTGCTTTTGGCCTTTCTGGACTTGGTATTAGGTTACTTAAAACTTCTAGCTTTGCAATCTTATTTTGAAAATGGGATATCTTTGGAAGTTGAATCAAGTGTATCTATAGGTTTCCCTAGAAGATCAGTGTTTCATTTTTTTTAAAGCATAATATCTAGGGCTGTTGCGCAGTCCATATCCATACACTGTTTGCTTTGAAACTGTGACCAAAATTCTTGGTCATAAATAGTGGGTTCAGTAAAAAGTGCTTCTCCATCTAGCCTTTGAATTCAGAGCTCCTTATGAAGAAGGCTGTTTTCGCAGTCATGTGTGCTTGCAAATAATGCATATCCCAGTCTGCAGTGCCTTACAGTGATGAACTGTTGGGAGGGTAGAGAGAGACTAAGACCACTAAACACCTTTAAAGATGTCACTGAAAATGGCCCAGCAGCCTTCCCTTTGCCTTTCTATCACTTGCCCAGTTGCCAGAGAGAGCTACAGCAGAACTTCACTGCATTTTTATTTTACAAACTTTTTCTTAGTGTACCCAGTAATATCTGCATGAATAATTAAACTGAAAACAGTACAGAAAAGGATTTTGTTTTCCTTTGAGAGTCGTCTTGTTTTTACAGGAGCAGTAAGGGTCGAACTAACCTAGAGTTGGCATTCTGTTTGCATGGCAATAGTTTTGAATGTTTTCATTTGAAAAATGATAAATCTAAGAATGAGAGAACTTCATGTGGTCAAAGAAACTTAACTATGTTTGACAGTGATAAGTGATAAAGGAGAACCAATATGAGATCAAAGAAGCTGGAAAGCTGTTTAAAGTTGTAGAAAAAGGCATCCAAAATTGGAGGGTTATTTTAAGACAGTTTCACAACACGTTCCAACTGTAATTGGAATAAAATGTATGATGGGAAAACAGATCAGATTTGTGTGTTGGCAGCAGAATGCTAAAACACTGTATATTCACTCACCTGGAGCTTTTCTGTGACTTGAATTTCTTAGACTGTTGTGTACGTGCAAGTCTCCCAGTGCCAAGTATGGAGATTTAATAGTGAATTTTAAACTTATAAACATTGTTTCAAATGTGTTACAGCAGTGTAGAGTTCAGTGAAAGTCTGAAAATGCAGATGTTGGTAAGTTTAATGGAGGTCAGGATGGAGGAAGACAAGTTTGGTACTGCAGAACAGGGTTGGTATGTTCTTAGCAACTTGACTATGTGAAGGCGTTTTCTTCCCAAATGTGAAGGTGCCTGATGAAAGAGACTCATCAGTTGTGGTCTTCATGTATGTTTTAACTTTTTGACTTTTGTTTCATAAAGTCCAGAAGATTAGGCAAAGACCTTTTGGTTCTTATTGTAATTATCTCCCTGGTAGCTTAGCTGCACTCTAATAATGCATTAGGAAACTTGGTATCATGAATAAAGTGGGCCTTCATCCTAATTAAAACTTAATTTGGTGTCAATTTAAATTAAGAGGCTTGCATAAACTGGTCCACTGTGACCTGGCTAGTGCTAATCTCAATCAGCAGCTTGGGTAGGACACGAATTCAAATTTCTGCAGAACAACCAAAGTGACAGTAACAACTGACAACTTAAATTAAAATTACTAAATTCTAAGAAATTGATGTGCATGACCCAAGTTACAAGATAGGTCATTAAATCAAATCTGTAGAAACAGAGTTGAGAAGCCTTCCCTAATGATTTTAGGGAGAGACAAAAATGCTTTGTTAGTATGTTGTGTGGGCTGAAAATAACTGGTTTTGAGTTGGGAATTCACACAGTACTAAAAGGAAAATAGTAGTACAAAAACTTTAATTGGTTAATATGAAATAATAGGTAAAAGATTTTAAAAAAATCAGCTCATCATCATGAGAACTATTCATTTGAGCTCAGCAGTATACTGTTCTCTGAAAGTATAAAATACAAAGATAATAAAATTTTAAAATAAAATTCTTTATAGAATCTCTTCTGAAAGTAATATGTTGCACTTCTGATTGCTAGAAATATTCTTGGGAGTCTTTCTCTGGCTGCCCTTGTGCATTTATAGACATAATGGGTAAAATTTGAAGAACTGTCTGATCATGCTTCTTACTACTACTACTTGCCATTTTTTTATCTGGCTCTCAGACTTTAGCTACTTGTAAAATAGGAATAGAAATCACAATTAGAAATTATTAGATTGCTGTAGCTATTGCTAGTGGAGCAATAGCTCTGGAAGCTCTGTGTATGTATTACAGCATGTTTAGGTGTGTGTACACAATAGCTTTAGCTATATCTCAGGGAGGTGTTTTGGATCTCCTCAGCGTCTGTGCTGTGAATGACAAATGCCTGAGAGAGTTCTACAGAAGTCTTCAGATGGAAAGTGAAAGAACTTGGCTACTAGTCTCAAAACACTTGAGAGGAAGAATTGTACTGTATGCTACTGGTTCGGTTTTGGTTGTCTGATAAGCCTACTGGACATTAATAGAGAACTTCAAAAGTGGATTGACTGGACCTGTTTAGCTCGTATTAGGATCAGTGGAATATGAGAGATGCCTCCAGAGCGACTCTCCACTGTAAGAGCACTCTTAGCACTTAGGCCAGTCAAGCCCCATATACTTTAAGTGACACAGCTTCTTATAAGAATATTTTTTTATTCTAAAAAACCCACTTAGAGTTTTAATATTTCACGTTACTTTGGTTTAAAAAAAAAAATAAGGCAAGTTACATATTTTAAAGGAAGCACAGGAACAGAAAATAGAACTTTAAATCAGATACTACTTTAATAAAGGACTTTACAGCTTGACACCTTTCTTTTTACTCCTGATTGTTTAGCACTGTGACATCTGCAGTTTTCACTGTGGGAGACAATGTTGTTTCTGGTAGTGATGACCGTACTGTAAAAGTTTGGGATTTGAAAAACATGAGGTCTCCTATTGCAACGATCCGTACAGATTCTGCAGTCAACAGGTAAGCAGATCTCTGAGTTACTATTTTTCTTAATTCATGTTTTCTTAATTAATTCTTAACTTCTTTCACACGGGGGAATGGTTCAAAGCTGTGCCAGGGGAGGTTTAGACTGGACATTAGGAAGCATTTCTTTAGCGAGAGGGTGGTCAAACACTTGGAACAGGCTTCCTGGAGAGGTGGTCGATGCCCCGAGCCTGTCAGTGTCCAAGATGCTTTAACTTGATCAGCCCTGAATTGGTCAGGCAGTTGGACTAGATGATCATTGTAGGTCCCTTCCAATTGAAATAGTCTATTCTGTTAATTCACGGAATATACATTTAATTTTAGTCACTAAAATTATAGTTGAGATTTTGAAAAAGGTTTGAAGTGGTTTTATATGGTTTTATCCAGGTGCAGTCAACATTAATTTTCAGTAAATACATCATATTGCTTTTCTGAGATTTTTTTAGAGGGGATGCAGATGTTAAAGCTGTTTAAGCATCTCGTACAATAGAAAACACCTTAATGGTTTAATACTTTTTCTTTTTTCACTTGTGAATTCTAAGCAGGAAGAATTCAGCTCTATCACTTCTCATGAGCTTGAACTTGTACTGTCAAGTTCTGTTTGCCAGGCTCACTGTTTTGTGCATAACCTACTTTTGTCTCTGCTGTGCAGGATTAACGTGTGTGTTGGCCAAAGAATCATCGCCCTTCCACATGACAACCGACAGGTTAGATTATTTGACATGTCAGGAGTGCGATTAGCACGCCTCCCTCGCAGTAATAGACAGGTAACTGAATATTTATAGCCTTAAAGTATGTCTGTTCTTCTTTCATACAAAGTTTAAAGTAGGATTTGGTCTCTCTAGCTTAAAAGCTGAACAAATGCTGAAAGACACTTGTCTATAGAAATATGCTGCTGTTACTTATTGAAAATAACCAACATGCAAATAAGTAACATATTTGGAGTTTTTTATTGGAATTGGAAATGATGTTTCAACTGAATTTTATCATAATTTTTCTCCTTACTAAAGTGAAACTAATGTCTGCCTTCTCTATGAAATGGAAAAAATGTGTAAGAGCATTTCAGATGTGTTCTAATGTCTTGATGTGAATTGTGTCAGAAAAGTGACTCACTATGAGGTTTAATGTTTTTTGGTTTGGGTTTTGGTTTTGTTTTTGTTTTTTTCAATTACACAGTGTTTAATTTGCTATATAAGAAACGTAAAAGGAAAAAAGTGGGCGCCAGTTTTGTGAGCTCACCTTGTATGATTTGGTGATAAATTTTATTTTTTTCCTTCCGTGCTTATGCACATAAATTCTTGATATTTGGTACCAAGGACTAAACCATCCTTGCTGCAGCCATCAAGTTTTGTGCATTTGTGGTGCTATTTGGCATGGCAAGCATCGCTAATGGAGCAAATTAGACTAAGTGAAATTAATTGCATTATGCCACTTCAATTAGCTTTTTTGGGTGGATTCAGCAGCTCTTGACAGAATTTAGGAAGGGGTTTTAAGACTTATTTAGTCTTTTTTAGCCTTTTTCTAGTTAGGGTTTTTTTAGTCTGTTGTTCAGTGTTGATTTTTTTCTTTTTCTTAATATTTCCATTCAGGCTGATGCTACTGAAATCATGGCAATTTTTTTTTTTTTTTTTTTTTTTTTTGAACTGAAATCTTGGTCAGAGTCCTCCTTGGGGTGTTTTTGTTACTGTTGGACTTGGAACAATAGAAAAGGCATTGCTTTTCCTCAGTATGACATTCCTCCTGCTGTAGTATTATCCTTTCTGAATTATGAACACGGTGGACGCTTCATCTTGCAAGTTTATAATGTAGCATTTGCCAGCAAGTAGTTCAGTCTTTTAAGATTGCTTTTATAAATAAAAATGCTGAAATGAAAATTTGATTTTGCAAACGTACCTTGGAAAACTCAAAAGTCTTGATACACCTGTTTGTATGCTTCTGTCATTATGGATCCAGTGCTGGTATTAAGGAGTCTCATTGTTATAAAGATTTTTACCTTGCAGATGAAAGTAACAATGACTTTAGGATTCTCAAGGACTTTTTGTAAAAACTAGTGTGAGCGTTAGCAAGTTTGCATTTTGAGTCGCACTAATATGTCGACATAGAAGCTTTCAAAATATATTGTAAGTAATACTGCTGTCTCCTGAACTGCTGCAGGGCCACAGAAGAATGGTATGCTGCTCAGCATGGAGTGAGGACCACCCAATATGTAACCTCTTCACATGCGGATTTGATCGTCAGGCTATTGGATGGAACATCAACATCCCTGCTTTGTTACAAGAAAAATGAAATGCCGGAAGAATTTTTGCGTTTTATGTTGCCATGGACTTCTACACTTTCGCAGACTTTTCTGAACACTGGTCTGCTGTTGCTGTAAAAGCTCTTCCTTAAGTGGAGACTTTAGCAAACGTTGTTCGTGTTACCACATTGTGCACAGTTTGCATGAATTGTACAGAAAATGTGATTTTTTTAAAATTAGTTTGTCTTGTGTATGAACTTTTATATTTTGGCATCCACTGGTCAATATGTTCGCTGTTGCATAGAGCACATAAATGTTCATAAGTTATTTAGCATTTAATGGATACACAGTAGGGCATTACATTTGTGACATAAATGTGAAACCTATGTAATTAATGTAGAGAGTGTATAGCAGTCTGTTACGGTTTTCCATGACTCTACATATCTGCCTTGTGTTAAAAGAATCTGCAGGGCTAAAACTTTGAAATGAAGTGTGAATTTCACTAGTTGTATGATTGTAAACATTTTCCTGTTGCATCTGATTTGGAATACTTTTTTTTAGTGCTGCAGTATAGTGCAACTTCAACTCCATTTTTATTCCAGTTATTGGAGAAATAGTAGGTTTGAGAATGAAAATGAAAGCAACTTGTAGTGAGTATATGCTGCCAGGTTTATTTGGAATGCTTTTTGTACTTTTTCTTCTGAAAAAGAAAAATATTCATTCTGCCCTTCTTATATAAAGTGATTCTAAAATCTCATGGCATTTCATACTAGCAAAAATCCAGAATATTATGATTCTAATCACTGAAATCTAGTCAAGCAAATTTTGAAGCACTTTAGTTTATAGCTATTGTTATAAACCATTTATGAAAGTTTGACTTTACCAGTGAATGTGAGCTGACCTTTGTAAGAAGGATTGCTTCTTTTTGGTGATCTGCCCAGAAAGGAAATAGGGGGGTTTTTTTGTTTGTTTTGTTTTTGTTGTTTTTGTTTTTTTTTTTAATATACCTACAGTGAGCATACTTTTAATTGTGTTCACTTCCCATATTTTTATTTTGAGCCAGCAATACAAAGTAAATGAGTACTACCTCAAAAATGAATGTTGGTCAAGATGCGTTGAATCTCTCTGTAGCCTAGAAAAAAGCACTTTTGGTCTCTGGCTGAAGTACTATCTCTGACATGAGAGGAAAGACAATCATACTAAATGTGATCCTTAAGATAATGAACACTTAAAGCTAATGGAGCAATACGATAAGTAAACATCATCTGTCACCTTTCTGTTCTCAGCCGTGGCATGGGCTGCTGCAGTCCCTATTCTGTTCCAAAAGGGGGTAATTAACACAGGTCTCCCTTCCTTCTCCCAAATGATCTCGCTCTGGTTTTACTCCTCACTGTGCTTAGCCTTTTTTGCACTGGCAGCGGGGTGTTATACCACAGCTGCTGATTATAGAAGTAAATGCAGGTAGCAGCTGACATCTTCAAACAAACCAAAAGGCTGCTTCAGATGGACACTTCTTTTTAGCTAAAGGGAGATACTGCCCCTAACTGTCTGACATATCACGGTGTAAGATGAAGGGTGAGGGTAAGCCAAGGGTGTGCTCTTACAGTGGGAATCATGGAGTTTATGGTGGCTTGGCATAAGATAAGTATTAGGAACTTTTTATCTCATGATTTTGTGAAGCTATAGCTGTGCTCATGTCCTCTACAGCACTGTTTATAATGACATTAAGGCAGATGTGTTAACTGGTTCTCCTGTTAACTAACATATAATGGCATTGGAGTGCAATGGGATGGGATGGTGAACACATCATTGAGTAATTATAGGGAAACGGGGGTCCTAGAAGTGGTTTTGGAGCGTAACATTGAGGAAGCTTAAGGTATTTAATGGAGAATGTATGTAGTGTCTTTAGAGTACAGGTCATTGTAGCAGCTTGATACCTTGGTTTTTTTTTCTGGTTGTGTTGGTTTGTTTTGTTTGTTTGTTTTTTATTTTTTTTTCTTTTAAGATAGAAGATATATACAGAATTGTACTGAAGTAATCTTAAAATACCAGAGCTAGCGAGGTTGGAGAAAGCAGCTGCAGAGTTTTAAGACTTCTGATAACAAGGATTAAAGGATGGTGTAAACGTTTTTTTTTTTCACTTATTTTTTTTCCTGGGTTTTTAACTCTTGGGTAAAGCTATTTGATGTTGGGTCATAGATTTTATTCTTTAAGAAAAAAAGACTCACCTTTTCTTTTAGTTGGCAATGGAGAGAACTTGACACAGGTTGATGCTGCTTAAAAAAAGAGAAAAATGTCTCTCCAGCCAGTAGAAGCAGTTTCTCCAGCATGGCCTGCATGTAGTATCTTGAGCAACGACTATCCTGTTGTTACCTGAGGTGAGGGAGAGCGTCACTGGTTTTGGTCCTGCTCAACTAAATTGTTTAAGCTTCACTAATACATATGTAATACAGGACCACTAGACTCTTTGCAGTTTAATCATCGTTGCTGCAAACTTGTTATGTCACCAGAGGGACCATCCTCTGGCACCAGGAATGGGATGATTAAACGCTTTCACTTTGAAAAAAAGTCGACTAAACAAGGTGCTAGAGCCACGTTCTTATGAGCAGGCTAATACTTAATCAGCTAAACACTTAACTATCACTTAGCTTAATTTTATATACTGTACCGAAGGTTAAGCCGAGGCTGCCGTTCCCCTTGAAGCAAATCACACATGAGCAGTGGTCGTGAATAATACTACAGTGACTACATACGTGGAAAACATTTCAAGGCTTTGAATGTTCTAAAGATCGTTTTTCAGCACGGAACAATGTCCAGCATTTCATAAAATGGAGGAGAGTTGCAGTTTCAGTATTGTGCAGAATTTCACAGAGGACTCATCACTGGGCAAAATCAAGCTTTTATGTCTTTCTCTCAAGAAATGCACATCAGTTTTCACAAAGTTTGTGTATACTTTACAATCAGAAAGATCTGGAATGAAACATCTTATTTGTTGCCTAAATCTGTGAAAACCACCTTTTTTGAAAAAGAATTTATAAGTTATGTGGAACCACTTTTTATTATTCTTCGAATTTGTTTTTAGATGTAAATTGTTTTTCTTCATTATGATTCAAAATGCATTAAAACATTCAACAATTTTTTTTTTCAAGTTGCTGTTCTTATGTATTGCAAATCTTAGTATTTCACTTTGTTAGTAGTCAAAGGATCTTCCTATCCACTTTCCACTCTTTTCTACTCAAAAAGTTTGTTTCCAAGGCAGTGATGGGCACAGTTCTTCTGGAGGAAGACCAACTCTGTCCCTGAAAGTAGGACTTCTGCAGTGCAATCGGTCGTGCTGCCAGTGAAGTATGCAGACCGAAAAGGTGCTCAGACCTGCATTTGTACTGTCTTCTCCAGTTTTGCATGACAAATTTTGTAATTGCATTTTGTTAGGCAGCTTATGCAGAAGTCTCCATGTGACTTTTCACATTGCTCTATAAATTGATATTTTGAATGAAGTCTAGAACAGATTTTATATGTTTAGAATAGAGTGAAAGTATTGCAGAACTTCTCTGGGGGGGGAACTCCACCATCAATTTTTCTGTAGGTTAAAGTAAAGGTTGTTTGCTTGTTGCACCCATATTATGCAAAACATAAAGCTTTGAAATGTTAAAATAAATCCCCAAAAGCTCGCTGTCATAGTAAGCCATGCCATCAGATCATCAGAGTGCTGCCTAGCCAGCACCTGAGGGCAGAACGTTGCTTTAGGCATGCCATGTTTTCCTTCAGTGCTTTAGGATCCCCGATCGCCACATTTCGAATCTTCACGAGCTAGTGCTCTGGAAAACTATTATTAATCAGTGAGGGTGGTGTGAACCAGAAATAAAAGACCAAAGTTGTAAGGTGGCACAACGGACGCGAGGACTGGATTGAGATGGAACGCCAAACCCTGGGTTTTAGTTGATTTTAACTGAGGGATTTAAATCAAGCCAGGGCTTATTGCAACTGTTTTAAACTTGTGATGCTTGTAACCTCCTTAAATCTTCTAATGACCTAAGTTACATAGCCTTTACAAAGGCTGTTTCTGTTCGTATTTTTGGGGGAGGGGATGTGAAGATAAGTATGCGCTGAAACCTAGATGATTTTTTTTTGTTTAAACCTGTAAGTAAATAGCGTGCACAAGTAAGGTTTCAGTAGGATGTCTGTGTTCTGACCTGAAGAAGAGCTGCAGGAGGACCGCTCTGTCATGCATCACGGTGTGCTCTTTAGACTGGTGCAGAAGTTTTATTTAATGCTCCATTGAGACCAAAGTATGTCACTGAAAAATTATTCAGCCTTGTGGCATTTTATTTTTAAGTAGTGTTGTTACCTTTTCTAATTCCCACAGGTCATAGTTTTCAGAACATAAGTAATTTGCAGGAGCTTACTGAGGAAATCCCATTTAATTCGGACTGTAAATCCTGGTCAAAACGTCCCAGTGACTGAGAGGCGTCACACTGGGGAAGTGTGGTTTTTGCAGATGGGCTGTGGATGCTGCTCGTCTGCGTCCCCGGGTGAGAATATTCATTAGTACCAGGACGTGCCGTTTCTCAGCAGTGCCAAGGTGAGGCTGGCGAGCATTTGCAGCTTCTAACCCAAGTGCCTGCATTAGCAGCTTAAGCTCCTTGGATAATTTTGGGGAGTTTCTGAACGGTGGCTCAGTGCTCGGTGTAGAATTCAATCATTCAGACTTTCCGCTAAATGGAAATGGTGCAGAGTGTCCGTGGTGGCATGTACAATAGAAGGGAGCTAAAAAGTAGAAAAAAAAAGTTCTGGCTTGAACTATTTTGAAAATGGAAACTGTTTGTTAGTCTGGCTGGCGCCTGCTGCGCACGGGAATGACAGCCCTGCTAGTTAATCACCTTGCCTGCCGCTACCTGCGGCCCCGATTCCCACTGCTGCTCACTGCACGGTTCCACCTGCTTCCACCAAAACTCGCCATACTTGGTATTTGCTTTGGAGTTTAATGCTAATTTTGTGTGGTTCCCCTCTCCCACTTGTATTCGTCATCTTTCTCCTCTCCCCAGGGTAGAACAAAGTTAGTTAAGATGTGTTTATTTCGGAGCTCAATGCCAACGAGAAGAAGCCCTTGTGTGCAGCTCTGTGAAATGAGGCCATCTACCAGTCCTGTGCTGGGAGCAGAGGCTTGATGTTTGGAGCAGACTTTGATGGGAATGTGCATTTTGTCATCTTCCTGATTTTTTTTTTTTTTTTTTAAGTTGGTCAGATGAAAATTTTTAATAATGAAGTTTCCTGAAGGCTTTGTGCATTAATGGTCTGGGGTTACTGAAGGCTGAATCAAGTCTGTGCACCTTAACTGACGAGAGAAACTAGATTTGCAATGATGCCGTAGGTGACTTGAGACGTCAGAAAGGAGTAGGCAATGATTTTGAATGCTAGAAGGGTTATGGAGAAGGGGTCCAAACTAAGGGTAAGGAGTCTGTGCTGTAAGCAGGAATGGTGACCCAGCATTGGAGACCCGATTTAGAAGAAATAAGATTGTATGAGAAACCTAGAGAGGCAAATTTGTGATGAAAGTGTTTGGACTGCAGAGGAGGAACACAAAGGAAGAAAAATGAAGGGGAACAAAAAACTGGAATAAAAATGGGGCAGCTTAGGGAGCCAGGTAGAACAAGAGAGCGGAGTGGTTAGGAGGAGGTGCGTGTCCAAAAGATGAAACGTATTGGTCAGTTGGAGATAAACTGTGCTGGGAAGCTGGAGCCTCGTGGATGCTCCTGGCTTAATGAGGAGAAGGGAAAGGAGAGATGGGGACAGGGCAGGGACTGAGCTCTCTGGGAAACGCGGATACCGGGGTGTGCTTACATCCAGAGCCTGGTATGGAAACTGCTGGAAGTTCAACATCTCCTTTGCATTTTTTTTAAAGAATAAGCTGTTGGTTTCAATTCCCTTAGTTTGGGAAAAACTTGCTTGCTCATATAGACACAATTGTTATTGTATATATTCAGCTCTCTATTTCAAGTGTTATAATGGCGCAGAGATCTCTCACGTAGCTGATGCATTCACTCCTAGGATTTGTAATCTTAGTAGAGGATTACAAACGTTACGTACAAACAAGCTCCATCCTACAAACTCCAGGTATGACAGGAGGGCAGCTGGCTTATCAGGAGTCACTCCTGGACTGGAAAGCTCTTGAGTGAACAATTGATTTGGAAGAAGGAGATGCTGTTTTACACAATCCCTTCGAGAATACGTAGCCAGTATAGAAAGAAAGGTTCAGCATTTTAAGCTTGAGCATGACTTCAGAGCAAAATGCTCTGAACACTTGCCTTAATTCTGTTTCATTCAATTTAGTCTGAATTGACTAGGGAATCTCTTTAGCTAAGCCAAAACAGAGGCATCTGAATGTATAGATTACATCAGGGAGATACTGCTGTATTTTCCGTAGGGTCTTAGGTCTGGGAAAGGTGAAACTGGCCTTTCCTTCAAATTTTCACTTTGTTGAGATGTCAAAATTCGACACCGTCACGAATCCAAGTAAGTGAAAAGATTATTTTTTGGCTTCAGTGATCAAACTTCTGACTCCAGCTGGCCAAAATATACGCCTAAGAATACAGACAGTGTCAGTCTTACACAAAGGTGGCATTTTGTGCCTTCATCCAAACCATTACCTGATGGAAAGGAGAACAAATAACTGGCTAGCTTCATCAAGGTAATGTTCAAAACTTATGTGGGTTTATCATTTAATACTTTTAATGAATATTTTTTCCTCTAAGTGCTTAATTTGGACAAAAGCAGAAATCGGATTTTAATTTTCTTGTTAGTTTTTTAAACCTTATCTACATCTTTGCTATGTCACTGAGATCAGCCTGGTACAGAGGCAAAACTGAACCTGAGTGTTTTGGTGGAACAACGTGTGTCCTCTGAGGCTGTAATTGCTGAGCACGTAGTAAGGTGAGTCGTCCTAACGATAAGGAAGAGTAAAATCTGACACAGTACACAACAAACACCACTGAAATCAGGTTGATAGTATGATAAAAACTTGAAGTACACGATTAAAGTATTAGTGAAAAGGGAAAGAAATCAAGGAAAAGCAAAACTTTTCAGCATCACTTTAAGGGTAGGGGGAGTAGTGATGATATCGTTATTAATTAAGACAGTTTTTCAGTGTGGATAATTGCAGGACATGTTGTTTTGGCCTTTCGTGTTTTATGAAGCTTGTGAAAACTGTCTCCGCCAGAAGGCTGTCAAAAAGTTGGATGCTGTCGTTGAGTCGTGCAACCTTCAGAAGTGCTGAGCTCCCGTCAGTGTTCTGTGCAGACTGGCGGGTGGTTAGTAGCTTGGAAAATCAGATTCATGGGCCTAAATATGGATCTAGAAACTTCATTTTAGGTGCCTGTTTTTGAAAACTATACCCTAATTTTGTATATATTTTATGTTGTTGCTGAACTAATGTACTGAAAAGTTCTTGGACACAGATGCATGGTTTACTGAAATACAAGAAAACCACAGAGATGATTTTCCCTCCCAAATTATATAAGGCTACTTGGAGTTACTGTTGGAAAACTGAAGCTACATTGCGTCAGTTCCAGATATGACTACTTACTGATCAGTGAATAAACACTGTCTTTCAGATGCTCATTGCTCCTCTTGAAAAAATCTTTTTACCCTTGCAAAGTCATAGAATAAGTTTTCCACAGCAAAGGAAACTGAAGGTTTAGCTGAAGATACATTTTTATATATATATATAAATATATATATAAATAAAATCCCCCACAGTTCTGCCATTATGAGCAAAACTGAGGAAATCAAACCTGAATGTATGTGTTTATATGGCTCTGACCATTCAAACTGATGCTGTATTTCTGTGAAACCGCGATGTTACAGTTAGATCTCTCCTGTGCTTTACCTGAGGACACTACTGGATGCCCATCTGCAGATGAGCTACCAAGGGGGATCTTCTATGTCTAAAAACAAGTGTAAAAGCAGGCAGTGATAGAGAGGAGGTACAGACTTCTGTCTCCAAATGGTTTTTGACCAGAAAATACAATTTCCTTGAAGTGAGCAAGTGCACAGCATTTATTTACCTTGGTGCAGGCACAGGGTTTTGACCTTGAATGTCAATTATTGTATCTGAAATGGCATAAAGTGAAACTTGGTCGCTTGTGCCAGCAAGAGATGGAGCCACACAGAGATAAAGTGAAGGGCTTTGCCTTCGACAGCGGCTCAGGCCAAATAGGTGGCAGAAATCAGAAGGAAAGAGCCTGTTTTTGCACTAGGCTGGTGGAAGAAATGGGGCTCTGGGAAGCTGTCTGCAGAGCTGGTGGTGCACCATCCCTCCCCAGGGCTTCTGTTGTCCAGGAGTCCCTCTTTTTGGGGAGAGGCATTTTTAAGAATGCTTTCAAGGATTTACACAGTCTCTTTCCTATTCAATCATAGAATGATAGAATATCTCGAGATGGAAGGGGCCCATAAGGATTATTCAGTCCAGCTCTCAGTGCTTGGACATTATTTGCCCACATGAAAACCTTGGTGCTGCGTGCCCAGTGCTTAGGGCTTCACAGCAGCCCTTGTAGCAGAGTCTGGTTTTGCAGTTAGAGAATAACTAGGCTGGAAGGGGCCCCTGTATCTACCTTTTAAACCCTGAATTTTTTCTTCTGCTTTTCTTGCTCAACTGCAGTGTCTCCCTTATGTTCATGCAGGTGTGTGTTTGCAGTAGTATGTTTAATGGTTTGATTTATTTTGTCAAACAAGTATTTTCTTTTGAAAAACATACTGGCAAGGTCTTAAAAGAAGCAGCTATAAACAGATCAACTATGAATAGTGCATTAAAGGCAAATTTAAGACCAAGAGCTAGTTAGAGCCATATCTCTGCAGAGATTAGCCATGGTCCACATAAAGCCAGCGCTCACGAGAAAAATATGAATATCACCAGGCAAGACCATCCAAAGTGCTTAAGTTTTGCTCTGCTGGGAATAGAGGCAAGTAGGTAGACGTAATTCTGGAGAGCAATGTACAGAAAATTCAGGTTATTTAGCCCAATATCATCATTGTTATCATAATATATAGAAGCCTTAACCACGCATAAAGCCAGTAAGGGAGTACTGGCTGAAACATCCCGCAAGCATGGCAGGACAAGGGTTGCTCCTGCTCCACAGCTGAAGCCATTAGACAGTGAGTGGGTGCTCACAGATGCGCGTGGATGTCAGAGGCTGCTCCTTCATGTTTTTCAGGCTCCTCAAAACTTAGCAAGTTCCCTCTTTCCCCTTCCACCTCTTCACACCAGCTCTTTGCACTGTGCCAGGCTGTGCGGGACCCGCGGGGACAGGAGAAGGTGGAGGAAAAGAATGAGGGATTTGCAAAGGGTATTGGCAGCACGAGGTACCCTACAAAAGTGCTTGTTTGGAAATGTAACGGGCATCTGTAATTGCCAGGGATTGATCAGGCCGAGCTTTTTAGTTTGGCTGAACAGGGAAAGGTTCAGCCTTCATGGATGGTGTAACAAAACCAACCAACAAACCAAACAAACCCAAAACAAAAAAAGCCAAACAAAAAACCCCAGAAATTTTAGGCCTGAACGGCAGAGCCCAGAGAGGGCTCTGAACTAAAGGTAAGGACTAGGATCAAGGCAGAGCTTGGAGAGAAGAAGCTCTGCTCTACTTCAGCATCAGCTGAGTGTTTATCCGTGGGGAGAGATTAGGGCAACCAGAATGTGGGCAGAAGGAAAAGGTCTGGAGAGAGACGAGCTCAGCTGGTGTTTGCAAACGAGGTTGCCCAGCAGGAGACCGATGATGTGGCCCTGCGGTGCTTCAGGAGGACCATGTCCCGTGTCCCCCAGGAGCTCTACAGGAGCAGCAGGGCCGGGGCTGGTGGCAGCAGGTGGCTGCGCAGGGGACTGGGACGAGCTTGTCGGCTCTGGCACAAAAAGCACAGGAGAGGGTGTGAAGGCGATGGGCTTGAGTCACTAAGGTGAGCAAAGGAGTTAGAAGATGAAAAAATGGAATAAAGTCAGCATCTGTGAGAGAGGAGAGGAACAGGCTGTGGGACAGGGAGGGTGACATCATATTTTTTCCAGTTTTCTTTTGCAGGAGCTGGTGTGATTCAGCACAGTGATACCCGGGGGCCGGAGCACCCGAGTACTTGAGGAGGACTCAGCTGAGGCTGTGGGCGTGAGTCTCAGTTCAGGCAGATCCTGACTGGTGTTTTCACAGGTTGAGAAATCAGGTTAAGTCTTAAAAAAAAGACCCACTTTCCCAAACTCCTAGAAGTTTTTTTATAACTGAAATTTAAGAAAGATTGGGATAATATTCTCCTTACCAAAGAGACCATGTGTTTTATTATTGATTACAGGAGGCTTTGCCAAAAGGCTGAGCATCCATTCTAGTAATCTCGCTGGGGATGAGGCCTGCCCCAAAAGGATGTTAACTGTGTTTACAGTACTGCTGTTCATCGCCCCAAGTGCTCTAGAAATGCTATGTTTAATGTTACATATCTATAATATCTTATTTGTTGGGGTCTTAAGTATCCAAGCATGCTCTGGGTCTTCCAAACCCCATCCCTCCATGCAGTGCTGTTGGCCCCAACAAGCCTGCAGCAATCAAGTGTTTGCAAGTCTCATCTGCTCGTTTGAGTTTTTACCTTGAACCACCTAGAACTGTCTTTGAAATATAACATATTTCTGCTCTCCCACTAGAAAGCCACAACCACTGAGATGTCCCCTTCCTCTCTCCTCTCCCCCTCACCAAAAATGGGATCTTTTTTCCCCCCTCAGTGTCTTCCTGTCTCAAAGTGACTTGAGGGGGCAGAGAAAGGTAAAGCCAAACACGTGAACAAGTCCACGTTGGGCTTTTTCCTAAGCAGCTTCTGTGGTGCCGCAACCAAGCTGCTCTGTCAATAGCCTTTATATTTATTTTTCCATACTGAAGGCCAAAGATTAATTTATCTGGACGTTCACTCCACCTTGCAACAAAGCCTTGTGTTATACTCGGTAACATGTAGAGCTATTTTAATCCAGCTTAATTTGATCTTGATCTTTAGTTAATATCCTTTTGATTTTTCCTCTAACCTGTTTTCCTGAAGTTTACAAGTATAAAATCATAGGAGAAATGGTATCTAGCTTCCGATCCACTTTGTTAATAAGCTGATTACAAGTATTTAAAGTTATCTCCTCTTCTCCAGATGCAACAGAACAAATGACCTCGAAGCGCTGGCAGTCTTGCCAACAAGTTACAGAGCTCTTGCTGGAAATAAACACTGTCAAAATGCAGATGCAGACCTTGATCCTGCGAGTCAAACCATTGTGCAAGTCCAGCTGGGCTCGGTGGAGCCCTATCAAGGCATAGATTTTCAGTCCTGTATTTCCATCAAATGTGCAATTTTTGACTTGAAGAAACTGCCAATAAACTAGGTAATTTAGACAAAATATTTGGTGAGTATCATGGAGGGGTTTCTCTGCAAGTACAGTGGGTAGGTTGTTCCCCCAGCTGGGGTTAAAGGCAGCATAGCCTAGCACTGAGCCCAAGGATAGCAAAGGTGCTGCTGCTGACTGTGCTTGCCTCTTGCCTCTATTCCCTCGTGCTTTTATTTTTCTTCTTTTACATCATAAGCTCTTGGGCAGTGACAACTCCTTATTGTGTGTTTGGATGGTGGCTGGTGAGCTGGAGCCTCCAATACAGGCTCTACGTCTCTGGGGAGCAGGGCTGTGGGTATCCGTGCTTTCCATGGCACAGCAAAGAAAGGGATCGGTCTTGGGGCTGACCTCCACCAGCTGGTGCAAATGTGGGTCAGCCCTGGTTTGGCGAGGTGGGACCGGTGGCAATAGGGCGTGAAGACCTGGTTGGGATCCTTCTCTGGGGACCTGTGGAGGGGCAGTTAGAAGACAAATGAGAGCATGGGTTTTTTATCACCCAAGAACTCTGGAAGGAAGCTCCTTGCCCCAGGGGATCTGACTACCTGGGCTGGGTGGATTTGAATTGATGGGGCTTGTCCTTTGTTTCTTGGGTCCATGAGATACCAGTGAATCGCCAGACTTTCAGGTGAGCTCCAGCCATCAGGAAGCTGTAGGCTCCGGGACCGTGTCATGTGCTTGCTGAGTGATCTGCCCTTTGCAGATGTATTGAGAATAACTCTTGTCCAAGGGCTTTACAGAGAAAATGTGCTGCGTGCCAAGAGCGCGGCTATAGGACCACAGCATTTTTCCCAATAAGAGAGCCCACCTCCTCTCTGTGACACTGATTTTATACTGATGTAGCTCCATTAGCAACATCAGCTTTACACAGGGTATCTGAGGGCAAGGACAGATCCTTTTTCTTATTTGGGAAGAAAACAAGTCTTTTCTTCTTCATTAGAAATGGCTCTGCAGGGAAAAGATGATTGCAGTTTCCAGCCCATATGCTCCCTGGCCCTTTCAATGGAAAGATCTCATTGTTTTAAAAATGAGCAATTCTTCAAGAACCTACGTACACTTAAAAGACGTTAAATGAGGAAATCTCTGACACTGCCCCTAGAGCTGCATAATTTAATAAATAACACGCAAGGCTGAATTCTTAATTTTTGATATTTATCTTTCCACTTTTTCAATGTAACTAATTTTGAAAGGGTAAATCAGCACCAAGCTACGTAAAAACTTCAGGGAAGAATGAAAGAAACTTCTGGCTGTGGCAGAACAGCAGATATGCAATTGATCTGTGCCAGAACATGGTGTTTGTCAGTGCACGAAACCATCTCTCCTACCCATGTCAAAGACTTGTTGACGAGCCATTGGGTGGGCATGCTTGGGACCACCACCTCCAGCCACCCCATCAGCCCTTCCTGGGGCCTCCACCTTAGGGCTCGGGAGAGCAACTTCAGCATCAACACAAGACGTGCCCTCATCTCACAGCTCTGCTGAAGTTCTGCTCTGTTGCTAATGCACCTGCCTTATTTTTCTTCTTTTTCCACAAATTTCGTATCACGCGCATTTATCAAAAAACTCTCCCTGGGTGAGCAGAGCTGCTGGCCCCAAGTATTTCCCAGCGAGGGAGGTTTGAGCACACGGTGATGTGTCGTTAGGATTAAATGCCAGCAGAGGGCACACCAAGATATGCATATGGGAAAAAATAAAATTACGTATGTTCAGTTTGTCTGAGGAGTTAGGCAAAACTCTCTTGGTTCATAATTCATGTGCCTGTAGGACATTGTAAGGGAATATAATTGGTCTGTCAGGGCAGTGGTGGTAATTTGCTTTGAAAAATGCTATCAACAAAATATCTTAAAACAACTACAAATGTAGAATGATTTTAGATGTGCTGATGGAAAGAAAAGAGCTTCCCTTCCCCTGGCTCTCCTGGTCCTCTTCCATTAACCTTTCCTCCACAACAGTTAGAAAAAGGTAATAGTATAAGCAGAGTTTTGCTGTTTTAAAGCCACAGAAGCTTTTTGCTTTTTAATAATTGCATCTCTCATTTTTATATAATTTTAATTAATTATGCACTAGCTTCTGTTACTCTTCAGACCTAGATTTATACTATGTAGGTTTGTGCATGAGATGTTTTCCAGCTTAATGTGCTAGTCTGGATGGGATTGTGCACACTGAATGCACAAATGTGAATCTTCCTGGAGAATAAAACATCCCCTAGATGTCTGGCTGACAGTAGGTGCAAGCAGCTAGCTAGTGCCAATATACAACTGCCTCCTAGCAGAAATATTGACCTCTATCGATTAACTGGCTGTAGTTTTACACCATGCAATGGATGGCTCTGCCCAAAAATCCCATGGAAAGCCATCAAGCCCAGGGTGTCCCCTGCTCTCTGTCTCCATGGGACGGGGGCTTAAGGCTGGTGTTTGCCTTGTGCTGCACCTCCACTGCTGCTGGTGGGACAAGGTGGCGGTGGGATGAGGTGGTGATGGGACTGGGGCTGGTGAAATGAGGTGCTAAGGTGACTCCCTGGCCCAGATCAACCCAGGTGCAAGCGAGCTGATGCTTACTGCGGGCAGAGAGCAGAATGGAAAACCTGTAGCATGTAGAAAAGAAAAATATAAGCTTAAAATTGTAAATATTTAAACATAGTAAAGTGTTTTAGCTAATCAGGTAAAGTGTTTAACCCAACTCTCCCACACCATTTAGTTTCTCATAGGTCAGGAGCACAACTCTCTCCTCAGAGTCACTAGAACGTGGTTTTATTTTGGCAGGTGGATACAGGGGGCTTGGTCCTTACTTGCATCAAGCTAACGTTGGTCTGGAGCAGGCACTGCATTGCTTGGGGCCACACTGCCAATCTGGGGAAGGGTCAGACTCAGAACTCCCAGCTCAGTCGCTGCTCACTGATGCTGGGTGATGGCGGCAGTGCCAATTCTACCTGACAAAATGGCCTGTAATACCTGCTGGAGAGCTCCTCGTTCCCTCTGGAAGTGCACAGGTAGTGCCTGCAGCTAGGCTGAGATGCTGAGATGCCAAGATGCAGGGAGCCTTAACCTGCAGGCGATGGCCAGGGGCAGTGCTGGCCCCCCCACCGGCTCCCCCCACCTGGCTGGGTGGGGCTCGCTAAGAGGGGTCCTGTTTAGCACAGGGCTTTCCTAAGGGCAATCCTCTGTCCAGGGAGAACGGATCATGTTAAAAATTAAAATTCCCTCAAGACACATGTTTTCTACAAGCTCCCAGTGCAGAGAAGACTCCTTACTGTACGGAAATGTGCAGTGGCTCTCCCCCTGCTCTGTACCCCTGTCTTTTGGGCTCTAGGCAAAAGGCAGTTGGCTAAAACCATCCTGACTTACGTGGAAAGAGCCTCAATCAAAGAAATAGTATCTGTATGTGTTCATAATGGAGTGAGGTGAGATCCTTCCACCAGGAAAACCTTGCTCGGATGGACACCTGGGGTCAGCTGGAGAGAGCTGGGACAACCCTAAAGCTCCTTCAGGAGGTGGTAGCTCCAACACCTCTGATGACTTTATGGCTGGTATGGGTTTGAATCGAGCACTTCACCGCAGGAACCATTAGAATTATAAATGTGCAAACAGGTGAAAAAGCCTGCACGTAGCCTCTACCTAGGCATGACGGTTATACAAAACACACAGCAGCACCTGACTTTTAGGTTTTTTTCAGTTTTTTTTTTTTTTTTAATTGTCAGGTGGGAGCTTACTGGCACAAGCCCATGAGTGAAAGCAGCTCCAAGGCATTTGTTGTTACTAATTTAGGATTTATTTCAAGGATGGCAGGAAGTCTTTGTCTTTGCTGTCTTTTTAGGTAATATTTCTTTGAGAAATACTTTGCCACCCAAAACTACACGTTGTGGTTATGGCTGACAGACATAGTCTGCAAATCTATCAAGTAATTTCTACCCCTGAAAAGTTGAGTTGCTTTGAAGTAAGTAATCAGTCCTTGATTCTTTTAGCTAAGCAGCGAAAAGATCCCCAAATGAAAGGAGGAGTTTGAAGTCAACCAGAACATCTTTTTTAATCCAGCCAAAAATTTTTTATTTTTCCCTTCAGAAAGGAAATAACCTGACACTTAGATACATTCGGATAGTCCAAACTGCACTTGTAAACGCAATGTGTAGGTGGAAAGCATCATGCACTTCATGAGAAGATTTCTTTAATACAGATACAGTAATATTTCCAATACTGCCTTTGGTACCCAATCAATCTCCCAATAAAAAAACCTTCTCCTGAATTACAACAACAACAAAAAATCCTCAAAAAACTTGTTTTGGTTGGCCAAAACATGTATAAACTCTAACTAACAGAGAACTGGTGGAGCAATAAACAAACATGTTTAGCACCCAAGGCACTGGTACCCTCCGTGGACTCCAAAGAGTTCATTAAACCTTGCCCTGTAAACTTATGGACCAATTTTGTCTCATGCTGTCTACTCTGCCAAGTTCTTGCTCTGTAATTCCCTAAACAGGATAAACTCCTAAACATTCAGCCAGCAGCAAGAGGAGCAGCAGCTGAGCGTAACCAGCATTCCCACCGCCTCGCTCGCTGCCATGCCTGCAGCTCGCTTCAATCCCTGCTTTAAACAATCATTATAATCAATGGAGTAATCAGGGAAATAGCCTGCATTGCTGCCTGTGCCTTTCTGCTGGGTGTTTGCTGCGTGCCCCAGACCATCCCCAGCATCAGGATGCTTGTGGTCTGGTACTGGGTACTTAGGACCTTACCTGGGATGACAGCACGTGCTGGCGAGGGGTTGTGCCAGTGCTGTGTTAACAGAGAGAGTTCATCTCAGCTCCCACCCTCCAAAAAGGAGGAGTCACAATGGCAATAGGTACCTACACACAGCTTACACCGAGTGTGTGGCTTGTGGAAGGCAAATGTCATGGGAGATAAATTCCCACATACACTCTGTAGGTATATACGCAAAGTTTTAAGTTGGCATGTTGTTCCCAACAAGTGAGGAGTGACTGGGAGGGCTTTATGAAACATTTACAAAATCACAAAGTTAAATCAAAAGCCTCTTGTATTTTTACACCTTTTTCCATTATAGCAAAATATATATATTCAGCAAAATGGCAGTTCTGAAGTATAGGAAGGTATCATGGTTTTCCTAGCATAAGGGAGGTGGTTAAAAAAGCAAAATATCTACCTATAATTATTTCCTTTTTTCCACCCTTCATGTACTTATTTTCTTCTCTGTGAGCTGGGTCTCTGTTTATCACAACTTAGTTCCAGGCCAAGCGTCAGCCACTCTACGCTATTAACCTAAGCTATCCTATATTCTTTATAGATTACAGACCTTAGAAATGCCTTAGAAAACTTGGAAAACAGTCATTAGGCCTATTTTGTGCTCCTCTAACTGGCAAATCATGCAAAGCTCCTAGAAAGAGAAAAACGTAAGCTAGTAGATCATAAGCAGTCACTTGTAAATAGCTTTTCAGCCCTCAGAAAGTCACACTTTTAAAGTCCAATAGATGGGGCCGTGGCTGGTTCCTGGGGGGTCTATGAACCTCTCTTGCCTTCCAGGATGAAGCCTCCGTTCTTGTCTGTCCTGGACACTGAGCAGATGAGGGTTTAAATGGTGACACAGCTTGTCTGTGCTAGAAATGCCTGTGCTGGGCAGAACCGAGCTGTTTCCCCTCCTGGTTTCAGGCAGAGAAGAGAGGATGGGTAACACATCGTGCTGAGGGTGAGCAATATTTTGACCTTTTGTTTTGTAAGGATGATGCTGTTTGAAACCACCTAACTTTGCAGCTGGGTGCAGGGAGGTAGGAATCAGAGTGTGCTGGCAGGGCTTGGGGAGGGTGGCCAGAGGCACATGGTACATGTCCTCCATTGCATGTCCATCTCTAAATGCTCATTTCTGTATATTAGTCTATTATAAAAAAGAGTGGGTGTAGCTCTTCCACCCTGCCCAGCTGTGTTTACAGACACAGTGATCACAACCACTGGAGCCCAGTCCGGTGGCTGTGTAATAGGTGGGCAGCTTCTTCCTGCACCCCCGGGGACTGGCTGCTCAGGGACGGCTTGGGTATGGTGCTGAGGTAACATTACATGGGGTGTCTCTGAAAATGGCTAAGTTGTGAGAAAGAGCTGTGTGAGAAAGAGCTATGAGAAGCTGATCCATAAGTGATGCACCCGTTGGGTCATCCATTGATCCTTACTTCACCCAATCCAAAGACTTGTCTTCGTGATTTGACCATGGACCTGTCTTATCACCATGGACTTGCCCAGCAATTTCTGTGCCGTGGCTGTCCCTGGTTTCCATCACTAGAGCTGCTTGACTCTCCTTGCTCAGGGGTGGTGGGACTATGCCCTTATCAGTGGGATTGCTGCCTGCCATCCTCACCTTCAGCCCTGGCTCAGGGGTCACCTTCCCTTCTGGTGTAGCTGGCCCTCATTGCTCCCCAAGAGTTTTATTTCTTAGTTTTATCTAAATTCCATGATTTTGCCACTAGGAGTCCATAAACTATTCCATTTCATTGACCAGCATTCAAGCATCAATTTAACTACATGTTAAGCAGGGCTGACTTTCTGAATTGGGGCCAAAAC
Source organism: Nipponia nippon (assembly GCF_047370975.1). Taxonomy (NCBI): domain Eukaryota; kingdom Metazoa; phylum Chordata; class Aves; order Pelecaniformes; family Threskiornithidae; genus Nipponia; species Nipponia nippon. Next base: position 155,483,370 of record NW_028262290.1, on the reverse strand, counting down.
TACTGTTGTAGCAGGACAGTGCTGAATTCAGGTGATTTGGGATTTGAACGTCTCTTATTGAAACCAACACCAGGCTCCAGCTAATTTCAATAACAAAAGGTATAACAAAATGTAGAAGTATGCATATTTAAGTCACTAGGTGGGAATGAAACACTTGACTGTGCTCGGGATATTGTATATTGTTCAGAATTTCACAGTAGTTACCTTTGTGCTGGCACATATTTTCAGTATATTTCAAATAACTGGTATAATTATATATACAGTTCTAGTAAGTGGTTAATACAGGTGATATGGTCCTACAGAGAAAGAATGATAACAAGTTCGGTAATTATGGGGAATGGGAATTAAACTTGACGAACTGCATGGGCACAGTAAAATTGCAGTCATGAATTTTGCTTTTGATTGATACCAAGAACACATAGTTGCTGGAGATGAATAATAACACTGAAATATGCATCATCCCAAGCAGTAGTTTAACTTTGTGTATGTGTGTGTCAAATCTAGGTTAAATGTTTTTCTTGAAGCCTGTGATTATTAAAGAAATATAAACCTTGGCCTGCAGAGATCAAGTATGACTATCTAGTATATTTTGAAAGATGTGCAGCAACCTTTTTATTTCAGACTGGACACCTGCTATAGCTAAATTAATGGGGCTTTTCAAAACATTTCTCTGAAATGTTCTTTTCCCAATTTTTGAGTTCCAAAACTTCTTGCACAACATTTCATACAGTGATAACTACGATGGCATGAGACCCTCTTAGAGCACAGAGCTAGACCATGGTGAAGTTCATAGTGTGGTATTTCCATGTGCTTTGTCCAGGAGCTGGTGCAGGGCCACGACAGCTCTGCCCAGCCCATGGCCGTCACCCCAAGGCAACAGGCTTTGCTCGAGCCTCCCTGTTGCGGATCTCAAGCAAGTGGTCATGCAGGAGAAAGGTGCAGACCACTGTTCCTGAAAGCTGGTTCTGGGCAGACAGCTTGTCGTCTGTTCTTAAATATTTCAGTTTTTGTGGATGCTCCAGTCCTGCCTTGTAGTAAGCTGGGCTGAACCCTTCTTTCTCACCCCCTTGAAGCCCAAGCCTCCTTTTCCCATGTGGTCTGGGCCCAGCAGTGTTGACTGGCAGGTGGTGTGACTTGTTGACCCAGTGCATTTCAGGGCTGATTTCTTACTGAGTCTTTCTTTACAAACTCTTTTGGAGAAGTTACTGCTGCTAATTAATCTCGTAGAGGGCCAGGCTCACTCTTGGCCCTTAACAATCAATAGTGTTTGATCAATTCTGTACTGATTAGCATTGGTCATTCCTGGCTTAAAAAGGGTAACTTCTATCTATCTGACTCACTAATGTTTTGGGGCTGTAAATTGTCTTTTAGCACATTAGCACTGTTTTGTAGCGTGATATTTGATGGATGAACGTGTACGTTATCTATAACCTATTTTCTCAAAGCTCAGCCCAGAAAAGCAGCGTGCTCTACTCTCTCTGGGAATATTGCAGAGTACCTTCATTTTCAGTCATAACCACATTTAGACATAGTGCTGCTGTTTTAAATTGGGGTAATGAAATCTTGACAAGTGGTTTGGACAAACACAACACAGGCAATAACAGAGGCTTTAATAAAATGAAAGGATTTCCAGGGAATACCTTCATTTCTTCCCTCCTCCAATTTAATTCTTTCTGAGAATAATCAGACCATAACATAAGACTAAATTCAAGAGATGAAGTTCAGCTGGAGAGGAAATAATGTCCATAAAATGTTTTCAAAGGTTGTTCATTTGTTTGAAATGAGTTCTGTGAGTCGGACTGATGTGCCTTAAATACTTTATAAGCAAAAATACTTTGCACTTGAAGTACCTTTTCATCTAGGGATCTCAAAGTGTTTTAGAGGAAGAGGGAAGGGTAACTGTTGGTACTGCCTGTTGCCAGCTAACAGCAGATGGCTGAGTCTTTCAAGGCAGCTACTCCAGACCCGATTCCAGTGCAGTGTGGGTTGAGGGGGTGGGTTTGGTACTTCCATCCCACAACCTGGTGTATGCACAGGATGGCCACTGCGAGCTCTCACTGCAGCTTGAATGCATGACGTGGGAAAAGTACAAAGGTTTTGTTATGTGTTTTGGGTCATTTGGCTGGAGAACAAGAGGTGCTGTGTCAAAATAACAATTGGTTTATTAAGGAAATCTCAGTCAGAGTGTGCTTCAGTTCAGATGATCAAAGTAAATTTCACATAGGTCCAGAGAAACTCCAGATGCCCCTCTTCTCCTCCCCTGCACGGTGAATAAATATCAAATGCTCAGCATTGCCAGAACCACTCTGTTGCCCAGCCTCTGCTCTGAAGGCACATGCTTCTCGCCCTCCTTGGTCTTTGGTTGTGGTAACGCTGGTGAGCTTCACATGGCGGGGTGTGTGTCTGTGTTGCAGCTAATTTACTCAGTAGGGTGGGTATCTCCTAAATCCCATAGTCTGACAGCCGGCAAAAACTCTCCCAGTGCTCCAGTGATAACAACGTGTCCCACTGAAACACAGGAAAAATGCAGCCTCCTGCTGCTGTGAAATCTTGAATGTCGATGGCTTATAAGGTGGTAAGGGAGTGATGGCTGGGGAGGGGTTGGGGGCATTGTGCACCAGCTTTCAAGGTGGGAAAGAATTTAGGATTATTTCATACTTCTGGCCGTTGGCTGACAGTGTGCTAACAGTTCAGTTTTGCTGATACGGTCCATTTTGAGTCAGGTCTCGGTGAACGACATTTCACTTCCAGGTGAGAGATGAATCCCTTTACTGGAGTTCCCCGTATCCCACAGTTTCTCCTGGATAAACAACTTTTAGACAGAGGCCTAACGAAAGTCAGTCTGGGGATGATGAGACTGCGTGCTTCATTAGTACCTTTTGTGTTTCAATGGACAGTGGGGCAATTAACACAGGGCTCATTACACAAGAATTTTGATCATTTGCTCTGCTTATTCATCATAGTATTTCCTCTGAGAATACCAGAGGCTGTGATTAAGCACACGAATAATTCATGTAGTTTCTTCTTTGAGATTTCTATTACTTTTTTGGGGGTCTAATTGTTTTACAGCCTTCATTCCTGAGGTACTTACGACAGATATGCATTGTGCCTTGCACATAAACTGTGCTCTTCAGCTTCTGGTTGAGGTTATTTTCTGCTTGCACCACAGACCAGTAGCTCCACCTGGAAAAAACCTCAACGGAACAGCCTCAAGGTCTAATAAAATATGAGAACCGCAAAACAAGCCAGAATAAGCCCAAGGGGATACCCAGTTTGGTCCTGATCCATAAGATTAATGTAAAAACATTACAGAATGGCTTTATTGGGCCAACACCCCTCCAGTTACCCCACTGTTTGTTTTTGACAACAGACAATGGCTGCCCTTAGAGAAGAGTGTAAGAACAGGACAAGCAGGCAGAGATATTTCTCAAGAACACTGTCCCAGCCTCCAGCAGCAGGACCTTCCTGAGCCAGATATGATGTCTTCATATTTCACAGCTTTAGATGGATTTTTATTATATATTCATTTGTTCATTATATGCATCACACGAGGAGTAATCCATAGTCCTTTGTGAGGACAGGAGAAAGATTTAGGAGGTTCAGTTCTACAAGTAGCAATACGATCTTCTGCCTACAGTCCCAACCTGCAGATTGGGAGATGTGGGACCCATTTCCCCCACATCACTGGGTGGGATTGGTGTGGATCACTGCCCTGTCTGCCCTGGTGCTACTGTTTTCCTTTCTCCCCATCTTCCTCTCCCACCAGGTTCCATTAGCTTGACCTCAAAATATCTCCGCAGAAGCCAGACATGCTCTGCTGGAAATTTCAGACACGGAGACATAGGTTGCGTTTGTCCAAAATGTGCCTAAGGAGGACTCTGAGTGCAACAAAGGGGGACACACCTGGAAGAGAAAAGGACATAAAATAGCTTTAATTTTAGGCAAATATCTTCTCTGGGCCTCTCTTTCCTGCATCTATAAAGTCCTTCTCACTATGATGTCAATGGATGCTATTGGAAAAACCTATGTCAAATGTCCTACATCACACAGGACTACAACTCTGTAAAGGGTCTTTTTGAAAATCTGAAGAGAGAAATTGCATAGAAATATTGTAATAAATAATTTTCTGTTGGAAAGTTGGTGTTTAAGATATGGACACTGTGTGATATTTTAAAATCTGAGGAAATACAAAGACTTTTATTTCTAAGTGGCAGGATAATGTCAGGGACAAAATATCTTATTTATTAAAAGACGGGGAATGAAACTTTCAGAGCAGCTTTCAAAAGCTTTGGCCAAAAATCAGTCTTAGGTTCCTAAATCACTTAATCTTTACCTCTGTTTCAAAGTGCTGGCAACAGTTATCGTGTAGCTGAAGGTCTGCACTGAAAAGATATGGGTCATTTCTGCTAAAATCCATGCAATTATTGAAGTTTTCAAACATTCAGAATAAATTAAATGAGTATCAGCTGAATATTCACAAATGGAATATTTTATTTTTCAGAAAACTGGAAATGCAGTTTGGCTGCTTGTTAATGAGTATGTTAACAAATCAGGTTTCCCATTATTTGATTAGCAAGGGCACTAACATATTCTGCCTATGAAGCTGATGCAAAGAGGAACGCTGAGCCCTGTCAGTTCAGAGCTGGAAGAAGGTTTTCTTATTCTGCAAAGATCTAATTTGCTTTTCCTGCTCAGCACCAAGCTGATACAAAGGCCTCTCAGCAAGAAAAATAATTGTGCTTAGGGCTCAGCATATGGAGTATGCGGGGGGTAGAATCTGCAAACATCCCAGCTGGTGGGAGAGGCTAATGCCTAGAGAGCATCCAGCTCCCCAGCCTCATCCCTGCTGGAAGGAGCCACCTTCCTGCTCCCAAACCTCCCTGCAGAGCTTTGCCTCAGCGTCCTCCTGCACATGGCTTGGACACAGCAAGCAGGATCACCGAAAAGCCACCGACCCCGCTCACTGTGGTGGCTGGTCATGGCTCAGCAGGGAGGGACCAGCAGTGCCCCTGGGGTGGGCACCGTCTCCACAGCCCCACAGGAACAGGAGGAGGCTTCTGAGGAAGATCCAGGGCCCGACTGTGCATGTCCAGCAGCCCAGGCAAGGTTCTAAAATGATGCCCTCTGCTCTAGGGGAGACCTCTGCAAGTGTCCTGAGCTCTGCCCAGGACCTATACGTGTGGTATGGAGACTCCTGGGAGTATTCAGATTCTGATGAACCAGTGGCTTCTAATTTAAAAAATAGTTGTTTCAGTAAGTGTTTCCTGGCTGGTACTGTTGAAGTATTTTAGTCTGTGCTAACAGTATCATATTGCTAGCAGGGGAAGCTCATTCCACCTAATTGTACTAAGTGTGTGGTGATGGAGATGGGAACCTAATTATCTTCATCAAATTGATTTCATTTTGGTTACCACACGGCTATTAGAGGAATGACAATAAATTTTGGTCTCTTTGATCAGGACTGGAGTTTAACCAACATTTCTAAAGTCATTAATGTGTTATGCCTCCCCCAGGCTAATGATTTGATTACCATGTAAATGTACTGGAGCCAAACACTTCAGCTATACATTATGGGTGATGGATAGAAAGTTTTGAAAAAATACATGTTGCACCTAGATACACCAGCAGTGAAACAGGGAGGATGCCAGATAACTGCTGGCAGGCAGGCAGAGACATACACCTGGGAGCTTCATTTTAAATCATTCCTGAGCACAGAAATGCTGAGGCACCCACAAGAGTCAGGTCCTCCTGCCTTGGGTGGACCACCACCTGCGATGCTTCCCCACAGCTCACCTCTGTGAGGGTGACAGAAGTGCTGAACTGCCACTGGGAAGAAACTGGGACATTTCTTAGTTAACTTTTGTTCTTATCTATCTGTAAATAAATACATATATATATAGTTATGTAGTGCTAAGAAACTCCATGGAATTTTATCCTTGTGGGTTATTTTTTGATGTGCCAAAAATATGGGTTACATCAGGTGGTGCATCATGGTATATTATTATTTGTGCCTATTATAAAATATGTGTGTGTATGTGTATATATATATGTTGATAATATACATTACTAACGTGCTATGGCTATCACTTACACACCATAACATGATATAACATATTAATAGAGTTTACATTTAAATATTCCATAATGTATTTTAATGTGTTTTATTTTAAACCCTTTCTGACTAGCTGCCATCCTTTTTTTCTTTCACAGATAGGTTTGTATTGAAAGGAAACATTTTGGTGCTTTAGCTCAGGTGACTTAGAGTAGCAGTTCAAAAGATCCAAGGTGGTCCTGCCAGCAGGCTGAGTCAGGCAGATGCACTGTGATCCTCACAGGTTTTTGTCTAGGTTACGCTGTCCTGCGAGAACCAGATTCCCCCTTCTTCCCAGGCAATTGATTCCTGAGGGCAACTGAAGAAATGAAGGTACTCCCGTGGCACAGGAGCATTGCACACCATCTCTGGCTCAGTGGGGCAGAGCCTTTCCCCCTCCAGGCTCCATGCTGGGGGAGCAGGAAGGCTCATGGAAGAGCAAGATGTTCGCCCAAAGGGTGCATGGCCTGGCAGAGGCACTTCTCACCTGCAGGACTTTGCCACGGCCACCATGGCACTCTGTGCCTCAGCTTCTCATCAGTAAAGGGTCAGCATAAAAGTTATGTGTCATTCACTACTCTGGTAAGGACAGGGGATGGATTAGATGTACTAAAGCTAATATGGGTCTATTAGGAATTGCCCTAGAAAGGCTGTGGCACACAGTGGAGGTGAGGGGAGAGGAGCTGGAAGGGGCAGGAAGGGCTGTGAGGTTGGTCCTCCCGTCACTTGTGTTTCACACACCATCTTGTATGCAGGGATCAGCATTTCCAAAAGCCTGGTCTTGTCTCGCCAGCATCCCTGCAAATGCCGCTGTTGGTCATTTATTATCAAGGCTGAGAATTCCTGGTATTTCATCTGTCTTCCCCCCTTTCCCTGGAGCTTTACGCTGCCGCCAGCGCAGAGGCATCGCTGTGCTGCTGACCAAGCGCTTGTAGGAAACTGCAGTTCCCCCATGGGGCTGGAGATGCCCCAGGACACTTGGAGGTGGTGAGGAAAGACAGAAATGTGCAGTATTGCAAGATGGGAGGAAAAAAGGCTGAAACCACTGGTGCTTAAGGATGAGGCTGCAGAGTGAACAGCCCTTTGCCATAGGGAAGCAAAATCCCCCCTCCGTGCCTCCATCCCCATCCCACTCCACTGCTCCCGCCCCACTCCCAACTTCCCCTGGCTCTGCAGCCTCCTGACCCCACGGAAAACAACTTCAGCTCCCCAGCCTAAGAGATATTTATCTTATTTTTTGCTGTGTCAGTTTTCTGCCTGTTTAGTGATTTGAAACAGTTTGGGACGATGGCAGGGAGAGGGTAGGAGGTGCAGGTAGGAGCTGGAAAAGGAAGGCAGGGAGATGCAGAAAAGGGGATCTTGGGGCTGCAAGCAGTGAGGTTGGCTGAACCATATTGTGTGGCTGTGCCCTTCAGGAATGTACACAGAGATAGTGAAGACTGGCTTGATTTTTGATTTGATTTGATTGCAGGTATTGACTCGGCTTCAGGTGTGGGGAAAAAAAGGTTTGCTGTTTGCTAGTCTAACCCTTACAATTCTAGCCCTGGTGCATTCTTAAAGAGACTTCAACAACAGTTCAGTGTTTATTGTCCACATGGAAGAAAAGGGAGATTCATGTGACTTTCCTGAAGCCTGGAAAGAAGCACGTGGGAACAGGCCTTGCTTTGCCTCCTGCCTTCTCCTGGGTTACAAACTACCCATCCTTCCTTGCAGCGTATGCCTGCTCCAGCTTTGTGAAAGGCAGCAGGAGGGAGCAGGCAGTGAGTGATGCTGAGAGGTGGGAAATCTCAAAAAGAACCAAAATACATTAAATGGCCACATCCATGAATAAACACAATTCTCCAGGTGACAGAAAGGTATTAAATGCAGGTGCTCATATCACAGTGCCTGTCTGAAGAACCACTCTGTTGTATTTCAGTGAGAACAGGCAGCAAGAAGCCACCATCCACATATCAACATGAATAACCCCCTGCGCCATGCTCTAGATGAATGCTTTACAGGGTGCTGATGGGCTGCGATGTGCAGATTTTCCAGCTTCTCCCAATATATTAGCATCTGTTATTCTGCAAATGGTGCTCTCATCGCACAAAGTATTTAGACATATAAAGAGTTTTTTCCAAGGAAGGGAAACAATGACACAAGGAGAACAGCAGTTTCTTCAGTGAGAAGCTCTGAGGAATACAGAGACCTCACGTGAACACGTGTTTCTCCAGTGTTAATTGTAAGCTCTTTTCAGTTACATGTGTTCACAGGGAGGTGAGGGCTGATGGTCTGAGTGTAGATATAAGGGTGTAAGGGGACCTGCCTTTGCAGCATCACCATCACTGTGCAGAGCGGTCCCTTCGCCTGCCTTCCTTTTTGCCCTCTGCACCGTGTCGGCACAGGTGCATGTGTGGTGCTGCGGTGAACCAGACCGACCACTTGGACCTACTCTGAAACGATATCCCAGGCTGAAAAAGAGAAAGAAAAGGAGACCAGGTTTTCAGCAGGACCAGCTTTCCTGCTCTGCATCGCAGGGCACCTGCCTGGACTCCAGTGCCAGTGTAGTGCAGGGAGAGGGAAACGGGGTGGGGAACGACACAGGGAGCAATGCTTTTCTCAGAGGCAGTCCTGGCTTAAATGCAAGTAAAACTACTGCTTAAACAGCAGGACATATAGCCCCGTACTACCCCCCACTTTTCTGGTAGGGGAGGCTCTGGCCAGCTGACAGGCCATTGAGCACCAATGTCCTGGTTCAGCACATAGGATGGAGTCCTTAAGCAAATACATATAAATATGTATATATACACATACACATGCACATATATATGCCAAAGCTACCAGCCTGTGGGCTACAGCAGCTCCTTGGATACACTGAGGATTTTTCTCCTTTGGAAAGCAAACCAAAGGCCAGCCCCGGTGAACGGGAGATGGCTGGTTTCTTTGCTCACTTTTCCTGGGCAGCTCTTGTCATTTCCCCAGTGCAGGCTGCTGCTGCCAGTGCTCGGGGAGAAGGATGCGAAGGACTGAAGGGCTCTAGTCTGTTAATTTATTTTAATGAATATAAATTAATGCAGTTTTCTTTTCTCTGGCTTGCAGATATTAAAGGCCAGTATGACTCATAAGCATGATCTATCTTATCATCGGTGGCAATAATACATTAATCACCTCTGACGGAGGCTCCTACAGCCCTGTTGCAGGTGCGGGGAGCAGACGCACAGGGCTTGGTGAAGGCAAAGGACCACATGCAGCTCTCCAGCTGCTGCAGGCACAAGGCAATAAGCATGGGGCAACCCAAGTAATTTCCACATCCAGCATCTCTGCACCAGCTTGTCCCTGTGCAACTTAGGATCCCTCTAGCAGTAAAAAAGACAGCTTAGAGGGTGGAAAGACTGTCAAACTTTACAACCAGTAATAATAATAACAGTGAAGTCAGGAGCTATTGCAAATCTCCCTGTAAAAGATGGAGATAGCTGCTTCATCTGAGATGTATTTTTAGTTTGGTTTACTGTTTCGCCATGTGTTTTTTTATGTTTATCTATATTAGCAGCAGGTACTCGGCAGTGCTAGCAGGGGAACCCAAAAGAGCCTGACCTCAGTAGCACTATGACACTGAAAACAGTTGGTTTGGGACATGAGCGAGTAGCTTTCTGTCAGGGAAATTTGTAGTAAGGAGAAAGTCACAGCAGCAGAAACTGAGCATGTTTATGGAAAAAAAGAGCTACAAGTTAAAATGACATTATGGACCTGGTCCTGGGACAGAAGTACTGAACTGCTGTGATATGTGGGGGACCACACTGAAGTGTCCTTCCCATCTTCCCATGAAGGTCTGTCTAATCTTACCTGCGATGGCTGAATAGAGCTTTTCCCCCATGAAAACTGGAGGAAGGATGACAACAGAGGAGAGAAATTAGCAGCAGGAGTAAAGTATGGCACTCCCTGGCCAATCCCATAAGCACTAAAATGCTTCACCAGTTTAATGTCATTTCACGGGGTAATCTTCAGCCAGCCTTGTCTAGAGACACTAGCAGCCTGCTTTGGCGCTCAGTGGTGCAAATCATTGAGTAGCACCTTGAAAGTACAAGGAGAGGGAATGATGAAGTGTTTTCATGTACCTTTTTCATGTGACCTTAACCCAGTTCCCTTCATAAACTGAATTCTGCTCAGTTACACTAGTCTGAGGCCTTTGAAGTCAATAGATTTGCATTAAGGTGGCAAAGTTTTACCTTAGTTGGACAATCCCATAGTATAGTGAGCCAATTTTTTTTTTTTTTGTACATTTCACTGACACTTTTGGGATAGAGTGATCTCCATGTCACCCCTTGAGTGAAAAAGGGGTTATTTTCAAAATTACTGAGTCTTCACTTTTGCCACAGTTCTTCAAGAGAGACCGGCACGCAGTGAGACAAATAGATGGACAGATTAGCTCCTTCTGATCTCTGCCGCACCCCTTAAGTAACTGAAAAAGAAAATAAAAGGATATTTTAGGGAAGCCGCACACACAGAAAACAGAGCTGAACTTGTACAGCAAATGTTTCAAATAATGAGAAAGGTTCTTCAAATGTATTTCCACTTGTTAGAGGGTCAAAGAGTTACTGGATCAGATATGAAAAAATAGATCTGGAAAGTGCCGAGCCACCACAAGGAAATTCTAATGCAAAGGCTCATATGGCAATGATGGGTGGTTTTGGTTTTCCTGTGAGTACAGTTGTGTCAGGGCTAGAAACCGTTTTGGCACAAAAAAAAGGTTCATATGGATTCAGTTCTTTTAGCTCATAAGTTGAAACATGAATTTGGTATTGACCTAATCCTGTTGCTTGCTGCCAGCAGTGACCCTTTCAATGTTTTCAATGGCAGCAAAGTTATGTTAAGAATAAACTCCCTCACCAAACCTCTCAATATGTACAGTATATGTTAATTTAGTCAGCCACCAAAAGTTATGGCTGGAATGCCTTCTTTCCAGAAATTGAAGGTGTTCACACTTGACTTTAAAAGCAGATTGATGTTTCACATATATACATACTATAATCTTTTCTTACAGGCTAATAGTATTAATACTCAAAAGCCAACTCCCTTTAACAAGGAATAGTCACTGATTTTTAAAACAGAGAAACAGAAGGTCCTGTGGCTTGCAGACTCTTTGGCTGGGATTCACCTCCCCATACACAGTCCTCTGAATGCAGAAGTCCAGACTCGCTCTCCCATCAGTGGATAGAAGCCAGACCCCTGAGAGGGTGAGTTCTCAACATCTTTTAGACACTGTGCTGAGTGGGGTGAATCATCTTATGGAGCCACTTTTCTCTGTCCAGGAAGCTTAGAAAATGGATTCAAATCAGACACCTAACCTCTGGGTGGATGAAGTGGCTAAGGTGAAGACGGGCCTTGAACAAAGGTTTTTCATGTGTTGTGAACTTATTGACTGGAGGGCAGGAGCTCCCCTATTCTGAGCTTGGTTTGGGGGTTCCACTTGCTCGTCTCTTCCTCACTTGAGAGGGTAAACCTAGACAAAAAATCAGATCTGCTCCTTTCCTGGGTAAGTATCCCCAAACCAGCTATATTGTCATGTCTTTTTTGTTCTCTCTCATGTCAAAAGATTATTAAATTATGATAACAAATAATTTAGCTTCTTCCATATAGTGTGAAATGATATAAACGTGAGACACAACCTCTGGTAACTTTCTTCCCGAGTGCCTGACTTTGTGGTGATTACAATACTTGCTAGTCCCTTTAGACAGCAGCATGGGGAGTTTATCAGTTGAGTTACTCAATGAGAAAGAGCCCTCCTCTTTCATTGGGATGTGGTCTTTTAGAGACTTTGAGAGGACCACAAATAGGATGTGTAGGTGTAGCTCATGAATCTGGATAAAGTCAAAGTCAAAGTCAAAATCAAAGTCAAAGACAAAGTCAAAGCATGGTGGGGATCAGCACCAGGCCACACACCAGGCAGCCAAGACAACGCACGCCCAGAAGATGTGTAGGCTCTAGGGGATATTTAATGCTGGAGGCTGAGCAGGGGTTTGGTACCCCACAATGTTTAGGTGTTGACAATGACAGGTAGGTTAACAAGTCCGTTTTGAATATCACCTCATCTCCCACTGAAACCTGAGATTTAGGAGCCCGAGTCCCACTGTTTTGTGTGATGGTCAGGATTTTAGGAGCCTGTGGTGTCAAGGGGATGCTGGCACCTGTTTTTACTTCTGAAAATGCTTCTTTTTACCACTGAGACCAGGACGTGAACAAGCAACTTGCTTTAGAAAAAAAAAAAGATTTTCGAATCCACAGTAAAAGTATATCTTATTATAGATTTAAGAGTTAACACTCTTAAGTGGGTAAACACCTTAATTTATTTGTTAAAATCAAATTAAATAATAAAAGCAATCTGTAGCAAAGAGTGTGCTGTGGAAGGCAGGGCTTAGTGTAGGTAGGCTGGTGATGCTGGGAGGGAAGGGTACTGCAGCTAAACCACCTCCTTTGTGGGTATGTGAAGTACAGCCTGTACTAACGCCAGAGCGTGACTTTGAAGTCCCAGGAGAAGGAGAATTAAGCACCAGTTAGTCTATCAGAGGAATTGGTAAAATCCAACAATATGTACCATTCTTCATATCTTTATTTTTCTTTGGGGGAGGTTGTTCTGGTAACGTTGGGTGTAAAGGAAGGAGCTCTCTCCTCTTGGCTTGGATTGTTTCATGGCAGTATAGGCTGTGAAGGCATCTGTTCAGGGCCAGAGGAGGACAAACAGGACCTTTTCCTCTCGATGACAGAACAAGACTTTAATGGTCTAGTGGAAGTAATTCTGTATTGCAAAGGAAGTTGATAAAATAGAACATAAACTTCTCTAGTAGAGGATTTAATTACCAGGAAAGCCAGATTGAATGAAGCATTTGAGCAGAACTATTTCATTGCTGAAAAAGCTATGATTATTAATCCCATTTCTCCAAGGCCACATTATTTATTCCGGAGGCCTTGGAGTACTAAGGAACCACACGTGTCTATATGTGTGTATGTGCTTGTATGTCTTTGTGTTGTTTTGGGTTTGAGGTTATTTTTTTGCATCCAAACAGACTATCATTACCCTTTAAAAAGCCTTAGATTTTCTCTGACTTCACCTAGATTTCCAGCTAAACTGGTGTATCCACATGATCAAGCTGAATGCAGCCAAAGTAATCAGGTCTCAGGGCTGGAAAGTAAGAACAACGGTAATGAATCAAAAGGCTTAAAAAGCTCTTAAATTGCCATTTCATTCTTCAATACACAAGCATGACTATCAAGGTTTAACTGCAGCAGAAGGCCTTATTTATTTTATTTGAGAAACAAGTACTTCTCTGAAGCCCTCTATTAGTCAATATATCAGCTTGTTCATGTTTTATGTTCTTGTTTTTCCAATATACAGTTGGAAAAGAAATAACTGTGTCTGACGATGCTAGGGTGTACGCCTGTAAAGTTTTAAATGCAGTTCTGGTATTTAGCCTTTAAACTTAATGAGATTAAACACAGAATCCATCCATACAATTTACCCTAATGACTGCTTTGTAGTTGTTTTCAGCAGCCAAATCGTGTCACGGTGTCTGCCATGGTTGGGCAGTAGCAGCTACTTTTCGAGGAGAAAACAGGCTGGAAAATGCCTGCTGTGAACTCAGCCATGGCCAAACTGCTCAGGAGCAGGCTGAGGGGCTGCCAGGCTGCTGGGAAGCCTCCATAGGGACCTCCTCACCTCCACCCTTTGCCCTTCATGGCCAAAGCTGTGCTTGTTCTCTGCATCTGCACCAGCGCTGGTCGCAGCCAGACCCCTCCTGCAACGAAAGCTGATGCTATGCATGGCTTTCACCAAGTTAAAAATTTGGGCTTTCCATTTTTTAACATGAAAATAATGATAAGCTCCTCATCTGGAGGCTGGATAGTGGCACAAACTGCCTTTCTACTGGTGTAACTTCTCTCCTTTCTGTTTAGGACAGTGTTATGCTGCCATGACCATTTTTACTGATAGGGAAGTAACTGCTGTGTCTGCGGCTGTGGTGAGGGTGAGACTATGGGCTTTGCTTTACCTATACCCAGTTAAAGCAGTAAAATTCATGTGTGCAAATACACTTTGAGATTTACAAATATTGAGAATCTGTTGCTTTTATTACTCGAGGCAAAAATCCACTGTGGGTGACAGAGTCGAGTCAGCTCACGGTGATGTTTTTCCACACAGACAACTTCACCCTGCAAATGCTTTCTTCTTCCCCTTCCACACAAATACCTAATGACATAGATCCAAGCTAAGGAAATGTAACTGCGGCAAAGTCTTAGCTTGAAAATAAAGCTATGCATAGCCCTTGCCCTGCTATGCTGGGGAATGAAACCCATGGGATGGCCCGTTGTGGGTCTGGCACTCACTTCTTCAACATGAGCAAGCAAACACCTGCGGGGCCAGCGAGCTGGTGGGGCTCCTTGTGAGCTGTAGGGCTCAGTTTCATCTTGGAACCAAGTCTTCACAAGGAGGGGGACAGAAAAATCTCTAGACAATTTTCACTGTTAGTGTATTTATACTTTGACAGTGGGCACTTCTGAAAGGCTTTGGAGGCTTTGGTAATACCAGTAATACCTATGACGACTGGCTGAGGGAAATCATCTCAAGGCACCAGGTGATGCTCATACAATAATGCATGTTAAACTTCCACATGGATGGTGTCATTTGGGCTGAATGTGACTTTAGTCTGCTGTAGCTGAATACTGATAGCTTAAAGCAAGAATAAACCAAGGCCGCTCCACCAATGAAGAAGAAAGCTGCAGAGATGTACTGACCTTTTGTTCATCACTTTAGTTTTCTTAAGCAGCTTTATACAGCAAGTCCCATGCAATGTGAGTTTGCAAAAACATATTTAATTTTTATTAAGAAAGATCTTTGAGAGTAACCTGGAAGGATCAAATTAGAGATGGACCCAGTTCACTCTTCTTCCAGGATAAAACTGTGTCCCTGTATGGCTTCTTCTACATGAGTGGGCACATCCATCTCTCAATACAAGTGTGTGATTCAAATCAAATCCAAACTGAATAAGAACATGTTGTCTGGAGATCTACAGTAGGTGTGTGTAAAAATACATGCTAGCATTTTGGAGCACATTCAAAGTGATTGCTAAGCCACAGTGAAAAATGGTCGACAAACAGTGAAAGAACAATTTTACTTGGCATTTTATTCACTTAACAGAAACATTCACTTATCAAGTATCACTGAAGTGCAATTTACAGAACTTAGCAGCAAATTCACATATGTAAATTCAGATTTATTTTCTTTTGTTGTCTTTTTTGTTTCTTTTTTTTTACAAATATTACAAATGTACATCCATTAGTACAGTATTGCCATTCACTCATGCGTGTTATGTACAGAACCGTCACTAAAGAACTACTACTGAGCAAGTTTTCCTTTGCTTCAAGAAATGCTGCGTGTAGGTCATGTGTGCTTCTGGAGTGTGGTCCCATCACACTCTATCGCTGCACGTAGTGAGAAGAAGTAGACGTTTAAGGTCATATTCAACCCTAGTGCAAGCAGGTGCAACTCCGTTGCCTTCAATGAGATCAGCTGATGACCACCTGCAGTGGAGACTGGGTTTGGTCCCCACTACTAACTTCATTCTGGCAGCTGAATCCAGGATTGCATTTATGTATTTCCTGCAACAAAGGATAATTCAATCCCACCACACTTTTCTTTTTGTTCTTAAAAATAACCAGGCACGGTGTTTTGTCACAGTAGCTGCAACACCGGCCTGTGGAGCTATATGCATTAGTTGAGCTGATGTCATGCCAGGGCTGGAGGAGGGTGGATGAGGGCAGGGAGATGTAAGGAGGAGCCTTGAGGTCTCTTGTGTGCTAGATAAAGATTAACTTGGAGAGGAGAAGTAGAAGACACTGCTTCCCTCTGCCCTGTGGATCGCCGCATGAGAAACCTTGTCCTCCTCTCTGTTTGCCCTATGGTTTCTCTCCCTCTATGGGAGCAGCCAGAGCCCCTGGGACCACCACTGCCAGTGTCACCCACAGCTTCTCCTGCACCCCCAGTCGTGGGCCAGACCCCCCACCCGCCCGCTGCCCCTCTGGGCACCTTTGCTGCCCAGACCACACTGGAGGTCTGCACCAGTGACAGCTGTGTTAGAGGACGGGACGTGTGGAGGTACCAGGAAGCTCCAGAAGGTGCCAAAAATATTCTGAATGTTAATCAGAAGAGCTGACAAAGTGGTCGAAGTATTGACAAAGTGGTTACCACAAAATGCTTCCATTATTGAAACGTCTCCGTTTTTTTTTTTTTTTAACTATTTCTACTCTAAGGAATTTTTTTTAAAATATTTTTGGTAGTTAATATGGAATGTATTATTTTGCTGAAAAGGTTTCTGGAAGGGGAGAGCTTTGTTTTATCTAATTTAAAAATTCTAGTTTATCACAATTGTTTTTATACAAGACACTATAGATACATCTTGTAGTTTATAATCTAAAAATAAAATCTCATCAAAATACTGTAGCTATTCTATTGTGGGCATCAATAAACAATGTATTTACTGTATATGGCTCTCCAAACATGATAAACCCTATACAAAGAGCATCTATCTTTATTGATAGGAACAGTTTCCCGTGTAAAGGAAATTACATGGAAAAATATGAGCCTTGTGTTGTTTGAAAAGTAACTCAGCTTGACAGTTCTGAGAAAATACCAAGACAATTATCACAAATCAGTAGCAGCATGTTATATACAGATTTAAAGAGAATCACAGGAATAAAAAGAAAACAGTAGTTATATACCCGCAAATCCTGTCATTTAAAAACCCCAAAACTGAAAGAAATACATAGGGCATTTGAAAGTTGGTTCTGCAGTGGGACTGTCAGCTCAGTTCTCCCATGACTGTATCATCTTCTGCATTCTGATGAAGTTTGGGATGGTTCAAAGATGAGATTATATCAGACCCAGCCACAGTTATGAAGAAAATATTTAACTGTTGAGTGCTACTCACCTCCTAACCGAAAAACCCCACCTGCTTTTCAAATTGCAGATGAACATGAACAATAATAATAACAATACTTAGCATTTACACAGAGCTAGAATCTGAAAGCTCTTACATTGAGTAAGACCTTACCCAGGCCTGTAGTTGCATCTACTGCACTTACGTCAATTGGACTATGTGGGGAGGTAAAACTCACTGCAAGAGTGACAGAATCTGGCTTACATCGTTGCATATGACCAGAGCACTTTGTTCCTGCCAAGTTTCTTAGATGTGAATCAGGTAAGTATCATTATCCCCATTTGACAGATGGAGAAACTGAGGCAGGAAAGAGCCAAGTATCAAATGTGCTCTCTAGTTTAGGATGTCATAGCTGTGGCTACTCAACCCAGCGATTTTTCAGATGTACGGAGCATCTTGAGCTCATACCCACTTAATATAGAGCCTTGGATCCTCACAAGCTTTGAAATCTGGGGCTCTGGATCCTGGCTCCAGCCTGCCTGATTTTAGGCAGCTACCTGAAGCTCCAGAGCTGCCGCCATCGTCACACCGCTCTTCACCGTCAGCCGCTGCAGAGCTGTGCACCTCCGCAGGCAGCACAGGGTTGAATTGCCCTCTTGAAGAGCGTCTGCGTCCCGGCTGGTGTCTAAAGGGCGTGTGTGATGAACTGGGCCTGGATAATTAAAATTTGCAGCGTGCAGAACTGGTGGCCAGATTTGAAGATTTGGTGGGAAGTGGTTTGTCCAAGGCGTCAGAGGGAAGTGTAAAACCCAAGGGAATCCTGATGCTTGGCTTTGTGCTCAGAGCCAGCAGTGGAAAACAGAGTTTAAAAATGCTGCATATCTTTGAGGTCCAAATTCTTTCTCACAGATTTAGGCAGCTAACAGGATGTTTTTTGCATAGAGGTTAGACATGGATTATTATGGGTGCTCTGAGACCTGCTGTCATGCCGTCTGCCTGGGGTACTTCCATCTTTGCTCACTATTTTCCATTATTCAGTGATGACTCTTGCACTGATTGTGTGAGGGAAAACAAACTCTATTTTGGATCAGACAGGTGGCCTGCTAATGCCTCAAATCAGTAATAACCAACAGCAATAAACAATGAAAAGCAGAATCTTTGTGCAGGTGGCGTTATAATTTAGGCAGGTACATTCTTGGGAAGGGATCATGAAAAAGCAGTTTTCTAAGGTCGAGTTCAGTGCATCAGACACATTTCTATTTACGTATTTCCAATACAGAATTAAAAGCAAATATTCCCATGGAGGTTGCTATTAAATCTCAAACTGCTTCAATTCTCTCGGCTCACGCATCCTGCCTAACCTTCTCTCCAGCTGATTTGATCCGGTCATGTAGCAAAGGTGTCAAGTGATTTATATAGTTAGTAGGAACTGATCTTGCTCTGGGGGTTTCTTCACCCAGGTGCCCAGACCGGCTTTCTGAAACGCTTTAAACAGCTGCTGCTTGACAGACTGGTACGTCTGAGCCACCAGCTTTGCCTCGCTGTACACTGATGGCATGTCTCCATGGCTTGGTATTCGTGTGCTCAGCTGCAGAACAAAAATCAGAGAAGGGGAAAAAAATAGAATAAAAACAAAAAAAATCAACCGACAAGCCAAAAGAAACAGGAGGCTTCAGTAGCTGTATAATCTTCCTGTCTACATTTCATAAGCAACAAACAAACTATCACTGTGCTTTGTGTGTTTGCTTTTGGTTTAACAACAAAAAAACAGGGAAGCAATAAATGCCTGTGACACGGTTTCAAGCCGTTGTGAAGAGGAACGGGTTAAAGAGCTTTGCCTTGGAGTGGGCATAGGCAGTAGCAAATCTTGGTGTGTTTTACACAGGCAAAAACCTACTTCTCAGTTAAGATGATTTTTAGAAAAAAAAAAAAGGGAAAAAATCCTTTCTGAGCATCTTTAACCAGCAGTGAGGCTTTGACATTATATGAAAGAAACCAAAGTCTGGAAAATGCCTTAGAACAAGCAGAAGGGTGAAAGTCCAATGCTTACAAGCCAGGGAAACAGCACCCTGTAGGAAAAAGCACCCTCAAAACATGGCCTTGGAGAGCAAACAACACTGTTTTCCTTCTCTCTAAAAAGGAGAGATGCTGAAAGACAGATTAAAGGAAAAGGTGAATGCACAGCCTGAAACGAGCTGCTCCGGTCTGGTGGCGCCAGCACACCACGGAGTGTATTGGCCCAGCCAGCAAGGGAGGGTGATGCTGCTAGCCTGGGTGTCAATGGGCCACAAGCTGGCCTGGCTGGTGGTGGCTCCCCTCCAGATGCCCCTTTGTTACCCAGAGGTGGACACTGATGACATTATCAAATACTTTGTTTTGTTGAAAGCAAAGTGCCCTGCTCAGCCATGAGTTACTCCCTCCTGCTCACCCCAATCCTGTCCCCGGTGCCAGCCAGGCACGGTCCAGCTCTCCCGGCCATAGTCCTGGCCATAATGTGCCCTGGGGCCCAGCTTGTCCCAGGTTTTGTTCCCATGAGGATCCCTCCTTTTTTGGGGAAGCAGGAGTGCTTCTTGCCCCCCTTCCCATGCCACTTGCTGTGCAAGAAACAGGTTGGGACCCGTGCCACTGAACTGTGACTGCGCCCTGGGCACGAAGCCCAGGCTGGTCCCTTCTGCTCCCCCCAGGCTCAGGCTCTCTGCTGAGACAGGTCATGACACTGCCTGGGCTGGGATGAGTCCCACCAGCCTCTTTCCCTCGGGTCTCCTGCAGAGCAGAACAACCCCTTTGGGCTTGTCCTCATATGTCCCCACCCTGCCTGTCCCTTTGCCTTCCCGAATGACTTTGTTGGTGGAAGTGGCTCCAGACTTTCCCGCTGTCACTCTGCCTTGTTCTTTTCCACTCATTTCCCAATAGTAAAAAGGTTTTGGCACTTAATAAAATAATTTTTTCTTGTCCTCATCTTCCACTCTACATGGACTGCAGGACAATTCTTGATAAGCCTCCTTATAGTAAATTAATACTCTAGCAGTGAAAGCAGGTGGGCTGAAGAGACACTTTGTATTTTCCCTCCTGTGCCTCCTGGAAGTGGTGGGATCAGGCTCACCACCTTGGTGGGCTGATTTTGGTGCCATTTCAAATAAGGGGAGTCCATGGCCATCTTCCCTAGAGAAAGCAGGGCTGTCATGGGGTGGTGGCCTTTTTAATTAAGTACAGCCTGTAGTTTTAATGCCATTAAATTGTACTGCTGCCGAGCATAATGAAATTGGAGAGCCTTCAGCACCTGGCCACTCACCCTGTGAGGAGCAGCTGTATCACTGTATGGATTTATCAGCACATCTGGGAGAGTGGGGAAGAAGAGGGGAGTGGGCAATCCATAGCACCTGCTTCAGTCAGCTAACTTGGGTGAGACTGGGAGCGGTTTATCTTGGGAGTCTAAACCCCTGTGGAACAATGAAGTGGGGTAGATGCCTCGAAGGCAGGGACACAGGACACCTGTGGAGGCTGCAGCTTCATCATGAAATTACTAAAACAGGGTTGATTCCGGGGTAAGGACTAGCCCACCTAGGGCTGGCGGCAGTGTCCTGTCAGTGCATACCTTGCCATGAAGCTTTGCCCACCGAGTGAAGAACATGTGCTTGCAGAGCCGTGAGGGACTCCCACAGGTCCTCTTCCCCGTCGTGGCATTGATAACCTCCAGGTCGGTGCTCCCCACAATCCAGTTCACACTGAAGCCGGGAGATTTTCCGGGCTGCCGAGCATCAGCGTGACTAACCCCTGGCAGGAGAGAAGGACACCAATAACATCCAGTGCTCAAAACCTTCAGAGGCTGCTAACATGTGGTGGGTCGTTGTGGCACGAGACCTCCTTGAGCAAACACACTGACATTGTGCACTGCACATGCTGTTGTCACCATCAGTTAAATGTTACCAGTCCGAATACGTCAGAGAGACATAATTTAGCAATTCCGATAGATCTTTTTCCACCTTGCAGGCAAACTTTTTGTTAGCCTAAGGAAAGCCATTAGATTGTAGTGCGTGATATTGACATCAGTGTTACGGTTGCTGAGTGAAATCTTTCAGAAAGGCTTTAATGGGATAACTGGTCTTTAAAAGGAACTAAGCAGCAAAGTGCTTTTGCCATGAGTTCCTCCAGGTGAGCTTTCCGTGGTCCAGCGTATTTATCTGCTATTAACTGCTGGGGCCTTTGCTGTGATGGGAACACTGGATTGTAGGGGGTACAAACAGGGATAAGAAAATGCAAAACACACATTTAATCATCACAGAGAGTTTATTAGATCCAAGTTAATAATGATCTTGTAGACATCACAGAGCTACACAGAAAACTCTTGCACCCCACCTTGTGTCTGCCTGTAAGATTCCTACCTGTATGGGTGCAACGATCTCTTCAAGAGTTAGTCAGTGTCCTAATGGCAATATTTTGGATATCTTTAAGCGGAATGTGCCTTATTTAATTTCAGACAGCAACAATTAAGATGTTTTCAGTGTGACTGCATGACCTTTGTGTCATTCACATGGCCAGTTTTGGACATCTGAATCACATACTGGAGTCCTCTGCCTACATGGAAAGACATGGACCTGCTGGAGCGGGTCCAGAGGAGGACCACAAAAATGATCAGAGGGATGGAACACCTCTCCTATGAGTACAGGCTGAGAGAGTTGGGGTTGTTCAGCCTGGAGAAGAGAAAGCTGTGGGGAGACCTGACTGCAGCCTTTCAATACTTAAAAGGGGCTTATAAGAAAGATGGGGACAGACTTTTTAGCAGGGCCTGTTGTGATAGGCTAAGGGGTAATGGTTTTAAACTAAAAGAGGGTAGATTTAGACTAGATCTAAGGAAGAAACTTTTTACAATGAGGGTGGTGAAACACTGACACAGGTTGCCCAGAGAGGTGGTAGATGCCCCATCCTTGGAAACTTTCAGTGTCAGGTTGGACAGGGCTCTGAGCAACCTGATCTAGTTGAAGATGTCCCTGCTCATTGGAGGGGGAGTTGGGCTAGATGACCTTTAGAGGTCCCTTCCAACCCAAACTATTCTATGATTCTATGATTCTATGGGTGAGATCTCCCTTGGCTCTAAATGCAGATCAGGTCTGCAAGGTCAGGTGTGGGCGTGTACATGAGAGAGAGTTATTTTTAATCAGGTAAATTCCGGTCTCTTCTTAACCATTTAGTGTAGTTCAACCTTTCCATGACTCCTGTCGCTTTCTCATTTCTTGTACCTGAAACCAGGGAAGGATTAGTCTTTGCTAGGAAATAAGAGGAATAAAGAAAATGGTTGGTTTATTTTCCAGCAAGGATAAATGCAACCAAGTGAGCTCTGCCTTGCCCTGCTCATTAGTGCTTTTGAGCTTTTGAGTAAAGAATCAACACTGGGAGCTCCCAAGGCTGGAAAAGATAGAGTGACCTGAAGCAGTTTGAATATTTTGGAAAATGTGGGCATTGGATGCTATGTCTGGGTCCAGCTGTTGAGTCCCTCTATATTAACTTGCTGTGTGGGCCACTAGCCAGCAAACCTGGACAACAAAAGCCACTGTGGTGAGCAGGCAGGTGAGTACCGTACTGGTGGGCAGGGGCTGCCTGGCACGGCAGCCCCGGCACAGGCCAGTGCCAGGGCTGGATCTCTGTTTCCAAACAGCAGCTCCTGCCAAAACCCCTGCCTGCAGCAGCTCCAGCAATAGGTCATGGTTTGCACAGCTTGATGGGGACCTGCTTTCATTGCTCCTGGGTGGATGGCAACAGAGAAAGGTCCTTTGCATTTTCCGCTGAAGGGTTTCAAGAACTTTTGCAGAGATGGAGAGGTAGTGATATGGGCTATTCAGAGAGGAGGAGATTAAAGAAGAGAGATCAAAGCCCATGCTTTCCTTCTTGCACGCCATATGCATCTGCTGATCTCAGGCAGAACGGTAGGACATGGGAGCTAGTGGGAATCATTTAAATGGTAAATGGGAACCATTTAAACATGCTGAGCTTGTTAAGCCCCTGAATGAGACCAGGGAGAAGTGGAGGGCTGTGCAGGGTCAGCCGTGGCAGAGACGCTGCCTCTGCAGGCAACTCCTGCCTGCTGCCTGGGGCCTCTCAGCACCATAGGAAGCAATGTTGGTGAGGGACATGCTCCCTCTGCTCCTTCCAGTGTGGTCACCTCTGCCCTGGGGGGGAGCTGCAAGAGCCAGATGGGACTGAGCACACAGAGAGAGAGAAATGTGGCCATTGAAGGGAAAAAATTATACAGTACAACCACTTTGTATCAGTGGCAAAGCTGGAATTGCAGAAATCATGTCAGTCACTGGGACTGAACTCGCTAGCAAGTAGAAGAGAATTACAGCTAAGTCATAACCTCGCCCAGGGTTTGTAAATACATTCATGTCATATTAATACCTCTTTCAATTCCCCCCCCCTGCCCCGATAAAACAGATCAGTCTGCATCTAAACCGCCAGTTCACCTAGGCAACAGGATATACACTGAGAACTTGAAAATCAGATAGCTGTCTGGTGCTGTTCAAACGCCTCCTCACAGAACAAGATGCAAAGAAATAAAAATCAGCTGTTTGACACTATCCACCACTTTCTGTCAAGATAGCACCCAAAAGCTTAGAGGACTTGAGTGCCAAAAAACACAACAGCAAACACCCTGCTGTGCAAAGTTGCCACAGGCCACTAAATAAATAAAAATGTTGCGAAAACACTGACCAGAGGAAAAGAAGGAAAGGCCACACGGAGGACAGAGCAGGCTGTGGGTGCCCATCAGATGGGGGCTGTACACCCCTGCCCAGCCTGGGGCCTCCCTCTGCTCTCGGCGGACTACTGTGAGAGCCAGGAGCTTGCCCCACTGCCTGGAAAACCCTCCGTGCTGGTTTGGCTTTCATGCTTTCTCTTCCCAGCTATCATATATAAGTACACGTATTTAGGTAAGTAGAAGATATTTTCACATCAGTTTCTGAATGCAAGAGAAGAGGCTTTAAAGAAAAAAAACGAGACTCACGACAGATGTAAATACAGAGCCTAGATATATTCTCTGATTGTTGTTTTTGATCCTTTTTTAACACTTTTTTCATGTTTTTCTTTTGACAAATAATTGTTCTGATTTTATTTGAAAAGTAACACCCAAGTAATCTTGATCATTTTCTCTCTTTTATGTAAAATATCCTCCTTAAAAACAACACAACAAAGAGTACAATAGGAGACCGTAGAAACTGGAAGGAAAAGTCTTTGTACAAATAATATGAACTTGAATACTGTGGGATATGAACTGAAATCTGTCCTCATTCTCCCCTCTCTCCTAGCAAAACCTCATGCCTCTTCAGGATACTCTTTAGAATGGTCTCAACCTTAAGAGAACAGGAAATAAAATTGACACAGGGATTTTCTTTCCTCTAAAAAATACGCCCAAGAGTAATCCCAGTGAATGAATGGATTTCCATCTGGCTGGGACTGGTGTAAGTGGAAAACCTCATTGTTTATTTTTCTGTGGGGCCAAGGAGTTATCTCAGGATATCTTATCACACACCATGACTCTCCTTTCCATTGAAATGTTTGTACTGCTATGACCAAGTGACAAAATAATTGGCATCCTTGTAATTGAAGGATTCCTGCAATTTGAAATCCCTGGCTGGCCTGATCTCTGAGACGACTGTGGGAGGTGGAGTTGCCTGGCTGAGATTGCTGAGGTTTGGTCTCTAATGCCTTCAGTATGGCTTTTGTTAGGTGCCCAGCTCCTTAGTCACTGGATACACTGTTGGCACAGTTTTCCAGGTAAGAGAAATGCAGCACAAGCCTCAGCAATATAAGTTTTAAGCAGTATTGGCTCCCTGGGATTTGTGGGGGAGGGAAGATTACAAATAATGGCTTTAGAGACAAAAATAATGTAGAGAGAGATAGATTCCTCCCACTGCTTCTCCTGGGCTGAAGAAAACCCACAAACACAACCAAAAACAAAGCGAAAGCTTTTCCAAACAGAAGTCTCCGGGAAGGAGGAAGCCAGCTATGAAACATGCAGATATTTAAAGTGACACAGGGGCCCCTCTGACACATTTCTAACTCCCTTGAAATCTCTGACAATGACTCTTGGACGTAAATACACACTTGGGCCAAGTGTGAGCCGTTACTTTTAGTCTGCAAGGTCAACCCAGCAAAGAAATAGCTGTTCTGTGGTTAAATCTCTTACTAAATCACTTACTGTGTTTTCAGTCCTTCAGCAGTTCAAGTGGGTTTCCCTGTACATCTTGCAGACACAGTGAAAGTGGGTGTGATTTTGATCGTAAGGTATGGGTGGACTTATAATGACTTAGGGCTGGCACAGGATGAAATCAGCTTCCCCAGTGGGAGATGCAGAGGCTTCTGGCAAACAGGGGTGTGTTGCCAAAATAACAGCCAGGTTTTGGAAATGGGGAGATTTTCCTGACCAGCTGCGAGTCCTTTCTTCTCTCCCACGATGTGGCGTGGGAAGGAAGAGGGGGCTGAGTCATGCCCATGCTGGACCAGGGCAGGAGGGGACATAGAGTGGAGGAGTGTGTAGCACAGTTTCCTGCATACTTGCATGGCACGGTCTTTGGCTAGCTGCGCTGAAGAGTTAAAAAAATTGAGCTAAGCTGTTCAAATAAGGATAAACCTTTTGACCTATTCACCTCATAACATGTATGTGCACATTACACTTGCCAGATGTACTAAACCACACAGAACTTGAGAATTTCCCCAGTGGCTAAACTATCACTTCTGCCTCAGCCAAACTAATTTTCTCACAAAGACACATTAAAAAAAAAAAAAAAAAGAACATGAAATAAGGGATAAAACAGCACTCTTCTGACTGAGGGACCTTGAAAGAGGACTTTGAAAACCAATGGTGTACTCCACTAAAGTATCCTGACCTCCCAACTCTGTATCCTTGACATCATATTGGTGTCTCAGGGAATCCTCCTGAAGAATGAGAGTCTAAGGGTCTAATCCTGTACAGAACTGGTGGCCCTTAGCACCCACGTGCCTCATAAGGATCTGAAGGCATTCAAGACTTTGTGCGATTTTGCTGGGATGAGGCCAGACAGCTGCTGCCTGGCTGGGGGTTAAGGAAGTGGGAGTCGGGGGGATGGAGAAGAAAGGACCAGAGACCTGGGGTAGAGACAGGGGCTGGGAAGGAGAAGTGCTGGCAGTGAGAGTAGCCCCAAAGATAGCTGGAAACCACAGAGGTGCTCACATGACAGGCAGCAGCCTCCTCAGCTGGCAGCAATGCCTCCCTGAGGTCTGCTGAGCAGGCAAGGTCCTCTGCATGAACCAACAGCCTTTTTCTTATGGCCATCTGCTCCAAACACGATGGCTACCAAGTCCTGAAGAAGCAGGGGCTCCGAGTAAGGGGCCCTGGTGGTGAGGCTGCATGCATGGCGCCAGAGATGCGAGGGCTGGTTCTCCTGACTCCACATACTTGTGTGTTCACTGGGTGAGGGAGAGTGGGATGGGAGAGAGTTAAACCAAAAATATACTGAAAACTTCCTCCCTGTTTTTTAGAAATCTTTTAGTCATACACTTTTTTCCACTTTGAGAATTCTTTGTTCAGTGTTTGTTTTCCTAGTCGGCTTCTAGCCACCACCAATCCTTTTTGTGGTCACTGCATGTGACAAAGGAACTGGATTTAAATGCATCAGTTTCTTCATTCTACGAATTCATACTCTGCAGGAAAAAAAGAAGGCATGAGCTAATGGTTTACTTACAAACAAGTAAACTTTCCTGTTGGTGACCAGCACAATTAGTGATGGGAGAGGGGATCATTTGTCTTGCAGGCAGGTGTCTGCTTACCACTGAGAAGCAGCTGATTGCGCCGGTATGAAGCTGGCAGCTGACCAATGTCTTCTATTCTATGGCTCATTACCCGGGAAAGGTGACCAGTGTGATAGAGGCTTCCCACAATGATGCTGTGCAAGTACATGGGTTCGATGAAGGAGCTGAGGAGAGCACCTTGGAGCCCAAGGATGTTCCATCTGGAAAAGAAATTCAGGAGCAATAAAACACATGGGTGGAGGAATGGCCACAAGAGAGCTGCCCTGGGAAAATCAGCAAAGGCCAGCACATGGGTTGGAGGGATGAACGATGAAACGATTCCTGTCCTTGCCCTATGATGCATGAAGCACTGCACTGTTGGGTTTTTACAAACCTGTGGACTGACTCCCCCTCTACGATGGTTTTAGATTGCTGTGATGCCACTGACTTAAGGGATGTATTTCTGTCTTGTGTTATTGCAAACAGAGGCCTCCTGTTGAGAGCTATTCTTTATAAAAGCATTTTGTGTTTAGTGAATGTTCATTTAGCATGTCTTTAGCAGAATTTCAATTTTTTTCTCCTTCTATAATTTTACGCTTCCAATGGTAGAGCTAAAATGAGTGCTTTTGTTATTCTACCTTTATTTACCCTTTGTCGTATATTACTACCATCCCCTAGCTATGCAGCCAAGACAACATGTAACTTGGGTGGCCAAAATTCCCACAAAATTGTTGTGAATAATTTTCAATACCCTCATGGGCTGACATTGCCTTGCACAAATGATCATGCACGTATGAAGACATTCATAAGAATCAAATCCTGGTCCTGAAGAGCTACACTTTTATGTAATTTATTTGCAACCAATAGTTTGACCTGCTCTAAAGTGTTCAGAGTGATTGATATGTGTCAGCTTGTCGCTGTCCTAAAGGTGCAATGGAGTGATGGTGGAAACCTTGGGGCCTTCAATCTGTTAATGTCTGTGAGCACCCATATATTGCTGTTGGATTAGTTGCCAGAACTGTTCTGCGTTTTCATATTCTATGAATTTTTACATCATGCTAGGCACAAATTGACAGGATGCTCTCTCTAAATTCTTCAGGGGACAGGTAATTGGTTAAAAAGTGGGAAAATTAAAAAGGGGAAAGAGATCATGATGCAGTTATCTTCTTGGCAAACCTATATAGCTCAGCCCATGTAACAAGAAGTTGTTCCCCACCATACAAACACTAACATGCTGTCTTACACTTGCATAAAATTTTTATATAAGTCAAACACTGTCAATCTGTTTGAATAGTTTTGAGTTCAGGAGTTCAAACTGAAAATGCTTCAGAAAATGTAGTTTTGGAGAGTGTCTTTTGGCTCATTAAAAACCAAAACACCGGCAACATTTGGAACTCCGTAGCTGACTGAAGGAAAGGGTAAGAGGTGCCTGCTATTTAAGGCAACATCCAGTGGCTGCCATGCTAAATAATGTGTTTAAAGCACAATCTCCACCAGCAGCAAGCATTATGTAGCTAATTTCTTACATCATTGTTCTTTTCATTAATTAACATTTCTCAACCGTTAGTGCAATTATTGCAGTGCCTCTGTGCTGTATGTCTCTTTTCATGATTAATAAGGAGTCATTATATTTCCCTTTCCTGAAGCAGTCAATTAACACGGAATACTTTCCATTAATTACTGAATGTTTAAAACCAGCATGCTGTACCTGGAGAGCAATCTGCTCTAGGAACCTGTGACACCAATTGCTTTAAAAAGTTCTCTTTAAATTTTATTCCAAAAAAACAAGTAATTTAGCTGGCTATATTAATTTGCCTCCGAAGCAGGGCTGTGAATGAGAAACATCTTTTAATCTCATGCAAGAAAAGGCAGCCATCTGGCTGCTGAGGATTTCAGAGTCAGACTCTCCCTGTCTCCCTCTGTAAATGCAGGTCATTAAAGTAATGTGTTCATCTACATAAAACTCAAATGGAATATAAAAGGTAATATTTATATACAAACAATTTAGTCCCACAATTTAAACAGTCATTGGTTTTATGAAACATTTACTTTAGTCGATCAGATTTGCATAACTTCATTTGGGGAAAAAAAAGTGTGGTCATTCCTGCAAATAACATCAGTTTTAAAGGAAAGAACTAGCTGCCTCTTTGAGTAAATATCTTATCATGATGCAAAATTAATAATGCAAGCTTAAGAAATAGAATTGAGTTCAGCTAACAGTACTATGCCTCTGACCAGCTTCTAAGGCAAGTAAAAAATTAAACAACGATATCTTTGTCCAGATGGAAACTTGTAAGATATGTGTTGTTTTCAACATTTGACACTTCTTTAAAAAAAAACCTGTGTATTTGATCAAAGAAGACAAAAAAGCAGCTAAACAGAAAAACAACATATGTTCGACAATATTTGAATTTTAGCAATATGCACATCGCAAGAAATCATTTGAGCTTTATTTACCAAAATAGGGGATTTTATTCAGATCATAAATTACAAGGTAATAATGACTATTTAATTTAAATTCTTTGCAAAGAACCTGCCTTTTCTTTAGAGATATTTCTCTGCCTCATTCTGAACATGTTCATCCTAGTGTAAAAATGGATTGGGATGTCAATGGAATTACATTATTGGAAATCATAGTATAAGCATGATCAGGTCATCCTTTATGTATTAAAAGCATTTCATAAACATTGATTAATTCTCACAATGCTGGTGTGAGGTAAAACCCCATTTTTATACACCCTGGGGAATCAAGGCAGAAAGGGAGTATGATTTGCTTGTCTGCTGCATTATTTGGAGGCAGAGCTAGAGTCCACAGCTTCTGGATACAATAGTTGTTCCCTGAGACAACCCTCTTTTCCCATCCCAAAAGAAGACCCAGGCAGGTGTAGCGGGCAATGAAACTTGTATATCAGCCATGATGGGTTTTGACTTCAAGGTATAAGTAGCTACAAGACAAATTGGATGGAGGGGCCAGACCAAAAAAACAAGGGAGAAGAAACATAACAAAGAACACAGGGCACGAGAGCAAGCCATGCCTGATGGGTAGAAGGTGGTGTAAAAAGAGACTGTCCCAGAACCAGACAGCGTCCTATGGTAGGAAGGCCAGAGAAATCACAAAAGGTGCTGACACCGAGAAGGCACTATTCGGTGGGGATGGCTTGTGGGGTCTCCTTGAGCAACACCAAGGCTGGTGTCCACTGCGGTGGTGGTGAAAGGGGGTGAGGGTGATGGCACTGCCACCTGTACATTGGCCACTTCCCGGTTTGACACAGCACTGTTTTGGCAGCATCCATTCAGAGAAGAGGGATGAAAAAGCAGAAATGGAGCTTTGCTTTCAAGGCTAGCTGGGGTCTGGCAAAGTGTTTGGCCAGTTGTCTCATTTTGGAAAGCAGCCCCAAGCACGTGCATGAGTCCCACTAAGTCCTAGGAAAAGAGGGGTCCTGTGCTGAGCTGGCCAAAATGAGACCCTTGTGCTGTCGGTCTTGTCCTTCAGGGCACAGTAAAAGCACATCAATGATGGGGGAAATTTTCATTTACTCATTCTGCTTCTGCTCTGTGGATAAAAAGACCTACCTCGGGGGCCAGCCAGTTCAGTTTTTTGCATAAACAATAGATTTAACTGACAAATATTTGGGGGAAAGGCTTTTATCCTGTGTATTGTTCATCCCTTGACCAACACGCATTGCTAATGTACTGACTTGGTCCTTTGATATCTGAACATCTATGGGATTATTTGTAGGCAGATGATAGGGAAAGATCTGTCTGAGCAACAGTGAAACTATCAATAAGGGTGTTCATTTCTGAAGGAGCTATTTTTCTGTAGCCTAATTTAGGTCCATGAAAGTAGCTGTGTTCCCATCTGTAACAAAGTGCTCTCTTCAAATGTGGCTTTTCAAAATAAAATTAGTATTTAGAGCAATGCAGTGTTACATTTTGGGTCCTCAATATATCAAAGTGACTTTTCTCGCTATGAGGAAATATGCTGGATCATTCTGAATTTTCCTAATTGTGCAGCATCTCTCAACTTATATGCTGTGTGCTTTGTAATAACCCTTCCAATAAACTGAAAATCAACCCACTGCTCCCTTAGTCACAGATCTTATTTAAAAAACCCAAAATCTTCAGCAAGCAGGATCAATAAAACCAAATATCTCCCTTTTTCACTTAAACATCGGAGCTTTTGGTGCTTTAAATGGAAGGAAAGTATACCCTTCCTTTTGTTCAAACAGCAGATATTACTGCACTGTTTACAAAGACTGAATCCTGCGTCCAGTTTTCAATATAGATAATCCTTGAATAAATATATTTTTGCCTGTTTGTCAATCACGGAAATGCCAGCGATGAGCTGGGAGGCACCCCAGAGCAGGCAGCCTTTCTTTAATTAGACGTTGTGCTCCCTTGGCCCCGCATGCAGGGCAGACTGGGGGTGAGCCCCCGCAGAGCCCCCCATGCAGCTCCCATGCTCCTGGCAGCCCGGGACCACCGGTGAGGCATGCAGAAAAATGTGTCCCCAAGTCATAACCACATCACAGCCTCCACACCTGCATGATGCAGCATCATCTCACAGCACGAGTTGGCTGTGGCCCCTCTCCAAGACCAACCAAAATATGGATGATAAAAATACTGAGGAAGGATCTTGGGGCAAACCCGCGGGGGTGCAAAGGGCTGCAGCCTCGCTCAGGTCAGCAAGCGGCTCCTCGCCCATTGCTGAGCCGTGGTGTGACATCTGGAGTCCTTTCGCTGAGTATTTCCAGCATCGGTTTGCACATAGCATTACTCAAAGCCAAATGCGGTTGCGCTCTTGCTCTTGAAATCCTTCAAAACTGAGATGTGGAGAAATTCACACGATGCTTCAAAGCATCTCAGGGAACTTTGTCCATCTGCCATTGAAGCTTGGTGAGACTGAAGTGTCTCCTTGGGACCTTTGGAAACCTTGCCCATTAAAATGCACTGCTGATGAATTTCAAAGCTTATTTTCTTAACGTTTTTTGTAAAAAACACTTTTTTTTGGTCATTATTAAGAGCTTTAAGTCTTACCTGCTTGGCGTCTTGTTAACCTCCTGTACCACAGTTTCTATTACCAATATTTCCAGCTATGCTTCATACAATATAAATTGATATTCATAGTGGCTTGTGCTCAGCAGAACACCTGTGGTGTTCCTATTTATACGTCCATTTAGCTATTATTGGTTTGGAAACTGGAACTAGTGCATTAGTTTTTGATCTGTATTTTAACAGTAGGTGGTTTATATATGTTTTCTGGAACATACCTTGTGGTGAAAGATTAAAATTGAAATCTCAGTCACACAGAAAGGGGTTAAGAGAGAGAATTACAAATCATGTGCACAAATCATCTCTAATTGAAGATCTAGCTGTGTTAATTGATTTTCATTTACATTAATATGCAGCCTTTGAAGTAGCTTTTCTTAAAGAGTTACCTTGTCAGGCTCAGTCTTTTGTTAACAACGGCTCTGGTCGACAGGCTAACACTAAAATAGATCTAAGAATGCCGATTTCTAACACTGACTTTTAGTCTTGCATTTTTATATGTTACATTTAAATACAGCTTAATGTGCTCAGATCATCTTGTAAAATGCTACTTCAGACTCCCACTGCTAAATCCTGAAACAGTACCTTAAGTCTACATTACCTTGCAATACTCTGAACATATTCTCAGCAAAGATTCCTTCCTACTCTCTAGCTCATGGGCCCAAACCTTAGCCATGGGACAAGAATAGACTGTCAATGCTGTAATGCAAAGTTTGAAGTTCTTTGTTATTGTTTGTGTCATTTTATAGGTGAAGTATAATTTAGATGTTCAAGGTCTTATTTAACCTCTGGGCTTAATGTCACTGCTTTTGTGAAGTATGAGGAAGTGGATGACCATTAACCTGATGGCAAGAAAACATAGAGTCTTTTAAAGGTGACCTTTCGAGAAGTGGTAGTAAGAAAACAATTTTAAGGCCAGAGCTTACAAAATAAATACTGAATTCTGGCTTTTATTTGATGTATAAAGGCAGTGTTTATAAGGGTTGTTCCCTCCAAATCCTGCACCCTGGAAAGTACATTCCCCAAGCCCACACCCTGCAAGGGAAGCTGCAGATGCCCACTTCTGAAAGAGGACAAGTGTCACAGCTTATGCATTTACAAGTATGTCTATACACTATTAGTGTGTGTAGATGCAAGTTTGATGCACATTAAATAAATCAGCTAGATACCCAGTGAGTGTGAACATGCTCTGCCCTGGCCATGGCTTAAGGTCTGCAGTCCCTTTCCTAAGATCTATCAAGGAAGAGGGTCTTGGGAAAGGGCAGTGCACTGCACAAGTCAGTCTCTAATGGGACACCCAGATAAGAACTAATTTTTGAAATAAACAATGTTGAGTGCTTGGATCAAGATCCTCAAAATAATTTGCACGTGCGTGGCAGTGGAGGTGATGTGATGACTCAGGACCTGGGAACACCTGTTTATGCTATGGGTCTGCTGTGGTGGGGAGCGCCATGGTGGCCTCCTCCATATGCTCCCAGCACTATTGCAATTCTCTGCCAAAGCACAGGCAATGGCAATCATTAAACTTTTTTGTGCAGCTATTTTTGAGGGAACACCCTGCTATTTTGGATTGGTTGATGCTGGGAGAAATAATTTTTCCAGTTTCACTGCATGGAAGAAGGGACTCAGGTGCTGGTGATGAGATGTATAAACTTGGTGAGTTCAGAGCACAGAACAGGAAGCTTTGTACAGAAAGGAGGGCAAGTGGTACATGTTGCCAAACCGGGTGCATGGTGGGGAAGAGCCATGGTGGAAGGAGGCTGGCCTGAAGCTCAGACAGTGTTTCCATGAATCAGCAGGCAAACCTTATGGAAGGGAAGGAGGTTTCTGTACTCTGTGGCAGACTTTGACTTTCCCCTACAAGTCTATCCAGAGGGACTTGAGTAAGAGAAGTGCATGGTTATTTAATATTTTGTCCAGTCTCTCATATTTCTTCTGCTGTAGGAATAAGAAATACAGACATTTGGAAATTCTTATTTATGTATGCATGCATTTGATTGTGTGAACTATCACCTGCAAATCTGGCACACACGTACACACTTTGTGTGCTGTGGGAAGCCAGCAGTGTTGCGCAGGGGAGAGGAGAGGCTGAGCACTGGGCTGGCTTTGAGCAGCTGGAGACCATGTCACTGAAGGGGACACAAATGGAGAGCCCGTGTCCCTGAGGCCCCAGGCCACCAAAGGGGTGCTGCTAAGCACACCCTTGCATCAGTGGGAACCTGAGCACCTCTCAGTCCTCACTGGTGTGAATATTTCTGAGGGTCTGAGATAGAATTTAGTGCTGAACCTCCTTAATGTTTGGTCATTGCATTCAGATCCTCGAAGAGGGGCTGAACTATAGTGAGATCCTTGTTTTTACCTAAATGTGTGTGCTTGTGTGTCTGTGTGTGCATGCCTGTGTGTGTATGTGTGTACATATGTCACTTTTCCTTCAAACATTTGTCTGCTCCTGAACAGGACCTAGAGAGACTTCCACCAGCAGCAGCATTAACCTTGCACCTAATAAGCAAAGGTACGAGCTGCTCCTGCATCCAGCCTTAGTGTGAGAGAGGGAGATGAAAAAAGGTTTAATTTGGCCCATTGTATGAACGGGTTTGCTGTCACAAAAAGCCCAAATTCTCTTAGGGCTGTGATGCCTGTGCTGACATAAAGGTCTTAGTGTAGGTTATGATTAGCATCAAGAAAATGTTAAATGACACAAATTTTTCCCCAAACAGCTGATCATTTTCAAAATTATTTTGCTTATGACATTGCTGCTTTTTCACAAGTGTATACAGTGTACATTACAGAGGGAAATGGAGGTCCAAATCTTAGATGTTAGTGTAACTAATGAACTTTGGGTCTAAAGAATGTGATTTAATCTGAAAAGGTATGGCACTGAGGTGCTGAACTCACTTCAGCTGCACTGTGAGAGTTGCTGAAGTTGTGAGTGTAAAAACTAACACTTTCTTAGGGTGGGTTATTTGGGGATTCACAGAGCCCAAACTTTAAATTTGCACATATAAATGCATAGGTTTTTAAAGCCAGAAGGAACCACCAAGATCTAGTCTGACCTCCTTTATAATGCAGTTGCAGAATTTCACCTCGTAATTCCCTGCCTGAGCCAAATAACATGAGTATTCATGCCAGAAGTGTTTGTGCTTTAATTCAGTAAGGGAATAGGTATGATACCAGGCCTCTTATCCTGCAATCTCAACACAGCCACAGAGCCCAAATAATGCATACCAAGCATCAAATTCTCTCAAACTTGTGGTGATAGTAATAAAAATTGCTAAATGCCTTTGAATAACAAATAAATCTGATTAAACCACTCTCTGCTTATGGCTATCCTGTGAGCAAGAGAGAACATAAATCGTTAGATACATGATTTATAGAATATTATTCACTTTTCTGAGTAACTATCTCCGTTCTTGGGTCTTTGATATTCTGATAGCAATGTCCTTTGCAAATAATGCAAAATGATGTATATTTTAGCAGCTACCGGCTAGGTTCTCAAGAGGAAACATTCTCTAATAGCCCGGTGCTCCTGAGGGGCTTTTACAAGCAATAAAATCCAAAGTATACAAGCCAGATTTTTGTCAAATCTTGCTTATACAAACATGAATTTCATCTTTGGAGATCTTTTTTTCTCATTGTGAGACAAGTCTGGCTGATGGGCAACCAGAGTCCTGCATCCTGCAGACATTTGAAGGGTGAACTGTCTACATGGTAGAGCAAATATTTGGAGTCTGAAGCGTGGCACAGAAACCACAGAAACTGATCTCTTCAGTGGGGACAGGAATGGGGAAAGGACCCTCACAGAGCAATCTCCTCTTCTGCTGAACTCCTTTCCTGCCTGTACTTTCTATGGCCAGTGGTGAAGAAGCCAGAAAACAGCCCCATATATGGTGAAACAAAGGTCAGGTGGAGAAATCTTTGATTTCTTCCTCTTACAGGTGAGGATAAGAAGGATAAAAATTGATCGTAGATCATATTTAATGTCGTAAACTGAATTTTGGGATAAAGTTTATTGAAGATGCCATATCTTCTCACCACTCTTTGCCAATCTCTACATAAGATTTATAACAGCCAAAAATCTCTGGCAACATTGTCATCGGTGGCCAGCTCTGAGGGGACCTCTTATATTCTGCCATGCAAGATTTTGTGTTGTGAACATTTCTTGCAGTATTGGTGCTTTGTTTTCACTAGCACAATGATTCCCAAACTAGAACTCATGAACCCAACTGAAGTCATGCCACAAATATATGTAATTAGGAGCCTGGTGGAAATAAAATTGCAGAATCAGGTCTCACAATGTGACCATGAGAGAAAGAAAGGGAAAGGCATGACCTACAAGTGCAGCCAGGGTTGGGAACACCTCTAGATAGCCTTGGGCACTGTCTCCAGAAGCTTTTAGACCCTTTACCGTGGTACATGCCATGGCGATGCCCCCAGCATTCTCTGGACTCCATGTGCCTTTCTCAGTTTCCTTTGTGAAGTGGTTGTTTTTTTGGTTTTTTTTTACATTCAACTGAATACTGTCTACTTATTAACTTTGAATTTTTCTTCTCAAAATCCCTGTTTGGGTCCCTCATTTGGTTTCCATCACTTTTAATTATTGGAGCTGCCTGCACCAGACCCACAAATAACCTTTTCTGTGATTATTTCCCATCTCTATCCTTCCCTTTTATTAGGAAGGACCATTCCCTCTTCCTTGAAACTCTAAGCCTTCATCGATTTCTGAATCTCCATGCTTCCTTGATCTTTTCACCTGCTAATTCAGCAGTTGTTCTACCCATTTTACCTGTACCAGAGCTCTTAACCTGACCAAGGAGCCCATGGTGCTTGGAAGTGTCGTGTTTTGTGGTGGGACAGAGGGGAGCTGCCCTGTGCCAGCTGCCAGCAGATCTTCTGGGAGACACACAGGGTTAGGAAATTTGTCAAGAAGATGCAGCAGGAAAGGCCAGCTGGACTGGGAGTGATTGAGCTGCCCTGTTAAATAAAAAAAAACACTAAAGTACTGAAACTCTATGGCTTTTGGGACCTGTAGTTGAGGCACTGGCTGCTGATTTTGGCACAGGCTTGTGCTGCTCTCACCACGGCAACGCTTTAGCTGGACCCATCAGTGCATGCATGGCTGTCTGCTCTGCAAAATATCTTGCAGATTTCCTCAGTGCAATGCAACACGCAAATATCCAAACTTCTGAAGCATTTGTAGTGCCACAACACTGCCACCATTCCTACAGATGTTGCCTTTTCCACCCCTTTTCTCAGTCTCAGAGCTTTTAACTGTCCCTGTTGAGAACAAATATTTGCTGTTCAAAGCTGGGAATAACAATTGCTGATTTTTTTTTTTTTTTTTTGTCTAGGAAAATCCCATGCCCATTTGAGTTACAGTGCAAATAAATAATAAAAATTGCAGTAATTCATACAATATTGCAATAATAATATCAAAGATGAGACCTGCAAGCTTTTTTTTATCCTGGAAAAACTTTGTGGTAGATTCTTTTTTTCTTCACAGACTTTAATGCTGTTTAGATATGTGGCAACAAGGAAAGGATTCACTGAAAGCGCTTAGCAGATGTGCTTGGAGAAAACCCAGCTTCTGAGACTGTGCATTACAGTCAATGTCCCCATCAATAGCAAATGTAATACTGTTTGCAAAGCTGATATTTAATTCACTGGCTAATGACATTCAAAACCACAGAGAGTGCAATATTTCCATTCTTGAACTTAAATTTGTTCAGTTTTTTGAGTCCATATGAGTCTGAATTTGGAAAACCGAACTACATCTAAAAAGTGTGGGAGATCCACTGAAAACAGTTTGGGTTTTCTGTTATCTCTTTATGAATAAATGAAAACATTAGCGCAGAAGTTGCTCTTTATCCTTCATGCAAACACAACAGTTGTGATGATTACACTTAGCAGAGGGCGGATTTTGTGAGTCTGTTAGTATTTCCATTTGCTGGTTCAGTCATACATTTTTCTGCCAAAATGGCAGGCTTTGCTAAGCCTACAGACTAATTTAACTTCAGTAGGTCATTTGGTTAAAGCTAAGAGCAGAATTTATGCATTTGCATTACACAAAAGCTTTACGCTTTTTTGAAAGGTTATGTTTATATTGGCTTTTAATAATTGGGCCAAATTCTTGGCTGATGTAATTTAACTGAGTTTTTAGGCATGATATTCCAGCAGAGAATTTGATCATAACATTTACATTTTTATAGCTGTAATGTAATGTATTTTACATGTAGAGCTGCATCTATAGCTAATGCACATAATATATATATAATTATGAGCATAAGTATACATGCATGTATAGTTATATACTAATAATATAATAAGTATGCATCCAAACGCACACACTTTGTTTTCAGTTTGTGATAGCCATCACTTGCTATTAGTTAACACCTTAAATTGAGAATGGTGAACGTGTTTACATTTCATGTGCCACCATGGAATAATTATGAAATACTTATTTTACTGCAATTATTCTCCATAAATATATGTTGTATTTACAGGACAGAGCAAAAAGCCACAGAGGGAGCTGTGACATGAAAGTGCTGCAATGACATTGAAAATAGTAGGAATATTCCTAGCAGCTTTTAGTGCACCTTATCCAAGAGGGTGCAGATGAGCTAAGTTTATCTGCACGATGGTTGGTTTGCAAGTTTTGTGGTAAATGATCCAGTAAGAGCAGAGGGGATGTATTTTATTTGCACACTGAAATTCTATTGGCAAAAATGCTGCAGAGAGGGTTTATATTTTTGTCACACTGTAAAAAGCAACTAACGACCCATGGAGAATTTGGGAAAATGTCCTATTTACATTCCGTCCTATTTATATGGTCTGGTTTTGCATACAAAGGAGGTCTTTGTTTCCACAGGGTTTGTCAGCACCTGCTAGTTATTCCCCACCAGTAGCCGTAGTCCTCTGTGGCATCAAACTTCATTTCTACATGCAAAGAGTTTTGCGATGTATATACATCAGGTGCTACGGTACCTGGCGATTTTGTCTGTACAGGACATGGTGATGAGCTGCTCTCCCAGCAACACGCCGTCCCACGTCTGAGCTGCGTTATGACACCGGACGGGTATGGTTCCTTCTCCAGACTCAATCTTTGTTCGGAGGTGCCCACGGTATTTTCTCACTATGTGCTTGCTGCTGTTCACTGGGCAAAACAAACACGAGAGGCAATAATTACATGTTTTTAGAAAGAAACTGAGAGGCTGTGTTGATGCCATAGCTTGCACTTGCAGAACCACCTGTGGAGGTCCTTTAAATTAGATGCAAAATTAGATGAGATTACAGCCCAAGAAAGCAGCACAATGGAGAAAAGTATGTGCTCCCTAGCATGGTTGTCTTTTCACATCAATCAAAACTTTCACACAGCACACGCTGAGCTCATGTTCCCTTTCCCATTCCCTTCCATATTTAAGAAGAACAGAGGTAGTCTGTTTTTTAAAGAAGCAGTACAATTTCTTGGTTTTACTCTATGCTTATAGGATTGAGCTGTGTCAGGGGAATATTTGGAAAACCTTGGTTCAATGAGTGTGATCAATGACTCACCTGCCTGACCCAATCCAGTCCAACACCCTTCTGTGATATTCAGTGGCATTTTCAGAACTGAGGTTCTAGTTTGTTATCATGAAATTTCACTGAAAATTCTCAAAAGCTCAAGTTTTGAACTGTGAATCAAAACCAAATCAAAACTTGGTAGTTATTCATTGCTTAAATTCCCTCTATAATCACCCTATAGTGAGGTACACTACTGCTTTGTGTCATGTTAATATCTTCTATGCAACTGCCATCCATCACTTCAGTGATATTATATATTTAAGTGCAAGGCAGCT
Source organism: Nipponia nippon (assembly GCF_047370975.1). Taxonomy (NCBI): domain Eukaryota; kingdom Metazoa; phylum Chordata; class Aves; order Pelecaniformes; family Threskiornithidae; genus Nipponia; species Nipponia nippon. Next base: position 155,443,735 of record NW_028262290.1, on the reverse strand, counting down.
GCCTTTGGGGTGGCGCAGGGCAAGCAGCATGTCCTGTGCTGCAGTGAACTTAACCGAGTCCTGCGGATATGCAGTAAAGGCAGAAGATCATGACATTTCTAAAGTACTTCACCTTCATTTTCATGAAAAGAGAAAAACTGAAGTTCATTATCAAAATCACTCCTACTCTCTTTATACTGCTACTTTACCACTGGATATTTTGGTTGTAAAAGAACAGCAATGTAGGAGCAAGTGAACCCTCTGGGTCTGCTCACTGTCTTACTCTCGGAGGCTTTCACTGGAGAACACCTTCTCCGTGAAGCAGACCTTTCACAATTTCCCTTTAGCCCAAAGCAAAATAATGACAGACAGTACATGATAGCCTTTGCTTTCAAGGGAAAGGAGAGCTGCTTCTACAGATGGCTTTTGCCTGTATTTCCAACTCTCCAGTGTATTTTTCCATGGCCTGCCCCTCAGCTGAGCCAGAAAGCTTCTCCTTGTGAAGGTGATGCTCCTCAGCCCTCAGCAGGCTATGGGGCTGCCTGGGTTCCTGGCCCCAAGTAGCACGGGGGTGTCACAGGTTGCAGGGCTGATTGAACCTCTGGCTGCGAGCAGCAGGCTCTGTGCACGCTCCCTAGCCACACGCTCTCTCCCTCTGTCATTTTTTACCGCCTTTGCTTTGTATGACCATTGTCTGTGCTGTGAGCTCTGGTGGAAGGAATTGATTGACTTTGGCTGCTGCCAATGGATGGTTTACAAAAAGAGAATGGGAAAATAAATCACTTTGGCCCATTGGGATTAGCAGCGGCAGCGAACACGTGTAGAACAGCAGAGTCAGCTGTGACCTGCCAGCAGATGGGCGGCTGAGCCCCCACCAATCACTGCCTCTTCACTTCCTTCCTGCTTTTTTAAAATTTAAGATGGGGATGTGTGTGCCAGCAATGGGCTGGACCAGGTATCAGTTGGATTGACTGGCCATGGTCGAAACCAATTCCCACCCAACACCAGGCTCCATCATATCTGAAATGTTTGCGAATACTGTAAGGTTTGTTTGTGTTGCTTCGGGAACTGAGTTTGGGGGAGAGTGGTTATTGAACTGCCATCCCCATCAGCAGCGGTGTCTCAGTGGGGGACGTGGGGGTACTTGTGCCCCATTGCCACAGAACACCTCACAAACTGAGACACTGCAGTAACCACCAGACTTGGAGTATTGTGGCTTCTCAAAGTTCAGTCCTGAGGGAAACTGGGAAAAGCCAATGAAGACAAATAAAAAATTCAATAAACAAAAATGCCAGACTTTCAGGAATGTCTCAGATCCCTCTCCCCTCAAATTGCTGGGCTGTGCCAACACTGTTGGGAAAATATTTTCATGGCCATGTGTGCTGATCCTATGTACATCCCTCTTGCCTGGGATGCCTCCTGCAGTATCATTCAGAGCATGGTCTTTGGATGGGACTAACTATCTGGGAACTGGTCCATATTTCTCTTGGGACTCTGCAGGGAAACTATTTTTTTAAAAACTTCGAGCAGTGGTGAGCAGCATTTTTTATTGTTAAACAACAGAGTCATGGGGAAGGCACCATGAAATTTGGACAACAAAAGGAGAAAGTGATCACTTCTGCTTAGCAAACACATCTCACTGAGCAACAGCAAGAAATGTATAGCAAAACCACTTTGCCTTAGTCTGCACACACTGAGAACTGATGGCATGGAAGAGGTAGACCTCTGCCAAGGAAGCAGTGAAGAGTCACTCAAGAGACTATTGCTGTTTCAGCTGGTAAAAAGTTTGACTTTAAGTGAATCAGTTCTCTTTTCCTAAGCTTTCCCACAGGTATAATGAGGATAATGATGCTTCCTTCTTCTGCAAATTCATTTAAAGGTACTGCTCAAAAACTATTTATGAAAACCAGCTGCTATCCTTTCAATAAAGATCTACCACAGGAGTCCATCCACTGGAAATCCCCCAGGACAAAATGAATTTTTAGTGTTTCTTTCTCCATCTTTTTAATAGAAGAATGTTTTCTTTTGCTAGGCCTTTCTCTCCCCATTTTCCATCTCTCTCTACACACCTCTTGCTTTCTCACCTCCCACTCTGACCTTCCCCTGTAGGTGCATTGGTCTCCAAGATTACTCTCTTTTACAGGCAGTTCACCATGTTGATATGCCTACATTTTGCATACGTGAAAAGACATGTAACTGCTAGGGAATTTTAGTGACTGCGTGACAAGATGAGCAGCCCATCATTTATGTGACTTTGATTTCACTACGTAAATATTACCTAGTGAGGGGCAAAGCATCCCACAATGTGCTGACAGAGATAAGGAGAAAGTTAGTTCAGGGGGAGAAGAAGAAGAAGCAGCAGCAGCCCTGCAAACAACTGTTGAGCACTTGGGGAATTTAAAGCATATACCAAAAATCTGAGGGGAAACAGATATGAAACATTTCTCTGAGACTGGAGGGTCTGCTTATTTAATTTTTTATTTGTCTATTTGGTCTTCTCAGTTTCCCTCAGGACTAAAGGAAATAAAAAGGCCAAAGTACTCAACATCTGGGTTTTATTGTACCATCTCAGCCCTGGCCTGCAAGTACCAGAAACTGAATAATAAAGTTTTTAAAAGCATTTAGGAAGTGTGTGCAAGTGCAGAGACCGTCTCAGTTTCCAAATGCTCATATTAACTCAGCCCATGTGTCAAACTTTGCTCCCCGTAATGCACGTGCTACCCAGGGTGCAGCCAAGCAGACAGCATTAGGTGATAGGATTCAGGCAGCTGTGGCCAGTGTACGCTCACCCTGGGATACACTTCCACAGCACTGATAAGGGGCTTTAGCTGCTCAACTGCTATTAAATTCAACAGATAGGGTGTGACTAAAACCCTGTGCTGTACTGCCTGTCTCAGGCTGCTCACATTACTGGGATAGCCGGCACACATGCTCCAAAAGATGATCTGTAGTGTTTATATAAAATACTAATAATCCAAAGCTCTAATACTTTCAGATTGACAATGATTAAATAAATCCAGATCCGCAACTGGAACACACTTAGTTCTTTTTTAGCATGTCATTAAGTAGCACAGGAAGATATAAATATTGAACAAAGAAAAAGCTGAGGCTCTGTGTGTTTTGCACTGAAGCTGCAGACAGACTCTAGCACATAAGCTGCTTGCCAGCATAAAAAATGCAGTCCACTTGCTGGCACAGCCTGCTACGGATCATTTTAAAGCAGTCCCAGAAATATATTTATTTATGCAACTTAAAGTCACAAACTACAGCCTACTGCTGTTCTGCTGTTCAGTATGATCAAAGCATCAGTGACTATAAGCATTTCTGATCTTTGCTGTGCTGATTCTCCAACTGCTTAATCTCAACTAATTGCAGGGGAGAAGGCGTCTGAGGATGCCACTTCAACCAGAACAAAATGTCAATTCAAACCGGAATTGGAAAGGACAAATTTAAAAATCATTTGGAGTGGATTTATGATGTGTGCTACACTCAGATGTGGAAATTACTCCTGAGAGTTCCTAAGATAAAAAGGCACTGGATTATTAATTATTGGATTAGAAATTTACACAGGTGCCTTGTATTTAAAACCCACTGATTTCCAGGCTTGCCCCTTATTTTCATATTTTCTGCAGGACCAGTTCTGGCTCAAATGGTAATGAAAAAAAGCCATTCCATATTTATTATTTAACTGAAGAGTGAAGAGGAAATGGACGGTGATTAAACAGAATCACACAAGTAAGGCTCTGTCTGAAATTTTGCATGACTGCCTCAGAGGTTCATTTTCTATTTCCCTGCTTCAGTGGAGGCTGTTCTCTCCTCATGAAAGAAGAAATAAAACAGCTTATCTTGCATTTTTTCAGTGCTGGACCCCCCATTCATCAGCATAGCTTATAAAGCTTCCTTAGAGTGGTTTGAAACAAAAGAGTGGAAAGAGAAGTGTTAACATCTGACTGTCTTTGTATTTTGACGGTTATTAGAGATGCACTTTCCTCAAGCAGATGCTGACTAAATGTACAATAGTACTATTTCTGGAAGTGCTGAAGTGAGCATCATGGCACACTGAATGCTTTGGATGTGTCTCCTTTGCTGGGTGGGGTGGCTGGTCAAATAAATCTCTGCTACGTCATGCTTTAGTGACCAGCAGAGAGCGAGGCTAAAATGCACTGGGCCAGCTTTTAAAAGCAAGAAGCTTTAGGGATATTCTGAAAGAAGACTGGATTTAGGAAAAAAAGAATAGGTCCCCTCACAACGTGCAAAGCTGAATTGTGGTTTCTGAGGGTAGGATTCATCACACTGAGGGCTAGACAGGTAAAAGCAGTGGTCTTGTCTGAGGCTCTTTGGTGCTACCTCTGCGGCGAGTGCAGGGATGCATCCTTCCTGGGAGGGAACACAAGCACCTTCCTTGCATGGGATATAAGTATATCAAGTTGAATCCCTTAAAGTCAATATATAATTTTTAACATGTAGGCCAGGAGGCCTATTGCATCTGAATGTGATGCCAGCGGAGCTCTTCTGCTCACTCCCAGAGCCATGCAGCGCAGATCTAGGGTTTGGACCATATCATTAAACCCTGTATATAAATATAAATACTGAATACATACTTTATCTGAGAATGTTAGAAAAACTGGGACACCTGTAATTTGTGGAACGGAAATTAACAGTTGAAACTGAACAACTTTACCTTTTCCCTCCTCCCTGCATCTTTCCTGACTGAAATCTTGGCTTTGGACAGGAATCAGGTATACCATGGCCTGATAAAAGATCTTACCTTCAGCGTGTTATTCTTTCTCCTCATCATTAATCTTCAAATAACATTTTTGAATCTTTCTACTTCTTCCGTAATTTTTCATCTGCCAATAGTTTCAAGTGATGTACAGACAAGGTATGAAAGCAAAGGCAATTTGCCCATTCATGGTTCATCAATATGTGGTGTTTAATCCATAACAAGAATTAGTGATGGGAAAAACTTGGAGTTTGAATCCCAAAGAACAGAAAGGAAATGGCTGCATTATTTGTCCTTATCTGTTTTAAGTACATATTAATTAAATTATGATTTTTTGTTTGATCTGTGTTGTTAGAGGTAGTAAGTGTAGGAGGGGTGTAAGAATGGTACTCCATCATAGTGAAGTTCATCACCAAGTGTTTTAATGAAAAGTCTTCATTTTGTTCCATCAAAGTGCCTTCATAAATGATCACTGAGGGTCATTTCATTTCAAAATTTCATCTGTTCAGGTGACATAGCAGTTTGCAAAAACTTTGGATTATTTTTGTAGAATAATATGAAATGTGTTGAATGCTCACCCTAGGGAGAGGTGCTAGAATACCTTTATGAAACTAACTGCTAGATTGGAGAACAACACTCTAACACATGAAATCCATTTTGCCATTGTGCTGACTTCTAAGCAAGCCCTGGTCTCTCTGCAAGCTTTAACCCCTTGGGACAAAAAAAAAAAAAAATCTGAGAAATAGATCAAAATATGTGACCTACAAACTACTTTTCTCTAATGTCTGTCTTTGAGGAACCCCTGGGATCAAAATGTGAGTAACTAGTTAAAATTCTCTTTAAAACAATTTGTTGGCAATAAAGTCATGCACCATTTCCTCTGAGAGTTATAAATAACTGTTACAGACAAAGAGGAATGAGCAGTACTGGGTCAGGCATGGAGGAGATCCTTATGCCACCTACAAACCCAGGCTGCAGACGCCAGCCTGCTCTGCAGTAGAAGTGCATTAGTATGTTGAAGCCAAAAGCACAAGATTTATCAGTGGAATTAAGATTCTGCGCATGTGGCAATCAAGAAAAGTATACCTCAAACACTTCAAGATTATTATTTTTAATTACTAATTGCTCCTCTCATCTAAAATCAGATGTGCAATGCCATTGCTTTGGAAGTGCAGCTGCCCCCGCAGAGCAAAGTCTGGAGACCTGGCAAAGGGCTGCACTGGCGCTGTGAACTGTGTGATGGAGAAAACTTCTGCTTCTGAAGCCTTCATGAGCCTTGTCACCAGCCACGGAGGCCCATTAGTGGGTCTCCAGCAATGATCGGCTCATCTCTGACAGTGTGGGGAGCTGCTGCTGGTGCCGGCTCAGCGGCCGAGCAAAGCAAGGGCAGTGGCTGGAAGCTGCGTGAGGAGAGCGAGATGCCCCATCAGTTGGAGGCCAGTGGGGACCAGTTGTTCACCTGTGTCCTAAGCTGTGCGTCATTGTATCTTTTTCCTATTTTTTTAAAATGCAAAATGTTTTCTCTTAAAGCTAGGCTTTATCTTTTAAATATACTTTGTGTGAAAAATTGTCAACATCACTGGAATTGCCCATTTGGTGAAAATTCTCTCCCCTGCAATGTTTTAATCAAAAAGTTTACACAAACATATAGGGAATGTGTTATTCATCATAACCCTCTTTCTTTTATCAACAAAACACGCTGTTATTCATGTGGCTTTGGGATTTTTGTTGTTGTTTGGAAATTGAAATCTTCAAAAGTGATTTAAGAAAAATGTTGTGAAAGAAGTCAGCAAAATATGAAAACAGAAAATGAACCCTGTGAGACAGAAGCAGAAATCTGTCATTAATATTGACAGATATTTAACCCCCCTGTGATTGGTATGAGCCTAGAGAGGCTGTGGTTCCTGCTGTATCACCAGACATACCCTAGTTCAGTTTCAGCTTCTGGAGCTGTAGATGGAAATTACTGAGTAAAGTCCTATGGTCTCTGGCTGGAGAAATTAATTCTAGATCATCAGGAAATAGTCCCCATTGTCCTTAAAAATCTATGGATAGCAATTACTAAATTATTCTGAATAATGATGTAATAGTGCTTAGAATATATAGTGCTTTCCATTTTAATATCCTACTCTGAGCATTAATTGCCCTTCTTCAAAGTTGTGACAGCTGGATACCTTTTATTGCCATTTTACAGGTATGGAAATAGAAATGACCAGAGTAAGCTGAGTTGCTGAAGGCTAGCTAGAGAAGTACCAGCAGAGCCATGGTTCGGATTAAACTGTTTGTCACTCTTACACAGCTATCTTCATAAGACTCTAAGAAACTCCCCAGGGTCTAAGGACTTTCAGAAGTCCCACAGAGATTTTAACTGGACCTGGAGCTGCCTGACAAGCTTTACAAAATTCAGCTCATGAGCTTTACCTGTGATTCCCACTCAGTGGAAGGGTAAAGTAGAGAAATTAGATCCGAGTGGGTGTGGTTTTTGCCCACAGGGATTTTTCTGAACTATGTTTTGCTCTGTTCCACCCAAAATATGTGCTGTAATTAGGCGCATATCTCTAGCAGTGTATGGGATGTTGGGGGTGGAACTGGGGCAGCCGTGTCCAGGAGTGTGCGGTCAGTTTGTCCCTGCTTCAGGGGACCTTGGAGAACCTCAGACATTATTATTCCTTGGGCTGGACAAATTCAGGGACAAATAGCTTTTCTTGGTGAAATTTTCTACTACTGTTCTGAAAGCTTCTCAGCCATGGCCTTTTGCTGATTAATGTAGCCTTTTTATCACATCTGAACATTGCGTCCAAATGCAGTGTTTTACAAAGCAGCAAAACCCATAACAAAGCAGAATCAATAAATACAGTGCAATTCCCTGTGGCAATTCAAGCATTCTGTTAAAATTAGGATCTGATTATAGCTGTGGAAACCTGTTTTCCTGAATCCTAACAAACACATTTTGCTTTACATGAAAGCTTTTCAAAGCTGTGGCCAATGCTGGCTTTGAGCAATCCATAGTTTCCAGCATATTCTTTCTCTTTTCCCAGATAGACACAAACTGTGCTGACACATCCTTCTAAAAAATCTTATTTTCTACTTTAAAACTCCCCCTGAACCAACAAAACCCAAATCAGCAAAAGCAGCCAAGAATATCACAAGGAGAGGGAACTGGGACATTTTCAATGCATTGTCAAAGCCAAAGAGTTTTCTCATGATGTATCAGTTTTATATGACAAAGTTTTATAACAGAGACTGAAGAAAGGGAGCTGTCTAGCTCAGCTGATAGTAAATTCACTGGAGCTCTGATCCAGGGCTTGGGAAATACAGGTGCAAGTTCTTCTTTGAGTCTAAGTGGCCTTGAATGAAAAAGCTTACCCTGAACCAGGCATGGAAGGAAATGAAGTGGGGGTTTTTCTGCCCCTTGTTAGTGTGCTGCTGACCAGGAGACATGAAAAATACCAGATGCGATCCCACTTTCACACAATTATTTTTTTTATTTCAAAAATTTGCCTGACAGGTTTTGATTTCTTTCCAGCCAGTCTGTACTTTGAGACCTGAAATTTGTCCATGAAATGAAGTGGTTATTCACTAGTCAGCTTTAGCCGAACTCCACCAAAAACCTAACTACCCAGCCTGTCAGAGATTAATAACAGAATATGAAGCAATAGCAAACTTTCACAGGTTGATTAATTGGCACTGAAAGCTTCAGGACTTCCAATGTAGCAAAGCAAGAGCCTCTTTCAGAGGTGCATTCTGGGATTAAGCATGATAATACCAACAATAAAACCATGAGTGCTTTCACAATCTCACCACACTCTTTCTAAGGCTGGACATCACTAGTTTCTCTGTCAGGTTTAGGGGCTAGAGCTGACCCTAGGGATTGGCAAAAGGTTTAGCATGGCAGGCTGTGTAGGGCATCAGGCCTCTCCTTTGGATTACCAAAAGCGATGGGATTTCCAGCAGCCAGAACACCTGGACCACGTATTTGCAAACCCTCTGCCGCTGCTTCCCTGTCTGAGCAGTGGGTCTATCTGACATGGAGATGCAACAGCTGCTGCTTCTGCAGCTTTTCCCTCAGGTGGCATCAGAAGGGCTGCAGGATTCACAGGAGAAGGCTTGGGCCAGTCCCTGCCTCTCCTTCTTCTGCCCCCCTGACATGAGTCTTTCGTCTCCTCTCTCTTCTGTTCTCTGCCTCCCCTGCAGCCTTGGAGGAGCAGAGAGTGAGTAGGAGATGCTGGAGGAGGAAAAGCTTCTTGCAGCACTGGCGATGGGTCAAACCAGTGCCTGCAGGTCCTGTGTGGGTGCTGTGCATTGGAAGAAGAAGAGCTCCACTCATCCCAAAGCTTTCCAGAGTCCTCCCACCGCTCACAGGCCTTACGTTGCTGTCTCTTGCCCACTCTCCCCAATCAAAGCTGAACATTGCTGAACCCCTCCCCTGCCAAACTTTCCCATCCTCACCATGGCCATCCTATCCCAGGGTTCCACTGATCCCTCTCAGCCACACTTCCTTCTCCTGAAATCCTTTTGCCCACCTTTCCCAGAAGAAGAAGAAGGCTCCCCCACAGTCCCAGCATGGACTTATGTTGGATGTTGGGGAGAAATCTTTGAACTGGCCGCACGCAGCACCACCTCCACACCTGGGAAGCCCTGAGCTAAATCAGACCACTGCTCAGACCTGCAGTGCTCGGGGGGACAGAAGACCACCACACCTGGGCTGGGCTCTGCTGTCATCTTTGCCCATCCCGGCCAGGAGCATACTTCACCTCTGCTCCCAGCCACAGGTGATGTGTGTAAGTGATGGAAAGCACTAACCAGAGAGGCCAGCCCTGTGACCGTGCTTTCCCTACCAAGTTAACTTGAGTGAAAGCAGCTGCACTTCTAAACAGTGTTTCAGCAGCTTGGGAGCATTGAGTTAGAAAACAGGGCAATTACTTATAAAACCGGTGACTGCTAACAGACCCAAGCAGGGATGTAAGCTCCTTGACAGACCAGCTTCTAGTTAACTGTAGAAAGTCTTCACATTTCCTCTGTATTTACTTGGGTGAAATGAGGCTGTGTCCGTGGCACAAGCAGGAAGGGACCATCGCTTCAACAGGACTTGATTGCAAAGGAGGCTGACAAAGGGTGCTGTGCTCACAGCACCCTTTGGTGCTGAACCCAAACCTTTTGGATCCGTCCCAGTCTAGTCTTAATGAAGCAAAAGGACAATGTCTTCTCACCTTCTTTAATAACCAGTTCCCTAGCCCCTGAAGTAATCCAACAGCCTCATGCTGTGTCTGCAATTTCTGCAGCATCCTTTACATGACAAAGCAATCTGGGCTGACCACAATAATTCATCCAGTGCTAGGATTAGTTCTCCTGAGGCAGTGTGCAGTGTTACAGCCTACAGTGTTGTGTGCATATTTTTCTTTCGTGTTACTTCTGGGCATGGTTCTCTATGATAATTTTGTGCTGAGGTCCCCCAAGGTATTGTTCTGTTCAGTCATATGAAAAATAGGAAAATAATGCACCTTCATCCCAGTTCCACAGACAAGCCATTCATCAGCATAAAATCAACTTTACAACCTAGGATGAAGCTGCTCCATCCACTGACTAGCTACGAATTTCCACTGTGGTCTCCCAAGCTGCAGCAGGCCAGCAGTCACAACAGAGCGATACAATACCTGAGAGCACTTGTACAATGGAAACAAATAACAGTGTCCAAGCCCAAGGGATGACTTATGGTTACCCTCAATTTTTGTAACAGGGGCAGTATATCAATCTGTTAGGACCTGCATTTTCTTGTAGTTACAGATATCTAACTCCTTTTCAGACCATTGAGTTATTTAGATGGTTCTTTAAATGCTTTTCCCTCCTTATCATCTACTCACAAGAATAGAATTTGTCCATTTAAACAAAACATGGGATTGGCAGAAGGAAGGCATGGATTTGTTCCCCTTGCATGTCCAATAACGTTCACCAAACCCAATGCTTTTGGGAGGGATTTTAGCCCAGCTGGTGCCATAAGCTTCCTCATTGTATTTGCATGCTTGTACCTGCCTGCAGGACCCTGAATGCAGAGCTCTGGGGCTGAAAGTCACCTGACAGTCACAGGGGATCATTTGTGTCCATCTTTTATTGATGGACAGGCTCCTTAGATGGCATCTGTTTGAACCTGGCCCTCTCCAGCCACTCTGCTCAGGATATGACTTTCAGGGACTCTGATCTGGGGGCCACATACTGATGTAATCTGGGTCAGCCCCATCTGAACAGAGAGCGCTGAGTCGCAGTGTGAACAGGGCAACCCTTTGAGGCAGCCCCAGTTTTGGGGGTTAACACAGAACATTTTATCTGAGAATGGGGTGTAAAATCCAGCAGCCAGAGTCACAGGCAGGGAAATCACAGCTTTGCACAGTGAAAGCACACTTGAAGTAGAGAGTGCAAACTTGTCTGTCCAGGTACTCTTCAGTTCCCCAACCTCTTGGAAAACTGCAGTGCACCACTTCTCCCCATCACATCACCTACCAAGGCAATGATCCAGCTCACGTGGTTGCAAGTGGATCCTGTTTAGATGAGGGCTCTGTCAAATGTGTGTGCATGAGAGCTTCAGCACAGCTGTAGGTTAATAGACAAGCAGGAGGAAGACCCCATGTGGAGCAGATGCAATGGTGTGTTTCAGACCTAAAGGGAGCGTGGGATAAAACAGGAGCTGGGCTATCAAGGAGTTAATGGTACAAGGCAATACAGCATGTTAGCAAGAGAGAGAAAAGCAGCCCAGGGGAGAAGAATGGATACAAGCCCTGGGGCAAATTCTGTTTGTCTCTTTGCCAATCCGTGTAGTGAAAAAGAGAGAGCACATCTCTAGAAGAAAGATGGACAATGAGGTAAAATCCTGCCAGGGAAGGAGGAGTAGGGAAGTGGAGGATTTATTAGTTCAATTTTTTAAGCAATGCATTTTGCTTTTCAAGAGGCTCTTAAAAAAAAAAGGCAATGAGTCAAGAAGCCCTAAATTAGCTAGGAAGGCACTTTAGCAAATTAAGGACTTGATTATTCTTTAGTTTGCCCTAGATTCAGGAGAAGGTGTAAAATATGCAACAAATATTACAGGGCTAGCTGCCCCCATGGCTGCAGCTCCACCTCGTGAGCTGGAGCATGTGTGCTGTAATGGAAAACATCAGCCCCCTTGAAACTCCAGGAAACCCACGTTAACTTGGTGCTGTGATACCACCCTCAGGAGAAGTCAGAAATCCAGGCATACCTGGCTTGGATGTACACAAAGAGGAAGGCACTGGAAAAGGAGATGTTGTCCCAGGCTCCCTGACCTGCAGCACTGAACTGAAGGAGGGGCAGAAGCTGAGTGTGTGAAGGAGCAATTAGAGAGTGGTGAGGACATTGGGCACATGCTGTGCCTTCCCCATATAGCTGTGCTACAACCTTGTGGGTGACCTTGGAAAATGATGAAGAGAAAAGAGTCTTGGGAAGGAGACTGTCTGGAGAGAAGGAGCCAGGACAAACCCATAAAAACTCTCACAACTGTCTGAAACCCCTCTGGCATTTCCCAGCCTCCTATTCCTGCAACACCACTGACCCTGGCTGGTCTCCTCTCCCACTGTCACCCACTCCTGTTCCTCTCCCCTCAGATTCCTCCCCTGCTCTCCTGGATTGTACCAGCCTCTCCCAAAGCTTCAGTTTCACTTGAATCCCCCCGTAAGCTCTTCCAGCCTCCTGATGTACAGGTACCAAAAAAGAGTTAGAAAACCCTTCCTTGCTCAGAGCAGCCCTGGTCCAGCTGGGTTTTGCCTCTCTTTTAGAGCTGGCTAAGGATGTATCAACAAACAAGTCAGCTCACCTCTGATCCAAGAAGGGCATCATTGCAAATCAACGTCAGATTTCCTTTTTGTCCCTAATCTCTTACTTTCCTGCAGGAACCTGGCATGGCTGTGGGCTCCCTGGATCTCTCCTCTGCACTGCAGCTGTTCACATGAGCCACGGTAAGGTCAGACTTTTACATGCGCCGCTAACTTCGTACCCTGCACTATACAGTAAGAAGTAAACTGGGTTTCAAGTGCATGCTAGCTTATCTCCTCCCTTACCAGAACAAAGCTCATAAGAAGGAAATGTGAGGCCTCCCTGAGGGTGCTGGGAAGACACGGTGGATAATAGGAAATTTTTGGAAGGAGATTTGAGAAGTGGATTTTACTCACTTCCTATATTGATAAAGGCTTATCATATTCCTTCGCAAACCCAGAAACCACATGGTGAGACACTGTTTTTAAATGTTAATGCATCTGTAGAGAATAATCAGTAACGTTTGATGGCTTGTGCTAGCTCTAGGAGAGGCTGCTTTGTTGTTTAAGAAATGAAACAGCATTCATCTGGAGTTTCTTGTCATTACTGGATGAAAGAAAGGTTATTTCTTTAGTAAAAAAAAAAAAGAGAAGATCTGAATGATAAACATTCTGAAATACTTATCTTCCCAGATGTCTCTGGGATAATGTGAACTAAAAGGAAATGCTTATCTCACTGAAGGACAGCTTTCGGCAACATGGCATTTTATACAGTGCTAAATTATTTTAAGAGCACAGGACAAAGAGGGATCTGCTTAAAACAATGACATACAAGCCAGATGTAGTGCCCCTTCAAGTCCTTCTACTGAATCACTGTGTAACCCTGGGTAAGCCCCACAGTCCTTTCTGCCTCAGCTTCTGCATTGGGACAATAACTGGTGCAATATCCATCGTGAAAAGTATTTTTGTGACCACCTACAAGTTGCCAGGTGTTGTGTGATTATGTATTTTTAAACACAGCTTCTTGTATGTACTGTTATCTAAAGAAGCATTCCCTCATTAGCTGGCAGATTTATGTGCTTTTTGAAGCAATCCATGGGCCAAATACGGTTCACTTCCAGGGCTGGTTTCAGCTGCATATCAATAGGCAGTGCTGGCCGTCAGCTGCCCAAAGCACCAGCTTCCTCAGGCATGAAAGAGCACAATCTGTCCTGGATAGTCTTTGGTTGTTCTCAAGAATGGACCACATTTTAAAAATAATTAGAGATTTTGGTGCTTCCAATTCTGATGTCAAGTAACGGGTGCCCCAGGAAGGCTGCCTTCTGGAAAACATGAGGGCCTTTAACCAAATATAAAGCCTTTTTAGATAAAGGCTCTTGATAAAACTCTTGATACACACATAAAGTGGGAGGCCAAAATCACTATTCGTTTTTCATATTCATAGGCACTTCCTTTTTTGTTTTTAATTTTGTTTTTAAGATGATGCTATGTCTCCTCATTTTGTTACCTCATCAGGAATTTGCCAATTTACTGTTTGCCTTTTAAACATTTACTTGCTTTTCTTCATTTTATAAACCCTGCTGACAGAATGCAGAAATCATGTCAGGTAAGGAAGTGTATTTCCTTCCTGAATAGGTGCTTTCTGCTTTCTCGCCCCAGCAAGCTGCTATTTCACACATGACAAAAAGATTCCAGTCTGGGGAGAATAATACCTAATCGTTAATAAATAACTTGTACAAATAAGAACCAGGAGTGAAACTACCGTCTGATGGATTTGCCTGTGAGGAAGTTAGGTCCTTGTGTGACCTTGGATGATTAATTTTACATTCCTGTGTCTATGCTTCCTCCTCTATCCATTCTTCTGTCTTGCCTGCTTCGCATTCAAGGTAGTCAGGGCAAGGACTATTTCTCATTATATATACGTTTAGCAGCCAGCACTGTGGGTATTACAGCACTGTAAAATGCATGTATGAGAAGCAATACCCAAGGGCAGAGATAAAAGTGCACCTTGTGCATCATGCATTGGATCATGGAGTGACAGACGCATGTGAAAACAAGCCACAGACCTCTCGAGTCCCCTGTCCCTTGTTGGGGGCATTCCGCGTAGCTAGGCAGGGGCAAAGCTGGTGCAGTGGGTACACAACAAGGCTATGCCTCTGTGATCGTGGGGCAATGACAGGGACATGCATGTTTGGGGGGTGATGAGATGAGAGTACTGGGTCATGTGGTGGAGACGGGATGTCTCCATGAACAACAAGCTCCGCAGGTTTCTCGGTGGCATCCATGCTGGCTCAAGACCTGATTTGTTTACCTCGCTTGCAGGATCACCTCTAGAGGAGAAATTCCTTGTAAACCATGTTTCTACTTAAATGCCATAGGTATGGGCCCAGGGACTCCAAGGCTGGCATGGTGGACTTCATCTAGTCCATGTGCCATGCAGTGGCCCTGTGGCTGATCTGACATAGGCAGGATGGCCTGGCAACGATCCTTTCCATAAGGGTTCTGATGTTATTCACTGCAAGGGCAGGTGGTATTTGGAGAGAGTCTGAGCTTCAACCACCACTATAGATGTCCTGTATTGTATAGTATCGTATCGTATTGTATCATATCATATCATCGCCCCACCTCAGACTCCAGCCGCTGCAGCCTGGACAGCTCAGGTTTGGGGTAAATGCAGCCCTTCAGCCCGTATGTACTGCCTAAACCTTGAGAAAAGTCCATGCATCCCTAGCTGGAGACCTGATCCTCTGGTCCAGCCCATGGCCATGGCTCCAAGTATCTCTTAGGTGGTGGACCCTTCCCAAGGCAGTTATTTAGTGTTAGGGTTGCATTTCCTGCTAGGCTGTTGGGGACATATTCCCTAGCAGAGCCACTGAGGCTCAGGCACGCAGAGCAGTCTCCCACTGCTTTGCCCAGCTCTGATTTTCCCTGCACACCTTCCCCCAGTACACGGAACCCAGCACCAGTTGCACAGACGCACACACGCCGCACAGCCCGCAGCGTTTCTGCTCTCGAGTGAAACACATTTTCTGCAAGCAAACAAAGAAAGAAGGACTGATCTTAAAAAAAAAAAAAAAAGGACCAAAACCATGCAAAGGGGAAAAAGGAGAGGGAAGATTTTTTTTTTCTTACAGTCGGTTGTGATTTCGTAGGGGGAGTTGAGGCGCGCATCTCCGCAGGGTGAAGTGCTCACGTACAGATGGAACAGGATGTTCTCCCGCAGCCTGTAGCCTCCCTCTTTTAATCGCACGAAGATTGATCGCTCCCAGTCTTCTCGCCGTTTGCTATGATCACAAAAGAGGTTCCAGGTCATTTGTTACATGCCAAATCAGAAACATTTCTGCTCTCTTTCTCTCTCTGTTTTTCTCCCTCTGTTTGTTTGTTTTTATTAGCACCTGGCATCATATATTTCACCTAGTGACAACAAGAGAAAAACAATAAGCTTCTCCACCTGAAGAAATGTGTGAAGAGGGTCAAAACTGTTAAAGTGCTTTTGGCTCACTTACCTAGAATATATTCTAATGATAAAACATGTGGATTTTTGAAGGGTAACTCTCCTTCCTCACAAGCACAGATGCATAAACACATTGATTTTAAAGAGATTCTGGTGCATGAAGAAAGGAAAAGTTCTCTTAGGCTCTTATATGAACTAATCAGTTTTGCTCATCACAGTGCTTAGGCACGTGTTTAAATCCCATTAACATCACTGCAACCGAGATGTGTGTTTACATGCTCCACTAAAAAGGGCCTCTAATGAGGCACCCAGATTTTATGACCCCTGCCAACCCTCCTGGCTCCCCAGGCGTGTCTTTTCTTCCCTGTTCAGCCAGAGCCACCTACGAGCGCTCCATCCAAGCCAGCAACGTCCTCTTGATCACTTGGCATTTTTGGAAATCAGAAGCCATCCTGAAAAGCGAGGACAAAACTTGTGCGGGCTTTTCTCAGCTGAGTTGAAAAAGATACTTATTAAGATGAAGCTTTTATCTTCGCAGCGGTTCAGCAGCTAGATGGGGACACAGCGCACATATTCCATTAGCAACAGCTGCCCGGGAGGCCAAACCCTCCCAGTCCTGCAGTTTGCAGCAATAGTTCGCATTAAGGCTATGCTGCCGTGCGGTTCCTCAGATGATTTACATTTGGGAAGACATGGGTGATTTCTCTGACAGACAGCTGCCTTTAATACATACATTTGGGTGATGGTCGTGATTATAATTTTGAAGGTGAAAATTAGTGAAATTATGATGAGACTCCTTTCCCTCTGATGCCCTGGTCCTTCCCTCAAAAACTCAAAGGTCTTTTTGCAGGAATATCTCTGAACAGAACGGCACCTGCAGGTAATCATTTTCCTAGGAGGCGCTTAATAAGCCAGAATCCTACCCATTTAATTCACTATAGGACAGCCCATTAACCAAGGCGATTTCTGCTGGTTTCTCTGCCTCCTGTTAGTGTAAACAGGGGCGCTTTCTACTCAGCCTTGGAGCAAGTCCTTGGCTTTAATCCAAGCTGCCTCTGCCTGTTTTCTCCCGGTGCAGCCTCTGTGCTATTGAAGCCGTTTGGCTGTCACTCTTCCATGGTTTGGGTGCTTTGTCATTTTTTGATGCCGGGATGCGTTTGCTGTCAGGAGGAATTTACAGGCACATTAGCTCGCCTGTCAGGGACAGGGAGCCACACCGGCTGCCGGGTCGGGGCTGCCACATGCAGATCCTTCATTTTCTGCTGGCTGTGGTGGAATTTCCCAACTGCACTAATTATATTATCGCCCTGATACAAGCCTCTGAAATAATAAAATACCTGTAAGTCCTGCTGTTTGGACTTTAGAGCAATTGCAGTTAGTTTTAAATAATTCACTGCAAAATCAGCTGGGAGAATACAAAGCTGTGCAGTCCTAATGCCTGGTATTATTATGTTAAACCTCACCAGAGTGGGGGGCAGCTTGCAGTACTTAGAAACAGTTGCTATGTAGGGTTGCAGCAGTCATTCTTTGGGCTGGATTTCAGGAGTTCACAGTAATCAGCACCCATCCTGTTTTTACTGGTTATTGTTTTTCGCTGATTAACCTTGCTCTCTTCTTGAGTACTAAGATGGGTCTGTGACCAGTGTGGCTGATGGGCTGGGTGATAGACAGCTGCTCTAAAAGTAGATGGCAGGGCTGGAGGGCAAGGCAGTTTGACTCTTCCTCCAGGAGGCTGAGATCCTCTGTATCACATATGGTCCTGACCTGCCCTTGGGATGGTTTTCTGGGGACCGAACTCAAACATGAGATTCATCTCTGCACAGTGGCTGAATAGGTTTAATAACAAAACTCTGAGAGTAGTGTTATAAAAGAGTTTGGGATGCAATATCATCTACGGTGGCTTTGCAGAGTCTTGTGCATGGGAGGCTTGGGGGATTTCAAGCCTCAGGGGGACCCAGGGACCTTGTAAAACTGGGCCAAGTGGAGCATGAGATGCACTTCTCCCCCAGCCTTCCCTCTGGGATAGTCATTTTGAGCTGTGAAGGGGAGGAGTTTGCAGTAACAGTCCTTTGCAATGCCACTTTGCACAGCCATACACACTTGTATAAAGCAATGAAGAGAGAAGCCAATGAGTGAGCTCACAAATGTCGTTCATCATTAGAGTAATTTCCAGATGCTGGCAGTGGCTAAAAGAGCAGAATTTGTCCCTAAACCTTTTCCTGTTAGGAGTTTCTGTGGGAGAGTTAGGATTTGCGGCTGATTCAAGAGGAACATTTAAGAATATGCTAAATTCGAATCTTGTGCTTAAGTTCATTATTTAGCATAACACATGCATATGTTTTGAGCTGACTTCAAGAAGATTTAAGCACGTACTTATGGTTTAATATATGTGAAGCATTCTGCTGAAACAAGGCCTTACTCTCTAAAAGAGAAGCAGGGGAGGTGTTTTTAGCATGTAAATGTACGTATGGGAAGTTTCTAGTACTATATGCTACAGCATGGCATCCTAGAGAAACTAACAGCAGGCTTGAAAGGGAGGGAGCTGTGTCCATTGAGAGGCTAGCAGGACAAAAGTAAGAAATAGTAGATGTATAACAAGCAGCTGGTTTTCCTGGAAAAAAACTTAACTGGACTGGATAAAGACTATTCCTTGCTTTTCGTGTATAAAATAAACAGTGGTTTACATCTGACTCACTGGAAGAGCTTAGCTTCAGGTAAATTCATCCCTCTGGCACCTGCAGGGCCACTACAGCAGCAAGACTGCTATGGTGCTGATTTATTTTAAGAATAGGTTATTAGTTTTATTTTTCTTTAAAAAAGAAGAGTTGGATTTTCTTTTCTTCCCTATTGGCCAGTTGGTATAAATAATCCCACTGAAATCAATGTGAATTTTACTGCCATCATTGCAAGAGAATCAGACTATGGTGTTTGTGTACTTTTTGACAGTGATTTTTAGAAAAAGCTTCTCAAAAGGTCTTTCTTGCCCTTCCTTTGTACATCAGAAAATTTACGTCTTACTTTTCGTCTTTTTCGTGAAAGTCTTGAGAACTGGAGGATTATGGTTGTCATAAAAATGAAATCTGGGAGGGCTAAGGGTTTTAATCAGACTGGTTAGAAGCTGTCAGGTTTTAGTTGTGCTTTTAGCTTTTATTTAACTCAAGCTCTAGACAATGAATTGTTGAAAGAAAGTTTCCTTTTGAAGTATTTGTCACTCTTGCTTCTTAGAGACGATAAAGTTCCCATTCTGGAACTCTCTTTCCCAAGAAAAGTCAGGAAAGTCACACCTCTAACATTTAGCAATATGAAGAGAAGGAAAAAAAATGTAATTTACATGTAATTTAATTTAATGTAATTTAATGCTACAATTTTGGCTTGTGGGTGGGATTGTTCTACAGTTTAAATATCTGAAACAGTCACCCTATGCTCTCTTTACAGAAATGGAAAAAAATTTGCCCCAGTACATGGCAATTCATCTCACCCACAATAGATAATTGAATAGGTCTGCTAAGTCCCACTCCAGAGATGCCCATCTCTCTCCACATAAAAGGAGCCTTGGGGATCTAGTTCACACTTGACTGACTAACTTTTAGACATCTCAAGTAAAGTGTCAAGAAGTAAATTCAACTCAGTGCATCCATCTCTCCTGGCCATTAATTCTCTATCCTGGCCCTTGCTTTCTCCAGCCTGCTTGTCCCTGCTCTTTGAAGTCTTCATGCTACACTCAGGCCAAGTACGTGTTTTGCTTTCACTGAGGTCAACGGCAGTATTTGTAAATTCTGGAAAAGTGGTTCCTTTTCAAGGGTAGCACCATATAGAAAATAATTATTGCTCTGGAAGTTCCTGAAGTTTGAAATCCAGATGCGGAGATTAATTTGAGTAGGTAGACTTGGTGGAGGGAAGATATGTGGAAAATAGGGAATACTCTCCACAGAATGATCTTGCTTGTTACACAGGGAGGGATGGAAAATTTAAACTCTTTGAGGCAAGAACTGTGCTTTCATTCATTTTTTGGATTAGGGAACCATCTTTTTGGTCTCAGTTCATATACAACTTTGTACAACAGATTCCTGACCTGGGAGAGAACTTTAACTTGGGCTAGGCTAATGTAAATGCATAACAACATAGAAACCATGTTTGTGTTTCTCCCAAGCCTGAGGAGCTGGTGTTCAGGGAGTCCCAGTGGAGCTGAGTTAACATGTCTGTCCTAAAAAACGTGTCCTTTTAGCTATGTGGTAGCACCATGCGATTTTTGTGCCAGTAGAAGCTATCTCTCTTTTTCTAGAGAAAAAGGGGTGAATGTGATTGAAATGTGCAGAAAATGCATTTTTCATTTCATTTTGAGCACTCCCATTTTCTCATATATGACACAGCTCCCAATGATGGCATAAAACTGAGTGTAGTAATAAATACTAGAATTGAAGAATGTATTATAACACACAGTTTTTCTTCCCCATGGACTTTAAGAAAGCAAAATCTGATTTTACAATATCTCCAGCTCTGTCTTTCAAAGGTGCTTAGCCTTGACAATTTTGCTTGAGATTTTTATCGTGTGTGCTGGTCAGGGAAGCAGTGGTGTCTGCTCTTGGCTGAACAGAGAGTGATTTGAAGTTATTGCAAACAGAGCTTGTGCTGCACTGAGGACTGTCTTAATGAAAGACTGTTAACATTGATCCAAATAAAATAATAATAAGACTGAACATGTTAGGGAGGTGGATCAATACAGTAGTTTAAGATACAGTGGTAGCACTTGTTTCCCAAGAGACTGTAGCACAAAGCAAGAACTAAGGCTGCTACACTGCTGAAAACATAATAATTTAATGTAAACTTGAAAGTAATTCAGATTGAAATAGAGAGAATATTGTTTTTGATTAAACCCTTCAAGGCTCTTGTCCCCCTTTGTTAGCCAAGCTCATCTACTCAATATACTCTCTTGCCTTCAACCCCAGCCTGAAGTGAAAATAACCATTATTCCTATTACCGTTGCTTCGGTACAGCAGTATCATAGGTGCTCACAAGAACACACAATCCTGCTCAGGTTAATCCTTGTGTTTGTGACCTAATGCAAAACCTTCTGATGTCAAAGGGAGTTTTTGCACTGAAGTTAATGGCCTTCAGATAAAGTTACATGAAAATGCAAACAAGAATGGAGGGCAGAATAATGATCTATAGGTAAGGGGGGTTTTGTTTGTTTTCTTTCCTTGCTTCATTCCTTGGTTCCTTCCATATAGTAAATGCCACCTCAGCTTCACTTCTGCTTGGTTTTCATAGGATCATAGAATAACTCAGGCTGGAAAGGACCTCAGGTTTCTAGCCCAATCTCCTGCTCAGAGCAGGTTTTGAAAACCTTGAAGACAGGAGGGAGACTGTACAAGCCTTCTGGGTGACTTGTTCCACTGCTTGCCTGTTCCCATGGGGACAGTTTGTCCTAATATTCAGACTGAGCTTCTCTTGTTTCAGTATGTGCCTGTTGTCTGTCATCCTCTTCACCTTGCTAAAGATGCCAGCTCTGTTGTATTGTTGACATATGTTCTGCTGGGTCTGCCATCCCATCTCCAGGCTGACAAGGCTCAGCTCCCTCAGCCCCTCCATACAGGCCAAGTGCTCCAGCCCCTGAGCATCCAGGTGGCCTCTGCTGAACCTGCTTCAGATGGTCGATGTCCTTCCTGTATTGGGGGACCCAACACTGCACATGGTATTGTAGATGTGGTCTAATGAGTGCTGAGTAGTAGGGGTTGATCACATCCCTTGACTGACTCTTCATACAGCCGGGGATCCTGTTGACCCTCTTTGCTGCCAGGCACACTACTGTCTCACGTTCAGCTTGCTGTTTGCCTACAAACCCTATTCCTTTTCAGTAGGGGTGCTCCCCAGCTGGGAAGGCTCCAGACTGTGTTGTTGCAGGTCATTCTTTCCTCCTTGGCGTGGGACTTTCCATTTGTCCTTGTTGAGTTTTCTGTCAAAGTTCCTGCTGGCCCAGTCCTCCAGCCTGTCTGGATGGCAGCCCAGCTCTCAAGCATATCCACTGGTCCTCCCCACAATTTGATGTCCTCTGCAAAGCTTATAAGCAAGCACTATATAGCCTTTTCCAGATTGTTGACAGTCATGATTAGCAAGGTCCCAGGATAGACCTCTGCGGTACCCTGCTTGTTAGCAGCTTCCAGGCAGTGTATTACCCATTAACCATTTAAATGGTAACAAGGTGGGTTTGGCTGAAGATAGGAACAATAATTCCTCTGTAATGACTCTACATGCTATAACATTTTAAAACATCATAAAGAAGGAGTGAGTGATAGCATCTTGCACTTTGGCACAAAGTTTACTGTACTGTTAGCACTCATTGGTTTTCTAGTGAGTCAATGAAGGCGTTAATGATCAATAAATCACTTCCTAGAGATATTTCAACAGCAGCAAGGAAGACAGGAAAATGTCTGCAGTGAGCAAAATGACCCCCTTCCAGTCTCTGGCCAGTGAATGATGCTAATAAGCCTGCACGTAAAGATTTGTACAAAATCAGCAGGCTTCATAAAACCCAACTTTATGAGTCATATCTAATAGCTACTGAAAGAAAATCAGATGAAGTAAAGGAGCTCATGACCCAACACTCTATACTATCTAACTCTCTCATTTTTTTCTGTGCAGTGTATTGGTCCTTCATCAGCCAAAGACTCAGAAACAACAACATAAAGAAACAAATAGTTCAAATGTCTGGAGGATGGATCTGTTCCACTGAAGGCCGTATAACATTCCCCAAGCACCAACAGAATTCAGTTACCTTAAGTGTAGCTCCAGCTGTGAGTAGAGGAAGTGAACAAATGCCCTTCTTGCCACAATTTCTGCATGGCAGTCGTTGACCGCAAGCCCTTGGTCATTAATATATTCCCCATTTATACATTTGGTACCCGATGACAGCACAATAACCTGAGCTTGCCTGATGTCCAAACCTGTAGGAAGAAAAACAAAAGGGTTGTGAAATTGCCGGGGGTGAGCATGATATCATAATTGTTAGAGATCTCACAGCCCACACTTTGATGTGGCAGCCCAGACAGCCCTAATGGGATGCTTGTAAAGGTGATGATATGACCTTTGGAATATGCAGGAATCTCACATCTCTGTATTATTAGAATAATAAGAGCTCTATTTCAGTCTTGCTGCTAATTCCAAGATAAAAGCTTGCCACGAAGTTTACTTGTTAAATCAATAAATACATCATTGGAGAGCACATGCTGTAGGGAGGTAATAAAGATCTCCTGCAGTGCTGATAAATGGCCAGGTTTTTATGAGCTGTTGAAGACATTTTCTAGTGGGAACACACACTCCTTGTAATGTTAGGTTTCATTGCCGTTGCACTATAAGTACTAAATAAAATGCAAGTAACACTTCTGGAGCTGCTCTTAAAAATCTCAGAGAACAAACAGATCTGACTTTCAGTCCAGTTTCCTTTTCGTTTCTCCAAGAGCAGCTACATCGGTGGCTTTTCCACTGTGGTCCCAGGGACGGAGCATTCATCACTGAGACTGGCTTTGTTCCTCTATTGCCTCTCCAGATAATGGTGATGGCAATTGAAAGACATGCCTTTCTTGGTCCTGATAGACACTTTCTAGGATTAAATCCTGATTTCTTTGGAGTCAGTGGCAAAATGCTTTCAGACTTCAACAGGGTTTCGCTCTAAAATGTACCTCATCCAGCTCTGTGGACAATTTCAAAGAATAGTTAAGAATGAACTGAGCCCAAACTGAAATCACCTATTGAGTAGCACATTTCAGGATACATCTCTCTGAATATCAAGGAACAGAGGAGCAACTCTTGGGAAAAAGGACTTTTCTGGCTGATAGGTGCTTCCTCTAGATGTGACAAAGTAGCCTAAGAGTATTGGACTGTGTTTGACAGCTGTACATGACTGTGCATAGGCAAACACATGTACAGTATAGCAAGTCAGACTGCTGGGGTTGGCATGGTTGTGCCCATGTAGTGTCACCTGAGACGCCTTCAGTGTCCTGTCTAACCTCTGGTTACTGCTCCAGGGAGGTGGGGGTGTCCAGGAGGTTCTGCGCCCTCCTTACGCATCTCACATGGACATCCCTAAGGTGAGTCAGCGGAAATGGATGCCTGTGTTTAAGCAACTGAATCAAGCCCTCAAAGTGGTGATGCTGTTTCTATGATGTTACTCTAGCTGTAGAAAAGCTTTAGGAATTATTTTATAGAGTCAGAAATATAATTTTTTTCTTATGACGAAGCAAAAAAACCAGGAAATTGTAGAGATTTTCTGAGTTGGAAGCACCATGCCTGGGGCCATGTTCTCACGTAAGATCCATTGGTGTGATATGAAAAAACAGCTGAATGGAGAAGGAAAGTGTATTTTAAATATAAAAGGCTGGTGCTACCAGTGATGTCCCAGTTTGTAAATAGGACAAATAATACTTCATAATCTCCACACAGCACTGGGACTAGTGGTGGATGACATGCTACAGCACTGTTGCCATGCTTAATGTATATAATAGCAAATGATACCAAAATTATCTCATGCCTACATGAATATGATAGCTAGATCAGTAGCCCAAAAGGTTTAGTAGTATTTTGGCACTGCAGTGTTGTGACACTTGTAAGAGAGGTATAATTGTGAAAAATTCAGTTAATCATACCTGACCCCTGGTTGTGGCAGTCTCAAACAGAAGTTGTTCTAGATACTAGTGTCAGACTACACATCACTGTATGCCTGTGCCAGAAGTTTAATCTCTATTTGTTAGTGGAAATGTGGCCCTAACAAAGTGCTTGGGGGTATTTAAAAAAAAAAAAAAGAGACCTGGCAATCTCGAAAACCCAAGAGGTGAAGATGGGAGCACATGGAAGAATGAAGTGGAGACATACAGTTACAAAGTGTTTGTATTTATTCCAGTTTTATTACTAGATAAAAAGTTGAGGCGGACAAATGTCTCCTTCCCTACAAAGAAATGTATTTTTACTTTGTACATTAGAATTGCTTTGATGTCACTTTGCTTTAGGGTCACTGCTTTAATGAGAAAAATAATAGGTCTCTTAGATCAGACACATGTCCATCTAGCTAACCATGTCCTTCACATGGACTAACACCAAACATTTCACAAGGCACTACCTGCAACAGAGGTGTTTGGGTCCCACTCAGCGTCTCAAAAACTAGCGTATACTTTCCTGAACAGTATATAATATTTTCCTTGGTTGAAAGGTTCATGATAAGAATCAGCTATGTTTTGGTTCTATTTTATTTATTCAGCAATGTACAGAGAGTCTTATTTTCCTCAGTGCAGCAGAAGTACACCAGCAAGAGGCAATTCCCTTGTTCAGAAACCCATGAGTCTCTCCACCTGCGATCCTGCACCTGAGGACCTCCGTCAATACTCCTTCTCAGGGCAGTGAGACCAATTGCTTCCTTCCCCTTACATTAGCATACCCCTAATGTGCCTCCCCATCTCCCCCTTCACCTTGTGGTCAAAACACCAGGCTCTGCAAATACAGAGCAAACCATCTGGGGAAACCATCCTGCTCTCCGGGAGCTATACCTTACTCACCGCTCCCAGTCAGACCAGTGTACAGTGTGATGCCTTTTATTATTTCAAACATTTTATTCATAAATAAGCTTAACTCTTTCTCTTTTCTACCATGTATGTAAGATGATGAATGCACCCCAGATTTTCTGTGAGGCCTGGATTTACTAAGAAATTAAATACAAAGGGACCCAACACCTATTGATGCAGCAATAGTATGAATGCCTCTCATGATGTTTGCTATTACAATGTCCACTCATACAGTAATAGCAAGTGTGCTTGGGGTGTTAATTTTTGGGTGAATTAACTCCATATGTTGGCTTTCAGTGATACGGGGCCCCAGTAGTTAGTCACATGTGGACACAGCCTGGGGTCCCTGCCAGTCCTGGCAAGCTGTACGTGTTTGCAGAACATCACTTAGATGTTGCCTGGGGCTGGAGGCAACGGTCTCCAAGAAGTTGCAGAACCGATCTGAGTGTTAAACATTAAAAGTCTCCATGTATTTTCCATTTGCAATGACAGAAAATAATCCATGTTCCTCCATGCTCAGAAATACCCAAGAGTTATGTCTTGCTACTACGGCACTCAGAAACACAGGTGTACATGACTTATGCATTAGCTTTGAAATATTTACACCTCACTGGGGAGCCAAATGGGGAAAGTGATCTGTGACCAATGCAGCACCATTCAACACTGCATGTGTGGGCACCCAGCATGATGAGAAATACTTCCAACAACCTGACAGTTGCCCGATGTGTTCAGGAGCATATATGCTAACAGATTATCCTCTTGCATGCCTTGTTTTGTACATACATAGAGTTGGAGGTTTCATCCCCTGTAAAGCGCTTGGTATTATTTCCAGTGAACAGAGGAGGAATTTATCTCTGAGAATAAGACATGTGATGCCTAGTTGATGAAGGCAAATTTTAACATTGACTGATCACATTAACATTCAGGCATTTCGAACCCTTGAGCCTAGATATTTGCTGCAGTGACTCAGAATTAATAGGCGCTTCTGTACATTTATCTATTTTGCATAAAAACCAGCCATTACTAACTCTTGTTATTAATGTTTACTTCCTGTTTTATTTTGCCTGCAGAATGCTTCAAATTTCTCAAGTGATTTCTATTTACGAATGTCAAGCTACCTCCTAAACATTGATTAATTTAACCTCAGACATGTGGCAGATCTAGACCGAGCACATCATCAAGTTGTGCCTAGGAAAGCTACAGCATTGGGTGGATCAAAATCCTAAACTAGCACTAACCTGGCACCGTCAGCTGTCTGCCACCTTCCCTGCTTTGAGGTGTACAGCAGGGTATGATCCTAGACGAGGACTGCTCTTGGTAAGACCCATGTTCTTACTGAGGGGAGCCAATCTCAGGTCAATCTCAGCCAATCTGCATTCAGGCCATTTGGCAAACAAGAAGAAATGGGCTACATTATTATGACCTTAACCCCTGACACCCTGATTGTCAGAGTTCATGAGGCATTTCTTTCCCTTGCCGCCTTCTGCGAAGTAATGTTTGAGGAGACATTAGGTTAAAAGTAACTAGTGAACAATTTATAACAGGCACCTGCATTAGGTTTCTATTATTTGCCTAAAGACTCCTAATAGTTTTCAATTTGAAAAGGAAATGGAGCAGGGGAAAGGAAATTGGGGAGCTGTGTCAGCATAGCGGCTGGGTCCTGGCTAACGCTGTGTTGACGTGGTGGGGACAGCCAGGAGAGTGGGAAGGGAATTCGCCATCTTTTATTTTCAAAAATTCTGCCAATTAATTAGTTATATTATAGAACAAAAATGTACCCATAAATGACTCACTGCCTTTGATCACAGATTCAGTCTAATGATCTGGTGAGGTAATGAGTCTTTCTCCTGCTCTGCTGAAAGCCCCAGCCCCCCCCCCCCCGCAAGGTCCAGCAGGCAGGGTCTCCTCTCAGAGCCAGGCAGGGGGGACCTCGACCCCACTAATGTTCATTTTTTCTGTATCAGTGATAGTCCAGACTTTCCCATCATAGCTGAGCTGTTGAAAAGAAAATGGGTTTTATTATGAGCCGTTTTCAGTTTGCTGACACCAGCGGTGGGATTCATTTCAGCTATTCTGGATAACTAGAGTTTAGATGTCTGTTCCTGAGCTAATTGCTGTAAACTCTCTTTATATTCAATGGAGAGGAACTTTCCTGGGAGGTGATTCATCTGGCCTGTTTTAGATATTTGCTTTTGGATAGTCTGAATTACACCTCAATATTGCCAGCTTCTCTTCGTGAACTGTGAAGACCTGTAGACAGCCACCAGAAGTACAGCTTTCTACACTGTAGACAGCTGCTTGTGGGAAGATTTCTCTTATTATAAGTAACCAAATACCATGTGCAAATCCAAACTCCCCAAATCATAATATGGCAAGCAGAGCAAATCTAGTGCTTTTAAAAATCTTTTTTTCCTGATGTTTAAACTTTTTGAGGTAAATTTTTCATTTTTTTCCCCACAACAATTAAGGATAATTGTATTAATGTTAATATATTCATGGATGGTCATATTGCCTTGAGCTGGGCTATTACACACATAAAGCAAACAATGTTGTCTTCCCTACATGATCTCCCAAAACATCAGTCCTGCAGCCACAACGCTTGCAATAGAAATGATTCAGAAAGATGCTGACAGAAGAGACAGTAAGCAAGAAAAAATATGAAAGTTTGCTCAGCAAATAAGTTGGATATGGAGAACTGGCTGACATCTTATGGACTATAGTTATGAGCTGTGCTTTTAAGTCAGTCATGGCCATAAACACAAACTGTCTACACCCATCTGCTTCGAGACACAGCTCTACCAATAAAACCAGAGAGTTTTGGCTAGTCTAGTCAATGTTTCCACTGACTTTAATAGAGTTACTCTCACTTCTGGTGTGCTACGATCATTAAGACCTTCCATAACGCAGAATTTGTAGCCCTGCATATTTATGTGTTGGAAAAGGAAAATCAAAATCACTAGGTAATTGCAAGAGGTGTTGACTGTTACATGCAATCAGAAAACTGCCTTTTGCTGACACGAAATCTGAATCACACCGGCTGTATATTGGAGAACTACTGTGAAATTCAGTGGGCTCAATTCACATTGAACAGGATGGAGTGTGCAACTGCTAATGCCAGCATACAACCGGGATCACACTTTGGCTTCTCAGCAGCTGGCGCAACATGTAGATAAACACCAGTCACTATGCAAGCGTCTGTTTTGCTGCATGTTTTAGACCCTGCTAGTGGTAATGAAATCTATCTTCTTTTTCAACATGACACCATGAAGACAACTCACTGCTTGGAATATATTCATTTTAAATGAGAAAAAATAATCAGAAAAATCAGGTTTGATTAATTAAAAAAATCCCACCTCTTTTATTGGGTTGGAGACAACTGACACAAAATCCTATGTGGTAAAAAGGAAAGCCAGAAATAATGATAGTGTAACATCAGCCCTAGTGAATAATTCATGGGGTACAATTTCACATTATTTTAAATGGTGCTGCTTCTCTCTCTGATAAGCAATAATTTTATGCTCTTTCTTTACCTTTTTTAACAAATCAGTCAAAAGGATTGTCTATTGTTATCTGCAAAAAAGTGTATTTGGAATAATTTTCAAGGCAGCTTAATAGAGCTCTGATCACAGAGGAGTTGTTTTTTTTTTAATACTCTCTACTTGTAGCTGAATAAGTTCAGGTTTCCATTTCAGGTTTGTTTAGGGAAGGAAAATTTCTTGATGCTACATAGCACTGACAAGTCCCGCATTATTTTCTGTTATCTTCTTCCCTGGCAGCTCTACCACATCCTTAGAACAGCTTTAATTTTGTACTAAGAGGTAGTCAAGACATGAAAGGGTAGTGATGCTGGAAAAACTGCCTGAAGGGACATGCTGTGGCCCGCCGCCCCAGGGCAGGTCCCTGAGCTGGTGCAGAGCCCTGCGGGGGACTGCACTGCCAGGCTGCGGGCTGTGCTTGCTGCCCTGGGTGTGGGCAATGGCCCACGCAAAATACTTCTGCAAAAGAGGTGCAGAGCTCTTCTTCCCGTCTCCCCTCTGAAAAAAAGCATGAAAAAGACACATTTCTCTGAACAGAAGTTGAAACAGTTGTCCGTGTTTGTTAATGCTTGCACAGGGGTAGGTCTACTATTAGAAGTGAGAGATGTTTACCCATGTCCGTCAGTCTGGGCTCCCTCCATTTGCCCCACAACTTGGCGATGCATCTACAATGCTCTCTTTTCTGAGGTTTCAAGAGGAGTGAAATCAAGACGCATGTGCGAGGAGGGAGCTGAGGATCGAGGGACTGGTGTGTGTGGCATGGCTGCCCTTCAGTTTCAATGTAGAATATGTGCTCCTGACACAGGGAGCTCTGCTGTCCCCAGCTCTGCAAGGAGCACAAAAGCGCACTCGCCACTCCAAAAAATATGAGTATGTAGCCATAAGAGAAGAATTGTGTACAGCAGGCATTAACAGTATGCACATAGCTATTAACAGTATGTGTTTTTCTGCCAGACATAAAGACTCTGCTGCAGCTCATTTTTTTCTCTCCCTTTTCTGCTATACCAGTGGTGGTAACTGTGATCATTTTAGTGACAAACGGGAGCTTGGGACTTCAGTGAGCACCTTGGCTGGATCCTGTAGCTTGCAACTGGGTGTCCTGAGGAGCAGCCCTGAGGTGGATGGGAGCGGCTGATGGGAAGAAGTGACTGACCAAAAGACTGGGAAGGAAGAAGTATGTTAAGGGCTTATGAAATGTAATAGCAGAAGTCGGAACAAAAGGCAAATAGATAGCTAGCAAATATTAGGAATAAAGAAATTGCTAGCAGTGAGGTTAAAGATATTTAGGGGTATAAATGGAACGTAGTCTTTGAAATGCTGGAGTTGCACAGGGATTTCTTTTCCTGACGTCAAACTGTGGGTTACGTGAAAGTGAATATATTGTATTTCTGTGGAAAGAGAGGGCGTAGAGGGAGCCTCTGAGAGCCTCGTATTTTCTTCCTTTATTAATGTGTTGGGTAATCCTGCCTCTGACTGAGCTGCCTAGGGAAGGCTATTCTCTGCAGTGCTCTTCATCTTCGTCAATGAATGAGCAGGGGCAGAGGCACAGTCCTCTCTACCCTGATCTCTGATCCCTGATCCCTCTGTGCAGGGTGTTGTCTGAGAGCAGCCGTGGCTCTCCTTTCACAGCCCGGCACGGTAAACTTCCCCCAATACCATGGGGTGTTTCTTTGTGAAGAAATTCCAAATTCAGTTCCTCTGGAAGAAAAATCCCTTTCTGACATAAGGCAGCATTGAACTGCTCAATCACATCGTCGGACGCCTGAAAAAGGACTCTTGTACTAATCCATTTTGCAAGATGTTCCTATGCAAGTCTTTCCAGTAAGTCTCATTCACAGGGAGGATTTCCCAGCCCAGAAAAGAATGGAGAGGAGATTGCCAAAGTGGAGGTGAATCAGGAAACAGGGAAGAAACTGCTGAGGGCTATAGAGGAGAGTGACCCAGCAGGAAAGAGTACAAAAATTAAATATGTAAACCTCTGTTAAATGACACCTATGAAAGTGGTATAAGTGCCTCCAAGTATCTGAAGGGTGATCTCTCCCCAAGGAGAGAGGTAGGTACTAAATGGACAATTTAGGGCATTATAACTGAGGACCTGGGGTGAAATCACAGAAAATAAAAGTCAGGCTGGATAACTGGTGAGAATTATTAACAATGAGATCTGTTTGTTAGACTAGGATGGTCTCCCAAGGTAGTGTTGAAAGCCCCATTGCTAATTGATTAATTTAAATCTAGACCAGAAAAAGCACTCGGGAACGTACCATGGGGAACAATCTTGTGCTTGCAGGGAAATGGATTGGATGACTTAGTGGTCTTTCCCCGTTCT
Organism: Nipponia nippon; assembly: GCF_047370975.1. NCBI lineage: Eukaryota > Metazoa > Chordata > Aves > Pelecaniformes > Threskiornithidae > Nipponia > Nipponia nippon. Next base: position 155,412,412 of record NW_028262290.1, on the reverse strand, counting down.
AATTTCTATGGTCCATTTCTCTCCTCCCCTTAGCGGATGGGAAAGATGAAATCCCATCAGCTTTGCTTCTGAGGAGTGTGGAAGGAGACAGTGCTGTGCTTGCAATCACCAGTGCCCTTTGCCTTCTCTTCCCTTTCCTTCTTCAGTGTGGGCTTTGGAAATCTGGAGGGGCAGATGGGACAGTCAGCCCAGGCCCCTGCATGCTTCATCCCCATACCAGATCCACAAGTTTTTTTTTTTTTAACCTAAATAGTCAGTGGCAGAATCAATGTTATTTGAGGGTCCTTTCCTTTCATGAGAGTTTGAACACTGTTTTTCTCCTCAGGAAAAGAGCTGTGTAGGGGCTTACAGATAATTACTAATTTTAAAGCAGGACTGAACTGCACTTTTCCTGCCAGGTTATACTGGTTTTGGCTGGGATAGAGTTAATTTTCTTCATAGTAGCTAGTATGGGTCTATGTGGTGGATTTGTGCTGGAAACAGTGTTGATAATACACGGATGTTTTCGTTATTGCTGAGCAGTGCTTACACAATGTCAAGGTCTTTTCTGCTTCTCACACCACTCCACCAACAAGGAGGCTGGAGGTGCACAAGAAGTTGGGAAGGGACACCGCCGGCACAGCTGACCCCAGCTGACCAAAGGGATATCTCACATGATGTCATGTTCAGCAATAAAACCAGGGGGAAGGTTGGCGGGCGGGCTGCTGCTCGGGGAGCAGCTGGGCATTGATCAGTTGGTGGTGAGAAATTGTTTTCATTTGCATCATTTGTCTTTCTTGGGTTTTATTTCTCTCTTTGTTATTTTCCTTTTCATTACAATTTTATTATTATTATATTTTATTTCAATTATTAACCTATTCTTATCTCAACCCATGAGTTTTCTCACTTTTACACTTCCAATTCCCTTCCTGCCATCCTGCTGGGGGGGGGGAGTGAGTGAGCAGCTGTGTGGTGCTTAGCTGCTGGCTGGGGTTAAGCCCTGACAGAGATCCTGAGTGGAGATGTCTGTTTTTCTCTAATAAATGCTACGCCACTAATATCTGAGCGTTAAGTAAATTGACAGTCTTATACGGTAGTGAGATCCCTAATTGCAGTGAGAAAGGATGAAATCCTGAACATGGATTTTGGCAGATAAGTACAGGAGGAACTTAATTTTTTTTCTCTTAAGTGTACTTGCATTTAAAAAGTCTTCCTATGCTTTTTACTAGGTCAGTAAAGTAAAAGCAATGGTTGATGCCACTAAGCCCTTATTCATCTGAGAAAATTCTGGTTTTAGGATGAGATGCACTCTTTGTATTGAGACTGGGACAATTTCCAGTTTCGCTTATCACAAAGCAGAATGAAACTCTGAACCTTCCAGCTCCTTGCTTCACATGCTTAGCGATGGAAACAGAAAGCAGGCATAGCAGGGAAGAAGACGTTTGCTGCTGGAGCTGCCCAGAAGGCACCAGTAAGAAGTGCTGGAGACACCTACAGCTTTTGCAGCAGGTGGAAAATGGGGGCTCAGTTCCCTTCCCAGGCTCGGTCATTCTCCCATGGGAGTGCCTAAAACTGCTGATATGAGAGGGGTGTTTTCCCCTGTTCTTGCTGAACCTGTGCTACCAAACAGCTGAGAGGACACAGTTAGGTTAGCCAATAACAGCAGTGAGGAGCTGTGGGATGTGCTGGTTGGGGTGCTCACCTCCAAAAGCGAAGCCCTGATTCTGTACTTGCTCCCAGCTGGTGCATGCATTTTATCTGATTTTTGTTTAGTGTAAAATATATAATCAGGCCTGGACAGATGACCTTGGACCTGTTTTTCCCCACTCTCTGGAAGTACAGCAGGCTACATGTCCCATCTCATATTTTCTGTTTCTAAGTAATGTATCTTGAGATATTTTCTGTTCCTTAGCACTGATTTAACAGAAAAGGTGAAGAAACACCCAACATTGCTCTTGTAGGGGGAGTGCTTGCAGTGGCATACCTAAGCCCATATTTCAAAAGAAGTGATGAACCTGGTGGAGCCACGGTTCTAACTGCAAAACCTCAGATGTCTTTTGACTGTGAATTTGGAAAACTAAATCTGTTGGGCTGCAGGGATCCTAGTCTGCCCATTATAGGTCCACATTACAAAATCCAGGAATAGACCTGCAGCTGTGGAAAAGAGATGCTCTTATGGAGTTCAAAATTATTTATAGAGAATCTGAAGATTCTTGGTTTAAGGTTTATAACCAGAGGAAAACAGATTTCTGAGAAAGAGTGCATGATACAGTTTCTAACTACATATCTATTTACCTATTTTAAAATATTTTGAGAAAACCTGTCATCTGGTGGTGATGTGTCAACCTGGGCACAGGTAAGAAGTGGGTAATATTTCCAAGAATTTCAAAAGATTTTCTGCCACATCCTTAAGAGCATCAGGCAACAGAAGGTGAAGAGACTTTATAAGATTTTCAAAAACATGTCAGCAGTTTGGGCACCCAGTTTCCATCTTGGGAATCTAGGCCTCATTGAAACCCTGAGTCTCACTGGGACCAGGCTTTTAGCATCCATCTAGCTATGCAAATGGGACCTGAGAGCGTAAATTACTCCTGTGAGTCTCTTCTTGAAGGGATCTGCCCTGGGCATTAATCTGTAAATTATTCACAGTTCCTCTAACTGGTTTGGCTACTTGAATCCCACCTGGGATGGAGCAGATTGATACTCTGCATAGGGCCTGAATTTTCTACTGTATTTTACTACTTTACAACTTTCCTATTTAAACTAAGGATCAGAAATCAATTGGCCATCAATATTCCTGATTGTACTTAGACGTCAGGCTTTATGAGTCTTAATATGACCATAAGGATCCATGGAGACGTATTGTCAACTTCACTTTTTTCTGTTATTCCACTTAGCAATTATTAAGATCCGTTCCATGAGATACGGATGATAATTTCCCATCTTTTATCACAGCATGAAATTGCTATTTAGGGCTCTTTTGTCCAGTTCATCTTTATTTCATACAAGATAACTGAGAAGAACTCCTAGTTTGCTTTTAACATCAAAATGATTGTCAGCCTAAAAAAAAAAGATAGAAGAAGAAAGAAAATTGAAGTGAGAAATCAACTCATAACCTTTTTCTATGAATGCCACGCTCCTGTGAAAAGGACTGAACTTTCTTAATGCTTCATTTTTAACAGAAAGCATGACAAAAAGTTCCTATCAGTATTTAAACTGCGAAGATTTGTCAAACACAGATGGGAAAATAGTGTTTAAATAGCGTTCTCATTTTATCCGTAATGATTATGGGAGGTTTTTTTGCAAAAAGGACCTCAGCAATAATACATCATCTCTGCACTGAGTGACAGGAATTTTTTACTGTGTCCAGTGATTTCAAATAGAGCACAAATTTATACCTGCATCTGTTCAGGGCTGGCAAAGGCAAACTCTGTCCGTAGTGTAAATAAACAGTGCAAATGCTGCCTGCCTTTAGATCGCAGCACTTGGTGTGCAGCTCACACCTCCACCTCCCCTCCTGCACTGCCCTGGGCTGGGGCCTCCTATCTCCCAGCTCCTGGGGACGGGCAGCACAGTCCATGCTCTTCTCCTTGATGACCTGTGTGCTGGTAAAGCTGTCTGCCCTGCCTGGTGACCCATGGTGGGACCATGCTCTTTGCCGAGCCCTGCAAGAGCTGCTTCACGCCAGCGGCTCCTCGGCCTCCTGTTATCCAATAATCCGTGACTTTGTACGTCAGGGATGGAGATATGTGGCAGTGCTCTGGTTTCACTTTTGTTGACCTGTGTTAGAAAATACTAGCTTGTTTGCTCTTGTTTTTTTCCAACTGTATCAACTGGCCTAGTAGCAGTAGTAGTAGTAGCAATAATAATAATAAAATAAATTATTTCCCCTGCAAACTTCTCAATAAAAAAGTATGGCAGACCAGTGGGTGAAAATAAGATGTCCCAATTGCACCTGAGAGACAGAGTCACACGAAGGGGGGGGGGAGCTGGTAGGTTACCTTAATGTGTGACAGCAAGAAACATTATGTCCAGTTATTGTTGTTGCACACCCTGAAATGAAATATTGGTTGATCCTGGCCAACAGCCAAACACCCACCCAGTCTCTTGCTCACTCCCCTCTCCTGTGGGACTGGGAGAAAATAGAAGGAAGGCAAGAAGATTCACAGATTGAGAAAATGATAGTTCATGCTTGCTTGGCAAGACAAATGCCATAAACCCAAACATCTCCCCCTTCTTTCCCCGAGCTTTTACTGCTGAGCACAATGTCATATGGTATGGAATATCCTCTTCATCAGCTGGGGACAGCGGTCCTGGTTATGTCCCCTCTCAGCCTCTTGCCCACCCTCTGCCTACTTGCTGGGGATGGGGATGGGAAGGAAAGAGAAACTCTTGACTATTTGCAAGCACTGTCCAGCGATAGCCAAAACATTGGTGTTATCAATCATCAACCGTGTTTTAGCTATAAACGCAAAACACTACGAGGAAAGTTGACTCCATCCATCACATGCCTGGATATGCATGTTCTGAGGTGATGGTTTATGTTTGACATGATGTTATCCAGACTGCCTTTTCCACAGGTGAACTAAAGTTCTTAATTTACCACATGAGAACCCATCATATCTTCAGAGAAGTCAGGACAACTACTGTGGATAGTCAGTAAGCAATAAAACTTAGGTCCCCATATTAATACTATGCTACAATAGCAGGTATACTTATTGTACTACTCGAAGATATTCTGTAGGAATGCGGCTTGCTTTACATGGAAGATTTGAATGCAATGTCTTACTTGTTGAATAATTTTTTCTAGAGTCAATCAAACAATTTTTGATAGAACAATCTTCTCTGAATGTGTTTCAACAAAATTAGAATGTGTTAGAGGACTGGCAGATTTCAAATACATTATAACTGGAGAACTATTAAATAATTTACTTCAACCTTTCCATCTTTTGAAACATTTAGTTCAGGATCTGTTATGTTAGTGTTTGAATTATTATTGTATTCAATTATTATATTACATCAGATAACATCACATCAGCTGGTATCCAGTGTGATAATTTGCTCCTACCTAGGTTATCTTGATGTCTATTAATCAAATGTTTTGAAAACTTACTTTCATAAAAATGCATCGACATTTTAACTTTTCATCACAATTCATATCTAAATACATTATTCTGACTGTTTTTCTGACTAGCAATTTATTACTGTGGAACATTCACAGTCAGTCAATAACATGATTTTCTAAATTTTTTTCTTTCTCCTACTTTGGAATTTGCCCTGAGTGCTACAGCATAAGTCAATTACAGTGCCCAAATGTAAGTCTCTGGTTTCCCGGGGAAACTGAAATGGCAGAAAAAATGTCAGAGTTCAGGAAAAGAAAACCAATCTAGCACACTTCTGTTTCGTCTGTAGAGATTTTGTATTATCTTAACAGCAGTTATCACAGAATCACATTTTGCTTTTTACCAGCTTTGTCTGAAAACTGTACAAGCACAGATAAACCTGTTTCTAGCCGGGATGACATTAAATTGAAATGAAGGTAAAAACAAATTAATTTTTGTCTGTTATAGTTGTGTATGGTACTAAATGCAACAGGACATTATCAGATTTGTTTTTGCTGATGTCATTAGTAAATTGCTTGCAGAGATCTAAGTGTTTTTCTGAGAAATTCTATGCTAAAACCACAGGTAATTAGTACATATTTGAGTGTTTCATGTGGAAAACCTGTCTGTGCCATATTTGAACAGGGTGTGTCAAGACCCTTGCTACCTCTGGGAATGATGATGGGGAACAGACCATAAATATACAACTTTAGTACAGAAAATAATGACACAAATGCCAAATGATTCGTCTTGCCATGGTTGGCAGATATTTGTGTACTGGAAGGAACTAAAATCTTCCTGGAAAATGTACCAAGATAAGGCTATTTCTAGCTTTGCATCTTCTGTGAACCACTTCATATCTGTGAATTTCTTTTCTAGGCTCCACAAAACCAGTAAAATATTGACAAATTGGATGGCTGACAGATTGAAGGAATTCATAAAAGGGAATTCAGAATTAAAAAAGAAGCCTTGAGGGAAATGGTTTGTGAACATAAAGTAAAATTATACTTTGTCTTAATGCTGACTAAGAAGAAATATGAAATACAAATGTGTAAAATCCCACTAAGGGCACAGGACTCATAAAAAAACCCAGTGGGAGGACACTTTCACCCCTTCCCCAAAGAAGAGAAGCAGACAGCCCCAACTGCCCAGCAAGGCTAGCAGGGGTCTGGACATGCCCCTTCCCTCCCCTAGCACTGCATGCACTCAGTAGCCACAGTTTTGGAAGTTATGATTCCTTTGGGTGACTTCTCTTCCCATATGGTGTGGGGTTTTAAACTGTCCTTCATATGCCTGCTTCTTTGGTCATATAGCAATGAGGCTGCATTGGCTCCATCACACTTTTTAAAGCAGGTCTAGGTCTGTGCTAAAGGATGCAGGGGCTGTACCTTGGTGAGGTAGGAATGAGATACAATTCTTACAGGGAAAATACACACTGAAAACTGAACAGGAACACTGAGCTGGGTACAGTGTTCCCTGAAAAAGTGGTTAGAGCAACAATTCTTGGCTCCTATAACCCAGCTTCTTATAAAAGGCATACTTAAACATTCTTCCTTGTGGTCCTCCTGCTTGGAAAGAGATCCTCTAAATAAATTACAGCACTTTGTTTAAATCTGATGAATGCCACAGTCAAGAAATCTGACTATGACATGGCAGCTGGTATGTTGGGTCTAGTGTGCGTCTTTCACATCCCAAAGTCAATCACATTCTCCCTTTTATTTTTCTTGGTACTGAATATGTATCCTGTGGTCTATAGGACTTGTCTACCATGTTTTGTGTTTGTACAGCACTGTGTCTGTGCAGCAGTTAAAAAATGGAAGACTCATCTGTTATTCCAGATCCTAAAGTAATATAAAAAATAACTAATCAAAACATATTAAGCAAAATAATAACAAATTTAGCTGAGGAACAGTTCAGTTTGAACCAGAGGTCTAAAAGACTTTTAGGTCAATTTCTCTGCTTCTAATTTCAGGAGAAGATTGCTCACTCTTTTCACATCAGAAAGGAGAATAAGTTACTCTCCACAGAACTCTTAGCTGTATTTAGGTTCTGTGGTTGGAAAAGATCCAACATATAATCCTGTCTCCATCCTGCTGCCTTGCAATATTCACAAATGTCCCTATTGAATCTAGCTAATGTAATTGTTGAAAGGAAGGAGTAAGACAAGCTTGGATGAATTATACATGCTTTTCCCCTCTGAGCTTATCCTCTCATTTCTAAACTCAATCCACTGCTCCACGCATCTGAGTGAGAATGAAGTTTATGGCAGCATCTCCACTGCTGATATCCTCATAAATATTGAGGTACCCCAACTGAGGTATGCTCACAAAGAAAGACAGACCGCCTATGCAACAGTTTCATCAAAGGGCTAAAGATTTCTGTATAGTATATGTGTCCATCAGTTAAATCTTAACAGGGGTCACTATAAAATTTTGGCCCTGCTGGTAAGTGCAAGTATTTCCCACAGTTAGAGCAGAGCAGAATTAAAACTGTGCATGTTCTTGGTTTTGTTTCTTTTGATTGGAAAGGAAATGATCTGATATTTGATTTTATTGTCAGTCTAAAACAAGGTTTATGGTAGCCTTGTACAACAAGAACTCAATGTTTCCATATCTAAAAAAGAATTAATAAATAATACAACTTTTTAGTGATAACTAAATCTACTCCATCTATTAGGAAATGCAAAATCAGGCACGTCTGTATTTTGTCCTATAAACAAAGCATTGTGGGGGCATATTTATGAATATACCTTTACCTCCATTGCCAGTATTTTTTGTGTGAACTCACTTGAGGTGTAAATATTTAATGCTTCTTTTCTCTGCATTACTATTTATTTTTCTGTGTGGGAGGAAAGGCATCCTTCAATACTGTGGACCAGGTAAATAATGTATTACTTAGTCCTGAAAAATGCCAGAGGAAAATAAATGAGAGCATATCTTACCTTTGGTCATAACAATGCCTGCAAGAGTTTTGTGGCGTGCATGCATGGAAGTGAAATTATCTGTCAGCTCCTGGAACTTCTGTGCAACCATTTGGTATACGGAGTCCGCAAAATCCTGAAAGACACAGTCAGAAAGAATTTTTTCACTTTCTTTGATTGAGGCACCTGGGCGTTTCTGCAGATTAGTCACCTGCTGTCTCTGCTGAGAGGTCCCTTTTAGAATTAGACACCACCTACCTGAGCAAAGATAAAAGGAGTATCTCTCTGTCGACTACCCACATCACCCTCAGAAATGGCCAAATTAACTGAATTAAAGCTAGAGACCCGTATTGACTAGGATTAGTGGTAAAGGGAGAAGATTTCAAGGTTGGCTTTTTTTCAGCCTCCTAGACGTTGGTCCAGGATCAGTTCATAGGAAATTTGTTGGTCCTTAAAGCATTTTGTTGTAGTGAGCTGAAGAGGTGGATATGTGTCCCACCAAACCACTTATTTCCATGAGCCCACTGAAAATTTCCATTAGCCCACTGAAGCCTGAGCGCTGAGCTGAGGCCTGGGTTATAGCTAAGGACCATCTATTTCTGCAGTCAAGGTGAGTTTTTAATGACTCACAGCTACTGAGGTAAAACAATCAGCTCAGAAATTGGGCTATGCTTACTGCTGTCAGAAGAGCACCATGTCTTGCTTCCACCTCGACAGCCACTGGGAGGAAGGGAAGGGGAACATCTGGTCGCACATCCTACCAAAGATGTTGCTTGCACAAGTTCACTGGTGTGCAGTAGTGCTGAGGTCTCCTCCTGAGCATGGCAGCTTTGTTGAAAGGTCAAATTTTTCTATGGACTGGGCTCTAGAGACTGTGTGGTCTGAACCCTCAGGTCTGAGTGAGTCCGGTCACCAGGGAGAGCCTTAGGAAGCCGGTTACTGAAGCCAAGCAGGGTAAAAGGTCTAAAAAGTGAATTCTGCAGACTGCGTATGGATGAATGTGAACCTAAACCAGCTCTGGTGCTCCTCAGAACACCACTACTTGGACCGTTTCCCTGCTGCACCATGTAGTATCTTTTAATTTACTTAATCTCTGCAGTTTGGCACAGACCCTTTCAAGCATACATTATAGATAAGTCAGAAGAATGTTGTTTGTGAGTATGAGTTGTTCTTAAAGTGCTTTGCAAGTCTGAACATAAAAAAGTAAGATCCAAAGGGGCTTGGTTTTTTTTTTTGAGACATATGATTTCTTGTGGGAAACCAAGCTGTACCTACTAATCCTTCCAGAAGCAGTTCCTGGGGGCTGGAGCTTACTCTGGGGTCCTGACAGGAGGCCTCCTGGCATCCTGCAATCTGGTTGTGCCTTTGTTAGGAAAAGAAGCTCAACCAAGCAACAATTCCAGTTTTTCTCCTGGTGTTGGGCTAAGCTACCTGGCAGCAGGTCCTGGTAAAACCGGCTCCCTTGAATTCACCTGGTTTCTTTAAGTGGGCTCATGGCACACATGGAAGAGAGGCTGAGTCTGATATTTAGCCTCCCTCACCCTGAAAGATCCACAGCCGTGCAGAAGTAAGGAAATGTATTTAACAAGATCATATCCATTCTTTTTCTCCCAAAACTGTTAATGGTGATGAAAACATGTTAGTGAAAACACAATATTTTAAATCGGGAGAACACAGCTATTTTTCAGAGGAAAGCAGATTCTAATTCCCAAATATTACCAGTAATACTACTGCCACTGAGAGCCTCTGCAGGCTGTACACCATATGTTTCTACAGTTTGTTGCAGAAAGTCAGCTTAATTTTTAAACTTTATTATAGCAAATATAAAAAAATCTAATTAAATAAAACATAACAACAATTGGGCAACCCCCTTTTCATAAAACCTGGAATATTTTTTCCATGTACAATCCTTGTAAGTGACTGCAATTTGATCAAATACATAGAGGATAGGATTTCTTTGACACAATAATTTTTCTTTGTTTTGCTAAATGGAGCTTTCCAAGGTATTGCTCTGAGAACAAACCATTTTTTCCCAAAAAGACAGTTTAATACACCATGGAATAAAATATGCTGGCTTGTTACAAAAGAAAGAGAGAGGCATATAAACCCTTTCTGGGAGATGCATGCAAAATTCTACACTAGAATTAGATGAAAACTAAGAAAAATTATCAAGAACAGCTTGACAGTTCGACAGTTCTTAAATGGAATTTCACTTCGACTGCATTTATACCTCTTCTAATCTAATTGTCCACAACCACCATGTGAGCAAGATATTGCTCGTACAGTGCTTCTGAAGGATGAATTTTGGGTCAATTCTCATTTGTCAAGCATCAAGGCACCCTTGTGATATAAATGCAATTATAGTCGCTTTACAGATGAATGAGTGAAGGCACTAAAAGGGTGAGGGACTGGTCCAGGGGAATACCATGGAGCTGGGCACAGCCAGGTGTTCTGATTTCCTGATGCTCTGGTTAAGAGCTCAGGGCTGGAATACCGCCTGTCTTTCATAATACGAAAGTTTGTTTCTAAACTTGTTTTCCCTGCTGAAGAGTGACTTCATCCATAACGGAAAACTAAAGTGTATTTGCAGGACTGATATAACTGGGCCCCATATGGTGGACTGAAAATCTGATCAGCTTTATTTAGACTAGAAAGAAAGAAAAAAAAAATAGTATCTCAACAAAACTTTTGGCACCATCATTTAAAAAAAGAATCAAATCATAAATTTCATCTCCTGCAGTACTGCAGTCCAATCCATGCCTGCATTTCTAGCATACCCTCCAAATCTGCATCCCAGGGCATTTTGCGCTCATTAAGAGTTAATTAGCTTAGAGGCACATACAATTCCTGAAAGAATAATTTTAAAAATGCTAAATAGAACAAATAACTTTTAACTTTGGATTTAGAAATCCCCACAGTCAGAGCTTTCTTTACTTCATTTGGCAGTAGGTTCCAAAGCCAGAGAGCAAAGAGGCTCACTAAAGGCAAAATAACGACATGACTTTAGATAACATTTAGGGACGATAAGGAATTCGGCATTCTCTGATCTCAAGGAGTGACCTGGGACATTAAAGAACAGCAAATCCATTAAAAGTGAAGCCTCTTAGCTAAAATAAGTCAGGCGAATATTTTTCATCTTGAATCCATTGCCTGAAAGGATGCCAGTGAAATTAATAGAAGCAAAGGAGTGACATACATGAATACATGTAGGATGCAGGAAAAACAACCAGAAAAATAGTGTCTAAGCTCAGAGGTCATTTACAGGCTATCCTATTGCCCTAAGTTTCCAAATGAATATTCTAAAGTAAAATGGAAAGGAGGAAAAGGAGCAGTCTATTTTTGCAGGTGGGGAAAAATAAGAAGTCAAGAGATGCACGGCTCAGCCCTGGAAGAGATTTGATACCCTGAGCATTGATCCTTGTAGTGCAGCTTTAATTTCAGGGCCTTGAATACTCTGGCCCTGAAAGCTGGCCCAGTGGCAGAGCTGGGTGTGGTGTTAGGTTCCTGATCTATACCCATACGTTGCAAGAAGTGTAGCACACTGCCTTCCCCTCTAACACACACCAGAGCAGCTGTTTGGCTTGACCCAGTCATGTGCAATGAAATCTGTGACAGCATGTCTGCCTATTTAGAGCCTTCAGACTGGTTCTCAATGTTTCTGTGAAACCAAAACTGGTTACAAACATATCTAATGCATCCAGGACAGATAGGGTGGAGATAAGAGTTGGTACATTTACCCCTGCTCAGTTTATAATGAGAGATTTCATTCCAGAGATTTTCTTGCTTTACTTTTAAGCAATAATCCTAGGATACTAAAAGATACATATCCAGATGATCATTACTGATAGGTTATAGACCAGCAAAATCCAACTATTGATGGCTATTGCGAGCCTGGTTCAACTTTTAGGATACAGGCTAGACTATGTTATCTGCCATCAGAAATAACTTAAAAACCATACACAAAAGGAACCATTCTTTTGTTATTCTCTACTTTCAAAACAATTAATCTCAGAGAAAAGTTGTGTTTGGTGATACCACAGTTCCTACTGCCAGATACGACTGAAAATAAAACACTCCATCTGGAGTCAATACAAGAGCCAAATACATCTTGGCAGCTTCTGAACAACTATCAGGTTGGTAGTAGAAAAAGGGAAAATCTCAGAAGATGAGGGAAAAAGAAGAGTAGAAACTTTCCTTGTGAAAGAGAAATTCAGTGCAATTAATAGAGGTGCATGCACTGATCACGCAACGGCAGAGAAATGGCAGCTTGGGGCAGGGGGACAGGGCAGAAGAAAATAAAATGATACAGACAGTCAGAACTCCGAAAATTTTTACCAAGACACATGGGAGAATAAATGCTCAAATGCCGCTTGAATGCTGGACATAGGAAGGACTTATGCTTAGGGGTTTAATCCCCTTGGAAAACTGGGGTCTGATACAAAACACACTGAAGCCAGTGGAAGTATGCCTGACTCTAAGATGCACCAGGTAAGGCTCAAGAGGCAAGGATGGGAGTTCAAGCATGCCCATGCCCTGGCCAGGCAGGGTGAGTTTGGCCATGCCAGCTTTGGGTGAGTGTTGGGAGGAAAAACAACTCTGGGGAAGAACTGACCTTCTGGGTGCCAAGTTTCTTTCAAATCCCCTGCTTTGGTTTGCCTGCTATCAAAATCTTACCTTTCATAGATCCTCACATAGATTGTTCTGTACAAACAATGTTTGTCTCAGAGCCAATTTCTTTGAGATCAAAACTTTACTTGGTCTTGTTAATACAGTGAATGGTATAAGTAATGCAAAAAAGACTGCTAGATCCACATCGAGGGGCAAATCTGCTCTCGGTTGCACTCAAACCATGCACATTGCCTAAAAGCCTACTGTCACTGGTGGAGGCAACAGTTTCTTGTTCAGGTACCTGGCAGAAGAAAGAAAACATAATGCTAAACTGTTCATTGTGAAAAAAGACTTTGAGATCCTGCAGTACTTAATGAGCTATATTTTAACATATACAAGGAGGCTGGAAAAATGAAAAACAGATGTCATTACTATTAAAACTGCATTGTGTTGTCTGAAGTATTAATCTGTCCTTGATTACCATATCAAATTACTTGTGTTATTCACAAAGGAAAATCAAACTTTAGATCATACCGTTACAGAACCAAAAACTTTTAATCATTTCTCAGCACTAATATTTCAAATGGTATAAATAATTAAATGTGTTCAAGTTTGCAATGGGAGTCTTCAGGGTAAAACTGACATTCAACAGGAGTAGTAAGGATATTAAAATCAATAGATTATAAAGGAGAAAGCCTTTAGTAAACATTTTCTATTGAAATCCTGTCTTAGGGTTTATAGGGTTGAAATATCAAAAAGGTTAGATTTGCATATGGATGGGAAGAAATATTCCACTATACAGATATCACTAGGGTTCTGTTTCTCCTGTCTCCCAAGTACTTTATTTTCCAGCAAATCACTGACATTTGGGGGGTAAATGTTGAACACGATGAATGGGGATCAGGTTGAATTAAGTTCACAACTCCCTTCACAGATAAAAGGAGATGCACACCTAGTTTTTTTTACTAGCCCAGGGGGAACACACACTCGTTGACAGCGGGAGTTTGTATTTTTTCCTGCAGAGAACTCTCGCTGTCTAAACAGGAGGGGAGGAAAACACAGCACAGAGAATATCGGTCCTGAAGCACTGCTTCTGGTCAGGGTGTGCAGCAAATTGCTACACAACACATTTTCCCAGGCTTGTAAATAAGTTTGTTGTAGCTAGTTGGAGATTCATTGCTAAGTGATTGTACCCTCGAGACAATGAATTAGTCAGGCTCTTCCCAGGTACTACATCATCTTCAAGATGCAACCTTGAGAAGAGAAATAGCTGAGGGTCATGGGCTGCCCTCCGCCATCAGTCTTCTAGCATCAATTTAACGCCAGGAGCTCCGCCAGCACGGTGGAAAGGGCTGAAGGAGGACCTAGAAGAATGGACAGGCAGGGGCGACCTGTGGAAGGAAGGAGGGCAGCAGGTCATGGGCAGAAGGTTGCAGGCTGGGTTCATTCTTTGCCCTGCTTCCTGGCAGCCTCAGTGCAAACCATTTGCTTTCCATGAGTCCCACTTCTCCAGAGGTAAAAGACGGTTTTTACCCACCTCTCAAGGGAACTGTGAGGCAAACGGCACTGATGGCAGTGAGACTCTCCAAGCAGGGTCATGCAAGGGCTTCTGCAGCCAGACTGGAGGCTGCAGTCCACAGCCCCTCATAACTCAGCCTTCCTTCAGCATGCACAGGCATTTACAGAGTATTACTCAAAGAACAAGGCACTGACAGGGAATTCATTGTGGTTCTTTCCTTGATATGTGCAGTAATTATTTCTCTCTGATCATAACTCCTACAGTATTGATCATTATGTCTGCTTTTGACTTATCCCTCAAGGCCAGCATATATGGGCTTTGTTTTATCTTAGATGGACGTGGTTTTAATTTGTCTGGTTGTATGTTTTCATTTCAGCTGACCGCGTTCGTATATCCTGTGTACAGACTGATTCAGAGGGGTCTTCTCGTTCATGGTTCTCAGAGGGGATTGGGTGTGTGCTGCTCAGGCAGTAGCTGGGTACACTTTCCCACACTGAGCTTCTAATGAAAACTCCAATAACACACTTCTGACACTGAATATTCTCACAGTTTTCTAATCAAGATTGATGGGGAAGATCAACTGTTCCTATTGATTCAGTCAAAAGAATCACTTTCAACACCCGCCCCCCCCCAATCTGTTCATAGTCCTATTACCAATGTTTTAGCTATGATATAATGCTGAGCTACCACAATGAATTCCTTACTTTTGTAATCATCAAATGTCCTGAATTTGCTCTGCATTCATGAAGGTTCCTCAGTGGCTCGGCTGACCTCGGCTGACTTGGCTGACTCACCCGGACTGTGCAATGGGCTCCTGGGCTCAGAGTCATTATTTGCTGGCTGCTTCCCTCTCCTCCCCTCACCCTGGCTGGAGGCTGGTTGCTCTGCTAATTTCCCAGGCCCCACAAACGTATTTGCCTCCACACCATTGCTTATATCATTAGTGATTGTTTACTAAATATCAGCACTGTGCTGGCTGCTGTATGAGGCAGAGTTTGAAGATTGTCTCTGTGTGGCAGACGAAAGAATGACAAAATGCCCCAAAAGACCCCAGAATGAGAGTCAGAATAGAAAACTCCTTCTTCCACCCATTTGTTTTTTGGGTTTCCCAGTAAACCTATGGCTTTATGAAAATGATAGCCACCCTCTGCCCTGGGGTTGGGAGGATACAGCATGCATGGAGAAATTAAGATGAGACAAAGGTAGAATGGGAGGGTCAGTTATGGTCTGTCTTTGGTGAACCTCAGCACTTTTATGCCTGGGAGGTTTCCCAATGACTTCTTTGGGTGTTAGATTCGACCCTGTTCTAATGAATGTGAGGTCTGCTAAAAACCATTTTATCAGATTTTGAAGAATTGTTCACATATCCAGCATATGCTCCAGCAATGATTAAAGACTGCAGTAGGCTTCTCACTTTTGATGTTTCTTGAGTGGCTAAAGGCAAGCTAAAAGTCCTTCACTGTGTCTGAAACTTTTTTACTAGGGAACCCAAAATTCTCCCAGTAAACTTTGTTTTAAATCCTTACAGTGAGATTTTCAGTCATGAATGGCAAAGAGGTACTGTGCCACTGTTCGCAGAATTTTTTCTTCAAATTTTTTCACACAAATATCACGTTTGAAATGGGGGGGACACACCAAATTTTATTCGGGCATTTGGGGAGGGATGGACAAATTTAGAAACTGATAGCTATGATGTGAGTTCTGCTACAATAAAAAAGCTTCTGAATTTGCACATAGGCACTACTATGTGATCCCGTAAATGAGATTAATCAATGTTAAATATCTCAAAAGAAATTTGTAGCAACAGTAGGAAGTACAAAGATCAAACAGGAATTTATTCTAAGAGCTCAGTGAAAAAAAATGGTCTGTCTTCTCAATATATCCCTTGACTACAGGGAATCAATCAAACTTAATATAATGTATCTTTTTATTTGTTTCAGAAACCCCTGGAGTGACTGAAAGAAAATAGAACACATAAAATAAGCATACTATTGAAAAAGGAAATGCTGTCAAATCCAAATGCCCCAGCTCCTCCAAAAAGTACGATTTTCTATTTAGTAGGAAAACATTTTGTATGTAGGTTTAATTAGAATCTTTAAATTCACATTAGTGTGTTAATGTTAGGATGCTAACAGATGAGCCCCTCTATTTGAGGTTGATTCATTGCTGTCTGCATTCATCTTGCTCTAAAAAGATGCTACCAATAAGTACCATTTCAATGAATTTAGAGGAAACAAGCTTTTCCACCAACATGAACAGTTGTTCCCTAAAGGAGGCCATGCTAAGTTTCCAGCTTTGCTTCTTCTGAGTACAGCTCTGCATTTATCGCTCTGGTAATGAAGAATGTCCATACCAATTTTGCAGAATCATTCTTGAAGTCAATACTGCACCTGCTAACAAATGCCAGAAAGGAGGGGTTGTTTGTTTGCCTTTTTTCTTTTCTTTTACTGATCCTTAACCCAAAAGCTTTCTTCCTACAGAGGCACACATAAGGTTGGCTGCAAGTGCTGAATAATTCAAAACAAAGAAGTAGTGTTCGCTTTGCAGCCTTGTGCCTGCTTTAGGACAAGCCTCAGGTGTCAAGCTGTTGTACACTATAGATATTAAATTAGCATGAATGGGTTTTGTTTAACTAGATAAAAGCTCTATAAAGCCACCAGTGCCTAGGAATGGCTAACTCTGTAAAAAGGCTTTTATGCTCTCTATAAAATCCTAGATTTTAGACTCATATTATGAGCTGTCTCTCTTTAATAAAACCAGTGCTTTGTCTGAGAAATGTCCTTCCAGTTTTCTATTTCCTCACTTTATCTTTCTTAGGTGCATTAAAACGAATATCCTTTAGAAACTAACGGTGGCAAAACCCTCATCACATACAATACTCTTGGCTGTTCGAGGTCCACTCTCTTCCCAAAGCCTAACCAGTTAGCAGCTCTTGGGTAAATGTTCAAAGCAGGGGGAGAACAGTGCTTGCTCAAATCTCTTGAGCATCACTTTGAAAATCTACGCCTGTGTGTTTATGGTTCTCATTAAGGGCCTGCGCTATTAAGAGCCTTCCCCATCACACATATGCTTTGTTAGATAAAGCAGGGTGCAGGCAGTGTCCAAAACAAATTTAATCTATTCTGAACTGCTGATCCCAGCAAGGCACTGCACAATGCAACTTTCTGAATCACTGCAGAGCAAGGCATATAATACACTGCGTGGCAATTACTATACAGACATTGGAATTTTTCCTTTCTTGTTGTTAAAGATCTTGCTGTCATTTGCTGTAATGATTCTTGAAATCCGGCTGTAACCTTGCTAACAACCTTTCCCTTGGCTGAGAGGGGTGGTAAGGCAATCTACATTTCATGTTACCTCACCCTTCTCTGGGCTTCTCCTCAAATGTGTAATTAGCAGGGACAGTTCTCATCATCTACGGTGGCTTTGTGCCAGGAGAGGCAGAACTGTGACTTCTGCTGAATCCCAGTTGCCACTCAGGCACCCAACAGAGCCATTTGGGACTGGTGTGTGCCTGGGGCCAGGGCTAAAACTAGTCCTTCCCTGACTTACTGTCCCTTGCTGGACAAACACAAGTAATTAATATAACATTGCTGAAAGTGAGAAAGAGTTTTACTGTTTTATATTTGCTGAGAACCTGTGTCTGAAGCTAAAAATTCACCATGACTTTAAACCCATGCTCTAAAAAACAAATACCACTTCCCCATCACCCTCCCCTCCATCTCCAGTCAATAAACTCCTACACAAGTGTCCACACCTTGAACCAGGGAATGGCCTTTTTAAACCCTGTGACAACACTTCTGGGCAAAAACCATTGCCTCAGCAAACTTGTCTTTAAGCAAGAGCCCAGGAAAGGACTGAGCGTGAGGCCAGGAGACTGTGGAGTGGCACTGTGTGGGCTGCTCTCCATGGGATGACCTTCCCTTGGGACCATACCTGTGCGAGGGGTGGAAAGGGTCTGCCTGTGGATGAGTGCAATGCAGCTTTCACTTACAGCTCGGGTTTCTTACTGCAAATAAAATCTTTAAGAGAACTTCCTCATCATCAGAGAGTTGCTTTGAGTGATTTATTCACTGTGGGCAATAAAAGAAGAGGTTCTTGGGGGAAAAAAAGACAAATAATAAATGGATAAACCCAGTAATTAAATTCAAAACCAATTATTTCTATTTATTTAACTATTTACACAGAAATCTCAAAGAAGGTTACCTACAAATCGACCAAACCCTAAAAAATTCCTGTCAGATAGGTAAGTATATTTATTCCTATATAATTGATGATTAAATTGAGAGACAAACAGCTTTAATATTTTGCTTATGTAAGCCAGTGTCAAAGACAAGAAATAGAATGTGGAATTCTTCTCTTACAGCAAAAAAAAAAAAAGCGTAATACAAATATGAATAGATTTCTTTTATCAGCACACCATAGCTCTGGAAGGGTACCTCTAAGAATCTCTAAGGTGTCTGGCATGACACGTCTGGGCTTCCATGTACAGCCGTGGAGTAAGAAAGAATCTCCCAAAATTCAAACAGCAATTCCAGAGAGAAAAGAGGAATAACCAGTTTCATACCCAGCTCTCAGAATATATAAAACTGCGTCACCAATCTGTGTTTTTAAGGTAATCGCTGGATATTAGCTCCCTTGCGAAGATGCACATAACCTAAAGGGCACTCCAGTAAATTACACCCAGCATGTGCCTCTCTCCTGCTCACAGGGCTCCTCAGCAAGGAGAAGCTGGGCCACAAGCCTTGTGCTTCTCTTTTCAGTCTACAAAACTGTCCTGCCAAAACCTGGGGGAGGTTGCAGCACACAAGGGCTACACAAAATTCTTGGACTCAAGAGCTGACTAATATGGACAGCAAGGTAAAACATGCTGCTTGGAGCCCCTGAAAAGGATAAAAGCAGAAAAGTGAAGGATTTCAAGGCTGTCTGCCGTTGCACCTTTGTCTTCTTGTCTTTCTTCATCCCTTCTCCTCCCGTGATTATGTGTTTAACCATTTCCCCCACCTCTTCTGTCAAGTGAATCTGTGCTTAGCCTCACAGAAGTATTGTCTAGGTGGTCTGGAAACCCAGACAAACTATTATACAAATCGAAGTCTGTCCAGTTTCTGATAACACCAAAACTAATTTATTTTTTGTTTATACTCCACTACCTTTGACAAAGCTTCCTCTAGAGATTTATATCTCCATCCTTACTGCCTTCCAACTGTTTGTCAATTTTTTTGTTTTGCAACTGACAAAAGGAAAAAAAAAATCTGACATCAACCTTGGAAGAGGTACAGAGTGCAGAAGTTTTTTTTTTCAGATGTGATAAAATCTTGCCTAAAACCATGTCCAACCTTTTCAGTAGAAAGTCCAGATGGCTTTGCAGCCTGTACAACAGACTTTATTCACTGATGCTTCTCTAAGTGTCAGCAGGGTGTTGTCTTCCAGAACTAGTAAATGTGCAGTGAAAGGCAGCTCGGAGGGGAGAAATAAACACAAACAAAAAACCCCCTCACTTAAACCCCCCTGCCTCCCCCCAAAAATCAAATTAATCTGAGAATTTCTACATGCATCTGACTGAAAATTCCCCCTGGGTGGAGAAAGGCTTTGCAAACAACTGGAGGTGTAACGGATGGGGTAGCAGTTCAGACGGCTCCAGGCTGAGTAGTGATTTACGCACTCACTGCCAACTCTAGGTTGCCCTTGCCTGCATTGCAAATATTTCAACTACAGGATCAGGACCCTTCCCAAGTCTGTATATAGGCTTCAAGCTGCAGCATCTCTTAATGTTGTTTTCACTATGGTCAAATTAGCACAAAGAAGCATTTATGAGTCGGACAGACAGGCAGGGAAGGGGGTGGGTGAAGGCTCAGGCATTTGGGCTGAGTTTCTGCCCCTGTGCCTGGATCCCCTGCAGCCTGATGCCAGGTGTGCCCTCAGCCCCTGCCTCAGTTTCCAATCTGTAAAACAGGAACATTTTGGTGAAGCCATGCATGTGACTTCTTTGATATAGGTGGGGTCAAAGTACTGCTTTACTTCAATTTATGGCCAGGCTTACCATGGGATTAGCACTGCCCTGCCCATCCCTCCACTCTGCATAGCGCCTAGCTTTAGACCTAGGCAATATGGGAGGACAAGCAGTAAAACAGCTCTGCTATGGCCAGCACTGGCCCTGCAACTGTACCGAGCCCTGACTGCAGCCAGATCCTGCACTCAGCAACACGAGCGTGGAGGGAGTTTGCCTGGTCCACACCAGGAGAAAAACTGCCTGCTCTTGGTGCCAATTCTGAGTCCTCCAAGGGAGTCTGGAAGAGAGAAAAGCTCCAACCAATATGAAGCTCATGCAGCTATCGCCATTTTAACCACCATCCGTGTGATACTAGTGGCAGTGGTTAATACTCAGTCACCTCGTTAGTATTCCCGATTCTGTTATAATTGTGTAGCCTTGCGGTTGGCAGCGCTCTTGCTCCACGTCTCTGCAGAGTTTATCCCAACACAGGCGTGCACCAGGACCAGAGAGCCTCGGTACAACTGCAAGGCAAATAATAAGTGATAGCAACAGTGGGGAAATTCTCAGAAGAGAAGAAAAAAAAAGGGGGGTGTGTGGAAGAAAAGAAAAAAAAAAAAAGAAAAGTAAAAAACCAAGAAAGCTGGTGCACACAAAGCCTTTCCAGCATGTCTCTGGTTTTGTTTCTCATTGACACAGTACTCTCATTTTGAGATGACAGCTGCGGTCCAGACTTTGTCAGGTAATTAATCTGGATAGTTCATTTTCACAGGTGAGTAGCAGGTTGGCAAAGTCTCCTCTAGCAGTGGTTTGTGTTTTTTTTTTTTCTTTTCAGAGCAGCATGGGCATGAAAGTGTGTGTGTGAACATGTGCACAAAACACACTCTCAGACCTGGCCAGCCATTTGTTCCTTCCTCACCGCAGGGCTATACGCTGCAAGTAGATGCTGTGTTTTGGAGGGTGAATGCAAGGAAACCTCAGAGAGGAATTTAAAAACATCAGACTTGCTCTCATTGATTACAACCGACAAAACATTAAAACCGCTAAGTTACCTTGCCAAGGTTGAGCACCACTGGTCTGACTCACACAACTTCTGTGTGTTTAGAAATGAAACTGATTAAAAAAAAGAAAAAGAGAAAGGAAGAGAGAGAAAGAAAAGCCATCATGTCTCTTGGCGGGGAAATGGGGGGTGATCTACTGCATTTTAACATTTGATTAGTCGTGAAGTAATGCAATAATAATAATAATAATATTTTGCCCATACAGCAGTGACAGCTGAAATGAGCACATTTTCTTTTTCACGATGCAGACAGTGCTCAGCAAGGTCATCGAGCTGGGAAACGTGATTCTATGGTTCTTGTGTCAAAGTGCCAAAATATCCTTTCACCGAAGCTGTACACCTTCAAGCCATCCCTGAGCTGCACAGAGCCATTTTCTTCTGTTTGATTGTTTCTCGTCACTTCCACATTGTGCCCCAAGATATCTATCTTGACAAATGGCTGGGTAATACATGGCTGGGCAACACAATTGTACCTCAGAGTCTCTGTCCTCCACAGCCAACACAGGCTTTCTTTATTTCTTCTTCCTTATATTCCTTCTTCCTTATATTCCTTCTTCCTTATATTCCTTCCTCCTTATATCTCTTCTTCCTTCTTCTTATAATCCAGTATGTTCTTAAAACCTAATCTGCATATTAGTCTGTTTTATCTGTGTCCTGGGGTACCCTACCCCTCTGTTTCCATGGGCAATCAAGTGATGGTTCTATTCAGTTTGTGCTGTGAAAGGATGCAATGTTATGTCATAGGTTTTTGTCTCCTTGCCTAATAATATACTTTGAGCCAAACAGAATGGTGAGCTGTAGCATCTCTGTCAAGGATAACAAGCTTTAGTCCCTAGGGGCAGGGTGCCCTGATGGAGAACAGTGCAGTGGGTCCTAGGCAGTTGGCTACGCTGGGAGGAGCTGCGTTAGGAGAGGTGGATTTAGGAAACTGAGCGCTCTTCACCTTTTCTTGAATGTTTGGTGTTGTTATTTCTAAGTGAACATTTCAGTAGCTACCCTCATTTCCAGTGATCAGCCCACGGAGTCATGCAAGATGCCTGAGTGATGGCTGTGTTCTGGCCATCTCTTCCTATAAGAGACTATTTCTCTCCCCTGACCGTACAGGGAGCCCAGATCTACTGTCTCTCAGCAGCAGATTATATCGGTTGTCTATCCCTTCAATTTCAGTGCTGTAGTAATAGTGAATATGTACCAGTAGTAAGTGATCAGAATAAAGTGATTTCCTTAGACCAGAAAATGTAATAAAATCCCCTCTCCTAAATCCCATTTAGCTCTACATTCATTATATTGCCATGTTTTTGTAGTGAAATGTTCAGATCCTATTGAAATGTCCTAGATATTAATTTTCACTGCCAATAACAGGAGTCCTGTGCACTTAACATTGTCCTTGGAACACAGTAAAAATATGTTTCAGCAGCTAATGAAATTATCACAGACCCTGCGACCTGGAAAACAAACAGAATAATAAAGTCTTACCCTTGCTGGCTAAAATGATGTGGTACAGCTGTATCTTGTCACATACTTTATATATATATATATATATATATATATATATATATATGTATATGTCATGCCAAATTGTAGATTGCCATTTTATATATATTAAGGTGCTTAAGGAGGCTTTTTTTAGCTGACATTTCCAACACATCTCAACAACTGTTTTGCTAGAATCTATGCCATGTGTCATGTATTTTATGGTTTCTTTAGCATATATAGGGTTTAACTGTTGGAAGACTAACACTCACCAGCTTGTAACAGAGATGTAGTACTAGTGTTACCCCTTTTTTCTCTATCCAAACTTTAACATCTCAGGCTTTACTACTTTTATTTTGTCCTTAATATTTTTGTGCAGATAGAACTAAAAAAAGACAGAACAAACTCTCATCAAAGAGGTACGAAGATGTCTTTCAAGGCAAGGAAGTCTCTCACGGTACAAAACTGGGAGACACTTGAGGGAACTTATTGTCATTGCACAATGCATTGTCATACCACAAAAAAGGACAAAACCTGGGCTTCCCTTGGGTTTTTAAGCATCAGACTTGCATAGGTAGATGGTTGGAGGCCTTCGAAGAGCTCAGTCTCATTGCAGGCCCAAACTAGATGTAAGGTTGTCCTTTTATGTTATGTGATGCCAAGGACATAAGACTCAAATGCTTTTTGGTATAGACATGACAGACTTGGTCAGAAGTTGTAATCATTTTATTGAAGCAGCTACCGAATCCCTGTGCCTCAGTTTCTCTACCTGCATTTATCTGCTTGCAGTTCCCCAGAGATCACCTCTCTCATGGCCTCAGTATGTAAATCTCTGTGGCAAAATGAAGCATTGCCATCACAGTGTTGGCACGTCAGCAACACAGGCCAGCTCATCTGCATCAAAGAGACAAAATGAACACTTATTTCCTTTGCAGGTGAAATTCAGCTATAAAACCAGTTGTTCAAGACCAATGGGAGATGACACTGCAAAGCCATCCTTCCATCTGTGTCCACCTCTATTTAAAAAAATGAGCTAAGGTTCTAATTTTGCCTTCTTGGTTGCCCTGCTGGGAAGGCAGAGGGGTGCGTTGGCTGTCACACCTTGCAGTAGGGAGAAAAAACACTTTCCACCACGTGGCTCCAGCAGCAGTTGCTTGCTTTGTGTACTGGCTGGTAGCAAATCAACAGCCACGAGCTCTCCAGGGAGGTACACGGCTGTCCCAACAGAAGGATACAGCAGACATCAACTCACACATCACTGGTCAGAGGCAGCCCTTGCGAAACAGTGTTTGGGCAAAGGCCTCCATCACAGCCAGCAACACCAGTGCCATTAAGGACTACTTGTTTTAAGGAGAAAATGACCAACTTGGGCTTAGGGACACCAAGCGCTGATTCTGGTTCTGGTTCAGTACCTGGCAAGAGAAATGCTTTTGCAGCTTGCACCACCTTCACAGGTATCCTACATAATGTAGAATAAGAAAGAAGGGAGCCCCCTTTGCTGGTGGTCTTGTTCTTCCCCAGGAAGGTCGAGGATACAGGAGCATTCATACCACAAACATTTCTAAAAATCTCTTAAGAGATTAGCAAAGTCCCTTAAAGGGAGCACAATGCAATCTACTTTGAGAATTTTAGTTTAGAAAGCCTCAAATATAAAACCCAGCTCAAAAGGCACAAACTAGTGCAAAATGAACAATAAGAAAGAAATAATTATTAATGACTGGCACATGTTTGTGCCAGTTTTGGCAAAGGAACCACAGCGGCTGAGGTCCTCAATTAGTAAGAACAGGGTGAGCTACATTTATTTCCATGTGGCAAGTCCAATTGGACATGGCTGAGACTGCCAACCAACATGCTTTCTTTTTAGTGGTAAAGCACTTCAAAAACCAACTTCTAAATCCACCATCACTGATAACTTCAGAAAAGTTTTCACTCGTCCTTTTCCCCCTACAAAACCTCCCTGCCAGGCTGTAGTTGTGTTACATAGAGAAAGAATTCAGAATCTGACACAGCCCTTGGAGAAATCCATAGAAATATTCACCTTTGCTTAAGAAGGTTTTGGGTTGGACTTCCTGTGTCTTTAAAAGTGGAACATTGTTGCTATTTCATGAGTTCAACTTTTATGCAAAGCTTTTAAAATTTTTGCTTGTGCATTTAATTTCAGTCTACATCTGTAGAAATTTGGAATAGCTAATGGCTATCAGTGATGCCTACCAACACATTTTTTCTGGCCAACTGGCATTGATGTATACCCGTAGCATGTCTTTTGCTAAGTAGTACTATTTCTAAAAATCTCAATGACTAAAAATCAGTCACTCAGAACTTACTGCAGGGGATTGCAAATAGCAGCTCTCAATTATGGAATGGAGACAGACTATAAACCACAGTATGAAACAAGGGATGGGATATTGAAACAGACAAAAAACTTTACAAATGTTTCTTGCAAAAAAGCAAGAGAAGATGACAGCTAGTAGTCCTCGTCCCCTGCCTTTCCTCCCAGATTTCTCCACTCTTTCTCACACGCTACTTGCTTGTTTACCATTTTTTTACCCGTTGGCTTTTCACTGTTTCTTCTGAATCACTCTCAGATGCTCTTTACTAAGGTTTATCTTGTTGTCACATGCTAACTCCTTTCCCTTGTATCCTCCAGACATCCTTTTTTTTTTCTTTTTTTCTCCTGCTGTCATTTCACCTCCCCTCTGAGAAGAGAGGGATCCTGAGCATTACAGGTACATGGCATAAGGGCATGAGTAGGGAAGATCTACGATGCCAGGTCCAGGTGGTACGACCTAGCGTTGAGCAGAGACACAACCTGCCACAGACTGAGCCAAGGACGTTACTCAGTGTGTACACTGGAAAATGTAATCATCCCTGCCATCAGCCGGGAGACTTTCTGCAAACGGATGAATATTGTGGGTTAGTAGGAGGACTATCAGCTAGCGAGATGAATGCAAGTCCTGGCTTTGGATGAGGTACCGGATGAGGAGGGACCACACGTAACAGGAATTAAGCTCATTTCTTTCAGTGGCTTTTCAGCTTTACCTCAATTTCAGAGCCTGCCCAGAGCTCCTTACCACCACCCATGGGTGGAATAAGAGCAGAAAATAGATCAGCAACAGTGAAGTCCCTGGCTCTTTTCCCTTTTCATGCTAGAGAAAGCTAGCTAGAAACTAGGAAATCATTGCTGTATATTTTACAGAAATTACAAAATTTCAGCACTCTGACCTAAATCCTCCCTATCATGCTTTTTGTGGGACATAAGGAAAAACTGCCAACCATATCTGCAAGATTAATAAGAACAAAAAGTCATGAAGTCCAAGGTAAGTGACGGATACATGGAGTTAATAGATGGATGGATGCACAGGTTTTTTTGGGTGAGTAATGCTACAAAACGCCCAAGCATCTAAGACTGCACAACTTTACTGACTTTACCGCAGATGCTTTTGGCTTACTATGGTCCTCATTTGCCTTGCTCAGAGGCGTGCTTACTCGAGCAGCAGAAGGGGCTACTGTACCAACTCCAAAGTGAATAAAGATGCTCGTAATCCCAGTTTGGACATACTAATTGCACAGGCAAGCGAGTGCACATGCGCTGAATAAAACAAGCTTGGCAGTAGTTGGGAAATGGCCCTGCTCTGCTGCACATTCTCCTCTCGGATCTGTAGGCACATCCCACCACGTAGGCACAGTTTTCCTACCCCTTCTCGCAGCTCTGGGCATGACCACGGCTGGGTGAGTGCAAAGCATCCCGGGTGTCACTGCTGCCACGGCCAGCATTTCCTACGCCTCCCAGCAAGCCATACATCATCAAATATTGATATGGTTCCAGTAGGCTGCCACTCCTGACATTTGATGTATGGCTTTAGGTGTTCTCGTTTTAATTCTAAGGAGTCAATGAGGGATCAAAGGAAATGTCGTATTTATCCCGTGCGGGGTGCAGTGTGACATGTCTCGAACCAGCGAGGGAGGAACTGTAGGGCTGCTGAATTCCCACCGGCTCTTTCCCTGGCGTCACACAGTTAAGAGGACGAAGGCCAGGCTTTTAGTCAGCAAGTGAATACTGTTGCCTGCCCTCCAACATTTCAAATATTTATCGTGTTAAATATCAACTTGGAGAATATTGTGTTCGTTTAAGCTTTTCACGTTCCAATGATTTTTTATTATTTCCATCGACCAAAATAAATGAAGAAAATGTTTCAGACTACACATGAAAGCATGTAAAAATCAATAACTGGATTTTAAAAGATCTAGAATGTCTTGAATACATTCATTTTTCAAACATTTTTCTCTGATCTTTAAATAGCTTTTCTTGGAGCATAACATTTTTTGAAAAGTCAAATACAGAGCATTAAGGGTATAATTACCATTTTAATTATAACTCAATCATCCTATCTACTTTGCATAGAAATTATAGCTTTTATGCCAGGATTTTGGGTACTCACAAACATTCAAGAGTAATTAATGCTAGAGTTTTTCACTGTATATGAACTTTACTTTGTAGCACTTTTTTCAACCAGGCTTCATTCAAAAAGTGTAAATATACTGATTTTTATATTCACAATTTTCAAGCAAAAAATTCTTCTCCATAAATGTCTGTAAAGCTAAGACCAAAAAAAAGATCAAAACCTGACAATCTTGAAAACAAAATGCATTTTCTTCCCTCTTCAAAAGTGATCCATATATGTAAGTATAGCCAGATAAAATGCCAGTGGCAGTAATAAAAAAATTCCCACTCATCAGTACCTGACCAGACTCATGGGGCATTTCTGATAATTTTGCCAATATTTCTGGAAAGCATTTAAGATTCAAAACTTTTTGTTTCTAGGCACCTTTAACATTTATTTTTCCTGTTTGAATTTTTATGAAAAAAAGCTATTTTATTTTAGAAAATGAATTTGCCTGAATGACCCTGTAAAAATGCCTGTTTTATCCCTCTGCAATTACAAGTATGTGTGTGTGTGTGTACACATGTGAAATTCAGCAAAATCAATTACAACAAAGCTGTTTTTCATCTGGTTAACACCACAATGTTAGATTTAAGCTATTTCTCCTTGTCAGTGTTGAAATAGGAAAGAAAATATTTTAATGATTATAATTATAATGAAATAAAATGATCTTCCATTTACAAATAGGCAATGTTTCTTATTTTACTGACTTTTTGTCTGTTCCACACATCACAAAAGACTATTCTGTGCATTTCTATCATTCTCCACGTGTTGTGTTCTGTGGTGTGCTGGAGCAGCAGATGCCTTTTTCATTTCCTTTAAAAGCATGATAAAGCCACACAAATTTTACAGAGGGGTTTCACAGAACATGTCCTCTGTCTTTGTTTGGACGTTAATGATATCATGGCATTTTCTGTGCTCATTTATCATTTTTGGCTCAAGCATTTTTGGGGAGAAAAAAGATAATTCTCCTGCCAGCAAGGCTCTGGCTCAAGTTGCCGTGCTTCACCCCCTAGAAGTGTCTGTCTTTGTGTGGTGCAGTGGGTTCTTCTGCACATGGAATTGCTTTTGCCTTCAGTGAAAGCCTTGCATGAAAGCCCAGGCCAAATCAAGCCCCTCATCTGGGAAGTGCTGGGGGATCTGGGGGGAAGATTCATGATGCTTATTATCAGCTTGTACTTGAGACAGACGTCTTACACTCCCAGTTGTGGAGCTACAAGTAGGTTACATCTGAAATGCATGTGATTAAAGCATTTATGCCAAAACACATTGTGCATTCTGCATATATATGTGTAAATAGCTCTAACTTTTTTGATGGATGAATGAAAAATATTTTCTTATTATACCCATCAGCAGCATAAAGTGAAAGTGAATAGATTTTATAGTTGGACTGCTCCGTGTTCTTGACAGTTTTGCAAACAGCCCTCTCAATTTCTCTCTGCCCCTAATCTTTGCCAGGCAAAACTAGGATCCTGATGCCATTTTAACACAGGTATCTGAAAAAAAAAAAAAAAAAATGAGCGGGTGTGTGGAAAGGGAAGCAGAAAACAGATTTTATCAGAATCAGTCAGCTGGCCTGACTCGTCATTGACCTGCACCTCGTGTAGTCACTTACCCCAGTTCTAGAGAATTTCATAGAATCATAGAATAGTTTGGGTTGGAAGGGACCTCTAAAGGTCATCTAGCCCAGCTCCCCCGCCAATGAGCAGGGACATCTTCAACTAGATCAGGTTGCTCAGAGCCCTGTCCAACCTGACACTGAAAGTTTCCAAGGATGGGGCATCTACCACCTCTCTGGGCAACCTGTGCCAGTGTTTCACCACCCTCATTGTAAAAAGTTTCTTCCTTAGATCTAGTCTAAATCTACCCTCTTTTAGTTTAAAACCATTACCCCTTGTCCTATCGCAACAGGCTGTGCTAAAATGTTTGTCCCCATCTTTCTTATAAGCCCCCTTTAAGTACTGAAAAGCTGCAATAACGTCTCCCCGGAGCCACCTTTTCTCCAGGCTGAACAACCCCAGCTCTCTCAGCCTGTACTCATAGGAGAGGTGTTCCATCCCTCTGATTTCATACTGCCTGGTGCAGTGGAAGATTTCAGAAATGCCTAAGCCCATTGATTTCCTATAGACTTGAGTCTTGTCCGTGCCGAAAACTTCTACCTGCTGAATTTAAATCAGCTGTTAAACTCTACGTGAAGCTAAACCAGTGCAAACTGATGTATGGCCGTGTTATTGTCATGTACTTACAAGATGGCAGGGAGACAGGAATGAAAGCTTTTTCCTCCCTCCCTATTTCATTTTTAAGGAAGAGTCAATCCTAATTTTGCCTTTAGGCTCTGGAAAGCAGGAACTGGGCTGACAAGGTTTGGTTATCCCAGATATATATGCCAGGATAACTCCAGTTATCCTGCTGGACAGGTTTTTGTGTGTCTGAGCACCAATTTGATGGGTGAAGCAAAGTCCGCTGCCCAGTGTGAGCTGTCCTAGTGCCCAGGAAGAGGACACCCTCCAAGCAAGAGCTCAGGTGGTGGAGAACTGCTTCCTACCCCTCTTCCTGTCCCTGCATACTGACGTTGCTGAACCAACACATTATGGGCAATAGGAACAGACCCTGACTAAATCCAGATGAGTTATGCCATGCAGCAAAGTCTTAACTAGGGCCTTCATTCAGTAATAAACAGGGCCAGACTTTAATCAGGGACCTGGCAGAGCCATTCCAGTCTGTAGCACTGTCCTGGCAGGTGGCGGACTGGACTGTAGTCTGATTTATCTGGTGTTTGTGAATGCTGCAGGTAGGAGCCCTTTTCTGCTGAGGAGCTGACAGCTGCTGGGTCTGCAGCCAGGGCCCCTACGTGCAGCCCACCATGGTGGCGCACAGCAAGAACCTCCTGGGCATGAGGAACCAGGGGAAACTGCAGAGCCCTCAGTCAGCTGTGCATGATGCCAAAGAACTGCCTGAGCACATGGTGGACTTTCTGTTGGAAATACACTTAAAAGTACATTTTTCCTCCCTCGAGCTACACTGTGTGGACCTTAATGGGAGCTGGAGCTGTGGTTAGGCCTCCTCTCCCAGAGCCAGCCATGCTGGCTGGAGATACTGCTATCCCCAGCAGCTCCTCAGCAATGCCCAGCTCTGCTGGCACCAGGGATCCAATCCTTGCTCCAAAGCAAATGCTTCAGATCACCTTTACTGTGGGTGTTAAGTTAACCCAACTGCCTTCGTCTCCAGTAGATTTCAGCGCACTCTTGCAGTGTGTCTCAGCAGGAACAAGTTCCTTTTTTTTTTTTTTTTTCCAGTGGATGGTGTTTTATTAATCTATTATGTCAGTACTCAGCTTAAAATAGGTAGATCTGCTCATCTGCAGTACCGATCTGCTGCTGATCATCTAATAAAACAAAGCACGTTTCAGTCTTTGGAGTACCAGAGATACCAGAGTTTTTGTGTTGTATTTATACAGTAAAGTTTTTGGAATATTTATTCACTATCAAAAAACAGGCACTTTTCTAAACAAATTAAGCCATTCATCTGAATGTGTTGATTCTAATCTATGCAGAGCTATAGTAATTTTCCATTAAATGTTAGCAAAACCTCAACTTCAAACTGAGATCTAGATTCTTTGTTACAGCAATGAAACAGCAACATTAGAAAGCATCTGAAATAATTCATTTTTATTTTTATGTCACTCTACTGTAAATTTTGAAAGGGCCTAGGCTCAGTCCTCAAAGTGCATTGAAAAATATTTTCCCCTAAACAGGCCTGGACTGCAAATAAACCCTGATCTCAAGACTCATGTGGAAAATAGGATTAATAGTGAAAATACTAGGTCAGCATAAGCCATAATGGTGCTGTAATGATGCTGAGGACTGGACTGGTTCTTTCAGTTTGTTTCTTATAGAAGGCAAAAAAAAAAAAAAAAAAGAGGCGGATATCCTTACCTAAAGAAAAATGACCATAGAGCAAGCAATAATTCTTACGTTCTGTTTTGGTAATACCTTCAATTTAACAACTGTCTGTGAAAAGGAGTTTCTCACAATGAGTTATTTAGTCACTATGCCATCTAGGGTATAACTGTCATTCTGAAGGGAACATCCATGCTATGATTTGCTGTCAGTCTGTTGTACACTGTAAGTCCATTCATTTTTTCCCTTAACAGGTGAAGATAATGCTGTGATACACAGTAAAAGATAGATGATAAAAACAATTCTTTAAGAAAAAAAATAGACACAAGGGGTTTGGCAGGAAAATATGATAAAATGTTCCATTCTCCTTTTTAAAGTACTATAATAAAACATGTCTGAAGTGAAGTACAGATAACATAAACAGCAGAGCATGGATCTGCAATCACAGCATGATATTGCATAAGGAGCAATCACGAAGCATTCCCACCACGGTTGCTTGTCACACATTATTAACAAGAGTGTTTAGGACTATTAAATAATTGTGCTAAAGGGACATGATCAACTTACAAAAAAGGTGTCGTATTTGTATCAGTTGTATTTGACTTGACAGAATTATGAGTAATTTCAAACCCAAAGATTTTAAAGCCAGAAGGGACTGTTTTGATCTTCTCATCCAGCTTCCAGCACAACACTGACCATGAAAGTGTTGCAACAGATTTTCCTGAAATTAGCTCAGTAACTTGCAACTCAGAGGAAAACCAAATGGAAAACACTCTTCTCTATCCTGTTCTTGCTCATGGCAACTGGTAGAGGTTCCTGAAGACTGGAAGAGAGCAAATGTTACTCCTATTTTCAAGAAGGGCAAAAAGGAATATCCTGGGAATACAGGCCTGACAGCCTCACCTCCATCCCTGGGAAGGTGGTGCACAAAATCCTCTTGGAAAGCATTTCCAAACACGAGGGACAAGAAGGAGACTGGGTGAGCAGTCCGCGTTGATTTATGAAGGGAAAATTGTGTTTGAGCAACCTGATAACATTCTATAATGAGGTGACTGGCTTGGTGGATGAGGGGAGAGCAGTGGATGTTGTTTACCTTGGCTTTAGTAAAGCCTTTGACACTGTCTCCCATAACACCATCATATACAAGCTGACAACATATGGGTTAGATAAGCGGCCAGTGAGGTGGACTGAAAAGTGGCTGAACGACTGGGACCAGAGGGTTGTGAACAGTGGCACAAAGTCCAGTTGTAGGCATGTCACTAGTGGTGTACCACAGGGCTCAACACTGGGTCCAATACTGATAACATCTTCATAAATGATCTGGATGATGGGGCAGAATGTACCCTCAGCAAGTTTGCTGGTGATACAACACTGGGAGGAGTGGCTGATATGGCAGAGGGTCATGCTGCCATCCAGAGGGACCTTGACAGGCTGGAGAAATGGGCTGACAGGAACCTCATGAAGTTCAACAAGGAGAACTGCCGAGTCCTGCACCTGGGGATCAACAACCCCATGCACCCAGACAGGCTGGGGACTGACCAGCTGGAAAGCAGATTTGCTGAAAAGGACCTTGGGGTCCTGGTGGACAACAAGCTGATTGTGAGCCAGCAATGTGACTCAAGGTCAACAGCCTCCTGGGCTGCATTAGAGAGTGCATTGCCAGCAGGTTGAGGGAGGTGATATTTTCCCTCCCCTCAGCACTGGTGAGGCACATCTGGAGTGCTGGGTCTGGTGCTGAGCTCCCCAGTACAAGAGAAATATGGACATATTGGAGTAAGTCTGACAAAGGGCCACTAAGATGATTAAGAGACTGGAGCATCTTTCGTAACGAGGAGAGGCTGCAAGAGCTAGGGTTGTGCAGCCTGGAGAAGAGAAGGCTCAGGGGGATCTCATCAATTTGTATAAATACCTGATGGGAGGGAATGAAAGCAAGGGAGCCAGACTCTTCTCAGTAGTGCCCAGTGGCAGGACAAGAGGCAATGGGCACAAATTAAAAAACCTGAAATTCAATCTAAATACAAGAAAAGACTTTTTTTTGTTTTCCTGTGAGGATGGTCAAACACTGGCACAGGTTGCCCAGAGAGGTTGTGGAGTCTCCATCTGTGGACATATTCAAAACACAACTGGGCATGGGCTGGAACAACCTGCTGTAACTGATCCTGCTTGAGCAGGGGCTGAACTAGATGAGCTCCAGAGATTCCTTCCAACCTCAACTCTTCTGTGATTCTATTTATCCAAAGCTTTTATGATCAGTTTCACACTTTCAATGAATTCCATGATTAATGATCTTCTTTCCTCTTTTTTTTTTTTTTTTTTTTTTTTTTTAATTTGAATCTTTCAGCAACAATCAGGGAGAAAAAAAAGCTAAAATAAATAAAACAATCACAAGCTTTGGCAGCAAGATGCAAAGTGTTGTATTAAGTACTATGCTTAGTTCCTTGCCTAGGTTTCCAGTTGACAATATCCCTTTAAACTACAAAAGCAAAACTAGCCAGTGACACAGCCAGTTACTTTTTTTGTCACCCTCTCTTTAGGCCACTCGGAGATATCTGCATTGACATTAAAAAGCCATTATTAACAATTTAAACTCTGAATTGATCCTGACACATACATTCAGGACTTCCTCATATGGCCTTTCAATAGTTCTCAATTCAAACTGAGAGCAAGCATCACCCTATAAACAGAGGAGATAATTATGCTTTATTGATTAGCCTCTCAAGGTATGAATGGAAACCAGGCAGCTATTTGACAATGGCCATCAACGTGGTTTTTAAATTGTAGTATCTCAGTCTTTTCCTTTCCAAATATTCCCTAAATGTGGTCCTCTAACATGGAACCTGTAGCCAACAAAATTTTGCCACTGGTTTCAGTGGGAACCAGTGTCAATATAGTCATGTCCCAGTATTACTCACTGTTATGGGTTTACCCCAGCAGGCAGCTCAGCCCCATGCAGCCGCTCCCTCCCTCCCTCCCTCCCTCCCTCCCTCCCTTCCTTCCTCCCTCCCTCCCTCCTTCCCTCCCTCCCTCCCAGTTGGATGGGAGAGATAATCAGAAGGGTAAAAGTGAGAAAATTCATGGGTTGAGATAAAGACAGTTTAACAGATCTATTTTTAATGTCTTAACTCTGAATGTCCCCGGTTCCTCCTTCTTCCCCTAGCTGTTATTGCCGAGCACAGTGTCATATGGTTTGGGATACCCCTTTGGTCAGCTGGGGTCAGCTGTCCTGGCTGTGTCCCCACCCAGCTTCTTGTGCACCCCCAGCCTCCTCACTGGTGGGGCAGCATGAGAAACAGAGAAGACCTTGATGCTGTGTAAGCACTGTTCAGTAGTAGCTAAAACATCGGTGTGTGATCAACACTGTTTAGGTCAGAAATCCAAAACATAGTACCATATGAGCTGCTATGAAGAAAATTAACTCCATCCCAGCGAAAACCAGTACACCCACTTACTCAGTTTCCTCCTAACACTGGCTCATTCATCTCTTCATATATTGCACACAAACCCCTCAGATGCATTGCAGACTGCCCCTTTTCTCTAACAAACTGCAAACCCCTTCACAGCTGCCAAATACAACAAATGCTCCTGTTTAATCCAGTGTCAACATTGTTTGGCTTCAGTTTTGCTAAGTAAGGATTTTAGCACCTGCCCCATCTATCCTATAACAAATGTACCATAGTAGACTCATCAGCAGACATCTCACTTACTATATTTCCAGTTTACAGATGAACCTCTAATCAACCATTTCTCAACCTTCTGCTTTTTGCTAATTAAGCCCCTCAGAAATCAGAACCAGGTATGTTAGAAAAAAAGGAGTATTTAACAATTCTATGTCTGAGTTTATCTTACTTTTGAGAGAAGGAGAAATAGCTTTGTTAGGATTACTATCAGTCCTTTGAACTGGCAACACACTACGTTGAAAAACAGTGAAATTGTTCACAGCTGTTACTAGAAGGCACTTAAACTCAGATGATCAATTTTGGGTTACCAACATAGGTACAAATAAAACAAACAATGCTTTTTTCTTGCCTGCTCCCTTGGCTCCACCAATCAAGCACTGAGATGACTGCCCTCATATTTGCCCTTTCCAGTTTTGTCCCAGACCGACACATGGGCTCAGCCTCTCCATCCACAGGGAACCCATTAGAGTGCACTTTCCCTGGTTCAGTAGGACCGTGCCCCAGTGGTTACCACAATGTCACTCACTACTTTGTTCTTACCGTATAAAGCAAGAAGAGGCCCACAGATCTCATAGAAGAGAAAAACCTTCGATATGAAAATAATTAATTAGTACAGTGAAGTCCAAACATACACAACAGAAATCTGCTGCCATCTTGCATTGTGTATTCCTACATTGACAGCTAATTGATGCTAGAGTGCCCACATATGTGTTATAGAAACAAGACTTCTGGATGCAATGTACCACTCTATAGAAAGTATGAGATGTCCATGGCAGCCAGGCTACCCCAAGAGAAAATGCAGAGACTTCATGCCTCCGTGGTGGTATGCCTCTGCTATCCCATTCACGCTGTGTTTGCAGCAAATGCTAGTACTCCTCTTCCAGCCCTCTCAGGGCTGGCGTGGGAGGAGGGAGCTGCCAAGACGTGGCAGGAGGGGCTTTTGCACAAACTCTGGGTGTGTATATGCTGGAGCCAGGTCTGTGCTGCTATGTGATGCTGTGCCTGGTACGGGTGCATCTTGGCAGTACTGAAGCTGTGGTACCCTTGAAGTCTGGGTCAATGTTGTACTGCCAGCAAAAGGATTCCTACCTGATGCTGAGGTCAGAACTGGGTGCTCCATGAGGCTGCCAGATGCCCACATTTTTATACAAGTCCCACCCCACCCTGAAGAATTCCAGTTTATGTGAAAAAGTGCAGCTGTCTCCTGAAGGGAACAAAATGAGATGCATCATATCAAAACCTGTTTCAGGTCACAGCTGCAGCAATATCGTGATTCATTGTATAGGCTTTAATTAAGAAATAGTTTGGTAACATGCGGCTATAGGGAGCAGCTTACTAAGCCCAAGACTCCTCTTACACCCTCTGTGACTCTGCAGGCTCAAATAGACTCATACATCTAAAAAAGAGGATGCAGAGGTCCCCTGTGTTAAGAAGAGAAGAAAGAGGACCAAACGAAGACACCAGTATGTCTCGGTATGTCTTGCCAACATGCTGCCTGGCCCACTGGCATCTGCTTTGGGGGGTAACTGCTTTGTTCCCTCTGCAGGACTATTTTGGGTTGCTCTTGCTTCTGCAAAGTCCCCAATTTTATATTGTATAGATAGAGACCGAGTGTCTTGAGATATCTGCTGCTATCAAATATAGTTGAACAGTCTCAAGGATTTCTAGGAGCAGCAGACAGCATGATCACAGAAAGCTAATTTTGTTAGGAAAGCAGTCTGAAAACATGCACGGAAATCTCTCCTGCAGAAATATTCACATCACACGAATGGCTGCTACCGTGAAGGGAGCTAAAAGGATGGGCAGACTTCTCTGACTGCTTCATTGGCCTTTCTAGCTTCTGCACTGCAGCAGCAGCAAAAAATGGACTGAAAGAGAACAAAAATATTTAGCCGATAGTTCCATACCCTACACGAACCACAGAGTTCCGATGTATTTCATTAAACTTATTTGTAAATAAGCCTAGCTTTGGACTTACAGGGCAAATTGTTTGTAATTGTTTTAAAAGCCTTCTGTTCATGAAATACAAGATGAAAAAAACACGAACAATTTGTTGTACCCAGAATTATCCCAGTAACTGAATGTATGAAAAGGCTGAGTGATATACAAGGCGTATTACCCCCAGTGATAAAATAAGAACGACCTCTGTGACTTCATTTAGGTTCCACCTCTCCTGAGTTATGAGCTGTTCCTCACTTGTAAGGTATATCTCATATCTCACTCAAACTCTCAGTGGACCACAAAACTCCCTTCCAGAAAAAATTATGCTTCCCTCAGTCTGCGGAGGATTACCCATGTCAGGCGAAGTTATATTATTGTCTTTAGTGCTGCTAGGAATTACTTTCAGGATGTTTCAGCTCATTACCTCAAGCCTTCATCAGCTATTTTCCAAGCGCGGTAACCTTTGTGATGCAGGTACTGTATATATCTACAGTATTGATTCTGCTTCTCCTGCTACATTACATGCAATACATGTAAACAGACAAGAGTGTTTCGCTACCGGCCAGCAAGGCGCAAAGTGGTAGTGGATCTTGCAGCTACAAAACGCAGATAAAACCTTGAAGTAATCAGCTGAACTGTCATGGAACTAATTCCATGATATAGTGGAAGCAATTATTTGCACTTATATGTCCCATTATAAAATACAATCGGTGCTAAACCAATCCTGTTAGTGTTGTCAAGGACACATTTAGCTCCAAATGTTCCCCTTTTAATCCGTAACTGGTTATTAATTAATTAGGTAGCAATCATGTTGTTTTTCATACATGTGAATTATTATTGCACTTGATTTTGTGCCTCTGCACAGATCACTGTTAATTCACTGGAAGTGCAATTGTGCTAATATGCTCTAATGCAAGCGATTACCACAAGGACGGGGCACCTAACATTTGACCTAAAATTTTACTGAATTGTTCTCACAGCTGCTTTCTTACTTCCAGCTCCAGCCTGCTCCTGCCCAGATGAGGCATGCCGGGAGAGAGGAGACCGTTCCTAATAATGGGAGTGTCAGAAGGGAAAATGGAAACCAGCAACAGGACAACCAGAGCCAGGAAAGGGAGCTAAGGCTGAGGACTTTGGAAGCTGCCTGTGACCCTGTGCTGCAGGAGGCCATGCCACGGGAGTGGGGCACAGCAGAGCTGCCCGCTCGCTGCTTGCAGCCGGGCGTGCGGAGCAGGCAGCTGACCGACACCGTCAGGGCGAAAAGGCATCTCGTAAAGCAGATGGGCGAGTAAGCAGAATATACAGCAAATGGAGGGTGTCTCACAGCTCTTGCTTGTCTGCTGTGCTACAGGGAAAGATGTCCTCTTTTTCTTCTTTGGACCCAGCTCTGCAAAATCATCAGTTTTAATGGTGGGGACGAGACTGCCCATAGAGAACAACGTGTTTGTTAACAGTTAACATGGAAGAAATCCTCTGTCCTCCTAGTATTAGTGATGCTTAGCTATGCTTCCTAAATAATGTGTTCTTCAGTAGATTTTTCTTCCAGTCTGAAAGCTTTTAGCAGGAGCAGATACCAGCTGTGTCAAGAGAGAAACAAATATTAGTAGAAAACGGACTTTATCTGAATTGCATTTAATAGGGGCCAGAAGCAGTGAACTAAGGATATTCAGCTGAAGCAGTTCAGTCAGAGATAGCTAAACTTTTTACTGTGCTTATTTAAATAGAGAGGCCTGAACTGGAGATTAGGTATTTATCAGCTGCATGATGGAATGAGAAACAGCTACAACATATTTCAGGATAAGTTTGATATTTTATTTGCTATGAATTCACAGGTTCAAATTCTGCTCTGGTTTAGGCCTGTGGGAATATGGAATAAAGGCATTAGCTTCCCACATTGTTTTGTGGCTTCATGCCCACGTATCTCAGAGCAAATTTAGTTTATGTTCGTTCAGTTATTCACCTTAATTTCCCAACCACAAAAAGGAATTTTAATATTTGTACTGCTAGCAAGTATATGTGCAAAGAAATAAGTTCCCAGAATACCGTGCGTGGCATGGGTAGCAAAACACGTCTCCCAGCTACCATCAGAGCATTCTCCTATGCGTATCCCCACGAGGATTTCAGTTCAGGACTGTGCTATAAATCCAACAGTTTCGCTCCCAGACTTGAGGTTTTTGCCTGATTTTCACCAAAGGTGTTGGTTCTGTCCCTTGCCTCGAAAAACTCTTCCCAGGTCCTCGATGGAGTAATTTCTATATTTTAAGTTTCTGTTCCCAACCCCATCAAGTTCCCCTCACGTCTGCAGCTGGGAGCAGCTCTGCTCCCACACGCCAGATACCACTGCCTAGGAAAGGCAAACCGCCCGCGCTGATCTCCCCACCAGCATCTTGCGTGTTGAAAGGGAGAAGGAAAAAAAAAAGGCTACTAACCACTACAGTGCGAGTGTTTAATTTGCTCAGATCAATTTCTGTCAAAGGCAGCCTGGAACCCTTTTTTTTTTTCCAGCTTGTCTTTGCCATGTTTCTTTCTCTCCTGCTGATCAGTTCAGCATCATTGGCATTTGTCTGGTGACCTGTTGTTATCGAGGGGTCCCCAACAGATCCTTCGGATTTGCACAAGTCACTCCTGCTCTGCCACAGGGAAGCTTTGCTCAGATATCTGCTTGATTTCAGCTCATTTACATGGCAAGGATGTTATTCTGCCTGTAAGGACTTTCTGGTTTGGCTTGTTTGCTTGATTTTTGATATATAAAGGAGACTGGACTTTTTTTTCTTTTCCTTTTTGAGAGAGGGAGGGCTTAAGATATCTCTAAGTTCACAAACGTCCAAGAAAAGATGCAGCCAAAGATGTAATTTTCTGAAAATTTACATTCATTTTAGGCTCCTGCCTTTTCATGGAGGGAAAGATTTCAAAATATCTACATCAAAGACTAGTAAATCTGAAAGTCTTGTTGCTTTCTTTTTTTATGAATACAGGATTTAAAAGGAAAATTTATGCACTGTAGCTTGTCAGTGTTTTGGGGAACGCTATTAATTTTTTTCCATCAGTGTCCTCCAGAACATGGTGACAGCAGCAGCCTCATCCCTCTTGTACTTTGATTTCCCTCAAAGTTGAAATGTAACACACGCAGCTGAAGGTTCTTGCCCTGGAAAAGCAGAGGGCGTCTCCTATCAGTAGGATTACTATGATTGTGACCAAAAATATCCTGCACTTAAAAAAAAAAGGAAGGGAAAAAATAATTTCTACTTGAAGGTTCATATCGGAACATTTTGTAGTTTTGTCTTTCAGAACTTTTTTTGGAATTTGAGTAAAATAATCTGCTTATTTAGGAAATAAATAATTTTTAAGTGGTCTTGCTGTCTTCTCTGCTTAGTAGCCAGCACGTAGAGGAAGGGCAAATACAATCCATAGACTCCTCCAGCCATGCTGAGATCCTTGCTGGAGTAAAGGTTGATGGTTCAGGCTATGCCTAGAACCAGACAGATATGTATGAAATATGATCAGCAGGAATGTGCTACAGCACTGAAGAAGGTGTATTTTTGAAGAAAACAAGCACAAAATGGGCAAAGATATCTTTGTGTCAAGAACTCATGCCTGCTGTTTCGGTAATGTCCATGTAACTCTATATTATGATCTCCATGATAAGATGAACTTCCCAGTGAGATCCCTAAGTCATTAATCACCAAAGACACCCTCTGGGAGAGCAGGGCTATGACCAGCAGTCAGTGCTGGAAAGTCACAGCAACCAGCCTGCACTAATAATACAATGTTAGTTCCCTCTGCGGATTGAAAGAGAAAGTCCCGAGCGGCCTTTAGCTGAGCACTGAAGGGAGAACATGCAGCGCCACAGAAGGCAGCAAAATGCGGCAGTGTTTTAATGTGTTGTCAGTCCTGGCTGGGAATAGCAAAACCCTTGGGCTGAGCCTCAAGCTCAGTGATCCCTAGGAATGCATGTGCCAGGGCTTTTTTGTTTTTCTTGGGTTGGAGCTGGTAACTACCTTTAGCATCTGTGAAGATGCTTTCCAGAATGGTGACCCTCATGGGCCATTCCTCTTCTCTCCATGTTATCATGTTATAAGCTGCTATGAGCATTATTATAGAACACTATTTTGGGTGAATCATGCTGCTATTCCCAGTGGTGCAACTGCTAACTTTTGGCTCAGAGAACAGTTTTAACAGCTTTGTGTTCTGTTTCCAGTTTCATCTGAATTGCTGATACGCAGACACAAAAGCTTCAGCGAGGCTCTGATTTGTATCTTCTGGTGTCCATCAGTCAGCTCATTGCTGCCATGACCATGAGCCTTGAAGAAACTTGACTTTATGCCTGTTGTGTTATCAACAACTGCTCCCTATTATTTTCTAGCTCGGCTTTTTTGGCTGCTGCACGTTGATGGCCACTGACTTGGTTTCTGCATAGCTGAATCAGGTTTAAAAAAGCATGTTGAATTCTGCACCTCTCTTGGACACTGTTTCTCTGCAATTACCAGGACAACCAGCCCCTAAGAGTACGTTTATGGTGCTGTTATGAAGTGTTGTCCATATGAGTGTACAAGGGTCATTAGGCACTGAGGGTTAGAATGACTTGTGTGTGTATCAAGGAGAGTGGAATAAAAGAGGGGGCTGATTCAGGAGTAATGAGTTTATTCTCCAAGATCCCTGAGAGGATTATTCATTAAAAGTACAGGGCAGAGTTGATTTGGATAAAAACTAATTATCAAACAAGAAATGAAGCTAGTGTAGCTGACTTCACCCTCCCCGCAAGACCTTGGAGACTCACATTATTCCTTGTGCTTAACCTAATAAAGCAATGACCCACATAGGAAGGAAAGGAGTTGATTGTAATTATTTCTGTGAGTAATAGCCCCAGTTCACAGAAGATGGCCTAAAAATAGGAACTTAACAACGAAATGACAGGAACAGAAGAACCTAGAAATCACGGGACACTTCGGCTATTTCTCTGAATAAACCGAAACATGTTCATTTTGTTCATTTGAGTATGATTGTTCAGGCAATGTTCTCTTTCCACCTTTAGTTTTTAAAGGTGAACTGGATAAAGAGTGAGCAGAAACAGCACACAAGGAATTTATAGAGCAAATCAGTGTGGCTTCCGTAGCATAGGCTCATTTGGGTGACATCTCAGTGTAGCACTGATTTTAAGATACCATTGTCTGAATTCAGGTCTGATTATGTAGCTAGTGCCTGCAGCAGATGTGATGACAAGTAGGTTAAGAGCAATCATATCAAATGTCTACTCCAGTTTGGAAGACAAATAGGAAATAATGGTTAGCTTGCTTGAAAAGAAACTCTGACTTATCAATTAGAAAACCAGAAAGGATGAAAAAGCAACATGAATTTGTCTCAAGACAATATTGAAGTATTTAAGGTGAAGGAGGAAATGTTTATGGATGTATTAATGTTTTATATTTCTTAGAATTCAGTCTAAGAAGCTAATGGGTATCATGAGACATAGACAATATTGATTGTTTTTATTGAATAAAACTTTGTGATGAAAGGAGATGGATAATTTACTCACTTTCCCAGTGGACATGCATATTTATCTACCATTTCTATTTCTCAGGTGTTTGTAAAAATATTTTATCTTAACAAAAGTTCACATCATGCATCAAGCATGTGAAAAAAAATTGCTCTGATAAATTTTGCTCCCATTAGAGATCCAAACTCACTTGTAAGATGTTCATATAAAGAAAGCACTAAATGAACAACAAAGGATTTTGCTCTCTCAAAGAACATGAGCCAATCCTCTAGTTTTGTTTGATTGTATAAATGCCTAAACACCTAAATCACATTTTACATCCATTATAACAAGTCTAAAGTCTGCTCTGTCCATTAATTCTCAGCAATCCTAAGATTAAGCCCTAAATATATCCTACCTATTGAATTTTATGACATGCATATTATTTTGTGTGTGTGTGTGTGTGTGTGTTTGTGTATGTATGTAATCCTTTCACATTGCAGTATGAATGAGCAGTTTAGCTGAGATAAAGGGGCAGGAGAAATGTTGGTTTTCTCCAAAATTACTATACAAATGCACTATTTAAAGGCTAATGGATGCACTAAAATAAAATGGACAAAGATGTTCCCCGTTATTCAGCAGGGAGGGAGCAGTCCCTCTGCTGCATGTGACACTGGGCTTCTCAGGAGCATCACTGGGGAAACGGCAGGCTCTGAGCTGCTGCCTTTGCAAGGTGCGCTGGCATTTTGTGTTATTAGTTTTCCCCTCACACCGCAATAATCTGCCTGCCACACGGTTGGCACAAGGACCACAAGAGGGAGGTAGTCATCATAAAATAAATGGTAGAAGCTTGCTTCTGATACTCTGCACACAGAAGGAAAAATCTCTTCGAATAATTAAGGCTTCCTAGATGTGACTACAGATAAAAATAGATAAAGAACACGGTTTTGGCATGACTGTAACACTCCAGCTCAAACAGAGAAGCTTTGCATGGAACTCGACCAAAGAAAAATTCACTCTGGGCACTTGTATTACAGCACCATTTAGCGGAGCAGAACGATCACGGCTTGTATTAAGTAGATAATAACGAAGCATCATAAACAACGTCAGGATGCAAGTCCAGGATGAAGCAAGAGCTTTAACGAGGTCCAGCTTGCTGGGAGCTTTTTGAAGTGTCCCTAGCTCACTTACAAAGCCAGAAAGCAACAAAGGCGACTCTGACAGCTGCGAGAGTGTCTGGTTTAGAAGGAAGTTTTATGTGTGGATGACACCAGGCTGGGATTCAGCTTTCATGTACTAACTAGCTCTGCTCATTGCTGGAGCCCTAATCATTCTGCACAAACTGTCTCACCATAATGGGTTGCACAAATAATAATTCTTCACAAATCAGATCCACACCATCAGCCTCCTGGATAGGCAAGGCTGGTTCATCATGGCAAATAGCAGAAGTCAGCAGAGTCCACGCTGTGTCTCGCTAGCCATCTTTAATAAGCAATCTAGACTCTGAAGGGAAGAAATCAAAAGCTGTTTCTGCGGATGTATGGATGGCATAAAGTATTTGCAACTACGCTAAAAGAATAGCCAGTAGCCAAGTCAGACAGCTAAATCAGATTCACCCCACTCTAAATGCACTGTAGTCACAGTGGACTCTTCAGAGTCTTTATACAGCAAAATTAGATATTTTTATTTTTCCTTTTTTCAGGGGAAGAAGGGGTTTGGGTTGCTTATAAACTTAAATTACGTAAGTATATATGCACTTGAGAAAAATGTCTTTCAGCTCTAAACATTTTTTCCTTGAAGATATTAAAATTATTTTTCCACTTCTGTAAATGAAGATCACCCATTAATTAACTAATTCTCACCATTATTACAGCTCTCCTAAGTATTATTAATTAGGTGAGTGGTATATTTAGATTTTAACATCTCCCTTTGAAGAGTTTTGTTTAGCATACCTAATGCTCTGAAAGCCCTGAGCATGCTCTATATCATGCAGGACTTAAAGACAAGTGCAGGGGAATCTTTTGGGGATCCTGTTGGAGTTACCTGTGGCTGGAAGGGAGCAGGGAGTTACAGGGTACAGCAACAGAGGAGCAAAAGAGAGAGGTATGGAGGGTGGAGTTGGATACGCCAACTCAGACACTTCTTCCTGCACCAGATAGCTGGAGCATTACTGTAGCCCAGCTGATGTAAAGTAATGTATTATTTTGCAGTGATGACTGGTTTTCATGTGCAAACCCCTTAATGTGTCTACACGTATGTGCTGATGCTATGAGAGCAAGTGATCGGAGTCTTTTCTACGGTGTTAATTTGTTTCCTGTGACTCCATGTAGGTAGTCCTTCTGCATCTCCCTTTGATCTTGCATGGATTATATACATTAAAACATGGTAATTTCTTCATCTAAGACTCAAGCTGTAATCTCTCTGGGGCAATAATCATCTTTTATGCTGGACTTGTATGAGGAGTGAGGGGGTGGTCCTGGTTTCTCAGCTGTGAGCCTAGAAGTGACTGCAATCTTATTAGCAGCCAGGATAATAATAACAGTACCCAGTGCACTAATGCTGTGCCTCTAAATTGGTTCTTTTGCCATTATTTTGCTTAAGAAATTGTAATCCTATAAATGTCTTGACTGCCCTTTGCTCTGATTATAAAAAGCAACTTTCCCCACCTACAGAGTCAGAAATAGATGGTTGAAAATCAAACATCATTTGTATTGCAGCAGCATCTCTCTGATCCCCACCATT
The DNA here is from genome assembly GCF_047370975.1 of Nipponia nippon. NCBI lineage: Eukaryota > Metazoa > Chordata > Aves > Pelecaniformes > Threskiornithidae > Nipponia > Nipponia nippon. The sequence continues at coordinate 155,367,588 of NW_028262290.1, read as the reverse complement.
TCCCTTTCTTGCATCTCCTTGTCAGGAGCTACACACACACCTATCAGCTGTTTCTTTTTGTGCAGGAGGAAACAGAAAGAAAACATTTATAAAAAAAATGTACGTGGTCACTTGACCACTTCACAGAAACATGCTGGAACAGCTTCTCAAAGCTCAATGGCAGCTCCATGTGCTGTCCCTCTTCCCACCAGAATGAAATCTATCACTGCCAACCTCAGCCCCAGCTTAATTGCGACACAGGCGAGAGGGCACGGTTGCAAGGAAGTTGGAAAACGAGGACAGTGAGAGGAATAAAGTGAAGCAGGCAGGAAAAATTGATACTGCATGAAAATGAACCAGTTGTACAATACAGAGAAACAGGTTTTTGGAGGGAAGCGGATGAGAGGCATGGGGTACGGAGCTTTCCCTGACACAGTGGTTGTTCTTCCCATGACACTGCTCACCAAGGTGACACTGAAGTTAGCTGGCAGGAATTCTTGACCTGCTCAGGGTAAAGAATCATTGCAATGGGGATACTGAGGTTGCTTTGGTCTGCAAATGAAGCTTTTGGCAAATAGGGGATTTAACTGGATTCAAATGGTTAGCTTTATTTGCCAAAGGAAAAAAAAAAAACCTACTTCTTTTTGATGATACACACACAAAACACAATGAGATTTCATTTAAATAAATAAATTGACAACTACTGCTCTGGATGTGAACCAGCAATAGCAGTGTTAAGCCATTTCAAAGCTGAGTGAATGCGATTTTCACACCTATTCTTTTTTAATTTAGGTCCATTTGAAATCCAAGCACCCCTCTATTACTAATTTGTTATGGCAATATTAATTAATGGTTTTGCTCTACAGCAGTAAGAATGCTGTTTAGACTGAGTGAGATAGATTAGAAGGACTACAAGATTAGAAAAACAATCTATAAACTGGTCAGATGCAGTTGGGGGTCACCTTGATCTTCTGAAATGAGCACGCTACACTTGGAAAGCCTGGGAGCGCGTGGATGTATTTCTACCAGTGCAGACTCATTAGGGCTGGTTAGGTCAGCACACTTTGATGTTGTCTCCTATTTTGGAATACATGAACATTAGCTCCCAAGGTGGGGAGAAACAATTGTCAGACTTCCATAAAAGCTGATAATTGAAGAAATTGCATATTATTTGATGCACAATATGAGTTCAGACCGAGTATGCTAGAAAATAAGGAACAATATTTAATGACTTACAGAAGGCGCACAGTGATGCGTTGTAATTTCCATTCTCCTGACACACTTTATCTCTGCCATTAGTTTAACAGATCTCCAGGCTCCTGTCTTGGCTACTCTGATCAACATGGTGTGCCCAGCCTCAGACCATCAATAGCATTTATCTTGCACTTCAGTGGCATAGCACAGATAAGACATCTGGTTTGAGGAAGAACAGTAGCTGGCAGATTGATGGGCAAATCTTGTGAACTTTTCAGCTGGTTCTTGGATTATCTCAGCTACCTTCTATTCACCCTATACATGGGCAAGAGCTCAAGTCCCTCAGCCATCATTGCACCTGTATGAGAATCATGGACATGGATCAAAGCACTGCTGATGGCAGTAAAAAAGCCACAATCTCAATTATTTTGGCTTTAAATTATGAGATTAAAATTTTTTTCTGGTGTAAAGTGTGATATGCTTTTGTTTATTTTTTGGGTCTAATTTTGCAGTCAGCCCAAACACATTGTGGAATAATCACAGGGAAGAAAATCAGAGGCACAGTGATGCTCTTTTAAGAAAGCACTGGTATTGTAAAGTGCTCACAGTTTCATGGTGGGTTTTCAGCACTGGCAGGTGAGGGGCAGGAGAGGCAGCTGAAGAAGTTGGACTGCAGCTGAAGAAGTTGGACTGCAGCTGCCCCAGGGAACTAATCTATTTCTGGTTTTGCTATTCTTGCATTTCTTTGTTTTGCCTGAATCAGAAGAGATCAAGATGGCAGGATTTTACATTTATGCTCTGCGTTTCCTGGTGGATCAAGAAGCCTCCTGTGTAGGCAGCACCTCTCAGGACAGACTGGAGGATATGGTGCCTCTTTTGACATTTTACATATTGAATCTCCCTAGGTCAGCAGGAAAAGTGGCTGTCAATCTGAGGGCATGCCCGAGGCCCAGGCTGAGGGACGCCATGTCTCCTGGGAGCCCTGATGAGCAAGGCAGAAATGTCAACGGTTGGGAGGCCCAGCTCATAAGGACATCTGAACCTTTTTGACACTTTCTTGGACACTGTGAAATCCATAAGTTCAGCACGACTGGACTACCAGTATTACAAGATTTTTGGCTTTTCCTGTTTCCAGTCAGGCTGTAATCAGGAAAAGCCAAATTCTGGCCTCCTAACACCATTAATAACAGCAAGAGGAACAGGAACAGTGACATGCAAAGCTGGAATACTCTTTGTAAAGGGCAACCACAAAGATAAACATACTCCTGGATTCTACAAAATACTCAAAATATAAGTGAAACTGTTACAGCTGATGTGGTTTGTCTGTCCCTACTAACAATGAGTTAGCTATCTGATATCCTAACAAATATGAGAAGCACATGAAAAGAGTGAACGGTTGGATAGGACAATAGTTACTCCTTATTCTGTGAAGAAATCAAACCCCCTAATATTTCAAATTCTATCCCTAAGCTGTTTGGGTTTCGGGGTGCTCTCCTGCTTTTAAACAGTTTTGGACACAAAACAAACTGAGCCTAGTAAGTAGGAATAGCTTTGAAAATGTGGCTTGAAATGTGTCCTTGAAAATGTGGCTCACAGAAGATCAGGGAGACAAGAAGGAGCTGAAACAACTTTTGGAGCAGCTGGCTCTGACCACAACTCAATGAGAACTATACTCTCCTCAATACGGTTACCACCGCTTCGACTGACCAAACAGTCAGATGGGCTGACTGAAGCAGTGAGCAAAGACAGGCACTTGATGAAATACTGTATAACACAGCAAGAACAAGTAAAGATGCTTCTGGATTTAATGCTTAAGCTATAGCCCAGCTGAAGTCAGTGGAAATACGTCTGTTGGTTTCAGTGGAAGTTGGGTTATGACTTAAGTGAGTAACACAAACTTGGGTTTTGTGTCACAGTTGCTATGTCTATTGATTAGAGCAGCTAGTAAGGAGGTCAGCAAAAATCAGTGTTAAGGCTTATCTCTTAATTAATATGCTGAATGCTGGCATTAAAAGTGCCTGAGTAATCTTTTAGTTGGACAATACATAACCACTCAAAAAATACTGAGAGAGGAAGTTCAGTGACACCTTTTCACTGACATTTATACTTCCAGAACAGTGAGGAGAAGAAGATAAGGAGGGCAGAAGTCTACAGAAAGGAGAAAAGGCCATAAAAAAGGGAATATACACTGAAGAATATGTTGCCTAGTGAACAATTGGGAACCCAGGTAAGGTGTGATATTCAGGTAGAAGATGATCATAAAGCCAAGCAACCAGGGAATATTTCAGAGAGCTCAGGAACTGAGGCAATGATACTTGTGATGCAGTTTCAGAACATGACAAACCATCAGTCGATGAATGCATGGTAGTTACCTGCCGACCCACCCAGCAAAGTTCACTGGGGGCAGCAAAGCAGTCAGCAGGACGGGACTAGAGATTCCTCTTTATATCCAAGTGCTAGGTTTCCATGGGGAAGGACAGGCATGTTCATCAAAACAAACTACTTTTTACCAGAATTAATTTGGGCAGGAAACGTCATAGATTTCTTGTTTAAAACTATCTGTACTTTGGAGGGATACTGCGAGGATGGAACTGCCAGGTTTGCCAAGGCTTCCAAAATGCCTGCAAAGCACTCTGTGAAGATCACTGCTATTATTAAATTATGTTATTATCCCCCTGGTTCATGAAGTTTACAAACCAGAATTAAAAGGAAGAGGTGGAGGATTATGATGTATTTTAGAATTTCTTACATTTCTCATGTTTCCTTTTTGGAAACATAGGAAGGAAACTTCTGGGTCACCAAATATAATTCCTAGGTCCTGCAGGCAATCACGTCACCTAAAGGATTCATCTCCTATCAAACTCCTTGAACATCTAACAAGTATCTTTACTAATATTGATGAGAATTGCTACTAATAATTTGCATTTACACACTACTTAAGGATCTTGAAGTATTCTTTCATATAATATGTTCATTTTTATTACAGGCATATTAGATTTAAATGACTTGCCTAGGGTCTCACAGCAAGCCAGCAGCAGAATGACTCTTAGTGCTCCCAGTGCTTTGCATTAAATCCTGGACATTAACAGCTCCCTTCATAAAGGGAACTTTGTAGCAGTAGATCACCTCCTGGTGCTGGTGGATCAAACCTTTTATGACAGCGCGAACAAATCAAGAAGTTACTTGAACCCATGTAATGTTTCCGAATGTCTGCAAATCCTGGCTTACTTTAAACTTAGAAAATTGACACAAGTCTGAATAATGCTAAGATAGCCTTTGGCATATGACCAACTATGAAATTTTGATGTGCTAAGTAGGTACCTCAGATCTATATGTTCTGTATGAATGCAGCAGTAATCTCTACATTTGTTCCAGAAAAACTTCAGAGCTTTCACTATCCCTTGTGATGTTGGAGGCATATATGAAAACAAAAAAAACAACCCCAAAAGTAAGCCTATAATAAACAAAAATCCTTAACTTTTCTACTGGCAGATTTATCTGGAGAGTTTGCTCTGACACAGGCACACTCCTTGTCATTGCTCCCTCCTCTGAATGGCACTGTCCTCATCAAAAATTAACTCTAAAAGGAGCATATGGGGCGTCTCTTTGTTTATGGGCTCCTTTCTGTCAAGAAAGATGCAGTACTGCAGAATGACCTGATTTTTCTGCCTTTGTCAATGTTATCTTTCTAGCAAATTGAAATGTTGGTATTTCCCCCTACATTTTGCCCTCTCATCTATGCCTCCTATGGAAAGGGTTGCAAATTGTACCCAATGATTTCAGGATATGATTTTCAAGCTTTTGCTTGTGGCATCTGGCTCTTTCCATGAAAAAAAGAGCTATTTTGTGGCATGGCACTTGCTATAACATCAGAGGAACCATCTAGTAAAACAACAACAGATACAACAATACTGATCCCATTCATTGAAAGAGTTCCTCCAACGTGGTGGTGGCTACCCAGGAGCTCTCACCTGTGGCAAATGGTGACATTTACTCCTGCTGGGAATGTGGCTGGGCAGCCGAATGTTAAAGAGGGCCTGCAGGGCTGCCTGCGCTGCTTGACCCTTGGCCAGCTTCTTGCTACGTCCTGAGCCTTCAAATGTTCTCCCGTCCACTCGCACCGCCATCACAAAACTCTTGATGTGCTGCTTCTCCACTGTCTCTGACAGGCAGACGTACCGCAGGCCTGACCGCAGCTCATTTAGCAGCACCACCGGGTTCTTCTCGCTCTCCGCTTTGGATGCCATCTTGTGCTTGTTTTGCTTACCATGGCCCATTAAGTCCAGTGTATGGCAGAGTAAGCGCCCATGTCGATAAGCAGTGGAAAGCAATTCGTTATTAACAGGGTTATAGACTGAAAAGTCCTCACTGTGTGTAGATGGTTCGAACTCCTTGAACAGAGTATCTGGAAAGTCTGCCTGATCAGAAGTAAAGTCCGTGGACGGGTTGATGCAGTTTCCCATAGCAAAGTGAGCTTGGCAGGCGTTGGGGAACTGAACGAACGACTTCAGAGCTAGCTCTGCAGCACGCATTTTGGCTTTCTTTTTCGTGGGTCCTGTGCCTTCAAATGTAAGTCCATTTACTTCCACAGCAACAGCAAAGACTGGAGCATGTACTGGACCTGTCTGGGAAACCATTTTATATTGTAAACCTGGTTTAAGTTCATGTAGCTGAACCAGAGCGTTCTTTGGTGTCACTGACCACGAGACTTTCTTCCAGATGAGCTGGAGTTTGCAGAAATGGCCATTATTGCCCTCCTCTAAGGGTCTTTTTCTCTTACTGCTAGGTGTTCCTCCTCTTGCCCTCTCATTAGAGGATATTGGATGATCCTCCAAGTTGCCAATGTTTCGATTTTCCTTTACTTCTGCACTGCTGGTACCTGTCAGTAAAGAAAGAAAAAAACCTCACATTACAGTTGTCATCATAGTAGCTGACATTATGCCTAGGGCTGGCAGAATAGGCAAAAAAGAAAAAAAAGTCAATGATAGATATCCTTGCTCAGCCCTTTTTGGGGGTTTTCCTCAAATATCTGTAAAATGGTTGGTTTATTATTTATAGCACAGATTTTCTGCATGTCCTGAATGTTTATCTATCCCTAAAGTTCTACTTGTATTAGTCACTAGCCTCCTGTTTTAAAAAAAGGTTACGTCATTCAAAGATGAAGCATAACTGATGCCATGTGACTTAAATGAACTACTGCATTCACACTGGATAATTACTAGTAAAAAGTGAATAGTTTGCAAAGTTCCCTTAGGCTGAGATTTGTTCTATAATCCATGTGGGTGAATGCTTATGAACACATTATTAGAAATCAGAAATGATTCACGAATGATTCACAAACAGAAAAATGGGCAAATGCATTGAATAATCTATTTGCAATGAATACATTGACTGGCTATACTCACACCATAGGCTCTTATGTTGCTAACATCATGAATCCACCCTAAAAAATGATTGGATAGACCTTCCTAGCTTTCAAAACAATAATTTTGTCTGGACTCAGATTCCAGTTTAATAAGTGAGTGTATTTCTGTCAAATTCAATTGCAGATACTGTTAGCAACAACTAACATTGCAAAATTTCTGGATAAACCTAAATGAGACTAAGAAAAGCCGGAGCATCATGACGGCAGTAATTACTGATGTAAAGAATAATCTATGTCAAAGAAAAGCAATGGGAGAGAATGACTGCCAGGAGCACTAGGAAGGGAATGAAATGACATTGGGAGCTATGGAGGGAGCACTTCTTTGTTGTTGACCCAATGAATCACACATTGCTCTGAACTACGCTTGTGCAATGCCCATGCTGCGAGGCAGTGCTCTTTGCTACAGCAGATGCATGACTGAGAATGAAGATTCATCTCACTGATGTCCTGAATGAGACAGAAAATGTGCTGCTGTCTAAATAAGCATCCTATAACATTTCTGTCATTTTCTGATGCGTTTGTTGAAATGTATTGCATCTCTGATACATCCTCCAGTCCTCCTGTGTGTTCCTTGGGGCAGAGACAAGTTGAGGAAGTAAACATGAATGTAATCAACCCGTGAAGCAACCTGCCCCTGGAGCGATGCACCTGATCCCTTTCTGAGCAGAGCACTGCCTGGCTGCCTGCTATATTCCAGCCAGCATTGAGCATGGAGCCTTTCCCATGGTTTGTTATTGTCAGACACGAGCATGCCACCTGTGCAGGCTGCATGACTCCCAAGCACAGAGAAGGTCCCTGTGGTCCTTAGAGGACAAAGAATGGTCCTGCCACTTTCTGCGCGGCCATGGCCATATTTGGTTTCCTCTCTACCCTGATATACAAGCTGGCTGCAAGGATGTAAGGGGTGAGCTGCTGGCTACGCCTCCAGGAGCTTCTGCTGGAGAGGTGTGTCTTTGCTGCAGCCCAGTATTAGGCTGGGCTGACAGATGCACAGCAGCCTGCAGAGAATTATGTGGAACCAACCATCGTGATTAAAATCCTCCTTTATATCCTGATGAGTTGCACTTGTATTAAATATCAAAAGACTTTTTCCCATCAGAGCAATAAGTCTGCACTGATGCAAGTTGTTCCACAGAAAGCAGCTCACTGCTTAGACATGAGTAAAAATCATGGCTCAGTTGCATGTGTGGGGGCCCATTTGCAGGACTGAATCTTTCAGCTCCCTTTCCTGAAAACCCTTCAGCACACACTGAGCTTCCAGCCTGTGTCTATGTCTCACCAAAGTTACTTGCAGAGCTATGTGCTGCAGTGCTTTGCTGAGGCACAACATGAGCTGACAAATTAAGGTCTTAGTGACCAGTTAATTTTTCCTGTCTGGAGCTAAGGGGAGAGAATAAAGACAGGCGAGGAAGGAAAGAAAAAGAAATACGTAATAGAAAACGAAAAGTTTCATCATATGGCATTCAGCTGTATAAAATATGACATCTTTAAACCAGTCTCTCTGGAAATAAGACATTTAAAAGGTCAGGTTAACTAAGACACAAGGATAATGTGGTCTTTTCTCATTGAGTTCACAACTCTACTTATGGAAACTCTGATCTGAGGGGGAAGGAGATACCAACTTTAACTTTCCGCTATTTAGCCTGGCAGTGGCTTTGGCCAGCCAGTTTCCACCGTGACCTTTTTTTATGTTTCCATCCCACTCAGAATATGCCTCTTTGGTTGCGTGCATTTTTTTAAATAAAGGTGAAATATTTTGACTCAGACATACTTTTTAGCAGGAAGCAGGTTTGGTTCTGTATTTCACACCTCCTCTCTCATCTTACCTAATAGGTTTTTACAGAGCCAATTATGGTACATAACGATATTGTAGTCAGGAAGCATGAAAAGAAAGATAGCTCTTGCTTCACACAATATTCAGGTTTGAAAAGAATTTGTATTGATTATGCACCACTGAATAGGAAAACTCAAGGGGTTATTTGTATTTATAGTTCACATTGTCTTATTCCAGCTGTTTTTTCTTTCATAGTCAGAGAAAGACGGATTTGTGAACATGAATGTGTGACCTTAACATCTTACCTTAATCACCCTCACTAAAACAGTGGTTAACTAAAAACATGGCAACATAAAATAAACATTACTTGTTTGTCTTAAATTCTGTCTATGAAATTGTCTAGTCCAGGTTTTGGCCAACAGGGAGCTTGCATTGATGTAGTGAAAAAAATAAAGAGATGTAAGTGTAAAACTTCCAGAGGTCAGACACAAAGGATATGCGGACAATGTCAGGCGTGCGTGACGGTGACGTGCCTCTATTTATGGTATGTTTTGGCCTAGTCACAGTGAAGGAAATCCATGCAAGTATCCTTGCAGTCAACCAGATTTCTAGACAACGTAATCCTGAAACACCAGGAAATAGCTCAGTTCTTCACAGACCTCAGTGAGAGCTGCAGAAGGCCAAAAGTCTTGGCATGTAAATCAGAGGCAGCCTAAATTCAGTGAGTGCCTCAGAAAGTCTGTGAGCCTGATGGACTTGTGTGATACCTGGCAGACGCTGGGCAATGTGAAATTACTTTATACTTTCAAGTATCTTTGAAATAAGAGGTCTTTGAAATGTGTCTTTTATGAGACCTCTGTGTAGCAGACATAAGATTACCTCTCTAATGGTGGCACATGTACTTCTATTGTGAAAATCAGACAAAGCAGGCAAATGACACAAAACTACGTAAGATAAATACTGTAAGCAGCTGTAATAGAACAATCACAAGCAATTTTAGAAATGAAGAGCACTAAAAGGAAAGGGGTAAGTCAGAGGATGCACAGAGGGAAAATGCAAAACTGTGGATCATTTTCAGTCCTGTTATCTCTCATAGAGTCTTTGCTCTTGAGTTCCCAAAACACATTCTCTATATTTGGAAAAAAAAAAAAAAAAAGCTAATAAAATATGGTTCTCCTATTGAGAAGGAGAAAGGTTGAAGAATAACAAAATTGTAAGGGGAGGGAGTTAAAAAAAAGGAGAAAGAAAAACATTATAATTTTTTGGCAATAGTTTCTAATTTATTGTGTAAGATTTCTAAAAAAGCCCCACACTTCTGCACTGTAATATCTCCTCAGGTAACTTTATTCATTGATTTTTGCAGTTTCTCAAGCAAGAGGAGACATTGCAATCTTGTATTTGCTTCAGTAATTGAATCGGAGAGAGGAAAACAGTTAGTGAAATATATTTATGTATGCACTGTTCCTCAGTCTTCTGTCTGCTCTTTCATGTTTTTCTCCTTTTGGTCATTATGCACAGTAGAGTTAACCTAGAGAGTCTGCATCATCAAGAGCTTTTCAGAACTATAATGCATCACTAATAATGACACTGCCTATGTCTCTGGGTCATAAGGGCCCTGCAGAACTAGCCATCTGATACTGCACGCTACATTTGAAGAGATAATATTGTTCCTATTGAGGGTTATTCTGCTGCCAAGCCAACTTCCAGGGAGGATGGGAAAGGAGAGGTGGTAGGTGGCATCTTCGTTTTGTCTGGCATCTTCACTATTGAATTACAAGGGGCAGGACATTATTGAAAAGCTATGATATCGAAAGAAAGAATTTGCAGTCTCTGTAGTATAGCAAACTTCTGATTCAACTGATAGCTCTGACACAGGAAGTTACTGTCTTTAGCAATGTTTAGTAAACACCAGATTGCTACCAAGTCATTTTCAACAATACAGGTAGGACTTAATTTTTATTTTCTGTGTTTTAATATCTAACCCCTGTTTGACCTGCTTATGTAGAGCACATTTTTGCTGTCCATCTACATCACATTGACTGCAGAGGTTAGAAGGATTGACCTCCATAACTCCTGACATACTTGAAAGTGAAAAATTCTAAATCAGAAGCAATAGGTATGAACCCAGGAGCCAGAGCCACGGTACCTTTGTCCAAGGTCAGCTACTACATCAAATGCAATGTAGGGCAGTCTCCTCTTGCAAGCAAGATGGCATTTTCATACACTTATTGAATCCACAATGGAGGATTGGGAACTCTTCTGCTGGGATTTTTAGATTTGTATTCTTGACTTTAGAATAATAAACTTGTAGCTAACAACAGAAATCACTCCTTCCTCTCTTACATGAAAACACACAGATATGTATTTTTAAATCTTCATGAAAGAAGTCTGTTGCTGCTGAACTCTCCTTGCCAACTCACAGGGTTCAGGCTGTTTAAAACAATATTGTTAGACTTTACTGGTGTGTAACACCACACTGTGAAGGCAAGCATTATCAGTGCAAAAAAGTACAAGACTTGCTTAAAGTGAAGATGGAAAATTTGTGAAAGGTGATTGCTGTTGCCTTTAGCTGTTCCAGAATGAAGCTACTCAATTTTGCCCACCTTATTATCTGAAATAACTGTGAAATCCATGCACAATCCAAGCTAGTACAGCTCTTACCAATTAGGGAAATTATTCAAATGACCTAATGACCTGACTTAGATGATACTCAGACTTCAATGTTCTCTGTCCAAGCTAGCAAATAAGTGCATGCAGCAAAAAATGTGGGCAGTCCACAGCACAAATGGATGTAAGTACATGCCTTCCTGAATCAGGACCAGGCTATAGCTTAGCTTTAGGTATGGGAGAAATCCAGATGATGGCAATAGACACAGTTTTCAAAACAAAAACAGGGGTTTTGATTCTGTGGGGTGTTGCTTGGGGCTCTGACTGCTGGAAGGGTATATTCACTGTCCTTTTAGAGGCAGAGTCCCTGCTGTATCTCACACCGTGCAATTGAAAGCTCTGGTACCTCATGTTGCCTGAGGGAGACTTTGACCAACATGCTCATAACTGAACATGCCTCAGTACACTGAACCTGGGGTTGGGATTCATCCTAGAAGACTTGCGGTGGCTGAAATCTGTATGTTGGGGACCATCACCATCAGCTCCCTCTGCAGGCAGTGGGGAGAAGTATACACCTCTAGAAGGGCACTGCACCGACTCGGTGCATATGGCAGTACTGCACAGTGAGATCGCTAGGAATCATATGCTCCTGCTAGAGGTACACCCTAGATTTGCAAGTACCTGTGTCTGGTAATAGTCTGGCTAAATCTGCCTTGATGCCGTGGCATAGTGTGGATGGAATGATTAAAGATCAGGGACAGGCAGAGGTCTGTAACATCATGAAAGGCAGGCAGGCAGGCAGTGAACAGGGAATGATTATTCATTGTTTCATGCAATCCAAGCACTAGAGACAGCAGGCTTGAAGTAATAAAAGGGTGCACTTTTTGACAACACACTAAATCACTGGGGTCCCTGTTCCTGGCTGTTGTTGAGATCAGAAGTACCAGTGGACTCTGGAGAGGACTAGACAGGCCTGGTGATGTCTAAGAAACATGACGATTCAGGCGCAAAATCTAGCTGTGTAAATTTCTTGCTGGATGCTAGAAAGATATAACAAGGGGAAGATCACCATTTAAATGTTCGTTTTCTCAATGTATCACTAACAGCAAAGGTTGAAGAGAGTGTACGGAGCTAAACTTCCTATTTCTAATTCTGTGTGACATTTCTTACATTCTTAGCTAACTTTGACTTTTGGGAATGAATGGCGTGGTCCTTTTCTCACATGTTCAAGATAAAGTCTTTATCACAGACTGATGATCAGTTTACCCAAAATGCCGTTCCAAAGGTCCCTAGTGCCTTCAATACATTTTTCTAGTATTAGTTCATGGATCATAAACCACAATAACAATGTCTATATGCTAAGAATCTGCAGTTGAAAATGTACATGTAGTTAACCTGGCATGGCTCACTTTGTAAAGAAGGCCTAAAGGAATGTGAAACAGGATTTGAATCCTTTTCAGCCAGTGGGACTCTGCCTACCGATATAGCACAGTCTGGGAAGGGGCACTCTCACAGGATGCTCAGGGAGCAGAAAACTACAGGGTTAAGCAAACCACTTCTCTACCTTGCCAGCATTCTCCTAGGCTGCTCTTAATTGTTAGCATAGAAGAAGGTTTTGCTTTTTCAGAGCAAATTGCTGAAGCTCTTTAAAATGCTGAATTACTACACAGGTACATGTGTGTGATAGAAGTTAGTGGGATTTATACCACTATACTAGAAGCGAACACTGAAATATGGCTGATTTTAAATTAATTCTTTTTTTTTTTTTTTTTCTTAAAGATTCTAATAGTAACACCTAAAAATGTGTTGTATGTGCCAAGAAACAAATCACTGCCTTATCACTGGAGTGTATGTTTGACTCAAGAGAGGACTAGGCAGAATGTCCCTTGAAAACAGTGAAATTTGCTATTTCTTTTTTCAGAAAACACAGCTTACCCTGTCCATGTGAGCTATTTTAAAGCCAGTGCCGGCACGAAGCAGTCTTGGCATTACAGCAGCAATAAGAAAATGGTGTTACAGTGTTTGGCTTGTACAAACTTCCTACATTACCTAAAAATAACTAAGTAGCACATTTGGGAAACATTACGCAGGAGGTGCCTGCACAAGCTCATCATGTGCATAATATGTTTCCTGTGTGTACTTCTCATCTCTCTTCCTGAAAATGTAGCCTCCCTGAGACCAATTTTGAACGATTTTCGGGATTTTTTTTTTTTTGCCTTTGCTAAGATATGTAAAAACCTACCAGTCCCTGTGCAGCAGAATGGCGTGATGTCCATGTGACACTCGGCAGCAGAAAACAGAGGGCTGTGCTCCTCCGCTCCTTCAATAGCTATTCCCCTTGGTGCCACACCATGATGAAACCAAGGCAGATTAGCAGCAACGGGGGAAAAAAGCCCATTCCTCCCACCCACTGGCTCTAATAGGGCAACATGTCAGTGTGTGTCTGGCTGGAAAAGAAACCCATCTGGTAGGTGATACTAAAACTCAGAGAGTTGCTCATTTGGTTCAGAAAGCTTCCCTCCCTTTTTATAATGATTCAAGATGCGTTACAATAAGCGGGCTGGATAACACACAATAATTGCTTCTAGGTGATAAATGGGAGGGCTTACTGAGGGTTATTCAGTCCTAACTGCACACTCCCAGACTTCTTGGTGTTTTGAAGACCTTACAACTCTGTCAAATCCAGCAGCACTTTCCTTAGCTCTGCAGTCACAAGTTCAGGGAGTGTGAATGACTTTGTTCAGATGTAAGGGCCCAGGAGAATCCAGTGGCTAATTTTTGGGTTACACTTAGTTTACTTAAGCCTGGTTAATAATGTCTTCTCTAGTGGATTTAGTTTCTTTCTTTCTTTTTTCTTCTTTTATTTTTGTTCTCTAGTTCATATCACAGAAGTAAAAGAGAAAACAGTTTTTCAAGTAGAGGGCTTGTTCCTGCAGTCTTTACTTTTGCAAAAGTCCTTTTGTGATCAAGAAAATATAAATGGGGGGAAGACACAGCACCAAAATGTCCTGTCTTTTTAGGGATTGTGAGAAAAACAAATGAGCAAAATAAGGTAACATAAACAGGAAAGGAAAAGGAGCTCCACAGTCCTGTAAACCTGAGTGTAAACATCTTTTTGGAAGAAGTTTTCCCTTTGTATTTGTGACACAGCACTTACAGCCCCACCATGGCAGGGTCTGCACAGGGAAAAGTGGGAAGGTGAGCTGAGATTAACCCTTCCTTCGCTGGAGATTGGAGAATGTGTTTGCACTCAGCATCAGGGAATTTTACATTTTACATGAGGACTGGGCTTATGGCCTGCCAATATTTGCAAATCCACCTCCTTTCCACAACTGCCCCTACACCTTAGAGCTTTTATCTTTAAACTTTGTTATTCATCTGTCTATAAAGAAAAGAGACTGCTTACTTAAATTGTCTTCGTCCTCCATGGTGGTTGCGCCAGGACTCAGATACTTGAAGGGCGCTATGAAGGTTGACAGTATGCTTACTTTTTCTAGAATAAAACAGAAGAAGAGAGACATATAAAATCAGTATTTTGTCAGTGCATTCTGACCTAGTCCACACTTTTTCTCAGATGAAAACACCTCAAGTCTGTTTCTTTTTTGCTTTTCCTGACTCTACAGCCCCACCAAAATTCACAGAACTGCAATACATTTATTAGAGCTGGCACGTGCAAATGCCAAATGTACGCCCCTCCTGGATTCTGCCCCTGTGTAGTGCTCCTTCACCATGCTTCCCAGCAATGGTGCCCAAGCACTGCAGAGATGGGAATGTGGGAGGCTTGAACTGGTCCAGCTGGGAATGGGGGAGGAGGGTGAGAGCTGGAGGTGGTGAGCCCTGGGAGGAGGGACATGAGAACTGCTCTAATGGATGAGACCATCAGCTCACCTCCTCTTGTTTCCTCTCCCTGACAGAGGCTGAATCAGAAGTCTCAGAGAAAGCTCATGCATTGATGGCAGAAGAGACTATGACTGCCTCTAATTCTTCTAGAAATCATTGATTTGATTTTTGGAAAACCTTTATGGTGTGCACAGGAAGCTATTATCGAAACAATACGAATCCTGTTTGAAATCCTTCTTATTCACATTTATATTAAGTGTAGCTCCTTCTACCTGCGGTTTCTGTTTATCCTGCAGATAGTAGATGGCACAGAAATTTACTTCCAGTGCCACAATCAGCCTCTGCATTAGATGCCACAACAGATTCAGCGAAATGAGAACTGATACTGATTTATACTAGCTCAAAATTTGGCTCAGGAGTTATCTACAGGGAAAAGCTGCTGTTAACACAAACACTAGAAACAGGGATATACTGAAGATACGTGTTTTATTTAGTTTGTTCACTAGTTTACTTAGTTTGTTCTTCAGTTTGTTGAGGCTATATTCCTCCTGACAAACTATGGGTACTTTGCTGAGGACCTACATCAACAAGGTGTCTACCTTCGGTAGCAGAAGAAACAGAAACACACCTTACAAAGGTGATCCATAGCTTTGAAGGACTTAGTTGCTTTCCTAAAGTACTTCTCTGCTTAGAAAGCCTCAGTTAGGTGGAAATGCTCTGAATCCTGCACATTGTGAACAATGCTGGGCTTTCATCTTGTGGCAGAAGCATCAAAAACCAAACCAAGAATGTCTCTTTTCAAGTGACAGGAAAAATGATTTCCATGGGGACTTTCTTTACTGGTGAGAAAGTATTTCTCTGAATTTCCTTAAACTACCTGGCTGCTAACCTACGACTGGTCTGGAAGGCATTCCAGCTGAAGAGCTCTTAAACTTTTTCAGTAGCACATCTCAGCTTTTTGGCCTGATTCTTGCTACATTTGCAAATAATCCTTGCTCTTGTTGAAGACTTGTCAGAATCCATCAAAAATGACTGCAGATGTTTGCCCTTAGCTAGGTATCACTACAGCTCAGCTCTATTATGAAAAAACACAGTAAAAGCTGACTGGTTTTTGTTAAGTAAACACAATAAGCAGAATAAAAGATTGCCTGAAGAAAACCTTTTTCCATCCAGAAACCTTTCAGCCCAGACTACTATATAATTAGAGCACAAATTAGCCTCCTTGAGTTGCAATTTCATTAAGGGATTGTAGTGATGTCAGGAACCAAAAGAATGAAGCTATTTATGAATGTTTTAGCCAAAAGATTTTCCTAAGTGAATACTTTGACACTTTTTGCTAAGGCGTTGCTTGCTGAGAAATGTGGTATCTCTGTACGACACTATCTCAGTGCATGTGAGACTGTTGGGTTGTGATCAGGATAAAGGCTGTTATTCACTCCTGACTTTCTCAAACGGTTTCTTTGATTAAAGTGAAAAGAGCGTAGGCTTTTGGGACCTAATCCAAAGGCTACATTTGGTAAGGGGAATGCTTCAGATGATAGACATGGGATCAGGGCAGTCCTTGGCTTCAGCACCAGCAACGACTGTTGTGTCTGGATACTGAGATGCAGTGAGCTGAAGTGAACTCCGCCTGTGCCTGACTGCTGATGGCTGTCAGACCTTCAGAACTAACCCTCAAGACACTGCATGTCATACACAAACGTAAAGCTTCTCTGCTGAGAAAATATTCTGACTTCTCATAGAGAGTTAATCCATTAACCAAGCAATGAGGACATGTGCTTTCTTGCTGAGAATGCTAGGGCCTACTCCTGCCACCAATCAAAAAGCAAAACCATGTAGTTTTATACTATATTATTATTAGGTAGAGGGATATTCTGTGATTTATCTTTCACCTCAACCAATTTTGTGTAATCCATAGGCGAGATTTACAATGTAGATTTAAAATTTATCAAATTATTTTCCCTTTTGCCTTAAGAGACCCTTTAGCCATCTTAAGCTTTTGTTGTTACTGTTTCCCACCTGTCCCCAAAGACCTTGCTGGTGCTTTTGCTTTGTGTGGCAGAGAAACAGGATGGCCTGTAAGATTTACTGCACTCTTAGAGAAGCAATGGATGGGTTCATGTCAACCAAACTCAGGCAGGCTGTAATAACAGGATATCCTTCAATCAATACAGATGATAAAGATTATAATTTAATATTTCAATCCATTGGTTGAGCAATGGAAGATTTTGTGTGTGTCGGGAAGGAGGAGGGCAGGGTTTTTGAGTGAGTGATGTAGGAAGAGAAGAGCCATAGTATGCACATAGCACAGGTGAATTATTGAGCCTATGGAGGAGGGGAAGACAGAGGACAGGATAATTAAGTTTAGGTGTTTACAGGGAAATAATCTGGCTAGGTATAAAACTATTGATACGATGGTGCACTTCCATCTTTTGCATGTTATTGTCTATCACCATATATATACCATAGAACGCTACTTCAGCTTTATTGTCAATGGTGAAATTCAGTGTTATTTTTGTTTATCATTTCAGAACAAGATTAGAAGAGTTGTGTATTCACACTTTATGGTCTCCGTGTATTTTAACTTTCATCACAATTAGTCCTATTTCCAGCAGTTTGATGAAATCTTATGAATAAGAATAAAGGACATGGTTGGACAGAAAAAAGCCATACAGAGAAATACCTTTAAAGCCTCCTCTTTTCTTTCACTCTCTTCTCCTTCTATGATTTTTTTTTTCCCAAAAGAGGCAATGACAGGTAGCCCAAAATTAGAGTGGCTATTTTTACTTTATAATTGTAAATATTCTCTGTATTTGTCTGAGGAAATTACTTTTCAAGACTAGGGGAGAGGTTCTAAGAGAAGAAAACAAGACATTTCAAAAACTCTTTTCTCCAGAAAAGCAGGATACATAACCCTACATTTATGAGAACCAGTACAAGGAGCTATTATTACTTGCATTGGAATTATACCAAAAGCTTCTGATGACATGAAGGAGCTATTTCATGAGGGCCTACATGGACACAAAGGAAGCTGTATTTACAATGGAAATTGAGAGACAAAGAGCAGGTAGCCATCCTGGAACACTAATGCAAGATGATAGCATCATATTTTGTAGTGTATTCACTATAAAAACATCCTTCCAAGTGGTGCCAAGTGGAACTCTGCTCCAGTACCCTACACACAAAAATCACCATTTCTCCTGATGAGATGCCCATTATAGGAAGAAACCTCACTCTCCTCTGTCTTGGGATGGAAAAGGATTTCTGTTCACACTTCTTAAGTATACATTTTCTAAAAACAGTAAATAGTTAAAAAATAATCATGAACACTGTTTTGACAGTAGCCATATAAATCATTTAAACAAATCAAAAAACCATTGGCCAAGATATGTTTTGCATGAAAAGCAGCAAATTATTTAGTCCAAATGATTCAGCAAAGCCTGGTATACAAGGCAGCCAAGTTTCCACTAAAATCTGCTCTTTTTGTGAAGTTGCTCTTGTCCTGTGGATGCAGTCAGAAGACTGGTCACAGGTTCCATAAATACACTTTTATTGTGAAGACAAGAATACACATATACAGCTATAAACAGCATTTATGCCCTTCATACCTATCAGTATTTAAAGGGCACCAGACAATACGGCTTGATTGTCAGACGTACCGAAGTTCTTTCACTCTCAATCACCTGAATAAAAGCGATGGGAATGGCAGGAGCTCAACACTTTTAAAAATCAGGACTTATACATGTTGGACAAATTGTTTAGCTTTAAGAAGAGCAGACTGAGTGGGGTCATAACAACAGTCTTCAAATACACAGAAAGCTGCCGCATAGAAGAAAGGAGCAAACTGTATTACATGTGCATTAACACAACTAGAAGTAATGGACTTAAATTGCACCAAGGAAAATTCACTTTAAACATTAAAAAACCTTCCTAACAGCAAGGATAGGGCAGCACTGGAACAGATTGTCTAGTGAGGAGGTTGAGGAGTAGTTGGTGCTGAAGGGCTGTAGGAAGACAATTGGCATTGGCGGGGTGTTGCACCTGTCCTTGGGTTCATCCCTTGTAGTCTCTCTCTTATCCCTATGGAGCCCAGTAGAAAAACTCATCCTGGCTTTGAGATCACGCAGCAGGTTCTAGCTCAAACTTGGAAAAGTGAGTAGTATTTGCTAATATTAGGTAATCTCTGAGCAGAAGCTTGTGGCATGCTCTTTTGCTTGGCAGCTATTAATAATTGTTTTTTTAAAATGCAACTTCTGAACACAAGAAGGATTAGACAGATGGCTACCAGTGGTTTGCCAGATCAGCGTTAGCAATGTTTTACTGAATTAGTTTCATTCTCATATTCTAATTGATTACTGTAAACTACTTTACTTGTCAGAGGTTTCTTTGATAGTACTCTTTTAAAAACACAATGTGGACATTATAAACCAGTCCTAAATAATTCATTTGGTTTGCATGGAGTATGAAATTACTCAGGAAGGGTCAATTCTGATGCAATAATGTAAACTCAGATGCAAAACCTCTTGAAAGAAACCTTAGTTTTGTTTCTCTAAAGGAGTATTTGCAGCTACAGGAATAGTTACATTTTTACAGTTGTGTTAGCCTTGATTTATATTGAAAGGGGGGGATACAGGGAGGGAAGAGAGTCTGCACATCAGGAGATGATTCTCTATCTTCCTTCTCATATCTTAGTCAGTTCAGACTTGGGCTGACAGTGATTGGCAGGACAAGGGGATTCTTTACACAAAAGAAAAATATGGCAAATTTGCAGGGAAAATAGCAATGACTTTAGAGCACAGCACTTACTGAGAAGGGCTCACAGCCTTCTAAATTATGGCTTGTACAGCCACCATGCTGCATCATTTTGTTTAAGCAGACAGTTTCCAGATATTTTCCAGGGATTTACTTGCTTGGTGTCAGAATCAGCCTTTACAGCTGAATTTGAGAATCAGCCGTTGAGTCATGAGTTACTGAGTGTGCAGGGCTGCAGTGGCATTGCTCAAGTGCTTTTGCCTTCACAGACAAGGGGGAAGGCTCTGTGTGATGGTCTTTTACACTCACTCTGACAAGGCTGTGCTGGGGTGCCTGTGAATGACCACCACAGTACGAGTGGGGCTGGGAAGACTGTCTTTGTCCATCTTAGTTAGAAGCGTGGCTGCCCTAAACACCGTCAGATGGCTTGTGTTTCTGTATGGACAGAGCAGCAGCATTGGCACGGCCGTGTACCTGGTGCAGGAATTCCAGTTTGGTGCCTTGCATTGCACAGGGTAAATTCAAGCCTGTGTATATTTGCAAGGAGCTATTAACACATGCCCGTTCCTCCATGGTTTGCGTTTTGGTCTCTCACTCCTACACTGGGAGATCTGAAGGTGAAGCCTTGCTGGCATCAGGAGCCCTTGAGATCCATCGGTCAATGCAATTGGAGCAGAGCATCTAACTGAGCAGCCCAAGGAGAGGAAAAAAGAGCTTGTGTACTGGAGGATATGAAAGGGTTAAAATATATGGGACTGTTTCTGTCTGCAGATATGCTGTTTGGCATCACTGGGAGTGTGGCCTCTGAGGTGGACAGTTACTGAAGATCTGCTTTTTACAATTGGTTTTCAATCCAAGGCTTTTGTGGTGATATCCCACCCTGGCCCATCTGGGAACAGTAAGGAAAGCTTTTCTTGGAGGTAGCAGAGGAATATGTTGAGAGAAAAACCTTCTGGTTGAATAAGATTTTTTGCCTGGAACATTTTTCTTAAAAGCAGGGAGACAAGGGAATATTCAGATTAAATAATTTAGGTTTTTAAAAGAAAAAAAATGCATTCAGCATTACTGTTTTTGTTCTCTTCTTCAGCAGGGACCTGAAATGAAGATGTGAAATATCAGAACACGTATTTTCTTGTCTAATAACCAAAGGGAAGACAAATCAGGGATCATTTGGATAGGCAGCATTTCAGGCGAAGGCTTTCAGCTGCATGAGGCAGGTTATGCTTTGAGTTAGAAGTCGGAGGTGCGAACCCTGTTTCTTTCTCTGAAACAGGTCACCGAGCTGCTCAGTATGATGCAGCACCCACACACAAAAGCACCTGCCCCTGTGCCTCGCAGTTGAAGTCGATCGTGGCCTGCCAAGTGCAGGGGTCTGCTGTAAATAGATCTACTTGCTGCCTGTATTATTTGTTTATCTAGTTCTTGGGGCAGAGAATATCTTTCTGTTCTATTGTTGCTCAGTGCTTAGCAAAATGAGATCCTTGTCCAAGATGAGAGCTCTGAAATGCCCTTATATTAAATAGCAATAACAGTTTATGGTATTATGATACTGCGGAGAACATTGAATGTGAAACATCAGTTAGCTCAGGGGGCTGGCAGCTGGGCTAATCCTTTTACCTCTGTGCATCCTGTTTTGGTTGTTTACTGACCCAGGACTGCTACCCTTGGGAAGCTTTTGGGGAAGCTATGTGAAATGTTTTGCTGGTGATGGTCCAACCCCTAACATGCAGCGGCAGGTTCATGTCCTGTGCTCTGGCTGCTCTGCAGCCCTGCATCCTACCAGGGCCACGCTCATTTACTCTGAAGTCAGAGTAACTTCTAGTTTACCACTTAGGAAGCAGAAAGGGACAGCAATAAAGCCATGCATGTGATTTGTATGGATGCGTCCAATATGAGATACAGGGTATGTCCTCTGGGATATGTTTAATTGATCACATCATGGGCCTTAGCCAATTTATGCAGCATCTGCGACATCATTATTTCTTTCCACAGTGGCATGTCCTGCAGCTCTCTTCTCTTCCTTTCCCAGAATGGAGATAGTGGGTTTTAGCTGCAGTTTTCACCGTATGAATGTAAATAGATGTTTGAGTAGTCAAATCTCAGAGGCTGTACTTCAGCGCTCTGTAACAGCCCACTCCAAGCTCCTTCACCATGAAAGACCATTTACAGAATAAAACACCTTGTGTTGTGAAATATTAGTTTCTTATTACTTCTAGTAAAGAGCAAAGTAAGTAAAAACACAAGGTGGTTGATGGATTTTTTTATAACAAAGGCAATGTGTATGTGTGTTGTTCTCTATTAGATTCCACAGAAATCAATCTGAAATCTAGTTCAGCCTAGTAAAATTAGATCTAAAACTATTTAATTTTGTTGCAAGAGTGTTTTTCTCTCCTGATGCCTTGCTTGAGGACACATAGAGATAAAAACTCTTGAGTTATTATCAGTTTATGTGCATCTCCGTCTGCCTGTGGAGTGTATTATGTTATGTATTTTCTAAGTGATCTGGCTGTGGCTTGGAGATGGCAGTTTGAAAATCACATCTTCACAAGCTTCTTATGCTATTTGAACATTCATTTTGGAAATATTTTTATTTTGCATTCTATAAACTGTGACAGGTTTTTTTTTCCCTCTTTTTTCCCTCCATTTTTTGGGATGTCATCACTTTAGAAAACAGGAGAAGCACAAGAGACAATGATTGATTGTGTAAAAACCATCAGTGCTTACTTAGCTCTGTGTGCTGAAGTCTTGCAATGGAGACCACAAAAATGGCCAGTGGATTTATTAAGCATATAGTAAATCTGCATGATTAACACTATCTATGACTATTTGATTGTATGCCAGCTGCATATCAAACAGTATTATCAAAGAGCATCTGTCTGCACATTTAAGGCAAACTGAAGGGCTTCTTCAGTCACATGGGAAACTTGTTTGGTCAGTATGAAGGTGATCAGGCTAATTTCTCATTAGGCTCTGTCTACATACAGGTCTGCACTACTTAAGGAGACTTAGCTAAACTGGGGCAAAAAACTATATGATAATGCTCAATTTGGCTTAAAAGAGATTTGCTCATCACTAATTTAAACCTGTTAACTGAATTAGGGCCATGTGAAACCTGAGTGGTCTATGCCAAAGTAAAAGTACCAAAGTTAGCAAAGGTATTTGAAAGGACTTCTGGAAGAAGTGGAGATGAGGACTGGGGAGGCGAAGCAGCTGCCTATGCAGGCATTACTACAGACTGTGTCTCAGGACCGTGCATACAGAAGGACATAGAAGATGCAAAACTCTGTGCTGCACTACCTGACTTTGAAAGGTTTTGCCACCTGAAACCAGCAGTCCACTCAGGTACATAAAGACTAAGGTGGGGCTGAGCTGTTAAAGCCCAGCTTCAGTTCTCCAAAGTCAGTCTCCAAGTTTAGCCATTACCTAAGGGGCTTAGAGGGGCTTAACAGCCCAAGGAGGGGCTCACCAGCCCAAGGAGGGGCTCACTTCACCTTCTGAGAGGAGGCATCGACATGGACATGTGAAGATAAATGCCTGCTGAGATAAGTACAATAAATCCCTCTCAGAAGGTGCCTGTTCCTTTTACTGGGGACCTGGACTATTGATTTGGACTAAAAGACTAACTTGTAGATGTCCAAAGTTAGGAGAGATGATTTCTACCCTACCTTGGGCATCTATGTTGCCAGGAGGTCTTGACCTGTGTTCTGGTGGGTGTTATCAGTGGCTGGCACTGGATCATATGGTGCCGAAGGAGGTGTCCTGCTTCCCTGAGCAATGCAGCCCCAGCAACAAGGCTCTACTGCTGACAGGTTTTCTTGATACTGATGCAATTCTTGATCTTCACATAGGTTTGGGTAAGTAACTGGGTTGTGTGTTACTGAAGGAGGGATCAGGACTTCTTTATGCTCACAGAGCTCATGCTGAGGGCACTCAAAGAATTGCAAACATTAGGAGTTATTGTACATGGAGAAACTGCAAGAAGATGTTTGTGTAGGTGCAGTGTAGATGAACAGCTAAGTATTTCTTTTACACTTTACAAGATGATAGTTTCACTGTGTAATGTGTGGATCACTTAACATGGGCACAATGATGTGCTTCATCTCAACACAAACTGCTTGTTTAGTTCTTCTAAGGTATCATTCTCCAACCTGCAGTAATGCCTACAAATGCACATACAGATACAGCTGTTCATCTCCTCTCCATAGCTGATGAAAGGACCAACATGAAACGGCCCCAGCCAGGGCAGTCACAGAGTGAGCCTGTCAGCACCCCCCTTTGAGCCGTAACCCCCTCCTTCCCAAACTGAATACCTACTTAAGCATTAGGAAATGAATGGCCTGCATCAGAAAGGTCCAGTCGGCAATTAGTGATGAAAGGCTTTGTTTAATCTGCTCTCAGTTCATCTACTGTAAGCCAGCCAAGTATGACCTTTCTCTCTTGTACTTCCATAATAATGCATATTTAACCTGAATCCTGCCCTGATTTGTCCTTTATAACATGAGGCAGTCTTGTGTTAACCAATCTGTCTGTGGGCAGAAAGTTAAAGGCACTACCATCATAATTTAGGAATGCTTTTACTGAGGTATGCGTGCTTACTGAGAGCAAACAATTAACTCCGAGTGATATAAGAGGGCTGAGATTTACAGGGCTTTCTCAGACAAGATGCTACTGACAGAAGTCAGGTCTGCTAATTGAGCCAGTTACTTAAGTATTTGGGCGCTTAAATTCCCATTTGACCCTGTGGGAGCTGAGACAGCTAAAAGGAGTTAGGGGCTGCCCTGGGGCTGTCCCAGGTGTTTCTGGTATTACAGTGCCATTTACTACAAAGCAGCTACCCCAATTTCACCTGTTAAGGCATGAGCCCTTAATATTTATTAAGCTTTCCATCACAGCTTGCACAGAGTCTGAAAGCTTCAGGTTTATCATTGTTACTTTGTTAGTATTTTCTTTTTACCTTTTCAGTCTTTATTCAATTGCAGCACAAATGGCTTCAAACCTATCCCTCGATTAAGAGTGGTGACAAAGGAAAAGTTGGCTAAAGCTTTACAAAGAAGGCTAAGTTTTCAGGGTGATGCAAAGGAAACTTGACACCTGACTCCCATCAACAATAATAATGGGGGCTATGCATCTAACTCTTTCTGCATTGTGCTGACATTGTACCCTTGAATGTTAGTACAGTCCAATAATTCTCCAAAGATGAGGCAGCTTATTTTCTCTGCCACTGCTGCTTTGCTGGCATTTTTATGGCATTCCCAGAAGTACTACCTGTCAGAGTTAGTACTTCCAAGGATGGCATTGCTTTGGGGTGGTTGAGGATTGATGTAATTAAAGAGAAGGCAGTAGACTGCTTGCCTGTGGGTATTTTATATCAAGCGTTTCACTGCACAGCTACGATTGATGACTTAAATGATGACAAAGTTGGGCTGCTCTGTATGTACAACAGTGATTTGAACTGGGAGTTCAGGGATGTGAGTCCTGTATTTTAGGCTAAGAGAATTCTGAGAATGTTTCAGAAAGGGAGCTTTCTAGGAAAACTGCAACTTCTCATCAGCAATTTAATAACATCACTGCAAACTCCCAGAGACTAGTCACAGAAAGGGACTAGTCCCAGTCACAGCTAGGGACAAGAAAGATTATTATTTGGGAATTATTTGGAAAAGAATAGAAAAAAAAGTATATAATGTTACATCATTGAATAAATCCACTGGGTGCAGTTGTTGTCTGAAGTGGGATTATCCGATTAAACCTACACATGCTTTTGTACATATCCACATCACTGTAGCAGTCACTGTAGGCTTTCTTTATGGTCAGTGAGGACTTAGTCAATATAGCCTCTGGCATTAAAGTACATTCATTTCATCCTAAAGTATGTGTTAGTCCTATTCTGTAACTTGAACATGTTAAAAGCCATGTGAAATACCAGGCATATTATTATCTCAGTGTTTACCCTTTAATAAACTGATGAAGTGGTAAAATCTGATAGGAAAGCTGCTCTAACACTGCAGAGAGAGTTTGATAAGGATGGTCTGGGAACATAAAACAGCTCTTTGTGCAGAAAGAAGAGGAATCTTATTCTTCTCTTCCCTACTATAATGTCCATAAACTCCAATTACATTTATAACTTTGCATTAAATTAAATATGTTATTTTACTCAAGCACTTAAAAAGTCTCCTAAATATCCAATAACAGTTTTCTTTATTCCCTTGTTAGCAGCTGCCATGGTAGCAGGACTCACACAAGAACGAAAGTGATTTAGTGCATTGATTTGCAGTTGGCACGGCCCTCTGTTCTCAAACAGAACTGATTAGCTTAGCAGGAAAGTGCCATTTACTTTTTATCGCGTTTCTTTTCTGCTCATCTCCCTTTGGTGGCTGCCAAGAGGAACAGCAGAACTGTAACCTCCTGAGCTTACTTTCTTCAGCTCCAGATTCTGCAATTCTGAGGACTAATTTGTCTGGATGGTGCTGCAGCATCAATACAGATGCCAGAGTTACTGCTTTGGTATGCTGAAAACAGGTCCCAGTGAGCTCTTTCAGGCTACTTCTACACAAAATTAACCCTGGCTATGACAAACCTGTATGTTTCAAAAAGTCCCATCTAAACTAGGATTTTAGGGTTTTTTTTTTTCACCATTTACCAGAAAAGCTAATAGGACAGTAAGGCATAATGTCTAGTTGGGAAGATTTCTCCTGAGTATGTCACTTTTGCTTCATAGACTGACACTAGGGCTTGCCTTCTAATACATAACATTTGGAGGACTGTGTATACACTTCTGGACCTCTGATCTTCTGTGTATTGAAACTGCTGGGGAAACTCTTGATTCACCAGTTAAAAGTAAAGATTTTCTGCAGCACAGAATTACTAGCAGCTGCAGTAAAAACAGTGGGAGTCATTGAATTAGCAATTATTTTCCCTTGAAGACCAATTCATGACAGAAGTTCAGTTTGCTTTGGATAAGACTCCATAATTTCACGGGTCAGATCCTCAGCTGGAGTGAGTCTCTGTGGCTTTATTGAAGTCCACAAACATACATGGAGTTATGCCAGCTGAGGTCAGTGGAATAACAGTTTCAAACCAGTTAAGGATCTGATCCCATAAACTTATCATGACTACTCAGTCTCATTAGTCCTTCACAGTTCTCATGCAAACTGGTCAAAAATTCCACAAAGCCAAAGCTTCTCAGAGGTGTTAGATATTTCCAAGTCTGTTTTCACTGAGAAATAAGAAGAAAAAAATAGGAATGGGTAGGAGGCTGAAAACCATGGTTCAGAGTTATTTCTGGAAACAAAGATGAAAAGATAAAGAGGGGAGAGAGAATTTCCTTCCTACTTTCTAGCTTAAATTCACTCTGAATAATATTAATCCTTTTGGACTCTTTACAGTTAGCAGAGATGAAGAGGCTAATCTCTGCCTCTTCTACACTGGAGGCTCCATTAGT
The DNA here is from genome assembly GCF_047370975.1 of Nipponia nippon. NCBI lineage: Eukaryota > Metazoa > Chordata > Aves > Pelecaniformes > Threskiornithidae > Nipponia > Nipponia nippon. Next base: position 155,340,579 of record NW_028262290.1, on the reverse strand, counting down.
TCTACAAAATAGCTGGTGCAGCACCAGAGAAAGAAGTACATACGCATTTACCTCCCTTCTCCTTTGATCTCAGCAAGAGATTATAAGACAGCTCCCATGCTCTGTTCTTTCATTTTAAAATGCAAAAGCAGTCTGAAACTTTCTTCCCTCTGGCACAGAAAATCCCGGTGAGGAGAGGGCCCCTTTACTAGAAAATGTATAGCTCACACTCTTCAAATGTATCTAACTCCATTAGTCATGTGAATTCAGTACCTTTTATTCCCTCTTATGAGCCATCTTCCCTTTTTCCACAACAACAAAGAAAATCCTCTTTTCTGGTAAAGCAGGAGTTATTTGAACTGTACTGACTCAAAAGACCGCAGTATCTGCCATAGCTAATGAGCTCCTAACAAACGAGGGATGCACTGATAGGGCAACATGACCACAGTCCTCTCCTAAACCACAAGAAAATAAAAGCTACCTCTTTACAGGACTTAGACTACTGCAGATGTGGGTATACTCACTGTCAGGAAAACCTTACTCTTTTGGTGCTATATATCACTTGTTATGCCACTGGTGGCAAGCTCTAATGACCATGAGTTGAATTTTAGGATGACTCATGCCTTAAACTCCATTGATTACAACGGGAAACTTATGTGACTGGCTCAGATATAGAGGTAAACATTTGATCAGATAAAATCAACGTCATATGTCTGGTCGCAGCAGACCTCTCATACTTGCTTCTATGAAATATCCTCCTTGGCTTGCATCTAGGTTTTCTTCCTGTGGAAACTCAGGCACAAGGTGGCAGAAGAAGGGAAAATAATGGCACAAGAGTGTAGGCACAACACAGTGTCAGAAGGTTGCTGAGGCTCATACCTGTAGTTGGATGGTATAGAAATACAGACAGAGGCACAAGGTTGTGGCCTCCGAAGTAGAACCTGTAACCCTGCATTAGAGCCTAAGAGAATTACATTGGAGAGCAAAGAATTTCTTTGGAGAGTTTGGAGAACATCAGATACCTCGAAAAGGGGCACACAGGTGACAGCCTTCTTAGTGAGGTTTTGATCAAAGTAGTCAGTAATAAACACTGAAGATTAGAGTGTATCCTAAATCCCATCCCTTTTCAGCGCTTAGGGAGCTTGCTTAACTGGGAGGGACCCCTCCTGTATGGGACTTCTTCCTGGGGACTGATGTCCAGGCCTTGTCTTTCAAACTGGGAGGAAATGGGAGCAGGGATCATGTCTTTTAAGAGACGAGGTAGCTGGGGGATGACAGTGAAGGGAGACCCTTTTATCCAGTGTGACACAGTTACCGCATTTATTCAGAGCAGGGCTGTGGCAGGGCTGGAGACCGGCACTCCTGGGGCTGGGACTGACGGCCCTGGGGCAGGCTGAAACAGGGTCCTGGGCTGTGGGCAGGGTGGGGGGAGCCCCTCAGGGACCTGACAATCAGCAGTCTTTTAATACAGTCTGGCTACCTGCACATACATTTCCACTTCTATGTATATTTTAATGCTCTTCTACATATATTTTAACCTTTAAATTGGACCAGTGAGTTTTCAATGTAGGAAAAATAATAATGAACACTTAACAGTAATCCTGCTCTTCCCCACTGCCAATTATAGTAGGCACTAATCCACCCAAAATACCAGTCCTTGAAGTAATCACGCACTTAATGACTGTGCTCGCCGAGGCCTCGCTTGACTTCCAAGCCTATTGATTAAAATATGCTGGGTTCTGATATGCAGCAAAGACACTGTGAACTGCCACTGTGTGGCTTCTCCTGTGGCCACCTCACAGCAGACCCGGCAGCACAGGAACATGCCTACCCCCCACCATCAGCGCGGGGTCACCATCCTGAGGACAGCTCCTTCGGGTTGACAGCAAATGGGCACCGAAGGAGCTGGCACGTGTCTGTGGGCAGCAAGCGCAGGACAGGGAAGAGCTGGCGCTGCTGCAGGGCTCATCTGAGCAACCCTCTGATGGAGCCAGCCTACAGCCCAATGTCCTGCAGGATGGATGGTTTCTTTCTTACACTACCATACATAAATACTAGGTCAGTATAGCAAAACTATACTTATAACCTCGGTTTCTTCAGTACTAGAAATAGGCTGTGCTCTGATTTGTTCAGTTTTGTAGTATTGCTCAAATTCTGAATCCGGGACAGTGCAATGTATTTGGAGTTATGGGGGTCACATATGTAGTGCCATGGCTAAAGACCTAGACATTGCAAACCTATTTATTAACTTTTCCAAGGCATTTGATTGTCCAGGACCATTCAGAGTGTCCAGGAGCATTCGTGCCAAGAAAATTGAAGCACTTTGGCCTTGACTGAGCTTCAGAGGATGGATTTGCTTCATATTTGTTAACAAAAGAGAGCAAGAGAGAGAAGGAGAAAGAAAAGGTGGCAATTTGTCTCCAGAAGTAGCCACACAGTAAATCTCCAGTGAACAGAGTTTTATGGGAGAAAGTCCATTTCCACTATTCTGTTTCCAGACTTTATAGACGGTTTTCAGGATAAATGCAATTGTCTAATGCTGATGATTTAAATGCAAACAATCCCATCATTCGTTTCCTCGGCCCTGAGTGGCAAAACTTCAGAGTTGCAATGTGACCTCTGCCACTTCCACAAATGACTTACTAGCAAAAAATGAACTTGTTCGATTCAAAAAGAAATGGAGAAAAACAAAGCCATATCTTCCCCCCAAAGGGACAAGAAGAACATAAAGTCATGCTCCATATGGCCCTGATACTGTAAGGTGGTTCAGGCTGTAGATTGAGGTCTGTGTCATTGATATGTGTAGAGCTCAGGATCTATCTAGCTCACGTCTACTGCTGAGAGAGTAATTTGTACCTAATTTCCTCAGTGGTTTTAAGCTTTTTCTTCTGTTTGTATCAGGCTTTGATTTTTCCAGATATACTTGTCAGTAGAATTTGCTCAAATGCATGTTGTAAACACATTTCAGTCTATGCAAACTATTTGTTTTGACTGTTCACTACTCATGCTGTGTAACCAGCCACCTAAGGCAAACTGTTTTCCAGTGCTTTTGCAGATGACTGATCCTTGAAGTCCCCTGAACGGTTTCACAAATCTCTACTGTAGTATGTCTCCAGTCACCCAATAAGGTTACCAGAAGCTATTTCTCAGTCACATAACAAGGGTCACTATCTGTTGACTCTCAACAGATATGCTTAGTATCTGACAGAAACTGAAACAATGATGGAGTGATTTGCACACACGAAAAATGAGTTGGAAAAGGAACATTTTCATGATTCTTTTTAACCTAAACACATTTAAAACATAAAACTCACTTCCAGATCTCTTTATAAAACTAATAATAAATACAAATGCTAGCTTGCAGAATTCTTCAGAGAAAATAAGTACAATAAAGCTTCTATTCTAATATGGATGCATATTAGATCTTTGCTTGGCATATCTCTAATCAGGCTGCTGATGAAGAGATCTGAAGGTCTGGACTGGAAGACTACATTCCCAGTTTGAATCCACTGAATAAGTTATGGCAATACTCTATGTTTTTTACCATGTAAAAAGAGATGTGATTTCTGCTCCTGGTCAATGGCAGTGGACTCCCTTCCTAGTGAATAAAAACAGAGAGTCTCTCAAGACTAAACCATAACAAATCCCTTGACCATCCCAGAGTCTTTCGCCTGGTCATCTCTATGCTTAGCACAGTAATGGTTAGATAAGATGAACTCCACTCTGACTGTCTTGACTTGTAATGACTGCCAGCCCCAGGCTGTTAAAAGAAAACTGTTGGATTAGCGCAGAAGTAACACTGCCTTCATCTGCAGATCCCGCTATGGAACAAAGATGTTCCGTTTACAGTTAGTTAGCATGGCTTTTAGGAACGAGCTGCAGAAGAAATCTGACTGCTAATGGCACATCTGTGGGCAAAGGTGCAACAGCGTTCAGAGTGCAACAGAACAGTGCTCCCAAATGTGCGTCATTTGCCATAGCTCTATCAGTGAAGTCCCGGGCACCTCTTGGGGCCATGTTTATTTCTAACAACCTAGTTAGAAACATAAGTTACAGATCAGAATATTTTGCATTTTTTAATGTCCAGACTGAGGTCACACCCAGAGGCTTCCAGCCTCTCGTAAATGACAACCTCTGATTCAGAGTGCACGTAACCCAAAATACCTTGTTATGACTCCTTGTGGTAACATCAGTACATGTGGCATAATTAAAAGAAAATAAAGATATCAGACCTAAAATAGACAGCATGTATTTTTAAGCATAGAGGAAGGTCATTTGGCACTGTTATTTTGAGGACTCTGCTGACAGAGGCTTTTCTGTAACATTCTAATTTCAATGCTACTATCTATAGCCCTTTGTGTAGATTTGTCCTTTCAATGTGTACTGTTGTCAATGAAAAAATACTGTAAGCTGGTTTCAAGGTGTGACTCAGAAAAAGCTGGCAAAAGGATGCTCTGAAATTTTCAAAGCCATACTGCATATCTTCAATTTTAATGGATACGCATGCAATCCTCTACAGTTTGGAAAATCTCTTCCATAAGCTGCCTTCCATCCACAAACAAGAGCCAAGGTCATCCAAAGGGATTTTAGCACATGGCAACAATGATTATCAACTCTTGAGGACACCCTTGGAGCTCTGTTATGCACGATGTCTATGAGAGAGTGTACATATACATCACTTTTGCATACATACATGTATATATTTAAAGGAACCTTTGTGGTTTTCCAAACACGGGCACCAAGTTTGTAAATCGTAGCTTCCAAACACCTAAATACATATAGGAGCCACCTACACCTCAGAGTTTTAGGCATCCAGCTAAGATAATCATGTTTAAAACAGGCTTCCCCATGTCCAAAAGATAATATTTGTATTTATTTTAAAGAGTAAGGCTTGGCAGACTCATAGGTTTTTAAAGCTATTATGAGTAGGCTTGTAGGAGAGAAACCAGGGCCATACATAGATCTGGTGAGAGGTAGATCTGGATGAATGGTGGCTTTATAAGGAGCAGCACAGAATATGTGTTTGGAAAGACATCCCATTTTGATTTAGGATGCACAACTATCCCTGATATTGCCTATAAGACCATCAGAAGAATAGGATTTCCTGACTCACAAGGATGATTTTCTTTTTGAAGGTCTGCTCTAAAGTATTATTGAAAAAGCAAATAATATCATATAGCTTCTCCCAAAACAATTTAGAACCAGAAGAGGGAAGGCTTCTTTCCATTCTTTTCTCTTTCTTACATGCTGCCCTGTTCTGGCAGGCTGCTCAGCAGGACGATGGGGATTTACTGTTTGCACGGTAGCACACAAAAAAAGGCATTAAAATAAAAAGTCCGCGTGTAAATAATTACATCAATTTTGCAATCAATCAGAAAACAAACAAACAAAAAACAATGAGGTCAACACTGAATGTACTAATCTTGCCAATGCTCTGTATAACTAAAACAATTTCACCTTGAAATCTGGCATTAATTACTATATGGAGCACCTCCAGACCTTATTATTTTAGTTTGTTTTTATGGACCTAGTTAGAACAGAGGTTTGTAGGTGGAGTATTTTCTTGTCTTTTTGTTTATGATCCATTTAGCAATTATTTTACACAATCTATTTGCTGCATATTAGCTGTTGCTTCTTTCTCTTGCCACACCTATATGACTTGGGAAATGCCACAATGCATCTCACTTGGCAGCAAAATTCTTCACAAAGTCATTGAGACCAAAGTACTGGAAAAACCCAAATAAATCCCAAATCTGTATTTGCATTTAATGCATACAGCATTGAAGAGATCTGCTGCTGTTGTTCTCTAGACAGCGATAGGACAAAATTTTTTAAACAGTTCTCAATTTTCAACACTAGCATTTCAAATTTCCCACCTTCACATAGGGGCTCAGTTTACATGAGAAGTCTAAGAATGTCCTGAAAAAATGTTGATATTTTTCTGGAAATCTATTTGCATAAACCAAAAAGGAGGCACCAAAACTTACACACAAAAATCTCAGCTTTGCCCTTAGTTTTAACAGGGGAAATGGATCTCAATTTCAAACTTTAGGAAAATGCAGATCTTACTTTAAGCTTTAGGCCTTACACGTTTAATTGGGCAATTCAGGCTTCTTAGACAAAATCTAGTCTGATTCTAGTACCAGTCTGATTCCTGATTTAGATTTAAGCTTTGTAACTTGGGCCTAGCTTTAATTTAAATACTTTATAAATTTTTAATTTATTCAGTTGCCTTCCTTCTTCTAACATTAGGCGGTTTCAGTTAAAGAGATTTGTACTTGAAATGCATGTGTTCGGCATTGGTACTGTTAAATTAATAGTGATGTATATGTGTTTGTAGGCACAGTGACCTTTATTAGCTTCTCATTATGTTCGAAAATAGTTCTTGTTATCTGACTGAATGAATTATGTTGAGCATTGTTATGGCTCAGATAACCTATTGAAACTAGTTATTTTTCATCATATGTTAAATGTTAAAACTAACAAGCAGTTAGTTAAGCATTACACTGGAGACTATCAACATGTCTTACATCTTGGAACATGGACTTTTAAAACTGTTCAGATTAAAGATGAATCAAAGCGTTTCAGCTTCAGGGGTAGGACTGGAGGTACACATCCCCACAGACAGAACTGGAGTATAAAATCCAACACAAATTGCTTTTAAAATTTAATAATTCACAAAATCTATGGTTAAGCACAGCCTGGCTGGGGTAGATAAGTAAAATAAATACTGCAAAGTCAATTTTTAATAATCTGTGGCATGAAATTTAAGCACAAGAGAAAACAGTTCACAATCAAGGCAGAAGCTTTCTGTAAATGATCAAATGAGAATTTTAAACCCCCTCACCTACCAATGCAAAATACATGCAGTTTATCCTTTAGTCCACACAGCATATTCCTATATTTCTTTGTTTAAATGCCTTTTACTTCTAATAGAGCCTTTGTTGTAATCCCTTTTTAGAACTAGGGTTATTTACAACAATGTCGGAAGAAGACAGACAGATACTAGAGCCTCTTATTTGATGTTGAATTGGTGCATCACATGCAGTCACAGGAAATAAAGTAACTAGTTCCTGTGCTAGTCTGGTAACAAGTGGTCTGGTATATTTATCTAATTATTGAACCAACACATTTACAACTGGAGGGATTTTGTTATAAGAGGTTTATAAAACTCTGATTTAGGCTGATCTTCAGTGTCTTAATGCCAAGTAAAAACTGGCCTTCGGGCAGCATTTTTGTATGATGAAGAATAAAACCCCAGATGGATTATGACAAGTCTGTGTCGTCCTAAAAGAGAAATCAAAACGAAAAGCAGGGAAAATTAAATGACAAGGATAATATATATACATAGACACACTCTTTCAGGGAGAGAGAGAAAAAAAATGTGAAGATTTTTACATATTTTCTGCATCTGGAATCAGTGCGCTAACATGCTGTTTATGCTAAGAGGTGTACCATCTGCAAGGAATAAAGAAAAGCGAGAGATTATACTATATTATGGGGAAATCATATTTTGACTTTATTATTATGGTTGTGGCTATTTTATGAAAAGGAGGTGGATTAATCATTGTCTAACTAACCAAAAGGGAAAGAGAAAGCAAAATTAATTTTTCAGAGAAACAGATTATTTCTCATTCAAAGCCTCATAAGGGGCTTGTGCAATAGAGCAGAGGGAAGAAGAGAGGGCAGTGACAAGAAATGGAGACTGAGTCTCCTGGTGGGAGAGAGGCGAGAGCTTGGATGTCTTCAGGGCTGGGGGTGGCTGCAGAGAAAAGGGTGAGCATGTATCAGCAGCCGCAGGCAACGTAGCCAGTGAGAAAAGAGGTCCTCTGGTGTCCTGGACTTACTGCAAAGAGGACGCCAATGAGCTGCAAGACTTGGTTGCATGTCTCCTTGGCACAACTGCCTCCTGGGGTACCCTGGGCACGAGCAGAGGAGAGGCAGGACAAGCGGTTGCTGCAATGCAGCCCTCCATGCTGAGAGGAGATCCTGCAGCCAGGGGCTCATCTGGGATGGGATGTGGGCTAGGGTGGCTACATCCCCATGTGAGGTCCAGCACTGACGCACAGAGGGACTGGGGCCGGTCAGAGCACAGAGGATGATGACATTGGGAGCCAAAAGCGAGTCCCCTAGTTGTAAACTGTTAGGAAATGATTTTCTGGGAGGAAACCGTAGGAAAAACATGCAACATTTCAATCTAAGGTAAAGAGCTAAAGTGGGTAAAACTTACCCCTACACAGAGGGTCTGGAGCAGGTCTCCTGCTCCATTTATTTGCACTCTCTCATTATGGATATTTGGCATACGTTATTGTACCTCTTCCCCCGCCTCCTGCTCCTGCTCAGGCCCAGTGGCTTTTTGTTCTGAATGGAAGGACAACCCTCACAAAGGGCTTTTTTCCTGAGACATGTTAGTTTCTTTTACAGTGGGCTAGAAATGTGTGTGCTGCAGCGCCCTGGGCCTTTCAATCACCCGCCGAGAGCACTCATTTTTCATTGTTTCCATTTTAACGCTGTTCTTGCAGCTGCAATTGCAGCCTCTTTGAATTAAACCTGGGTTAACAGTCTGAGGACAGATAAGCCCCAAGAGAGGAAATGATGTAAATCCGAACAGCAATTCTTTAACCTATTGCTTTTTTATGACAGGCTGGAAGCCCTGCATGCAATCGGAAGCAAAGTGCATTTTTGCAGTCTATTCTGATTTGCATAAACCTTTCTTTTGGTATTTGCATAATTTTTCAATTAATCACCAGGACAATATCCTAGCTCCTGAACATCTCTCTCCCAGGTATTTAAGGTATTCTTGCTAGTATAAAATATTTAGACACCAATGATGAGGTCAAGACCTGGGGTTTTCCATTTATTTCACACGTAAAACCCAGTCCAAATGTTTACTGTACCTTATACTCCACAACGAGTGCATCAGTGATTACTGAAAAAGCACAGATGGGACGTAGACAGTTTTTCATTACTTGTTCCATATGATAGAACTCAACACATCTGGTACGCTCTGAAAAGCATCTTTGCACTAATTTGTTTGTCAGTATCTATTGAAAGGACTATCTGTCATCCTGTCGCATTTTGGTTGCCCTGAGATGTCTGAAGACAAGACTAGTCACAAATTGTGACTGCTGGCCACTTGGGACTAACTGGTAGAAACCACCAGCTGTTCCAAGGATCATCAGTGGTGGATTTGTTTCTTTTTTGCATTTTTTTATAAGCAGAAATTTCAGCGTAATCTCTCCTCAGACATTTTGTATTTGCAAGAAGAAACCAAATCACTTGAGCAAGAGACAGTTTGTTTGTCCTCGCTGTCCGTGTGCACGTTTCCATCTGCTTCTACAGCTGGGTGAGTTTTCTTTGACTGTACAGGAGTGATACAGGGGGCAGAAAATGCACTTGCTGGTGTGCATGTGGTGCTCTTAACACTCGTCTTCATGTGCTAGGTCTTTTATGTCAGGAACCTGACCATAAATAGATTGTTTTGTCAGGGAGAAGTAAAGATTCTAAAGGAACCTTGGTGTTTATATGGGTTGATCAATACAGGCTGAGAATGTGTTTTCCCATAGTTCTTCACGCTGATCATCTTCTTGAAAGACAGCCGTGTGATTTATGATTTGTTCTGTTTATTTTACCTCATCTCCTTATCAATGAATCAAAGTGTTGAATGTCATTTCTTTTCCAGTCTGATTTTTTAATTTTCTTATTACAAATGCTTTATTGCATTAAATTCGGATTGTGTGACTAATTTAAGCCATTTCTCTTCAGTCAAGAGCTATTCTGGCACGAGTGCAGGTCTGATTGAAGGTGTGAATTTCAGGTTCTATTAATGGCTGGGCAATATATACATAAATAGCTTTCAGAAATATGAGAAAGCCTATGAAACACCGTGGAAGCATTCCCATGCCCATTCAATGGGCACGTAACTTCCAAAAATACTGGATTGAACTGTCTGTAGTTAATTAAGTACTCATGCATTTTTATAATTAATCTGAATGATCAGCAATACACCGGCATAACTTGCACTTAATGCCAGCTATTTCAAAATAATGAAAAGATTTTTCTACTTAATGGCATATAATCCTTTGAAACTACTGATCCGAGTAACAGGCCATACCTTGTTTCTCTGGTATTATTGAAGGAAGAACCAGCACCTTATCTGTACTGGAACAATAATAACATGGCATATGTTTACCAGCTTGTCACAAGATTACTCCAAGTGTCCAGGTTGTGCTCCTAAGCTTTGAACATGAGTCCCACATGAGTTCTGCCTAAAATTAATGGTGTGCTGTGTTCCAGAATACTCCATAAATGTGAAGAGAAAGAAAAGTGTTCATACTTTATCTCTGCTAATAATTGAATTACGTATGAAATATTTAAACTAAAACCAACCTAGTAATTTGAACACCTTCAAACAAGTGTTATCCTCTCCTATACAGCCAGCTATTGAATAGTTTAGGGCTCTGAAAAAAAGTGAGCAGACCTTCCTTATTTTCTGGGAACCTGTGATGTTTACTGCCATTTTGAGCCAGATTTTTCAGATGGTCTGAGCCAACATATGCCAGTTAGGATCATCTAAAAATTGGCTTCCTTAGTTCCTATTGTGTCATGTGAGTTGTCCCATAACAACTAGATGACAACACTCCTTTTATCCAAACATACTCTCTAGGCGGTACCAATTTACAATGTTCGGAAGCTGTGGTTATTTAAGACTTGGATTTTTTAGGTTGCCTCTGGTTTGTGAATATTCAATTTGCAGACATAAGAAAAATAGCAACTAGTTTTATTAAAAACAAAATTCAGCTCAGTCTAACTGATGCAATACTAGCAAGCTTGAGAAGGAAAAGCAGAACTGAAGTTTGCTCAGTGTCAGAGACTCACCCTCAGACAGATGTCTCAGGAGGGTACTGAGTGACAGCCAACAAAACCCAAGATGCCCCATGATCCTGACTAAGATTATGTGCAAGAAGGGCCCCCTCTGTGAGTGAACACTGCAAGAATCAGGCCCAGAAGTGGCAATCGGATGTGATGGAAGAGCATGTTCTTCACTCCTGCCAATACCTAAATTACAGCATATGAGAATGCTGCCACTGTGTCTTGTTTTCTTAAATCCATTTCACGTGTCCTGTGGGGCAAACCTTGCTAAAGTTGTGTATGACAGACTTTTAGTTTGCTTTGGAAAAAAAAAATAAATCAAGCAGCCTAGTAAACCAGAGCAGATATGCTGAGGGAATCCTTAAAAATTAAGATAGCTTTCTATGACCGCAAAGCACATTTTGAACTGAATAATTTGAGGATTAAACAGCCCATAATGTAGCTGGTTTCACAGAAAGTCTAATTTGATAATGAAGTGTTCTCACACAATTTAGGCTTTTCAGATGGCTGCTGAACACAGAGGTGTGGTGTGCACTAAATGAGATTATGTTCTAATAAAATGGTTGCAGTGAACATGTAGCTGTTGTGGAGAGAAGCAGTATGATGCTGGACCCTGCATTTATATCAAAATGACATCCTTGTAGCACTCAAAACCAAACAACTGCTTTTACTATTTCCTCTTTCACCATAAGATTAACACTGAGTCTCTCACTTCTCGGTCTTGGCTTGAAAATCAGCTTTGTGGTTGCAGGATTCATTACAGAATGGTTGATGTTGGCAGGAACCTCTGGAGAATGTCTAGTCCAATCCCCCTGCTCAAGCAGGGGCAGCCAGAGCAGGTTGCTCAGGACTATGTCCAGTCGGGTTTTGAATATCTCCATGGATGGAGACTCCACAACTGAAGCTGGTCTGAGCGGTGGCAGCTGAAGGTGCCCAGGAAAATTATTGTGGATCTGAGGTAGAGGTGTTAGCAGGCAGCTAATGGAGGAAGACTGCATAAGGCCAGTAACATCTTTGCCAAAGTATTTTGCTTTGGCTCTCCCATTCCTACCCACTAGTTTAAGAGACCTTTGCATAGGAAGATAATATTTTCCCAGGTTTTCAGCAGATAGTTATACATACACCAGAAATAAATTCCTGTCTCATCTGAGAATCCCAGTGGAGCAGCTGGGACTCCAGGAACTCAGAGACTTCACTTTCCTCCTTCTCTCCTTACCCTGAAGGTCGTTCTATTACATATCCCATTCCTTGCAGAACTGCAAAGCCTTGGAGTAAATCTGATGAGAAAAGCTTTTACCAGGAGACTTTCTGTATATTTTACATTCAGTGGAACAGAAAATCAGGGTCAATTTAGAGAGAATTTGATTGATACTGCTTACAATAAAAGCCAAAGCTAGACAGCACAAGCCAGGCACCTGAGAGGCAACCCAGTTTTAGCATCATTTGATTAAACTTCATAGGACATTGCAAGTCTGGGCACATTTTTTTCCCAGTGTCGTACACTGACTCCATCAGGGTCAAACAAATAAAACTTTATTTGAAAATTCCTTACTTGTCTAATTCTGTTTGCCTTAGTGCAAAATTGATGTGACAGAGATTTCTGAAAACCCTTTCTTCCTGCAGGGATTAATTCTGGTGGGACTCTGTGTGTTAGGGTTGTTTATAATCTCTGCTGACTGTGAAAAAGGACTATAGCACCTATGGAAATGATAATGGCATTTGCTTCTGTAGTTGCTGTCAGTTTTCAGTGAATATAGAAAGACAAAAGTACCATAGGCTGAAACTGGTGCATGATGGGAGAACTCAAGGTTGGATTTTTATTTTCTTTAAAAAACCCCCACATTTCTACAGTTTCCTGCTTCTCTACCACCTTCATTCTTTTAGGCCAAGCAAGAGATGGGAGACCTGGGAGATGAATAGAGAGAGTATAATAACAAGAATCGATCCGTAACTCTTGAGTCTCACCTATCAAGGGATTATATCCTGAATGTCACTCCCAGCTGTACCCTGAAGTGGCATTTGAATCCATATTGCAAGAGGCAGCCACACATATCAATAAGGAGCGATGGAGAGGTTGGGTCTGCCCGCCTGTACTGGCATGGCCATTCAGAAAGGCTTTCGGCAGTGGCTAGCATGTTTTCACTCTACTGCCCAGTCTCCTTTCTTGTTTGGGTGCATGTGTCCTGTTGACCAAGTAAATGTTAGCGGAATTGGCTGAAATGATTTATTAGCCATGGAAAGGCAGGAAGCTATTTTAGGTTCACTGCACCAATCAGAATCTCTTTTAATGTAACATCAGTTTATGGCAGATATAAATCTTTAAAAACTCTCCGCATCTTTTATGAACAGAATGAATACTTTTATGCAAATATAAGCTGTTCTTCTGAAGTCACTTACGTTTATGAAACACCCATAAATTTCCTGAAGGTTTGCAGCACTGGAACACAGGAGTAAGCCACCAGCAGTTTTCATAGTAGCGATCGCTATTTTTGAGACAAGCATGAGACCTATTTTGGAAGATGCTTTATGCCTTCCTGTAGTTTAAGATTTTTATTCCTGCTTCAAAGATCACCTATGAGCTACCTAGGGCTGGTATTTGAAATCCCATTTGCCATTTGGTAAAGGCAGAAGAAAAATAAGCATCAGTAGGTAACACTTGGCTACTTCTATTAGCCGGTCTAACATGGAGGACAGTCTTCAGTGGAAAGTACATAGTGATATTGCATTTATTAAGTGATATCTTTAAACCTGAGGACTGATCTTGTGATTCCTTATGTGGAATGTAATACATAGGCACTTGAACTTCCTCCGCTAGTATGACTTCCATGTACTTCTTCAGGACTGCCACATCCCTTCCCTGCAATTTTGCTATGAACTTTATGGAAATGATGAAATTGTTAAGACTTAAGGTTCTTATGGGAGCAGCCACAAGGGAACACTGGCCATACTGGAGCTGACAGGAAATTTGTTATTGACAACAGTGAGGACAGGCTTTTACCATCTCTCAAGACAAATATGCTGGTGGGAAGTAACACTTCATTTGGGACTTCCAAAAGTGTATCTTAAATTGCAATGGCTTTGAGGGGGTAAAAAACAGTGCTGGAACTCTTAATGCATCCAGGTACATCTAAATTTCCCCTGGAGATGGGATGACTTAACTGTAATTTCAAGTTTTACATTCTTCCTTTAAATCAGCTATTTCATTTAAATAAAAAGGTTCTATATTCTGGGATGGAAATGCAGCTGCTTCAAGTAACCCTGCAGCATGCTGATTTATTACTGACTCTATACTCCTTCAAGGAGAAGATTTCTTAAGAAGACATTCTACACCCAGCTCCATATTTCTTGCTACATAGCACTTTATATGAATCTCACCATATCTGCATCCATGAAATCTGGGAGGAAAAAATGGGAAATAAGATAATTACATATTTGGATAAATACATTTGCAGGATTTAATATCTTGTGTTCACATGAATAAACTACTCTGCTGTCTGCTATTAGAGATATTAAGAGAAAAGTTATCTACCTGAAAAGCATCTTTTCCACATAAATTGAGAAATGAAAAAATTTTCAAGTTTCCACTTCTACTTTTCTGAAATTGTATCTAACTGTCAGTAAAACTAGGCTTAGGATGTACCTTTAAAGAAAAAACAAACCAACAAACAAACCAGAATTCTGAAGGGAAAAACATCTCTTTTTGTTCAGAGTCTTTACATTTGCTTTTTAAGTGATGAAAAAAAACATTCCAGTTGCACTTTTTCTATTACATTTAAAAATGAAGGCTATAATGTTATATACCTTTGTATGATCATGGCTTAAAAAGGATTATTATGCAGTAAAATTGGATGAACACTTCTGAGGTTGGTTAGCATAGCTGTTCACCAGCTTTAACACTGATTTTGTTCACACACAAATTGCACTTTGTAAATTCCAGCAAGCACTTGCGCACACAGGAAAACCTGCCTTTGTATTGGAACAAGTGTAAGTGCGTGCCATACCTGTGGCTCACATTAATTTTTAAGGAAGGAATTTTTTGTCTGTCTTAACAGTTCCGGTGTTATTAATGTGCAGTCAAAATCTTACTGAACTGAGCTTTAATAGTAAATCAGAAATAGATGGTGGTTGTGGAGTATGGCTCTCTGAAGAGAAGAAAGAAGTAGAAAGTTTTCTAAGACTACATACTTACACAATCAATGTTGCTATGATGGAAACAAAGTTGATGTTTTTTTATTTCAAATCATAAATGTATTTTGCTCAAAAAGATCCAGCTATGCTGAAGCAAAGGTTGCACAGACTCATAAACTTCTACATGGTTTGGCCACAGGGAGAGACCATGAACCACAGGATCTCAAGTATGAGTTAGATATGGACTGTTGGGACCAATAGATGTCTAAATAAATACCTGAAGCTGAACAATGTTAATACCCCCTAATGCTTCACAACATTCCTCAACAGACTGTACTACCCAAAATCAAGGTATGGGTTGCGGTACTAACCATCTGATTGCTACTTTGTGCAGGACACCACCATTGTGACTCCTAGTACTGATGAGAACCAGCAGAAAGAGACTGAATTAGAAGGAAAATCCACTTGTCCTTCTTGGACACCACTTCTTTCCTTATCTCTGCTTTTGAAGGAAACACTTTGTGCAAAAGAAATGGGGAGGGATGGCTGATGACCATGTGTGATTTCTCACAATGGGTGGGCACGTGATTCATTGCTGCATCCCATTTTTCCCCTGGGAGGAGAATTCATGCAGCTAAACAAATGACTGGAGGTCTTTCTCCAAGGGGGAGTTTGAAATTAATGAAATTCATGCTCATATGTAAGAAGAAAAGGTAAAATGGGATATTGGCCATTAATAATATCATCAGCTCAGTGAGATCAGGGAGCCATCCTTACTTAGTACCATGCATGAGCACAATGTGGTCTACTTCCAACAGTGACCATGCTTTAAATAAATAGAAAGACTTTTTCAGTACTGTAGAGTTGCTAGGCCTCACTTGGATTGTGCATATGTTTATGCAATATAATGGTCTGGGATGTACTAATTGTTACTGCAGGATCAATATTAAAAAAGAATTAATTCCCTGCTCACAGCAACATCTGTTTTGGCCTAAATGCAGCGGAATGGTGGGAAAGAAACAAAACTTAAACACACCTTAGATTCCTAGCTGGTCTTAAATGACACTTTAACCAACTATTTTCAGTCTTTTCACTACTTTCACCTGGAGACCTGAATTTAAAATCGTAAAATCCCCCTGCAAATGTGTGTTGTTGGAATATGGTCAGGCCATTTCTAAGACAAAATATTGTTTTATCAGTGTGCTAAGATGCAATTTTCTCCTTTTATTGCTCCAAATAGGAAAAAAAGAAAAAAGAAAAAAAAATAAAAAAGAGAAATGATATACAGATTCCAAACAAAATGTGTCTCTGATCGGATATTTCTGTAACAAAATGTATTCTAGCACAGTATATATTGAATCATGGTATTTTAGGATAAATACTGGAAATATTTTATACATAGTGTTAATAAAATATGATGCACTGAAATAAAAATTTTTTTATTGCTGTGAACACAAGCCAAATACTGCCAGTCAAACATGTTGAATAGGACAAACTAGTTACAAATGCTCCTTCTATACAGATCTTTAATGAATAAAACTTCTCCCTACATAGTGTGGCAGCCTAGTTTTTAAGCTTACTTGGTGGTGTCAGTTGAATCACTGCTAAGTATGAACTGTCGAGTCTAGCAGACAAGTGTAAGACTCTGTGTAGTTGTTACCTGGTTTCATTTGTTATAGACTAGTTAATAATATCAGTCCCACACACCACTTTTTCCAAAAGTGTAGGGGAGGGAAACCCTGTGTTTATAGAAATTGAGAAGAATGTAAAATGACATTCCTTGCCTTTTGTACACAGCTTATGTTATTTGCTTTTCATAGTATGGATCCTATTATATCCCTTACAATAAACTATTTTAATGGGTAGTTTGTTTCCCAGTTACTTAAAAGGGCACATGCAAAGCAAGTTAGTACTTTTGTAGAATGAGATGGGTAATTTTAGAAGAGGCTGCTGCTTGTAATTTATTGTTATTATACAATTCTTATTTTTAGAAGACATCTGAGATAATAAATCCCCATCTACATTCATATCTTCTGTCTCTGGATTTGAAGAAGCATCTTCATCTCAACAGCAGTTGAGATGATGACGAACGTCTATCTCGGACCTCTGCATTACACTTGCTTATTCTCAGGTTCTGATCAGTGTAATTTTGCCATAGCGGAAGAAAACGCCTTGCCTTCCCTCCTGTCGCTAAGTAGGGCGAATGGCAGGAGGTATTCATTGCGTTATGGGTCAGAAGTCAGCTGGGTCACTAGCAGGACATTTTGATGCACTCTGGCAAAACCTATGGAGCAGAAACTCCAGTAGGAAAGCTTCCAGGTGCCCTAGATTGCAAACAGTGATTGGGCTTGTTTTCAAAAAACACTGTATAATTCAGAAAAGAAATGTGCATTACAACTTCTGGAGATCTTGGACCACAGAGAGGCAGACGGTGAAAATTTAATTTGCATTCCACATGCAGCAGAGACAACTCCTGTTATTTGTATGATTAAGAAGCTGGATGGGTTATTAATTAACTGGATACTTAACTCTAACCAGATCTTATATAGTGTTATCATATGGAGCAGGGACAGAAACTCCTCAGAGCCCTGCACGCTATGTCCTGCAAGTTCATTCTGTTTCATCTGATTTCTGTGGCCATTTCCTTTCATACGGAGGGAAAAACACAAGAAATGTTGAAATGGCTCAGTGGCCTGACTTAATACCAGAGCAGTTCTTTTTATGCAGGACATCATTCTCTCTGTTTGCTTCCAGAGGAAATATTGGACCATGTCCTCCAGATGGAGAGCAGCAGCTCCTCTGGATGTTGCACTGACATGAGCTGTGCTCAGACAAAGAGATGGTCCTGGTGATTTCACAGGCATCTTCCATCCACAGCTTTCTGTCCCGTCTGGGTCTTAATATTTATTGTATCATTGCCAGGACCTTGACAGAGAGAGAAGCAGCTCCACTGACACAGCAGATGAGAAGATCTTCCTGAAATGTTTTAGCACAACTACTCATGTTGAGAAGAGCTAGGAATGGTGGATGCACGTTTCTGACCATAAACACACATTTCCAGATAGACTAGGGATGCACTGCTGTACAGGTTGTAAAAAAATACTCATGCTGAAACACTAGCTTTCCAGCAGCTGCTATAAAACTTTAACTGCAGACAGAGGAAAGAACATAATATCAAATACAATCATACAAGGCACAGATGAGGGTTATTAGCAGTCTGAAGACTCAGACTAAAAGATTGGGTAAAACAATTGCCCAGGGATGGACCACTGCTCAGCTTTTGACATGTATGAAGCTGCAAAATGTAGGTACCATGAACTCATCAATCTCTGTGAGCAGGTTTTATAACGCAAACACTCAGAGGCCATTAGCTAAAGCAGTGCTTCCTGGCAAGGCCACAGTAAGACCATGCAGGGTATGTGGGATGTATCCTCGCTAGCCTTGCCCAAATTCTGAGGCAGACCTGGGGATGAAGGGCAAGAGCAGTTACATATGCTACCTACAGCGAGAAAATCATCATGGCATGAAGCTGGGTAACTGATTATCTCCCAAATGGGCAAAGAAGTAATCCATAGCAGACAAGAGCTTGAAGGGGTCATGAATTCCTTCAAAAGAGTTGAAATGACATGTACTGATTCTTATATCATCTTCTGGAACACTGGGGGAATAAAAATTGACTACATCAACAGCACTCCTGTAAATCATAATCAGGACAATCTCCTTAAAGGAAACTCTACTGAATTTACTTGGGATAAACTCCTGATAATCATAAGGAGTTACAAAACATTTTGTTCCTCTGCTCATGTCTTTCCAAGTCTTACTCAAACAGGCAGCTTTAAAAACAGAAATATAAATCATTATAATCAAAGTAGGGAGTAATATTATATTTTAATGGTAAAATAATATCAAGACTGCAATAAATTATACAAAACCAGCATTAGAAAACCTATCTAAGATATTGAATTATTATCTGAGGTGAAGCTGTAGAGTTATAAGTTCATAAATAATAATGAAGCTTCTGTTGGCAACATAAGTAATGTTTAAACTGTGGAGTTTAAACTCAGCTTTTACCGAACAAGAGCTTAAAAAGATGAAAGACAAAGTGGAGAGGGCATAGCCTCAGATAAAGCAGCTGTTATGATCCATGGGCTGTGTGGGGAATGGCAGAGTCCCCTACAATTGAAATATAAGTTAACAGGCAAGTGGTGCGAGCCCTGAGCCATCGATAATACCATCCCTAAACAAATCAACCTAGGGAAGCCTCTGAATCCTGGAATATCTGGTAAAACTAAAACCAAAGCGAACTTGCATTTGAAAAAAGCTCCCATTTCCCTTTGCATGTGACCCCAAAGAATCTGACCTGTCACAGATATGTTAATGCACACTTGCTACTGTACAAATGGCACCTCCTCAGAGTGGTTTGATGAAAATTCAATGGTACCTCTGAAGCCCTAACCATGAGAAAAGGCCAAGCGTGACCTGAGCAATGCAGTCCTGTAAGCTGATGTTGCTGGGTCAAAAGAGCATGTGCTGCAAATACCAGCTGGTCTCTGAGGGCTCCCGCTACACCTGAGAGGGTGATCCATCACCTCGCTTGTTCCCTAACATTGAAATACCAGTGGGAAAACCCTGGCAGTGCAAGACCGAGGCTGGTAATGCTGTCTTTAACTCATGCAACTTTGAACTGATGTTGCCCTCTGTCCCAAGGGACTCTGCAAACTGCCGAAGCAAGGGACTGTGCTTTCCCTGCACCGCTCCCAGCTGACGGAAGGCTCTCCTCTCCTCCCTCCTGTACGGCTCTGATGACTCAGAGACAAATACAGCTGGGAGAGCTAAAAAAATCCTGTGGAAGTCTTATCTATGTATCAGCACTGTGCTTATGTTTTCCTAATAAGCTTCAGGTAAACCATGCCTATAGCTTGCTGAGCTTCTTGAGCTGCTAAGTGGTTACGAACAAAAATCTGAATAGAAAATATACTGTACTACTGAACACATATCTGTTTCTAATGAAAAGCAAAGGTAAAAGGCTGAGAGAGCTGGGGTTGTTCAGCCTGGAGAAAAGAAGGCTCCGGGGAGACCTCATAGTGGCCTTTCAATACTTAAAGGGGGTTTATATGAAAGAAGGGGAGAGACTCTTTATAAGGGCAGATAGTGATAGGACAAGGGGGAATGTTTTCAAACTGAAAGAGGGAAGATTTAGATTATATGTTAGGAAAAAATTCTTTACTCAGAGGGTGGTGAGGCACTGGAACAGGTTGCCCAGAGAGGTTGTGGATGCCCCATCCCTGGCAGTGTTCAAGGCCAGGTTGGACGGGGCCCTGAGCAACCTGGTCTAGTGGGTGGTGTCCCTGCCCATGGCAGGGGGGTTTGGAGTTAGATGATCTTTAAGGTCGCTTCCAGCCCAAGCCATTCTATGATTCTACGATTCTAAAAGAAGGCTCAGATAAAGTAAACAGGCTTCCCCTGCCTGGAGAACAGAGACTTAGCTCAAACTGGTGCCTCCACAAAACAGCAAACCTCACATCTACAAACTCTTTTGCTACTTCATTTCTGCAATAACCAGGGGTTTCAAAACATGATGCGTGAAAATCTTGCCCTGCTGAACCCACGACAAAACTGCCTGGGTTCCCATGTATGGAGTTACATACATGATGCTCTTTGTGTGTGTGTTTGTCTATTGATCTACATCTATATATAATATTTTTGAATACATATGAATTAAATCTTGTCATGTCCTGGGCAGGTAAGTAAGTTTAAACCCATAGTACCCATAGTTTAAAGCCCATGTAAGTCCAAGAGCAATTCTATGACTTGTGAAGGGCTGCCCTTCCCACTTTTGATAGAAAACAGCTTGCAATTGAGAGTGTCTGTTTTTCAGGTTGACAGAGCTTGTGCAAGGGTCATTAGTCTATCAAAACCTCTTCTAATTCTCCACCATTCTTTACTAGAGTTTTAGATATTCAACAATGCATTCATGGATGCAGACTAGAAAAGTTGTTTTTTCTGCAAGAAAAATATGCACTTTCCAGCTTCTCAAACTCAATTGATTTCCCCTCTAAAAGGGAAATCATTTTTAGGGAATCTTTGGTTCAGGTTAGATTTAGAAAAGGCTGGACAGACTTTGAATCACATTGTTAAAAGTTAGCGACCTTGATATGTGCCTTCAGATGCTGTGAAAGAGGAGAGAGAGTTTATACTCCTGATAAGCGGTCTTTTTAAAAATAAACACCAAGCAGTGAGGAAGTTACTGTTGCATTTAAATTACCTATTTATTTAAAGTAACCTTCAAGACCTGATATTTACTTTTGCTTGAATATAATTTATCATGAGAAAGAAAGTTGCATGGTTAGTGAGAATACACGGACATTTAGCTATTTTTCCTATTTATTAGTGTAAATATTTTTATTATCATCTGCTTTGTTGACTAGCAGCTTGCCATGAAGGAAGAAGCCACAGAGTATTTTCTTATGCAAAAAGACGAGAAAGCTTACACTGGATTTCTGACCTCAGATCTGTCTTTTGTCAATAACACTGACAGCATTTTATCTTTGCGGAGCTGAACACTATCTGCCAAAAGAAAAGCTCCTTAAATAAAACAACAACTGAATGTAACCATTTTTCCCTCAGCCAGCTATGAGCTGTTGCAACGATCCTTGCAATTAATGATGCCACGCAGCAGTGACTCACAAGGATTTCTTCGATATTTGTGATGGGTTCATATTTTCCTAAGTTGCAATGGCAGTGTCCTGTGTTTAGGCAGAAACTTTTCCACCAGTGCACCAATGGGTGTTGGAAACCTTTTGTCCTGGTTTTTAAGCATGACTTTGTTTATAGGGTGTCAGGAGTGATGGTACAAAAATGAGATGGTCTGAAGGAGGTGGAGGGTGAGGGTGCCAGGGATGGAAGCAGAGGCACCAGCCTTACGGAGAGTACAGCCAGATTTTTCCAGTCCTTCTTTCTCACACTTGAAAATTACCTGGGAATCTGCTTTGTGGTCCAATTACTTTTTCTCTTCTATTTTGTTCTTGTTTTATACATGTTCAAAACTGCTTCTCCATGACACAGGTTTTGTTAGTTCAACAGCTTTATGCCATCTCCTCTGCCCAAGAGCGCGCTGTGAGAGGTGTGGAAGCCCTGAGACTGCTGGAATCTTTGAAGAAATGCGATGTTTGTCCCTGGGGGACCAGTGGGGTATGACATGAGTGCTCTACAACGAGAGCAAGGCCTGCTTCCTGCAGTGTTTGAGGAGGACTTCCCCAAGCAGATTGCTGCTGATGGTGACTGACTGCATGTTGGCACTTTGGGGTGTAGGGTGGAGAACGGGTATTTATGTGGGGTGGATGCTGTTGCAAGCAATCAGTATCAGCTGCCCTTGCTTTTCATCTTACATATTCCCAAGACGTACATATTTACAGTCAATGTTCCCCAGATTTTGGTTGGGTAAAGAAAAGCAGGAAGGACTTGAAAGTTTCCTCCTGCAGACATTACCTGTTTCTGGGTTGTCTCCAGAATTTAGAACTTCCTAAATATAAATAAAGCCTTTGGAGACAGTGAGAACTGTCCTTGCTCCAATGAATTTCTTCTGTCCCTTCAAAATGTACAGAGGCCCGGGAACTGAGGACACCATCCAAACCAGTTTTTAGGAGCACCTCACTTGATTGCTACAATTAAACTAGCAGCCAACTTCAGAAGGCAAAAAGCACTGGGTTAGCTGCCAGGACAGGTAGAGGAGAACAGTGGAGGCACTGGCAGCAAATGATCTGAGTTTGGGCCACAGTGCCCCTATGTCAGGACCTGGTGTTTAAACATGGACCCTCAAATAGTTTCTGGAAAATTTAGAATCTATGTAAAAGAGAAAGAAAGGCTTTTAAAATGTGCAGGCTTGAATAAGCTTTGAGATGATCTCCATGAAGGATCAAATCAATTTTCTTCTACATAAGGTCTTTGCTTTTGCAATGAATAAAAGCACTTCCATTTCCACATCTGCAACTACTGCCTTACCTCCCCTCAAAAAATTGTGATATCTGTGTTTTCCCCTTTTCCCTTTTTCTAAGTTCTCCAATGCCCTCTGTCCTTTAAAGGCTTTGACATGAAAGGTGTCCATTTATTAGAGGGGCTGCAGAAGATCTAGGTTAGCAGGACTTTAGTTTACATCAGGGTTGAAACACTTCTTGAAAGATTCTCCTGTAAAGGCGTCCTTCCCCTTCTTTTTTATCCTGTAGAGGGAAGAGCTGCACCACATGATTTTCACAGGTACAATTTATTTACAAGCAAAATCCACGTCCTGCTTATCCATACAGCCAGCTGACAGATGCTTGTTAGCAGGTGAAAAGAAGGCTACTTGTTAAAGTGCAGCTGCTTCGATATTTTTTTGCCAGCTGCATATCAGACACCACCTGGCAGGAATTTATTCATTAGATATTACTTTAAAAAACAGCAATGTGATGAATTTAAAATGTTAATTTGGAATGTTTTAAGGAGTAGGTAATTGATGAGGAAATACAATGCTAATTTGCTGTGACTGGTGTTGCTAGTGGCTATAATATTTGATTACTTTTCTAGGTTTACAAATGAAACAGCCATTGTCATTCTGAAACAATAACATAGCAACAATCCCTTCCCATATTTATTAGTAAATAAAAGACATGGTGGATTCTAGGTCACAGAGATTCAGCTGAACTTAAGCTCTTGATGGGAAGTTAAGCTCTTGTTAATAGCTGCAAAAAGCATCTGTATTCTTTGTATTAACATTTTATCTCACCATAATGTGACAATTTGAAGATCTCTTAAGGGAATTGTTCATGATGCCTTCATTTTACCTTCCTGGGGTTGTATTTTTAATAAGGCTACTTGTCCTTTCCTCAGTTTATTATAAGTAAAGAAAAAGGTATTGTAGGAGTGAATGCAAACCTCTAAGCATAAGTAAATTTCATCCGAGTTAAAAAACCCAATCATGGAGAATTATCCAAAATAGAAAATCTGAGTGTAAGTGAAATATATTATATATAAGGTATTCAAACTGGAATAAATGAACGAACTTCATTAATGGTGTAAGTTTTCTTTTCCTTTGCCTCTGAAAAATATAACAATCCTCTCTCCCACAGGACTGATCTGAATCCATATATCAGCAACAGTGAAAAAATACAATTTCCAGGAAGAGTTCATTTATAAGACTGGGATTCAGCTCCCAAAGAGCATAATTCAGTTCTGATTACTATATTACTGGATATCTTCTTGGATAATTAATAGATGGGATAATCTGTAATATATAATTACAAGAAGACCAAAGAGTTTCAATCTAATTTATTGACTTAGTATTTTATGAAATGAAAGTTCATTACAAAAAAGAGGAAGCCTTTTTTTGTTTGACCTTCTCTTTATCTAATTGATACTCCACAGATACTTTCATGTCCATTTATTTTATAACCATGTCATATGTGCTCTGTAAAAGTGGGTAAAGTCACAGAGACTCTCTGTTATCACTTATTTACAGTAGCAGTGTAGCTCCAGGGCTTCAACCCATGAGGAGTTTTAAATATAATGGTCCTTTCTCCTTCCTCTTTAATCTGACCTCTGAAGGTGAAGCAAAACCTCCTGTAAGTTAGAGATGTGGCTTTAGAAGTGCCCTTGCATCATGGTAAAGCAAGCAGGCACCCGGGTACGATGTAAAGTCAAGGGAAAAAACTTGAAGGAAAGTGAAAAGGAAAGGTTTGCCTGATGTTTTCAAGAGATGCTGAACCTTCCTCTGTTAAATCTTTCCTGATGCAAGGGAAAATACAATCTTCTCAGTTTCACTACAAAGAGGATAAGGCACCATCTCTTGCCAGTTTCAGGAGCATGGGACACAGTAAAAGGCATTATGTTTGTCAGATTTCCAGGCAAGATGTTTTCCTGGAAATCATGTCTCACCAATTAGATTTTTCCTTTCAAAATTCTTATAGTCCTGATGTATTCTGAAAAAAAAAAAAATAATAAAACAATCTTACATCCACAGAAAAAGTGAAGTCAGGCTAAGGTTTCTGATGAAATTCGGGTCTTTATCTTGAGGAAAGCTGAGGTTGTAAAACCCAGAAAGACCAGGGGTGGAGATCCAGTCTGGAGAGGAGGATGTGACTGTGCAATGCATGGCCATATGGAGGCTGGCCAATGCCAACAGGGGTGGAGGAGAGGAGCTGCTTTGCCTCTGGTCCTCTCCAGCTGTCAGCGCTTGCTAAATTGGCAAATATGAGAGCCAGCGATTCCCAGTTCCCATGCCAGAAGGATGCTGCCTATGAGCCTGTCCGAAGCTAGTTGTTGACAGAAGACACTAAGAATTTAAAACTGAGGATAAAGGGAAACACCAAGTCTCATGCTGCTGGATGGCTTGCTTTGCTCAAAACTGGGGTCCATGAGGCAGCACATTTAGGGGACTACTGACAGAAATGCTTGTAAAGGCAAAGCTGAACCCAGAGCATTTCTAATGTGGCAGCCCTAACACACTTAGCTTAACGAAGACTTTTTAAGGTCCATTTTCTTTTTCTGTTTTCTTTCTTTCACATGCTACTGTTACAAAACACCTCAGCTGGCCTTAGGATGAAAGACATAGTAACATAACACTGCCTTTTGAGATTCCCTGTTATGTCCTGAATATCTGTGACTCTTTGCAACTCTCTGTAACAAGAGCAGAGTGCACCTACACTCGAGATTTCCTGCAAATAAATCCCATGTGCAAAGCAAGCACTTTTGTCAAGGATGTAAGTGAAAATTCCACTGAACTATATGGCTTCGCATAGTTTCATCTGTCTCCTTTTCCCTAATTTTGTACTTTTTCAAGAGAAATAGTTGGGTTTTTTTCTCTTTTCGAGTATTTTCTGTAAGCTGCACCAATATATTTCAGATTGGTAAACATATGATTAAGGAATGAATAACTGCATTGTCCTCATAAAATCTGTTCATACAGTTACACTTAGTTTTATTTCAATTTAGATTTTTTTCTCTCATATATGTTTATTAAAAATGTCCTTGTATAATCATTACCTCTGTGTATTTACAGGGGCCAGTTCTGCTACCACTGAAGTCACTAGTAAAAATGAATCAGTAGGAAAAGCAGGACTGGTCTTCATAGGGAATAATAGATGAGATCAGCTATATAGTAAATTAATTAATGGAAGGTATTTCTTTCAAGTATTTGGAGCTGAAACAGTACAAGAGAGACTTTGGTGGCTTCTGACAAAATTCAAACAGGAAAAGGCATTTTCTTTCTATATGCTCATTCAAATGTTCCAGTGCTCATTCTATATGCTGCTTAATTACAGAAATATTATTAAGTAAACTGAAAGAAATGTGCAAATGTGAAGAACGATAGTGAAAGATTAATTTCACTTCTCCAAAATTAGAAGACCTGGATTAAAAGTAATGTTATTTTTCCCCTACTATTTTTTTTTACTTAAAGCTGAAAAATGAACTAAATAGCTGCTTAGATAAAAGTCATTTTAAAAAAAGAGAGCAGAGAAAGATTATGGTATATTTTCAGATCAGTTGTTTCAGCATCTTATCAGCCCAAGCTGCTCACAGGACAGTAAGTGTCGGTATGAAACTGATAACTATCTCATCTGATTTGTACTACTGGTACATACAGGGAAGCTGTACAGAAGCTCTCCAGCACAACAACTATTTATCTTTACATTCAGCAATGTGACATAGCAACACTTTTCAATCCCACACACACTTAGAAAGCTGTCTATGTGTGCACCTATGTATCTGTGCACAAACACATACACATTTATATTTAAGGGATATAAAAATTCTATAGAAATTAATGGAAGAGATTCCTATTCTCCTCACGGAAAAGAACGCATTAACCATGTGAAGAGGCAATGGGGAGATATAGGAATTTTTAGTGTGTGATTCATTCAACCAATTAAGATGTCTAATTTATAAAGAGATGAACGGCACCCTAAAATTATTAATTTCTTTCCACCAGCTAATGGAGTTTAGGTCATTTGTGGATAACTACAGTTCTTCCGATGAAGCTGTTCATATGTGACATGGAGAAACAAGGAAGGCCACCTCTGTTAACAGGATCAGGGATTCTGTCCTAAGAAACAGTGAGTCAAGAAAACATTTGGTGTAAGCCATCAGTATAAGCTTCTAACTAGCACGGGTTAAAGAATTACTAGGGATACATAAGCACTGAATAGGAAAGTTGTAGCACATGGTATTAGGTATGGTACAGCCAGTGCCAGAGAGCTCCAGTAAGTTCTGGTGTCTACAGAGATGATATCCTAAGCAGGTTCAGAGAAGAATAATGAAAACAGTTCTGAGACTGGAGAGAATGCTGTATTATACATTATTTAAGGAATGCAAAGTATTTGGTTAAGTAAAGAGAAGAGTATAGAATGATTTTATTACATTTTTTAAGAACCCAAATGAGGGACAGAAATTTGACTTCAGATGGCTCTTCAACCTTGCACACAAAGATATTTAAACAAATTCAAGTCTAGAAGTTGAAACTAAATTCGAAATAGAACTAAACACTTTTAAAACAGTCAGCTGGAACAAATTAATCAAGGTAACAGGGATTTGCTGGTGATTTCAAATCAAGGGTCATACCTGTGCTTTAATGTAAGTATTGTTGCACCTAAAGCTAGAATTAATGCAGGAAATTCTTGTCATACATTTCCAGGGTCTCAGACCAGACAGCCAAAGTGGCCCTCACTATCCTCAAAATTAATACAATCTCACATTTCATTCTTAGTTTTGAAGTCTTGAGTTATCTCCATTAAAGGGCTTTTTCCTACACAAGTAGAGAAGTGCTGAGGAAGAAGTATTTGCTGAAAGACTTGCCATTAGCAAGACCACAACTAGCAGGTCAAGAGGGGTGGTTATTCCATCTCTGAGAAACTTGTGAAGCTGCATCTGAAATATGCAGCTGGTGTATTTGTGCATTGAGTTGGCACACACGATGGATGCAAAGAGGTCGATGGGGGTGGGCAACACAAAGGGAAGGGATTTGCTGTCCCTTTTCTCTAACGGGGATTTTTGGAGAAGGCAGAGCCAGAATCTTCTGTGAGGGGCAGAGTGGAAGCATGGACAGCAAAGGATGCAAATTACAGGAAGGAAAATTCTTACTCCATACAAAGAGGAAAACAAAACACAACCAGGGTGGAAAGCTCTGGATCAGGTAGCCCAGAGAGGCTGTGGAAACGCTGTCTTTGGAAACTTTCAAAACTTGACAGGACAAGGCTCTGAACAACATGAGCAGGGAGTTGCACAAGATGACCTCCAGAAGTCCCTTCCAACCTAAATTATTCTGTGCTAAGGTTCTATTAATTTGGAGTATGTGTTGTAAATAGAAACTCAAGCTTAGCCATATGGAATGATTAACTTCTGGTCTTTATAATCAAAAGTAGGTATTTTCAATACATAAAAAGTCACTCATCTCATCGGCAGATGTCATTATTTTCATCTCACTCACTCACTCCATAAAACATGCTGCAGTAAAGTGGATTTTTCTGCCTGTAATAATATAAAAATAAAATATTCACCTGTTCCCCTTCCTTTCTCCAGCAAGCTCTTGCTTACTAATCCAAAGCAAACTCAAAAACACTGACCTCAAAGCCATGATTAGTCCATTTACCTGAGCAGTAAGAATTTTTCTCTGACTTGAAAACATAGATGTAAAAAAATTGCAACAGCCTGGAATTTAATTGAATACCTGTTTGTGGTTTCAGAATGTTACTGAATCACTATAGGATTCCTGTGTTTTCCTTTAGCACTTTTACATACATCCCAATCTAGAGAAAAGAAGTAATGCTTTGTACTGTAAATGTAGTTTTTCTATATAAGAAGGCAGCAGCTTTCTCTCTGTTGCTATTAAGTGTAGGCTTCCAACAAGGCCAGATTAAGAGAACAATGAGGTTAGGAGCACATTGCAAAAAACGAGTCAATCTAACAGCAAAAGGGATAAGCTCCCAACCCTTTTTTAATAGGTTGAAAAACAATGGGTATTTATTTTTAAAGGATTAGGGTTTTTTTGTTTTATTTCCCATTTAACTTTTTAGAGTTAAAAAGAGGTGTTTCAAACTGTAAGCAGTCACCTTCATCTAGAATAATGCTCTGATCCTTTAACTTTATCAGATAACTATCAAAAGACCTTTCACGTGAAACGTTGTCCAGATGAGCAATATTTTTTTCATTTCTACATACCACTGCCAATGCTTGCAAAGAGAGCTAAGAGCAAAATAAGACTTGAATTAATCTTTCAGTGAGTATTGTTACTGTACTTTCTTGTGAAATATGCAACCTTCTCTGTTAAAACAATTCACAAAAAAATAACTCACCAAGCCCTGTTTTTACTACTGTGACTGTATGCAAACAGGCACCTTGGTCATACATATGCTGATTATCGTGTCTCTTGGTGTGGCACTTGTCCACAAGCATCTGAACCTGAAGACTGAAGAGGCAAGTTTCTGTCTATATTTACATGGATGTTTTTGACACAGCTGCCTATCTGGTCTCAGCTGTGGAGTGAAGAATGTACACTACAAAGTTATTCTTCACAGGATCTGAACTGATGCCTAGCTTCTTCATGGTTGAAGACAGATTGGCCGTCTTGATCTCTCATGACAGATTGGCCGTCTTGGTCTTCCAGTTTTCCTGTTCAAAAGAGTCTCCTTCTCATTCCTGTTAAAAGGCATCATCCTGCAAATTTAATATTGTATCTAAAATCTCTTCAGTTTCAGAATTGAATTTTTCATCTTTCAAGATTATGTTCTGCATTATCCATACAGTCATGTAGTTTTTTTTTTTTATTATTATTATTAATTCTGGTGAAAGATTCAAGGTATTAACTGCTGTGAGACAGTTACTACTACTTTTGCACATAAGCTTCGTATCAGTACAGGACAGTGAGAAAATAGCAGGCATTCTGAAAAGTATATGCCCTTAGCTGAGCTTTCATTTAACCTAATTTGATAGATTTTTTTATAAGGTAGATGTCTGACTACTTAAGTACTGGTATATTTGCCAAAAATTCCCAAGCAACTTCTGACTTTCATAAGCAAGCTCCACTGGCACTTAGGTTTTCCTGTGTCCTTTAAGAATTCTTGAACATGATTCCTCATAGCACTGCACAAATATATTTCAGCACCAACTTAGTTGTTTCTGAAAGTAATTTCCTCTCATTGCCCAGTTAATTCTTGACCTCTCTGCTGAGACTGAACAGTGATTAGAACAAGGTGGAAATACTTTTTTTCAGCAAATATATCCAGAGCACATTTGCCTTCCATGATCATTTCAAGTCTGTGTGCCCTCAAGGCAGAAGAGCACAGGCTTGTGCTGGCGATCCAGCAATCACGTCTCTAAGAGCTACAGCCAGAGCATCCAACTTTGACGATGGAAGTCAGGCTTGAACTACCCACGTCCTCTGGCTTTTGAAGTGCTGCTGTTCTCAAACTCACACTGATGTGAAAATCAGGACTGTGTTACACTGTGAGCCAGGACGTTCAATGGGAAGTTGCCTATTGAATTTACTCAGTTTTGGACTAGGTAGCTACTTACACACCTAAATATGGGTTTAAGAGAATACACTTTTGGATCAGCTCACAAATCTGTCTTGCTTAAGTGGACATAGTGCATATAGGACTGTTCTCAATCTGTAGTTACATTATTGCCAGACATTGCCCTAGGCAATGGTAAAAGGATTTTATTCGGAGTATTTTGCAGTGCTTTAAAAGGGTGAAATTAACCTCTAGGACTGATAGCTATTTTTATTTTATGTTTCCGAAACAATCCTTAAAAGATAATAATTTGTCAGAAGACTGAACTTGTTAGAATGACAATTCACTGAGGTGTTCCCTGGGGTTTTTTTTGTGCTTATTAGGATTCCTACTGACAGAATGACACTTTGAATCAAATGTCCATCAACAGGTTCAAAAGGCCCAGCACGTTACCTTCATGCAAGAGTTAAACCCATTATTGATACAGCATCCAGTGAAACTAATAAAAACAATCTATTAGCCTGTATGTTTTGTTCCTGGGGATGTGTAAAATGAAAATCAATATGAACAATGTGAACATTTTGAGGCAACACTGGTGCTGCTTGTTTTTGAAAATAAGAAATGTTGCTTATATTGGTACATTGTAAAATATTTTACCATTTCCTTTAATTCACCTACTAGTTTTAAATAGAAGACAATAAGCTTGCTGGGGAATCTGCCTCTGACACAACACTGAATTTCTCTTTATGAACTGAAAGCAATCTGTCTGACTAGGACATTGAGGACTGGTAATTTACTACCTCAGCTGTAATTTTAAGTGCTCACCCAATGCAGGGATTGAAGCTTTCATTCTATAATTATAGAGGAATCAAAGACTAGCGCACTAACGTATTGAGCTACAATGCCAGCTATTTATAATCATCACTTCTCAGGCAATATGTTTTTAATACGTTAGGATGGTAAGGTTGTCAGAAACAATCCTTTTTCTTTCTTTTTTTTTTAAACATAGGCTCCCTAAAATGGCTGAAAAATGCAAATTATTTTTAAGGCTTACAGTATTATAGTATTTTTAAAGGAAAGAAAAGATCCTGTGAAATTTATCAGGATTAGAAAGGATTAGTTTTGGTCCTTCCTCTCTAATAAGGTACAAGGAACATCAGAATAAGATATGTACATTAAAAACAAAACAAAACAAAACATAAAACCAAACCACCATGATGCATAACAAGGTTAAGACAGTAGGTTTGGGTTCAAGATCAGTCTACCAAGCCAAAGCACTTCATACCACTCCATGAGTCCAGTCACCTCATTGAAAATTGCTGTTTAAACTCTCTTCTTCAAATATTAGGTTTTGGCTACAGTGCTACAGTACTCATCTAATAACGAGTCTCAGGAATGGGTTTGTTGCTTTTTCTAATCTGAACACCTGTGAGCTACCCAGATTACCAGTCTTTCCTACCACTAGCTGAAATATGCATTGCAAATGACGTTTGTTATTCAGTTAGCTCTAGAGAAAGCCATGTATGCTATTTTTTTTAAAGTTTGGCTGTAAGAAAGCATCACCTGGATACAACCATCATCTGGATAAAACCAAAGCTTTCTGTGGGGATATAAGAGTTTAGACAATATTAGACTTTCCACCAGGAAAGTTTTCTTGGGTCCAGTACAGAGTTTCTGGCCAAAGAGAGAAAAAAATTCCTATGGAATAAAAGCAAGATATCACTAGTTCCAGTAATGCCCCTCTTACACAAGATCTCCTTTATGTTGCAGTCTGACCTTCCTGGTCTGTATTGAGGCTTGAACACATGCCCAGCTGCTTAGGGATCCCATGTCTCCAGATTTACCAAAAGCTGCCTTTCTCCCTCACTGTAGTGTCGTGTCACCCTGTCCCTGCTCCTCTTTTTGATATTTCTGGGCAGCTTGAAGAGGCCTATGTTTCCTCTGGAAATAGGGCCAAGGCACTTCTGCACTCTCAGACAGTTCTGTGGGAAACACGAGGAATATTTTTCTACAGTTAAGTCCTTTTATGGTAAGAGACTCTTTCCAGGTAATGCTGATCCATTCCTTCAGTCCACTAATAAGACTTATCAGGTTGTCCCTTATTATGTTGTTTGTAGAGTGTCCAGAACAATGAATCCTTACATTTATTAGGGCTTTTGCTGTCATATTGTTGTACAAATAATTATTAATAATGGAAAAATAGGTTGAAATTATTCATGAATAACCTGTTATAGAGTTGATTTAGTGTCTTGAAAATCCTGACTTGCACACCCAATTAATTAAGACACTAGCTCAAAATTCAAGTGATAACAGTTTTCTTCAAAAGATCTCTGCACTGCTTCCTTGCTTTGGCTCCAGCTGAGCCTAAGGCTCATTCAGCAGGCAAGAGGGTTTTCAGCACTGTTCCAGCTCAGTGATCTGATGACACTCACCTTAACTAGTTTCTTGTATCAAAGATTGACTCAACTGAGCATTTTCAGCAAAAGCTGAAACTCAAGGAAGGGTCTCTGGGGCAGACTGATGACGCGTCTTGGCAGTCCATCACAGTTACCCAGAAACGCTGAGAATGGTTTATTCTTGTCTGCAGCCAGCTAATGGATATTTACAGACTCTGACCCGTACCTGTTTTCTGTGACTGTCTCCATTTATTCTTGGACATGTAAAGGACTGAGGCATAGGGGAAACCTCCTGCACGCTCGTGCACTCAGTGTGGCGGAGGTGAACCATTTACCTGGCAGAATAGATGGGCCCATGACTACTTGTCTCTCTTCTTGCTTTGCACTGACTAGATCCCTGGCACATGAGAACATGCACAGTCGCTATCCGCCCTCTCAAAACTTGCATCCAAAAAGTCCATTCCCTTGGCTGGCTGCAAACTTAAGGAACCTACA
Organism: Nipponia nippon; assembly: GCF_047370975.1. Classification (NCBI taxonomy): domain Eukaryota; kingdom Metazoa; phylum Chordata; class Aves; order Pelecaniformes; family Threskiornithidae; genus Nipponia; species Nipponia nippon. The sequence continues at coordinate 155,307,230 of NW_028262290.1, read as the reverse complement.
CGGGTTAAGCGTCAACCCCTTACATTCATTTCTCTTCCCTTGTTCATTTGGTCCCATCTCTGGTGTTACTGACTGACGTGGGATTGTCTGTGCATTCAGTGCTGACAGCCAGGTTACTTTTTGACACCCAGGAGGAATTTAATTGCTTTTTTATACACTGATTGCAGTGTAGAGTGCCCTTGATAGCAATATGAGTTTCAGGATAAAATAAAAAGCCAAGGTATAAAAACTCCTGCCAACCAGCATGAAAACAGAGACAAAGCCTCATCTTTCCTATTTTTTTCAAAAATCAATTATTCAGGAAAGGGAAAACTTCTGTATGGACAGATCTAGAAAAGTGCTTTCTTTTTGCCATGGAAGAATATGGGAAGGGTAAATATGAGATGCAGCTAATGTGAGACATTACATTTATGAAGGCAAGCTCTGGTATTTAACATTGGGCCCAATTTAGAGATATCTGTAGAGAAGATTTTCCAATGTATGTGCCATCTCTACCCATTTCTTTTAGGTACTGTTCAGTGTCTTTTTCTGAAATCCTACCCTACTGTTTTATCTGGCCCTACCCACCTGAAAAGTCGATGTTTAAGCTAATTGCCTTCAGTACGTCTGGCTCAGGACAGGGCAGCCTCCCTCTGGAAGTGTCTGTCTCCCTTATTTTACTGCAGAAAAAAGTTCTTCAGACCCCATAATTTGTCTCAACTGCTGAGCAGTCAAAACTACACAAGCACTATTATAACTTGGGGTGGTTGGTGTTGCTCATGTTGCATTGTATCATATTGCTATTGTGCTTTTAAAGCTGAAGACAGATATGTAAACAAGAAAAAACATCTGAAGTTGAGTTATGGTTCTCTCCGTTAAATGCCATGTAAACTTTGGAGAGATCTCTTATTATATACATATATGTATGTGTGCATGAGGGGGTGTGTGTGTGTGCACCCACATATAGGAGGTGCTATATAAATAATACATAGAAATAGAACATATTTGCTTTCTCTTCTATGAAAATGGACAGCATAAAGAAGAAAAAAAGGTGAAGATTTTAAAATAATTAGGAAAAAATATCCCCTAACCTTTTCTTCCGTTATTGACCTTGGTTTCCATGGAAACAGGATCAGACACGTCAGTAGCAGGAAGAACTCTCACTTAAAGGTGTCACCTACAGAGAGGAACTGGTACCCAACACAGACACACACCCCAGCATGAACACTCTGAGAGCTCAAAGTGCCAATGCAGATCTGCTGTCAGTGGTTTGAAGCAAAATATTAGATTTCCAAAGGGAGAACAGGAGGACCAGACACTCTGCTGTCTGTAAATCACGCCTCTTAGACATAGTTTGTGTTAGGCAGGAAAAAATGTAGGTGCCTAGCATCATTAGTTACTTTGGGTTACCCTGGCTTCATATCGTGTATGTATATATATGCACATATATACACACATATATATAAAATCTACACCAAAAGGGCAAGTTCTGTTTTTGTAAATAGGAAGGGCTTTAATCACATGCTGCAAAGCCCATTTGCTGTTGAGTAAGCTGAAAAAATCCTAGGAAGGCTCATGCACAGAGAATACATGAGGCAGAAAGTGGCTATGCAAACATCTCACTCAGCTGCAGCAGTGACTAAGTCTGGGGTCCCATCAATAGTATGTTCTACAGGAAGGGAATGAGCACTGTCGTAGCTTCACCGAAAGCAAATAAAAAAAGGAGCCATTTTTCCATCAAATGCACATATAAGTAGCTGACCCTGGGTACATAATTTACTTCAACTTCTTATTGATCCCGTCTCCCTGGGGTCTGACTCACTAGGGCCATCCATCTACTGTGCCCTAATATCCCTGACTCAGACCTGACTCTCATGGCTCCTGTTCATGTTTGGAGTTTTCCCATTCCAAAGGTAAATCTTGCTCAGGAGTAACTGCATTACAGATAAAGCTTTGATACTTAATTAAGGTATAGAACTAATTGTCTATAATGATGTCATCAAAAGGCTGTTTGCTAGAGTACAGCATTGGAGTAATTTACATAGAGAAGCTTAGAGATGGACCATAAATAACATGCAAAACCACAGACTTCTCTGTTTCATTATGAAACAAGAATGAAAGGAGTCAGTCGTTGGCATCGGGGTTATTGACTATACAGATACACATCAAGCCTATTATAGAAACTGACGTTCCTGGTTTATTTTCCCTTTTGATTTTTTTAACACCCTATGTTTCTTGTTTAACAAATTGTTCTCAATATGACGTATTCACAATAAGCCCATAAGCACAAACTGAAACACAATTTCCTGCTAGCTTCAGTAGAAATACATTAATCCACTGGATATTTCCCAGGACAATATTATCTCTCATGTGCAGGCTATATTTCTCTCATTTGGCTGCAAAGGGGAGAAAAAATCCTTGAAAATCTGTTTGAAAAGTGACACACAAGAAAGTCATAGGTAAACTGCCTTTTGCTCATGTGAAGACTTTCCTATCTATTTATCTATCTATCTATCCATCTATCTATCATCTATCTTTCTTGCAGCACATCATTTACTAAACCTCTCCATGAACATGACAGTGAAGTTAAATAATGAAGGAAAGGCAAGAAGGTAGTTAGGCTGCTGTACTCCTGATTGCTTTGAAATACTACTGTCATCTGTTTCTAACTGCTTTGTATCACAAGAGCATTTTGCATATCAGGAAAGGAAGAATACTGTCTGTTCTGTGTTTAAAGACAGGCATATTTTAAATATGCACTGCTGTTATTCACCCTCACATTTTCAAGGCCACATATACTGACATGCTTCATAAAGATGCAATATTAAATGCTACCAGGACTCTAGGGGTGGTTGATTATTGGCCTCTTATGACCCACAAGGCTGAAACACTAACTTGTTCTTCACTGTCTTGTCAGCTGGCAATGGGAAATGTTTTCCTCCAAAACAAATAAAAAAGGAAAACTACCTTAAAGTAAGTTCTAGTTTTAAAAACTAAGCCGATTTTTTCCTTTTTTCCTTTTCTCCTTTTCCTTTTCCTTTCCCGTTCCTTTCCTTTCAAGTGCTCACATTATGCAGAGCAAGTAGTAATCTCTCTGCAACTCAGAGAAGGGACAGAGCTTGGACTTGGGATATAGCTCCAGAGAGATGTCATTCTGTATGAATGCACATTCCTCCTTGCCTTTCCCAGGCATTTCAACAATATTAGATGTTTTAGAAGACCTGCTGGTGAGCTCCTAACAAATTCAGACTGTGTTGACCTTCCAGAACATTGTGCTCCTGTGTATACCAGGCCAGATCTAGCAGGTTGGGATCCCTAATCTTCCCAGAGAAAGGTGGGATCTGTAAAATGTGGCTGCATATCCCTGTAGCCAGTGGATATCTGCCATGTATTTTCTGGAGGCATTCTGAGGAAGTGAACCATGAATCTTCTTGCAAAAGCCAACTCCCTGTAACTGCAGCTGTGATAGGGGAAACAGCCAAAACTGTTGCAGCCCCGCAGTAGAGGGAAGAAGAAGGACAGATATTTGGGAAATACTAATCTTCAGGCAAAAGTTTTACTGGGGTAACATGGAACTACTTGGTGGGAAGGTTTCAATGAAAAAGATTCTTCAGGGAAATTTCTGGCTAGGAAGGAAAATCTGCAAGAAAATCTTTTTTCTTTAGTTCTTAGTCCTTTCTGCTTCGAGATGGAGCTGGACATCAGCAGTGCTGAGAACATACATGAGAGACTGGAAAGGAATGGATCACAGCTACCGAAGGCTTCGATTTCACTCTTGCTCCCCCCAGCAAGCTACCTGGTTTCAAAGTGGGTAGATGGAGATCCTCCTGTCTTGCTGACAGCTAATTCCAGCCGAAAACAAACTCCATGAGCAACCTGCCACAGGAGCTTGGTTTGACTCTACCTTGTTATTTGTGCAGGGGAAAGAGGATCAGTAGTTGTGCAAATTTTTCTAATCCCCTGCCCCTGATTTAAGTGTCCCTGGTAAGTCAAACTTTCAGGGTAATGGCTGGGTTTGGTTCATGTTTAATTATCCCACTCACTCGTTCCACTAATAAGCACCCTTGTCTTCCTTCCCCCTTGCAATGGGATTGCAGTTACACATGAGCAATACGTGAGTGCTTTTGTGTTTCCAACTAGTATTCCTGAGTATATCTGAACAGAAAATACTTTATTCTAGGGAAGTAAAAGCCTTCCAAAATAAGCTCCTTTAAGCTCCTTTTCACTATGGAAATAATTTCACTAGGACATGAACTAAAATATTTATTTGACTGATGGTGCACGGACAGGAATATCCCAAGGGAAAATGGAAGATTTGTTGCAGAATAAAAATGTAAATTGGAAAACTTGAAAGGGGTGGTTATTATGGCACTGATCTTGCAACTGTCTGTTAAGGAGCGAATTTTGTGTGTATGTGCAACCTCACGAATGCGGGGGGGTCTCCCATAAGGGGAAGGTTTGGAAGTGAGAGTGGAAGGGGTTAAAGAGATGGACACAGCAATGTGGTACTGCATAGGTGCTTTTGCCTTTGACCATAGCTAGAGCTTTGGGTGCTTTGGAAAAAAGGGCTTAAAAGTTCTGATTTGGAAATGTATCCAAACTGAACTTTCAGGCTTGGCAGGCAGAGAGGATTTGTCCTTGGTTTGGGAAGAATAGCCCTTGGAGCTCCGGAGGGAAAGAGCAGAAAAACAGATGGAAGGAAATTAATTCAATAAAAATAAATTAGACCTTTTAAACAGTATTGTTTTTAATATTTATGATGCAAAGGAGATTTGCATTTTTCTGTCAGTAAAGTATATGTCTCCATTTGACCTTCACTCCCTAAGTGAACGCTTTATTTAGCCTGAACGGCAGACATTTTTCTGTCTTTTCATGGACATTTTAAGAAAGCGCGGATGCTGCTATTTTTTTATTCACATTGTAAAATGATCCTTGATGATAAGAAAATGGTAATATTTGCTCATACCACATGACTGGATCAAGGTAGCCAATGAACTGTATCTGGGTTTCTACAGCGTGATGTATTATACTTCATACGATTTGCTGCAGGCAGAAATCTTAATTAAGGCCTTTCCTAAAGAGTGACCTTCAGGGACTGCATTTTTGAATTGGTGTAAAAATAGACAAATGCCCTAACAGCATTAGGGGAGTTGTGGAAGAGTGTTATATGTACATTTCCCCATCTCGTCTACACAAGCAATGATTATTTACTGCTACTATTGAATGAGTTGTGAGGCATTTTCAGCAGTCAGCCTTAATGTATACAGAAAGAGGTTTCAACCTGACGTGTGGAGCTCAGTTACTCAGCTTCTCCTTCACTTCCAAAGCAAGTTGTGCGTCTAATTTGAGAATATACTCCCCTGGGCTCTATTCATCCATACTTTACCACGCTCACGGATATTCACTATTTTGGGATCCCTTTAATTAGCTCGCCACATGTGGTGTCTTGCTCAGCTTTCATCAATAATCCCCATACCCAGCACGCAGCGGCATCTGGGCGGGTTTGGCTGGGCAAGAAGGGGATTGTAGACAGCACTTAGGAAGCAAATTAACCCTACTCTATTACAATAAAGAGTTTGTAACAGTAGCTACAGCCATGCAGAGTGCTAGTGGGATGTGTACAAGTATCTCCAGGCTGTTTTGCTATGAATTCTCAGCTGAAACATCATTATGATGCCAGACATGGGCTTTTCTTATTTCTTCCACCCGAAACAAACTGCCAAACTGCCTGGCAGTTTCGTGCTGTGGTCGCACAGGGCCTGAGATAAGGCCACCAGCTTCACCTCCTGCTGCGGATCCAGGCTCGGATTTGATCTCGAGACAACAGGAGAAGGCATGCAGTGCCGGCACCTGTACATCCTCCACGGGGCTGTGGCATGTCATGACACGCATGTTCTCAGTGGTGTCAGCTCCAGGCTGGCTCTTCTCATGTCCCCAAACTGCTGCCTCAGCTGAACAGTTTTGGGTGACTGGCTGAGGGACACCATACACCAAGATAAGGAAAGCCGATTTCAGTTGCCACGAGTTGGATAAGCCACTTAAATTTTGAAGATGAAACATACTTTCAAAGTAACTTTTAAAAAGCTTTTGACATGAGTTATCCCCACCCTGCTCTACAATACAGCTTTCTTCATGGGTAAAGATGAAATGAAATAGCTGCTGGAGCTTATAGAGAGCTCTTGTCAGAGACGGAGCTTTTGTCTGCTTTTTTTGACAAGCAGAAAAACCCTGGCTTTTTAAAGCTAAAGCCTATTGTGAGAGATACAAACCAGACTCTTGGCTAGACTCACCCGGCCTATTTCCACTGAAATAAGACTGTGCTATCAGTTTACATGAACCAAGGGACCAGCTGTACCGAGGAGGACAATGTGCTTTCAGGGAGTGCAGAAGCCCAGGAGGCAAGGGCATGGCACGCACAGAGGAGCCTGAGCTGCCCGACTGGACGAGCCCCACCCCAGCCCCCTGCGGGGACGTGGTGGGTACTGGTGGCACTCGTGGTACCAGCCCGTGGGTGGCCTTCAACACGCTGCACAGCACAACGCAGGCATTGCTTGGAGCACCAGCTCCTGCCCAAGTGATTTGCATGAAATGCTTCTAATGTCCCGTGCTCATAGTTCTTACCATCGTTGCTTTTCTGTAAATAAATATTCACCTGCGCGTCCCAGAGTCTCCAGCCTGACTGGGTTCATCCCTGGCATGGCTGGGATGCTGCGGCAGCTGGGACAATTTCTTTTTTTATTCCCAGTTCCACTATTGCTCTTCGAACATGACCTGAGGAAATGACCTCATCTTCCTGTTACACTTTCCTGACCAAAACAGAGTGAATTTTGCTTATCTGAGGGGAGCGGGGAAAGGCCTAATGCTTGCCAAAAAGCTTAAGCTTTCTTAGATGCAAGATGCAACAGATGCAGAGGATGAGAACAGCAGACTTTTTCTCTGAAGCATTGTACCACAAAGCCTGCTACTGGCCCCAATAAAAACCTTGGCAGAAAAAAGCAAACGGCAAGACATCCATGCTTCCCAGTAGGATGTCCTGTGATGTCCCTGCCCTCCTGCCACCACAGAGGCATGGGGTCAGCGCTCCAGATTAAGTGGAGATGCTGCAAGTGCCATGATCTCACATGGCCTCCTCCACGTGCCGTGCCGTACCCGAAATGGCTTCTCGGGCTCCGTTCCAGGCTGCTCAGCTGGCAGAACCCCGAGCTGAGGAAAAATAAATAATGAACCAAAGAGACAGCTCACTCTCAGCCTCACATGTCGTCGAGGAGATAACAGGCCAATGCGTATAATGATCTGCGCTGAATCATTTGCCACATTGGTATCAGAAGCTCTCAGCTTCATTCAGGGGCTTTCTCATCCAAACTGCATGCGAGATGACAGTGTTAATACATCAACACCTGCAAAGGTGGCTGTAATGAAATCTGTCAGTGTTGCCCCTGCACCAAACACTACTTGAAAAAGCAGATGTGTAGCTCAGATTCAGTTTATTACTGTCTGAACCTTCCTCACTTACAAAACCAAAGGGTGATTAAGCGGGAAAATCCCTGGCTACTGAAAGTTTCAGTAGCTGTTTCATGCATCTTGGAGCACAGCGGGAACACTGTCTGGAGCCTGCTGCTGTATTATTATTATTATTATTATTATTATTATTATTATTATTATTATTATTATTATTATTATTATTATTCTATCATATCAAATTTCAAAGAGTCCAAAATATTTCAAGGTGTTTAAAAGAAACCTCGTCAAATCAAAACAGCCAGACTTTCTGCTATTACAGCGTTTGGACAGCGTGGTACCCCTTGGAGCGCAAAGCCAGGCTGGCTGTTAAAGCAGCGTGCTGTGGCTCAGAGCCATCTATGCTTGTCTTACTGTGTGACCAGGGCAAGCCACTTTAGGTAACATTTGCATAAGTGTGCAGTGCTTTCAAAGCTGAAATGCCATTTTCAGAACCTAAATCCTACTGACTGCTAATAACATATAGGCTTATATGTGCTTAAGTAATTTCTGAAAATGAGAGAATATCTCCTAAATAATTTTGGCACTTCCAGGATGAATAAACTCATCTGAGATAGTTATTCTGTCTTTCTTTTACAGTTACTGGACAGAAACAGGGCACAGGTACAATACAACTCATCCGTCTTTCCTGAGATCCTTCTTTGCATTCTCTCCTGCATGAGGAAGAGCCAACACAGGCACTCGAAATGGCAGATTCTCCTCACTGACTCTAGACAGCTCCAGTGGAGAAGTCTGCTCTGTAGGCATCTAATATTAAGCTAAATGCACTCATGCACCTTATGTCCTGCTGTGCAAAAAGATAATAACACATTCCATCCCCTCAGCATCACTTCTCTCTACTAAGGCCTGTCCAGCCCTCTAAGTTTGCACCATGAACACAGTGTGCTCCAGTCTTGTTTCAGGTTCTCCAGGATGCAACACTCAAAAGCAGCACAAGTAAGTCCTAAGAAGGCAACTGTCAGACACCGAGAAGGACAAGACATTTTGCCATCCCAGCCTACACTCTATTGCTTTTTCCATGGGACAGGCACAACTGCAAGCAAAGGAATGTGCCAGACTCTAGAAATTCTCTTTTCCCTTCTCCTGCCCTCACAAGGTAAAATGAAGTCTCCAGCAGCTCCCCTGTGCTGCTGAACATGGAGAAAACCATCCTGTTGGGCCATCTGCCTGTCCTCTGCAACGTCTAGGGAAAGCCTTGCTCTCTGTCCTGAGCGGAGCTGATTAGCAGAAAGATATAAAAGTTTTTCTTCACATGCCTTGTGTATTCTGGTAATTACAGCGAGTCAAATGGATACAAGTAAAGGGTTATTTTGGTAATTGCCTATCTCTAAGGTATAAAACAGTATATTACGTACTAGCTACAAATTAGGATTCAAAAGCAAAAACATGTGTTTAATTTTGATTTTAATTGCATTTTTACTTCAAACATCTATTTTTCTCCCTGGTGCAAACAGACCTGAGCAATCTTGCAGAGATCAACAAAATCTTCCACAAATGCCAGGCATTTCTCTCTTGGTGGTTCTTGGCTCTGTGAGCATTTAATCTGCTAACTTTGACAGAAAGAGCTGTCTAATTTCTACAGCCTGCTTATTTTTAAATCAACAAATATTTACTGCACACTGCATTTTAAAGGATACAATTATTAGTGTACCTCTGTTTGATTACCAATGACACAGTAATAATACCAGCAGCTGCTGAATTGTAAGTGAAAATAACCCTTTGTTCTCATTTTTCTTATCTGTAGACTATAACAGCACTCATGGGGACAATAACCTATGAAATAGATTAAAAGCCTGTTAAATGCTATTTTCAGCTTGGCAGATCACCAAACCCTAGCTTACCCTTAAGCTCTGTTTCCTTTTAAATATTCCTTTTAGTATAGCCATGTGACAACAGTAATGTGCAATTTTACAGTGATTAAGTAACTGCACAAACAAGAGGTTTTAGGTTTATAAAGTGAGTGGTGCTGCTCTCACAGGTAAAAAGGACTGTGCTTCACCAAAGACACCAAGGCTTCTGGAAGAGGCTGTAAAGGTCTAATTTGCAGGTTTTCCTCTTGTCTAGTGACTTTAAATAAAAGGGCACACTGTTGGTTTCCTATTTCTGGCTGGCAGTGTTGAACCCCCTCTTTTGTCTCCATCCCGCTTTTACAACACTAGATTCAGATTAGCAGGGAAATAGTTCATATTTATTCACTGAATAATTCTGAGGAAGTTTCCAACATGGTAACTGCTCAGGGGGATCATCAGTGGGAATGATGCAGCCTGGGGCCATCCTTGGTGTGCCAGTCTGCTTTTCTGAACTTGGGACTACTTTACCCATCTGAATACAAGAACAAAAGAAAAGGGGAAAAAAAAAGAACAAGAAGGACTAGAGGAACCAGTAAACTGCAAAGAGCTTCTAATACTGTAGGAGGGTGTTTTTTTGAAAGAACCATGGGGAAGACAAGGAAAACGCAGGTCTAGGAAGCTTTAGTACCAGTGGAGGAAGAAGGGCAAAGGCACTGGTAGACTGGTACTGCTCTGCTGGAAACAGTTGTTTTCACAGCGTAGATTGTTTCTATTCAGACATGGGACAAAACAGATCTCGTCAAGAACAGCACAACAGGACCTGGGTCTTCTGCTTCCTGCACTGTTTTAGCACCTTTGGTTTTCACCAGAACCTCCCCGCTGCAGCTTAGAAACTCTTCCTGAAGAAAGCCTTGTTGGAACTGTAACCTTTAACTCCCATTCAGCCTTTTTGAATGAAAACAAGCCTGTAGATAAAATCCCAACAATTTCTGAATTCAGCTGCTAAGAGGAAACATAAATAAAAATTATCCCAGCTCTCACCACCTTCTGAATAGTTGGAAATGAAAATAAAAAATGTGTGTGTGTTTATGGACATTTCTTTTTGGACATTTCTTATAAAATTTTAAATTGGAAATTATCATCTCACTTCCATCCTAAGAAGGAATAACCTTTCCTCTTTTTGATGTATAAAGTCATATCAACCTCTCACTGAAGGGACAATAAGAGCTCATGAAATTTTATGCTGTAAGAAATAACACTCCTTTAATTGAACTTCAGCTTGCTAAAGGCACAAAGACCTCTCCATCCGCATGTTTCAAAAGATAGGAAATTGCCCAAGACTAAGAAATTCCTGTTTATCCAGGCAAAAGTCTGCTGCCTTGAAAATATCAACACATGGGAAGAGGACCAGCGCCCAAGAGCCTTTAAGGCACTCTGTCCTCAGCAGCAACCCACCCCATCATTCCCCAACCCCAGGTGGGTCCTAGAGGTGGTTGTTCAGGCTCCTGAGCTGGAAAAGGAGCTTTTTGCTTTTGGAACAAGGCCATTACGTTCTTTAACAGAACACACATAAAACATTATTCTCCAATTCTCTTTGTATTTTTCTTTGTTTGCTGCTGAACTGTTATACTTCCCCACAGATATTGTTCTCCCTCCCCTTTATCTCTACATCCATATTCAATGTGATATGATTTTTATCATGTGGCTGGATGTCACACTGAAATACGCTTCTCGTCTAACCAGTATCATGATACACTAAAAAAAAAATAAAATCAAGCTTTCATGTCTATATCATTTGTATTGCTACTGGAAAACACTTTTTTGAGGAGACGACAGGTATTTTAGCATTTATTGCATTTCCTGCTCCAACTCCAATGTGCATAAGACACGTTTGCAGTAGAAAAGGAAGGAGACAATCTTGCACCCTCACAGCTGTCCTGTGCTGTACAGGGTGCTTAAGGCTGGAATTTCAAAGAAGTCTTTGCAGGTCAAATATCGAAACTCCATTGTAGTTTTTAAAGGGATGGTGCCTTAAGGCCCCAACTGGAATGTTTCTGCACGTGACATTTTAATGCACATCTTCAGGTTTTTGCTCATTTCCCCAAATCCTGGAGTTTCACTTTGAGCTGTGGGTTGAAATGAACACAAAACATAAAGTGAAACTCAAATGAAAGCTTTAACTTATACCTACTTTCAGAAGAAAACTTCAAATCCCACTAGACCTTTCTGTGAAGAATGTTTTTGAAGCAAAAGCTTAGTTCTCTTCCCCTGATGTGTGCTATTATCTTTGTGCCTTAATTTCACCCATTTGCTTGTATCCTATGAGGAAGAGAGCAAGTTTCTGTACACTCAGATGACCTGGTTAGGGAGACAGTGTTTGCAGTCAAAGCAATAATATCACAACTCTGAAAATGAATGCTCTTTTACGTGTATTCCCATTACTTTGGAAGCAAATTGAAGCTACAGGATTTAATCTTCCTCTGGTTCTCTATTTTGTGATACCAGCATCCTGGGTTTATAACCACAAGGGTGCTGGGAAGTTACTGGTGATTGCTGAAGACACCAAGGTTCCTGCAAAGGAGGCAAGAAAAACAAAGGTTCACCACAAGTGGTGACCTGGGTACTGGTACAGGAATATAAGCCATATCAGCTATATTCTGAGCATTATTTTTTCTTTTCTGATTCACTATCATTTTTTATTCAGATCCTAAGGAAGATTTTCTGGAAAAAGCTGAAGGAGCCCTGGGCCTGAAGTCTAGCTATTGTATAACCACAGAGCAGGAGAGATGGACCTCAAGAGGTCACCTAGTGCATTTCTCTGCCATTTACTATCCCAGAAGAAATTATTTTTTCTTAAATTATTTTTAAAAGACTGATCCAAAAAGCCAGTGCACCTTGCCAGTGTAGGATTTTCTCATAATGCCACATAGATCATAACTGTTTTAACCAACTACCAGGACTTGGGTACCTGCGTGGTGCTGATCACTGGAATGTGAACATTGTAGTCAAACTGTGAATATTTATAATTTTACCCAAAACAGTGGGTTATCTAGCCAGTCATTCTTAAAACCATAAACCAGCAAGGAAACCCCAGCCCCACATGATTGCAATCAGTTTGCAGCTTCTGTTACTGTGAAAAGACAAGCTTTCCTTTCCTGAAATGGGACAGATGGCAGCCCTATAGGTTGCCACTCCAAAGTGCCTCCGAGCAGAGCTCTCTGTACTGTAGCCGTTGTTACAGCAGCATATGCTTCAGAGATGCAAGCTGGTTTCCCTGAATCTAGCACTCTAACACTGCATGCTGGGCTCCCTTGCATCCACGATTCATTGCTTGCCTTCCAAACCTCCCCATGTTTCCTCTTTTTTTCTTTCCCTTAAAGTGAACCTTTGCTTACAAGAGAGAGAAAAGCACAAACACAAATGTGTGTGTATAGATAGACATGTTCTTGTTCTTTGTATAGTCTGTAATATGTGTAGTTGAACAGAGACTTTTACAGGTGATGTTTTCAAATCCATCTCCACAAAAACATATGGAGGTACAGTTATTAGGCCCTGATAGCAGTACTATGCTAAAGTTCATTTGTTGGAAATCTATGATCTTCAAGGACATCAGAGTGGCCATTGCAACACCAGGGAGAACCCACATACTCCTGTTCATTACTGCATGAATAAAAGCAGATCTCTGCTTAGCCACACATCCAGGAGAACAGATCTAGCTCTCAGAGGTAGACGCGGTCCCTTAGGATCCAGTGCTCAGTCTTTGGGAAAAACATTAGCTACTTACAGCTAATGACTTACTTACTGTTAAAAGACAGACACTATACAAGGTAAGGTGACACTTTTTACACCATGCATAGTTAAGCTGTGGAAATTCTTGCAGTAGGATGCTGTGTATAGTAAATGGTTTCCAAAACCAATTAAATGAATTACTGGAAGAAAACTCTAACAGGAGTGACTGAGGTCATACAGATGCTCATGATCCTGATCACAGGAAGCTGAGAATGTACACCAGGAAAGTATTGCTGTATCCATTCCCTATTCTTACACTCTTCCCTAGACATCCAACAGGGCCATCGTCAGAGATAACTTACTGAAGAATATAAAGAATATGAGTGCTTGGCCTGAACCAGTGTGGTTGCTACTTGGCTGCTCACGGGAGGCTGACACCTGTGCTGGTGTTCTCACTGGGAAATCATGACAAAGAGCAATGCTTTCATACAGGCAGCAAGTAACAGAGGTGAGGCTGAGTGGGATGCCGTGTCCTAAACTTAGGTGTCCAGTGTCGCTGTGGGCACTGTTGTGTTTCTTGCCTCATCTCCAGCTCAATCCCATGCAGACAAATTGAGCACCCTGGGATGCTCAATTGGATCAAGTCACCAAAGAGTCAATATACTCAAACCAGAGTTGGGAATGATTTGTCTCCTCTCAAAGAAGTCAATTAAAATAGATAAGATGAATCTCACATGAAAAGTGCCTATTTCTCTTCATTGACCACAGAGGAAACCACTGGTGACTAGCTGTCACCCGACCCTAAGGGGACACTAGCTCACCTCTGGACATTCCCAGTGTGTATGTCTAAAATTAAGTGAAACACTGAGTGTTCATGCTATGCAATAGCACATAGATACCACCTAGATTTCTTCTGGCTACCCAAAGTGATTTTCACCCACTGTTAGCTTGAGGCAGCTGGGAGTGACCACTGGGACCTACCTTCATTAACTGGGACCAGAACAAGCATCTCTGAAACATGTTCCCCAGGACTTAGAGTGCTGGGTTTAGTACAGGTGACAGTTGCTCAAGCATCCCATGAGAAAGTCTAAGATGGGAACAAATATTACAGTGTCTCAGCCAGCCTGAGTGATAAAATGCTGAAATACTGTACTTCCCTGCAACTTCAAGTCTCCCCAATGCTAACTTCTGACAGTGTGACAGCAAAGTTAAGGCCCAGCACCCTTAGCTGACAGATGACCTTTAGCTGACTAAAGCTCTGGTAGGTTTATTCCTGAGCCCCAGAAAACAAAACTAGGCTTATAAAGATTTGCAAAGGCCATGGACATACTGTTCTTGCAGATTTTTTGAGCAGGGCTTTTTTACTCAAAAATGGTAGCAAAAGCTATTCTGGTAATACTCTGTGAAAAATGGCAATAAATTGGTGTCATTTTAGTGGATTAGTACTGTCACATCAGCTGCCACAGCTTTCTGCCTATGTCATCAACTTTGCTACTGCCATTCTCTGCCCCCATCACATTGCAATAGTTGCAGACATTACAGTTAAAGGTGGAGTCAAAGGCAAAGCATGTTCTGAGTGGATATGGAAAAATAAAGGGGGAAATGCTGGTATTAGAACTATAAAAAGGAGGGATGATCTTCTGGAAAACTCGTGGTTTTTTGGGTGGTATCCGTGCTACTAAGCATTAGAACATTTTTATTTTAAATATATTTATTTGCATCAAGACAAAGTGGATTCTGTGTGCTCTGATTTCTAAATATAAGATGAGACTAATTTAGCTTTCTTGAAACCACAAGGATGACTGTGATGAACTGTTTGATGCTTTCTAGGTAGGAGAGTATGAACCATTTGCTATGGCACACATGACTAATATCTTCTAAGCTTGGTCCTGTATCCTACCAGGGGACTCATTGTGCAACCTTGGGCATGTTGTTAATGCGTCAGTTGTCAAAAGATGTGAATGACTCATTGAGGAATTTCAGGTCCTCAGAAGGACTAAATATCCAACTGAAATTCCCCCAATGTGTTTTAACTATTCTAGTGTCAACGAAAGAGTCATTCTTATCTATTCTTTAAGACCCCAGGGTACGAGGGATTAAGTGAGTGCAAAGTATTATTTCTATAGCATGATAAAATGCAGGGCAATTATATATAAGAAGGAGATATGATCCCTACACGTATTTATAACGTCTTCAAATAAAACAAAATTATTTGGAGTTCACATTTGAGCAAAATACATAATCCAGAAACTAGAAAATTTAGGACTAGAAATCCTGTTTGGGCTGGAAGGAAAATGCCCTTTGAAGACTGGAAACCAATCCTTTCCACTGTGCAGCGAGCTGGAATAGAGGCAGTCTGTTATCAGAACAAGCCTTTAGCTGCAGAACGGAGGTGGGAATATCTTGTTTCACATAGGGCTCAGAAACTTGTTAATAGTCTTTCAACATGAGTATTTTTCTAGTAAACTTTTATGATATGGAAACAGGAGCTTGGCTGGAACACTTCTGTATCTTTTGATGAAGACTTCATATAGATACAACCTCAGTAACTTCCCCCACCTTGTTTCAGGACAGAGTGAGATAAAGGGATAGATTTTGGCATCCCAACCTCAAGGCCAGGAGGAGTGGAAGTTCTTGGCTTCCAGACCATTGAAATAAACAGCACCGTTTGTTTCCAAGAAAATCCAGCAGAAACCTGTAACGTTGGGGAAAGGTGGATTTTGAATGGGTGCAGAAGCACTCCTCACCTTGGTTCAGTCAGGGCTGTCACACCAGTACTCCTCAACCTAATGGCACAATATACCAATTCTCCATTAATCATCAAGTTCACTCTGTCTTACTGAGGACAGTAAAGTTCATTTCTACCTCACACAACTTGAATTAGGCCCTAAATTGGCTTAATCCACTAATTTTTTAGCATTTAAGACAATCAGCCTTCTTTTGCATGAACCTTCAGAAGGAATCTTACATCCCTTTCACTCAAATCTGTCCCCTTATTCTTACTTCTTTATTTCTTTTTTTGTGGCTCAAAGTCCACAGAGGACAAGCCTGGATGTTTTAATTCCATGCCAAGCCCTGCCCACATGGCTCCAGTTGGTTTTATACTGTGCAGCCTGTCTGAGACACAAGATTAAGTGACTTGCTCATAGTCCCAGCTAAATGCATATTCAGAGAGACTTGTTTATTTTGTTTTATAGCTGCAGATTCCACAGCATCCAAATTGCCCAGAAATGGTTTTGAATTTGGATATATAACCCACTTTTGTTTCTCTGAGTATCTCCACTCAATATTTGTTTAGTTTTTCCTCATTTCTTGTAAACCCTAAACACAACAATCACTTTCAGTTAAACAAAGGAAATAATTTTCTGTGATTTCTGGTCATCTTTTGCTGAGACGTGGAGTGAGGAAAGGATTTAAGATCTGATTTATTGAGTTACATTAAACCTTAAACAGCTTTGCCCTTATCTTGTCTCCTGTTGCTTTCTTCTGATTGAAGAAGTCCTACCAAAATGATTAATTTACTTTCCAGTTTGGATGTAATTTTGTGTTTGGTTTTGTTTTTAGCCAAAAAGCATTCAGTACTGGGAGGTTCTTACCACACAGACCTACTCACATTGACCTGTGTCTTGCAGGCAATATGTGATGGATTCAGATAAAACTGCAGGTCAAAGATGGATATTCACCTCTTATGCCTGAAACAGTAGTCAGCTATGGATCTGTATTCCAGCGTCTGAACATAGCAGGACCAATATTATTGTCAGGCAGGCACTTAATGAAGCTTTTGAATGCATTGTGAAAATTGTCTTTGATAATGACACTTGTCTGAGCCAACAACCTCCTGCCTTGCAAATGATGAAATGCTTTTCACAGTACAACACTGTGCTGCAGTAATAAAGTGTTAAAGCAAAAGCCTCATGACAGTCTTTTGAAAACTTCTATTTAAAAATGCTTGTAAGTCTTATGTTTTCTATATTTCCTAATCCTCTTTATTAAGATATATGAACCAAATTCTCCCCTACCCAGCCACTGTTAAAAAGGGTGACTGTTTCACCACTTGAGCTTTAAGTCTGCTAAAATTAGAAGGCAGTAGATTCTCTTATGTCCCTCTAAAAACCTTTTTTGGGGGAGAACCTGAATTTTGCTTGGTTTTCTGTACCTGTTTTTCTCACTAATATTCTCTATTCTTCTGTCATTTCCCTCCAGACTGTGAGTCTTGGAAGTCACATCTTTAAACAAGTATTTTATATGGTTCTGTACCTCATTCTAGATGTTGCCAGGAGCATGGCTGATTTGATGTTTAGTCTTGACTCTGGTTCAAGGTCCATTTAGAAGGTCCTGTCATCTTTGTTGAAGTCTTGTTCTGGTATCTGTCAGTTGTTGTTCCAGAGAACTTCTTGCCATAGATGATTATTGCCATAGGTGATCAGCACAGTGAGAAATGAGGTCAAGGAAAGAGTCAAGATCCAGACAGTTGAAAGCCGTGAAAATAAAGGTCTTAAAAATAAAACACAGTACTGAACAAGGAGCCAAGGGTGGTCTGTGATGAACTGAACTGATCAGCTCTTATCAATCTGTGTTGCTGATGTGACAGGTCACCATGTGTTGGACCATCTGTGTCCTCTTCATCATGTTCTCCATCAACCCCTTGTGCAGTAATGCTCAGTAATTTAATGCAAAGGTGACAAACATGAGGCTGGTTGATCTTCCTGCCACATGGCAGGAAAACATGCAGCCTCTTGATTAGCTAGAAGGCAGCATTTCTACCTTAGACATGTCTTGAGCGCTCAGGAGCAACAACAAAGTATATGGGACCTGCCTGAGATGGCAAAACCTTAACAGATCCCTTACACGAAGGAAAACTGTTGTCTGAATCAGTTCTTTAAAGTTTTTCTTCTTCCCACCTGCACCTACATGGTTCATTTAATGTCTTATTTATTTCAGCCAGGCAGTGATTCAGCTGGACCTTAACACAGAAATAGGGATAATGACACAGAAGTGAGTGACTAACCAAGAACTGTGAGCATTTTGACTTTTAAGACAATCAGTAAGCTAACAGAAAGAGAAGGTTTTAAAAATAGACAATGTTTTGAAGCTATTCCTCCATACACACCAGTTCCCAGGGCTCCTGTCCTTGGGCCCTGACTCCTGACCCCTCTCCAGTCCTGCCAAGCTCTGCCAGACACACATGATCTTGTCTTGTTCCCACTGCTGATCCACATACTGTCATGCTCCAAAGACATGAGCCCCCTGAGCTCATCCTTTTCCCTGTCCTGCATGCAGCCTGGGCTGCCCATCTCCCCTGCTCACCCCACAACCCATGTCCACATGGAAGGGCTGAGTGGATGCTGAAGGTTTCTCCATGGGGGAAGAGGAAGGCTCAAGGAAATCAAGGAAGAGAGCTTCACAGCAGTAATAGCTCCACTCGGCTAATCATTGAGCAATTATTATTTATGAAAACAATAGCAGGAAAAATATATTTACATTAAGAACCCTTTCTTGCAGCCATGCCTGCCACGCTGACTGTGTAATGAGGGACAGGGTGAGAAATGGGACTGGGAAAGCACGAGGTTCTGGTTTGTGCTCAGAGGCACTGTGAAACAGTCCAGGTGACGTTTGACTTATATATTTAGATAGCAGATGAGCTGAGGGCCAAAAGTGGTTCAGAAATGCATAGATTTGTTTTTGCTTCATTTTACAGAAAATATAAATGGGAGTGAATGAAAGCAGGGCAGTTTCTGAGCAAGACCAATCCATTCCTAATAGAGCACCGGTCCATTGTTTGAGAGGTAAGCTGTTAAAACTGAAAGAATGCAATTTGCACTGTCATGTATGCAATACAAGAATTGCCATTTTCACCCAAATAATAAAAGAAGCAACTGGAGAAAGAAGAAGAAATATAGCAGATGGAGTGACAGACTAAAAAAGATTTAAAATGAGAAAAACTGCAACAGATCAGAAGGACTCTACAAGATGATGCAACTGCAGGAAAGAATTGGTGTGCCACTAGGGCTTGGGATTTTGAATATGAGAGTATGAACATGTAGAAAATATCCCAAAGATCACATTTGAAAACCCCAACAGTGACTGCTAAGGAGAGGTTGCTCAGCATGGTCTCATGGCATTAGAAGAGGGATTCTTTCCTAGCCTTGCTCTGATCTTGGGAAAGTCTCTTCCTTAACTGTTCCCCTTTCTTTTCTCATCTTGTCTCTCTTACCTATTTATACTGCAGACACTTCTGGGGGAAATGATGAATGAAGCCCAACACAACAACACCTGGAGTCTCGGTTATGACCTTTTGGTTCTCTTTCATAGCAGCAGCAACATTACTGGTTTAAGAAGGGAGTCCAGGCTGGGAGCAGAAAAGATTCCCAAGTTTCCTTGAAAAGCTGAGCAGGACTTGATAATTGCATCCCCTTTCACACATTTCCTTCTTGTCATGCATTAGCTGATAAGTATGCTTCTGCGACGAGCAGTAACAGTGCATAGAAGGAAAATGCCACTTTCCAGAGAGAATGATCAATCTCTTTGACTTTGCCTGTAAACATGTTTCATCAGGGGGTCACTAATATGCTTTTATTGCCTCACTGTCAGAGATGATGCCATTACCAAGCCTGATAAAGTATTCTATAGAGGGTTCCTTTTAATTTTATTTTTTATGTGATCATGAGAGACCGTAACCGATAAATTTAGTTCAATGCTTTCTCACTATTAACTAATTCTGAGTAAATCCATTGGGGCAGTCTGGATACAAACACTTCAAAGAATTTTTACAGGATATTGAAAATGATATTCACCGTGGGACAGAGGTTTAAGTACTGAGCTGCTACTGTTTTCTTTACCATTAAAGCTACAACGCTGCTAAATGTCATTTAGTCAAAATATTGTATTCAGAAGGATTTGTAGCACAAGATGACTATTTGCTTTTAATAAATTTGTCGCATCAGGGTGGTTATGTTAGCTTATTTCTAGGGGGAAAGGGAGTTTCAGAGAAGATGATGCTTTTTTCCCTTAGTTTCTTTCTTGGGGCCCAATCCAGCTCCCACCAAAGGCAATGAGAGTTTTGCTATTGCCTACAGTGGGAACAGTCCCATGACCTCTCAGGGCTTTGAAGTGTTCAAATCCAAATTAAAATACAGGGCTTTTTCAGAGAGAGAGGGAGGAGGGGAAAAAAAAAAAAAAACAAAACCCAATCAAACCAAAAAACCCCAGCTGTAGCAGCTGGAAAAAAAACAAACCAAAACAAAAGGGAACCGAAATAAAGGTTTTTCTCATGGAGGTTTTCTTTTTCCGGACTGCTTTCATATCTTATATAGCACCCTAAAAACTGGAACACAGGATGTGAAACCATGGAAACAGCTGGATGCTACAGGATTTTTGAACTACTTTTGTCAAGGTTTAGACTTTGGGGATTTCATTTTTTTTTAAGTTTAATTGATTTTTTCCCCTACTGAAATCCATAATATGTTGAGCTTGTTAAACCTATGTTAGAGGTCACAGACTAAATTTAATTGGTAGTATTTCTTTTGACCCTAATTTAAAGGTTGATTTGGCTTTATGGACAGATTCTTAGCTGTTGTAAATCAGTTCAGCTATAATGGGGCTCCGTTTGCATCAATAGAAACTATGGTCATCTGAGACTCAAATCCCATGCAAAACCTCAGGAAGAATATGAAAAAATCAAAAAAAAATAAAGTTCCTTTCTTGAAAGAGAGATTTAATGAAACTTTCTGTAAAGTTAAATATTTTTCAAAGAGGTTAAAATATGTCTGTGACTCTATTTTCATTCAATCCAAGAAGACAGGGCTGTCCTGGAAATATGGTTATATGTGATTCTATGGGATATACCGTTTGGTTTTGTTTGGTAAAGCCACCTCGAAAATCATAGCCAACTCTCCAATCAGTCATTAAACCACTTTCCAGCAGACTCCACTGCCCTTCTGGGTATCATTGGACTCAATATTAATGGCCCCTTCTCCTCTTTCTCCCTGCTCTGCTTGTTCGGGCTCAGACCTGGCCTCCCATGTGCGTCAGCTCCTGGCATGGCCCTCCTCAGCCTTGCTCCTTGTCTCCCTCTCTGCATCCCTCTGCGTTCCTTCGCTCTGGCCCTGGAAAGTTCCCTGACAGCAGAGATCTCGGATAGCCTGAAGGAAGATCAAAGTCAATTAAGTAGCATTGTGCTGCAGTGAGAGAGGCATTAATATTTATATTTTTTCCTAAAAAAAAAAAAAAATCTGAAAATTGATGCTTGGAGAGATCTTGGGCCTTGATCCTACAAGACGTTTAATTTCATGCATTGTGGGCAATCCTGGTTTTTATAGACCTATTCATAGTTCATGTGCATAAATCCTTCCAGGCTAAAAGACTATAAAGTATGCTTAAACTCACTGCTGTGCAAAAGGCACTAACAGGATGCTAATATAGGGTGCAAGTGGCCTATAGACCTTATGAGGATCATGAGGTTACTTTGCATTTACAAATGCAATTTCAGTAAAATGTATTCAGGATCTGGAGTCTCTGCTGTGCCCCTGTAGCAGTGGATGGTCAGTGTGAATTAAGTGAAACCTGACAGAAAGATGCGTGCAAAATTCAGTGAAAAGGTTTTTAGATCAGGTTTGGTTAAGACTGTTTTTCCTGAATCCAGATGTCCTGGAAGGAAGTACTGAAAAAACAGATAAAACACTATAACAAATACTAGTCCATCAGCTTTTCTAACTCAATCAGAAATTGCACTTTAGAAATTGTCTTGAAGTGTGTTTTTCTGAGCAGCTTGGTAGATACAAAAGGTAACGATAAGCTTTTGACTGAAAGAAATGAGTCTCCTAATCTTTTGTGATTCTCTCCTCACCAGCAGATGTGTAAGGTATTGGAAAAGTCCATGGACTAAATGTTAAAATCATTCATTAATACCCAGTAATGACAAAACTGTAATCTCGGTACAGTCGGTTAAATAACCGAGCCTGGGCAGCTCTGAGAGCTATGATCTGCATATAAGCACCCTATCTTCAACCTACTCTAGTCTTTACATAGATCCTAAACAGCAGTGCAATAAATCTTTCATTGATGAAATGGCACTTATGTCTATTTTTCCCTCTATCTATTAACTGAAAAAGTCATTTCTGTATACATCATGCTTCAGTTAACTCATCTTGACAGCAATAATCTGGAGAGACGATCTCTTGAGACAACTCCAAACTTCCCACCTCTGGAATACGTACTGGAAACTCTCCTTACACTTTCTTTACTAAGCACTAGTTTTGATAACACAAGTCATGGCATTGTGGTGCCACAAAAAGCACCATAATGCTCTAGCTGTGCAAATCTACATTCAAATTTGCCCTTGAAAAGTTGATATTAGAATATATATTCTATATATTCTATATATTTCTATATTCTATATATTTCTATATTCTATATATTCTCTATATTGATATATAGAGAAACATATTTAGACTGGGGTTTTCTGCTGAAAGGAAATATTAGAAAGATCATAATTCAGGCAGGTTAAAGGTCTTGAAAATGAAGGAGGAAGATGTGTGGAGATACTCCCAAAAATGATAACTCTAGAAAGGATGAGCCTTATCAAAATGAAATACAATAAAATTATCCTAAGGCATTTTTACTTGTGGTGGATCCTGATCTCCAGGGAGGAACTGAAGTTGTCACAATGACTTAAAAGGACTTGGGTTATGTCCTAGCAAAAACCAATAGCAGCAACAAATGTGTCTCAAAGATAGAGCTTTATCTTTTTTACGGATGGGAAACACCATCTTGAGGGCCGCTTTCTCCTTAGAGCAGACATTAAGACACAGAGACACGAATTGGAGCTGAAAGGAGGTCTGAATAAAATCTTGGGCTTTTAGCAGCACGAGGAGAAATTTCGTCCACTGTGGCTGTGACCTTCTGCCCAAACATAGGGTAAAAATATTTCCTTTGTCATAGAAAGTTATGATGCCTCTGTAGAGAAAATACCTGAGAGTTGAAATTTGGTCTGGAAAAAAGTCCTCACTGAAGAAATGAAAATTTGGTGAAAACCAGTGCACGGTTGAATAATTTGTGACTAGCTGAAAATTGCCATTACACACTCGCAGGGTACTTGTACAGCTCACAACGTTCACAGCCAAGGCAAGATGCTCTGAAGAGGCCCAACCTTCAAGTGACAAAATCCATGAGTTTACTTGGAAATCATCTGCTGAAATAGGAAGACCATGCTCCAGGATACTGCAATGGATCACACTCTACTACAGTCCTACTCTTCTGTCAACCATGCATGCGGCACTCTGTATAAGCACACGGTACCTCATACGTGCATGACAGGAGCCACAGTTACACATTCACATCAGTTTATATTGAAATCTCATTATATAGCACCTAAATGTCATATTTCAAGAAACTGTTTTAAGATACTTCTTCAGGTGTCCATCTGAATATTTTCTAAGGTTTTAGACAGTCAGTACTAATTTTAAATGGTTGTAAAACAAGCAGTCAAGGAAGGTTTTCTGTTTTCAAACTTTAGATTAAGAGTTTGAATCAGCTGCAAAGAGTATGTGTGAGATCCTCTCACTCACAGCTTAGACCTGACCAGATAAATGAAACAACCAACTGGATAACTTTCAAAATAGAAAGCAGAATTGTTACTAAAAATAACTAATTTCACTTAGGAAAACTGACTTGGCTGAAAAGAATAATTGTATCACTTTTCTGCCACTTGCATATCTAATTGCTTTCATTCTACAAAACGTCTTCTCTGCTCACATCTGATTTCAACAAATTATTCCACAAACCCTGTGAAGACCAACAGAAAGTGTAATATTTAAAGGACAAGGACAAATAAAGTACATATTTGCATAAGGTGCAAAATTCAATTAAAGTCAGCAGAAACTAGACTCAAATAAATTGTAATTGTCCCAGAGTGAACAACTATGACAGTGCATTTGTTTGACCTCTTGCTTACTCTTAGCACACCATGAAAGTCTCCTCCCCAAATGCCCCAGCAGCTTCATTTCTGTTTCAGTTCTGAGCTAGTGATAACCTCCTGCGGTCACTTTTTGTTCTCAGACTGAATTCCTGGTGGGTTCATGACTTGGGTCCATGATGCTAAATTAGGGAACTATGGCTGCATGGGCATCAACACGCTGTCGTTGCAGATAGTGGAGGCTCTCCCAGTGGAGACCCCTCAGTTGCTCTGCCTGTCTCTGCTGCCAGGGGGGACAGTGCTGCTTGCCCCATCTCTGCCACTCTCTCTCCTGCCTACTAACAATGAACTAGCATCTGTTTCCAGAAAGCAAAGCAGGAAATTAGAGAAGAAGCAGAAACATGGAATGATTCCCTTCTCTCAAGTGCTCGTAGGACAGTGTAGCTAGATGTTATCTCTACTATAGTTGGTGTTTAATGTGGTTTAATTTTGAACCAGTCTTTATGGATGTGTGAAATGCCCATTCAAGAAGCAAAGCATCTGTCCAGATGGTGTCGGCATAGCTGACTGTGCCTTTGGGTAACAAGATGGACTATGTGACATTTTGAGGTCCCTTCCACTTCTGTTTTCTCTGACTCTATTTTCTACAATGAAAACTAAAGTGCTTTAACACCATCCACAAGTGAGCACAGCTGCCAAGAAAATACACACTGGAGGGAAAAATCCTCTTTGATTGCTCTAGGTTTTTTTTTTAACCTAATGTACAGCTAGATCTTCTCCCAGAAAGAGACTAATTTTTACCGTTTCTTGTGAGTACTGGCTATTTTTATTACTTTTATATCTCTCATAAAGGCATTTCTTTCAGACAGAGCACTCTCAGCCCTGGTAAGTATTTGATCCTTTTTTTTTTTTTCAAAGCAGACATCACATTCTAACCTTAATGCTTTGTATTGTGATTTTGTCTTTTTTTTTTTTTTTTTTTTTATTGGAAGTCTCTGTAATCTAAATATGTCTTTATTTCCAAGAGGATGACTGTTTCCTAGGGGATGACATTGCTTCTGGCCGAGACAAAAGCTGTCCCACCCAAGGAAATCTTCTGAAGTGCTAAACACAAGGATGTACTTTTCATTTCATCCTCAGTGCAGGTAGCTTTTCTCTTCTGCACGAAGGCCTCAGCTGCTGTGTTATCAGGTCTTCAGCTGTACAGCTTCATTTGTTATTAGCATCCTTGGCACTCTGCTTTGGTAGCCATTTAGCAAAGGATTCAAGATGTAACAGCAAAAATGGTGAAACTGGAAAATATGTGCGCTGAACATGAGTGCAGAGACCTTTGAGACAGGTCAGGCAAGGCGCTGGTCAGGCATGGAGCTCTGGCTGGAAGTAGCTGATGGCATGGTGGCCTTGCAGATGGCAGGATCCAATCCCAGCTAAGCAGCCACGCTGACCCTGGCCACGGTAAAACTGAGGAAGGGAAGACCTCTCTTGGGGTCGGAGCTCCAGGCAGGGGTCTCCTCTTGACCTATTTCTGGGAAGCTGCTGGTAACTTGTCTGGGCTTCAACCAGTGCTGCACTGATTGAAATTATTTCCTACTACTTATGGGTGCCCAGCAGCCCTTTGCAGAGTCTGGCAGTGAAGTGCCAAGTCTTGTGCTGAGTGTTTAGTAATTTGGGTTCACACTTAGCTCTGATCTAGGCTTAACATGAAATAACAGAGCAACTGATGCCATTTTCAAAGAACCACTACCAGCATGAATAGAGGAGAAAGCGATTTTCAGATAGGGAATGACTTTAAAACTAAACCAAAACCAAACCAAACCAAACCAAACCAAACCAAACCAAACCAAACCACAAAAAAACCCAGCTGCTTCTGTTGGCTGGAAACTGAGGAAAGGGACATATCTATGTAATAAACCCAGAACCAACAGCAACAGTGCTCTACGTTTGACTGCACTGCGTTGACATGCTTCCCCTCCACCCTGGGGAATGCAGTGCTGACAGATTGAGCCCTGATTGTTCAGAGGAGTCCCCACTTGCTGCAGAGATGGGTGACAACACTGAAAATCACACCTTTTAGCAGGGAGGGAAACTGCTGGGTGAACAAGTTCACAAAAAAGACACAAAACAGCCTTTTCTGTCAATAGGGAAAATTATAATATTAATAACAGGAAAAAACAATTGCAGCAGGGGAAATTCTGGCAGGCCGTAAGGAGAAAATTCCTTATAGCGAGAGTGGAAGCACAGGAGTCTCAGACTGCTGAGACCTTGTGTATCTCTGTCCTTGAAGGTTTTCGTTCTCGACAGGACATGTCCTATGAAGGCAGCGCTGCCTTGAGCAGGGGTTGGGCAGTGGAGGCCCCTTCCAGCCTACATTTTTCTGTGTTTCCAAAGAGAGACAGAAATCTACAAGTACAAGTTTGCCTTTCCAGTCCAAGCTGCTGCCGTGCAAGCACATGAGCATGAGGCCACCATGAAAACAAGGAATTTCAATACAAAGAAAGTGGAGAGGGGAGGGCAAGGTGAAGAAGGAGCAAGGGGGGGAAGTACAGGATGTGGTTATGACAACTTAAATGTAAAATGCTGCTTATTCACTCATCTGAATGGCACTTAGCTGAGGAGGAGATTAAGTAACACAGTTCCCTGTGGTGTTGAATTTTACTGTGTCTTAGTTTTCCTGGGATGGTGTGCCTGGAGGTGGTTGATCTTCCAGAATTTCAGTTTGTGATAAAATCTTTTTTATCAAACTTTAAAAGCAGTAGCAGAATTTTTCATGCACACTTCTTTATTTTTTCATCTTTGATAAAATTTTCTCAGTATTTTAGTACCAGGTTCTAATGCATGTGCTGACTCAGTACTGCTCCTGATTTCTGGAAGAGCCCAGTTGGGTTCATTGGAAACATCCTGGCTGTTCAGTGCTACTCAAGTGGTTCTCAGTCCTTGATCCCCATGGAGGTCTCACAAAACACAGTGATATGTAACCTCGGGCATTTTAACCATGTTAATTGCCAGAGAGATATTCACCATGGGCAGTATGAGCATAAACTCCCCTGACTCTTTATTGCACTCAGGAGATACACAAAATGTACCTTTTGCCATCAAGATTAACACCATGTTTTTTAAAACTTAGGGAATCAAAAGATTCCAAAATATGAAGAATCTGAATTTGTTTGTTTTTAAGAGATTTTGTCTGTGGGAACCCTTCAGAGTAAAACTACAGAGTACTCAATTTATCTCTTTCTGAGAGATAAAAGGATGAAATGAACCCAGCTGGGATTTAAACCTGTGGTTTCATGAAGTCTAGGTGTTTCAGATCAGATGCTTAAACCACTAAATCATCCCACCAAATAGAATACTTGTGTTCTGCTTTTTTTGTTCTTTTATCCAAAACTTTTGAGCTTGGTGGGGTTTTGTGGCTCTGTCTAAATCGATTAGCACAGCAAATAGCACAGTACAGCAGTGAATGCACAGCCCTGTCATATACATTGTGCAGTGGGCAAGGATTTTCCATTTCATACGTCATTTACAACTTGCTTCAGCAGTTCCACAAAGTTAATATGTATACTTAACTCACAGAAGGGTTAAAAAAAATACTTCTCTATTTCCTCTTCCCTCTTCTCTCTGTGGAGAGAGGACATCTCAGCACTCACATATGCACATTTCCCTGAAAGCCTATCGTTCGGCACATGTCCAACTGCACCTTTGTCATTCACCTGATGCCATTTTTTCTGCCCCAACTGGAAAGCTAAAGTAAGTAACAGTTTTGTTGGATGTTAAGTCTTTTACTTGCAAATTTGAATTTGCAGACCTTCTCTGTGGCTGTGTGAGCCTGGGTGATTGTTCTCATATTGGACGGGCATGCTACTGGATTGACTCAGTAGTGGTTACAGACCCCATAGCACCCATCTCTTTGCATCCCCATCCATTAGTTTAAATTGATGAAATAGCATTAGTTCCAGCTCTGCAAAAATCAGCATACAAGAAGCCAGAAATATGGACTATCCATTAGTCATGTTTACACAGACTTTGATACGTGGATGCTAGCCTATGAGAAATTCAGGGTTGGAGCTGAGTGAGAAAGAGTTTTTTAGCCCATCATACTTCCTGAGATTTCAGAACTCTTCCTCTTTTCTGGTGGGATGACGCCAAGATCTCCTGGAGGTGTTTCAGAGAAGCCAGAGATCCTGACCACTGAGGTATCAGACAGCCTGGCACACACCGGGGAGTGGGAGACCCTGGTTCAGTGTGCCACTCTGTTTGATTCACTAATGAGATACTAATAGGGCCAGAGAGCAGCAGTGATTGCCTTGATAGCTCAATGATTTGGTCATTCATCTAAAACATGAGAGAACCAGGGTCATGCCCCTGATCTAAATCAGGCAAAGCAAGTAGCTAAATGCATGTCTCCAGTACTCTGGCAGGAGCTCTCACCACCAGACCAGTGCTGTGTAGCCCTTCTTTTTCAAGAAAAAGTTCTCTCTGGAATTCAGAAACAGCAACATAGGAAATCATTTAGTTGAAAATACTTCAAAAGAGCTCTTGCTGCCAGACTGCAGTGTGGGGAAAAAGATAAAAAGGGGCAGTTGTGAAATGCTCAGGTTTGCATGCTGCACATTGCCTGTTCTTGACTTGTGATTTGGGGCCTGGGAGTAACAGTCCTTCCTTTCAACCTGCTCAGCTGGCAACATGGAGGACAGGCACTCACGCATGGGGGGAGCATTATTTCTTGTGAAGAATAACCGTAGGATTTCAGAAACATGGAAGTCATGCATGGGTTGCTGGAAGCACGATGCAAAGTAATGGCAAATTCTCCATTCCGTAGTCTTTGGAATAATTAATTCGATACAAATATTCATTAATATTTGAAATCAAGGCTTTCCTCGGAAAAAGACTTGTTTAGTCAGTGCTTTTCATTTGTCCACTTCTTTTGATATTTATTGATCAGATATGTAATGAAGACAGCTGGTCCATGTAGTTAGGAAGAAAAACCGATGCGTTCCTGAAAGTGCAGAGAATATCCTGTTCAGTCACAGTTTGTGTAGATTGTGACACCAGAAAATGGGGAACAACGCAGAAATACTGTGTCAGGGACTTATAAATGTCTGTGTGATAAATACATAATGAGAAACAGAAACAGCAAATCCCCCCTGGAACCTGATCACTTGTCTTTCTAGTCTGGGCTTGTTTCAACATCAAGCACTTGAGAGTAACAAGCTAAAAACTTGTTGTAGAAATCCTACAATAGAGAAGTTTTTCCTAAAGATTTCTTTCTAACCTTGATTAATTAGAGATTGGCTTATGTCTGGAAGCACAGGGATTTCTCTTACTTCTAAAATTTTTTAAAATCCTAATATTGCTGAATATTTGTGTTGCCTGTATAAATTCCAAATGGTTTTTGAATCCTTTTATATATTCTTGGCCAAAAAGATACCATGATAATAAGCCTTAGAGACTAACCTGTCATAGCTTGAAGACAGTACTTCTTATCTTTTTTTTATCTTATGAAATATGCCTTCATTTTCTATTGAGATTAGATAGGTAGAAATTGTAAAGAAAAGTAGCTGAAGAACTGCATTTTATGAGCACGTGATTCAGGAGTGCAAGCCATATGGCAGATGAATTACATATCTTGCAAATGTAATCCTAAAACTTTATTTTTTGAAAACACTTTAAAATACTCCTTCTAGCCAGTTATAAGGAATTTACATGGATAGATTAATAAACCATACTCCTAATTTCTTCTATGGAGGAAATCCTATTCCTTATTAAAGACTCACTTACAAGCATATAAAATGGATTGAAATGATTCAGTTCCAACTGATCGTGCTTCAGACAAGCATTTAGTTATTAAGTGCTGGAGGTTTAGACTTGATCTTGCATCAGCATCTTGTGAGGTAACACACCTACACCAGCGGGCAAAATATTGGATTCTCGATTCTGAAGAGATTCTGACCTTAAGAAAGCAGTGGGATCAAATGTCTTCTTAGAAGATTTCTTCCTTGCCTTTTAAGTACTTATGTATCTAAGCATGAAGCCCCCTTATAAGATGTGTCTTTCACACAAGCTCTCCTGTAGTGCACAGAAGTATTATTATACTCATTTCACAAATGAGGAACTGAGAAACAGTGATTTGCCTAAGGTCACTCAGAAGGTCCTTGATGAAAATCTATCTCCTCATCAGCACTGTAACTTCCTTTTAAATGAACCTCTTTCCTCTGCTTTAGTCAGACCATCTCTGCATTTCAAAGTCCTGTTTCTGATGTTCTGCCTATCCCTTCCCCACCACCATCACAAACTCTCAGCCTGCCATTACAAATCACTTGATTTTCCTTTACTTTTACCATCATTTCCAAATCCTGTTAAACTTTCTGCAGCTTTTGGACCTAAAAAGCGCTGCTTTGTCACCAGACCACTGGGTTTCAGATTCCCAGAGCAATTTCGCATTTGCCAGAAGGGGAGAAGTCTCTCTAGCCCAGTGACAAGGCAGAGCACTTTCCTCTCCTGTTACGGTGTAAAGCTCTGACAGTGACGTGGTTTGGGAGTATTTTTCTTACTAAAACTGTGTCCCCTTTTAGAATACAGTTATTACTGTAGTTATGCCCAAATGCCTGCATATGATCAGGTAAACGCTGTTCAGAGAGCTGTTGCAAATAAACTAAGCTGTCATAACCGACTGGGGCATGCACCAAGACAACACCAAGCATGTCGTAAAACATGTCAGCCTAAACCACTCTCATGGTATTATAATAGCAAGCCTGCATGGAGAGTCTGAAGATACCGTTTCCAGCCTTTGAATGTTCTCAGTTGCAGGGATGGATTTAAAAACAAAGGTGTAAGATGCTTCCTCTATTAACTCATCCACAGCAATAGCATCATCTAAATGGCCATCTGAAACTTGACGGGTATGTGCAATGGAGATGTAGAACATTCAAATGTTTCTTTTTTATTGCAGTATACTGAGGTATGTTTCTCACAATAAGGCAATATACCACAAAGTAGATTATATTGTTTAGCTGTCGGGAAGCTGTGAGGAAATGAGAAGCCTGTGAAAGGTCCCCAGTGTCTCCTCATCCTCTGTTACACCACAGCACAGAATAGCTACGTGGTTATATTACAGAGGGTAAAGCATCACTGTCTGCAGTGGCTGGCTGTTAAGCTGAGTTTTACTCATAACAGATTTTCTGTTATATGATACACCCATTGGGTTATTGTACTGGTTTTTAATCCGGCCCACTGAATGAGAAGAGGCTAACAAGGTTGCTAGAAAATTATATCTACCATCTCTCCAAGGACAAATACAGATAGAGGCATCTAATTTACCTACTAATTAGCATTTCTTTGTTGGGTTATGTGAACACTACTGAGTCAAATTTAAAAGGAGCCATCGCTCCCTTTTATTTTGGAGAAGCTCTGCAATCCCACCATAACTATATGGTTCAGAAAAGACAGATATGAAGATATGAAGCTTGCCAGTACTCTGCTGTAACGGATCCATGACAATTCGCTGATTTGCCTTTGACTACCACAACATAGTCCATTTTCAGGAAAAAAAGCATTCTTCACAGTTGCCTTCCAAGCACCCATGTATAAGGTGCAGGCTTGTTAAATGTATGCTCTTATCTGGAGTTAGATGACATGAGGTAATTAGTGTATGGTAAGAACATACTGATTATAGGAGCCTATCCACCTAACCGAAACATCCAGGCTTCATTACATTTTAGGCACCTAAAGAAGCAGCCTATGCAGAGTGAGTTCGTAATATAACCAATGTAGAGAAGCAGATTATTGTGATTACTTTCTGAAGGTTCTAAGGGGTACACCCTGTCTTCCTGTGTTTAGCTACCTCAAATTAGCAGAAGGGGTCTCCTTTTGAAGGCCTTCAGAGGCACCTCATTTTCTGTATTGCACATATGGGGAATTTAGGCACGTATTCAGCTGCCTCATTAAACTGGTGAAAGTTGGGCATAAGTCAGATCTACAAATTAGGTGGACAGAGTCCCATCCATCATTTTTCCAAGAAAAGTAAATACTGGGGTGATAGGCATAGGTGAATGACACTTGTTTTGCCAGCAAGCTCCAGCGCATTCGATCCTCATGTGCTGTTCCAATTGCATTGGCACTGAATGTAAGGACACCAGCTTTCTACACCACTTTTCCACTGCATTATGAAGAATCACACTCCCTCCTTTTTTTTTTTTTTTACTTGGAAATAGCTCCTACATTCAGCATCCCACAAAGATCAGTTCTTACACCACCTCATGCTATACTTACATACCATCCTAAGAGATCACCATGACATGGTAAGGAGTTTAAAGGAGAAAAAAAGTAGAAAGAAAAAAAGCTTCTGTGAAACATCTACATTCTATGCAGGTCTTCTGTGCAGGAGCAGACATCCAAGGCAAATCTATCCCAAGGATCCCAGGGCAGACTTTCTGATTTTGATGGAGTGTGGGGAGAGGTACTGCTAGGAGACAGAGGTAACTGTGTGGTGAAACTGAGCTATTCAAACCTTGAAATAAAACTATACAGACTAATTTATGTCTACGCCATAAAAGCAAGACTTGTCAGAGTTCATGGATCTGCAAAATCAGTTACAATCATCTGCGATGCTGTTTAATCCAAACTTTATTATTAAATATTAAATAATTCTAAGTATCAGCAAACTACTGAATATTGTTCTTTGGCACAATATCATTTAACATTCTGAAGACTCAAATACATTTGGCTGACCTAAGTTATTGGGCTCAACTCAGAGCCAACTGGAAGAAATTTAATGTCCTGTGATATAGAGGATATCAGACTAGATGATCTTTTCTGTCCTGAGCTTTATAAATCTATGGAAAGTGAGGCTTTGCCATAAGTTTCTCACAAAGGGCTGTCACAGCCAGGACACATTGTCCTACTGGCCTTCTTTCATTGATATATGAGGTCTGGATTTAGCCAGTTGCTGTGCTTGCTGAGTTGCAGCTGTGAACCCTCTAGGCTTTCCAGCTATCCTTTGCTTTCATTATTTTTCTTGGGATGTTGGCTCTGTATATAATTGTGCTAAATCATTTTGTCTCCATGAATCTTTTATTAGAAGAGGATTAGTCCTCCAGAAATCAGAAATACGGGGTGTAATTATTTATCCTACCCCATTATTCCCTTTGAGAAACAGTGCCTTTATATTTGACTACTTTTTTGCTTAGGTTGATATTGTAAATTTAACCCCCCCCCACCTTTGGTAATACATCCACCTCTCTGCCAGAGGGAAGAACCGAAAATATACACAATAAGTTTTCTTTGGCTAACCAGGACAGCAATGAAGAACTGTGACTGCTGAAATTTTCTTTTGCCCTCTATGAATTTTACACTAGTATTTTTTCTTTTATTTTGCAGGACAAAGCTGAGAACGACAGTGAGTTGCCAAGCTCGAATTTAAAACAGGAGTTGTGGAATACATTTTAAGTGGATACTTCGCTAATTATTTACCTCACTCAAAATTAGATATCTGCAGTCTTCATCTGAGCTGGTTACCTCCTCCTGTAAGTAGTATAGAAAACCAAGCTCTCCTATTTGCCTTTGTCTTTTCCAGAGAATCTAGTGATCAAATGGGTAGCACTGAAAGTGTCTGTTTCTTGTGCAGACTAGAAAGAGAGCCTATGGTGACTAGCTGAAATGTAGACGCAGAGATTTCTAATATTGGATGAAATAAATCCCACCATTTGTAAATTCTTAGAAACACCTGGTTTCTTAGGACTAAGATAATTACTTTGGGAGGAAGGCAAGCAGCAAGGTGGGTCAGGCCAGATTATACTTCTACAGGAATAATCCACATTTCATGTGTTGTGTTTACTTCCAAGTATAAAGGTTAAGACAGTTTTTGCAGTTTATATGCTTCCCACAATGACTTGCAACAGCTATTTGTAGCAGAGCAGAAAGTTAATACCTTTCCAGCTCATTCTGCTGCCAGTTGAAGGAATTCAGAGGCTGATCTACCCCAAACATGCATTTAACACCACCACCAGTGGCTATAACACTGCTCCAAGCTCTTCGTCAGGTATTGCCATTGCTAGTAACAGGCCTTAGGCTCTGTATTGAGTTTGCAAAGACTCAGAACTGAGGCTTGTCAGGTTTGCTCTGTCTGAACTACTGACCTGCCTGCAGATTTGTTTCCCTTGGTTTAGCTGTGACAGCAATTCCTCTAATTGACCAGGTGCCTATGGCTAATTTGTTTTACTTATGTTTATCTCTGTGTTGTACAGCCATAGTTTTATATAGATAACAGAAATAAGCAATTATCCTGTGCAGAATGGGATTTTTATGCCTCTAACACAATGATGTTGTCAAGAGAAATACAGACTTGGTACGACAGCAGAGGTCTTGAGGGGTGGAAACACAGGGCAGGACATATAAGAGTACAGGCATGGGGTGATAAGAGACAGGGCACAGGGTGGCACGAGGGACCCTATGGCTGTAAACAACTCACCTGTAGTCCCTGATGCAGACTGGGAGTGGGACAAAACTGCTTTTAAGCGTAGCAAAGATAGCAAAGGAATCATTCCTAACATATGCAAAAGACAGCGTATATAGAAATTTGGATGTAATTTGAAGCTGCATACAAATGAGGAGAGTGTAAAACACAAAAACCTGTTATTAACAATGTAAAAATGAACTGGAATGGACCTTAAAGTAAGAAAGAAGAAACCATCAACATGAACATCATACTCCTCTCAGTGAAGTAGTCCATATGCTGATGACCCACCATAATGCCCACCCCACCACCAGAATGATCCAGAAGATCTGGGGAAGGGTGAGCATAATGCCAGCAAAAAGGTAGAAACTATAAAGTGTGTGTATAACAATTTTAACTATATTATTACTGAAACTTTTTCTGAATAGATGCATTCTTTCCATAATAATGAGATCTGGGCCAATAGTGATTCTTGTATTAGAGTTACATTAACAATAAATTCTTGGCTTTTTATATAAGATGTGTTTTCTCTCAGCCCACAAACAAGATTTTGAGTATAACAGAAACCAGAATGAAACACAGAAAAAAATGGGGATTCTCCTTTGCTGTGACACTTGGCAGAAACAATGTGGTCAGCAGCATGTTGAGACCGCTCCTCACCATGCTGAGGTTGCCTTCCTTTTCATTTGCTACCACCTGTGTTGGGGGGACACAACCCCACTTCACTGGGGTTGAGATCACCTCTCCAATTAGGCCCTGCTTTTAATTTGTGTTTCTACAGAACCTCACATGCACCTAGGAAAGTTCCAAACACCATAAAGACAGAAAAATTAGAGAAGGGTAACACTCTTTTGTCCAGCCCATCTTTTCATAGCAGTGAGTGTAGTTCACCTGGCATCCATTCACTAGGGATGCACAGATTACATTCAGTATGGCACCTTTAAGGACACTAAATTAACTTTTTAGAAATATAGATTATATCCCTTTTCCTTACATGCTCTTCTAGAATATACACTGTTATTTGTTATAGAGCTGTGTCACTGTTCATGATATACACCTCAGCCTCAGCTCCCAAATACATGAAAATCCAATTTTTTATCATCCATTTATATATCAATGTCTTTGCAATGTCCCCTTCTCAAGGATGATACTATATTGAGTAGAAAATGGATCTGCTCCCTTATCCTTCATTCCACCGCTTTCATGATTTTTAAATAGCGACAGGCAAACAATGCTGCTGCTTAAGGTACTTTGCAATTTAGATTGATTATTGAAAGATACAGTGTTCAGGCAAAGAGTCTATGAATTATTCTGAGATGGAATATCTTATTATTCAGAGGGTCCCAAGAAGCAGCAGTGAAAGAGAATGAGTAAATCCATACTGTATTAGCTGCATATAGTGAACATTTTGCTAATTGGAAGATCTGCTGGATTGCAGAAGGATCTGCCAGGGGAAGTTCTGAAGTCTGACCTTTGGGGACACTAAAAGTTCAAGACAAAACAGTTAAGCAATAAACCTACACACTGAAGGAGAAACGCTAACTCGCAAGAGCTTATTCACGTGTGTGGTATGCATTTTTATGATATATGTTGCACCAATAAAACCAACTGAAAAGCCAAGGGTACACTCAAACAGTCCTGCTCTGAAATTGTAAGTGATTGTGTTTCTGTAATCAGATTTCTCAGCACCAAAATACACTTCTTTTAGTTCAGACACTACTGGTCTAATAAACTGTTCTTTTACAGAACTCCTGTGGCCAGACTGCAGATGGAGAAAAACGGAGGATTCCCCAAAGAAAATGAACACTAATGAAGTTCACATTTCTAGTAATTTTCAGAGCAGAATATGCTCTTTATTATGAGACTGATGACAGGGCACAGTCAGAATAGCTGTACAATTGCTAGGTACTGAATTAACATTAAACTAAATTACTGTGAAATTGAGTTTGTCCCTAGAGCACAGGAAAGCTTAGCAGGACACCCTTTCACCCTGTGCCTTGTCGCCAGCCTGTACTGATGGCAACACGTGTGCATGGGGGAGCAATGGGATGCCCACCACCGGGTCTGAGAATCGAGCCACAGTGCCTCTGCTCCTCTCTCTTTTGAAGACTGGGCAGCTGTCCTTCTCGTGGGGCGCAAGAGAGATGAGAGAGTTCTCCCAGATGACAGGCTCTCCAAGTTTTGTTTTCAAACCAAGAAAAGTCATCTGGAAGGCTGGGGTCTCCCCTCTGCTCTATTCATGTTGCTTCACAAACGTTAGAATTGGCCCAGAAATGGCTTACAGAGACTTCATTTTCTGTAAAGTAATGCTGTTGACAGAAGGGTGTAAGAGGAGGGAGGACAACCCAATGACCCTCAGCTTTGGAGCAGGCGATGAGAAAGAAAAGGTGCAGTGGGTGTATAAACACAAGGCAACCCCTTTTTCATCTGTTGCATGCTGCAAATGTCTGTCACTTGCTCTAATTTTCACTGGGGTGAGTTGTTCTAGGTAAAGGGGCTGTAGTCAATTCCCTAAATATCTATCAGTCTGCACAAATTGAGAGATGGTGGATAAGTGTTACTACTCTGATCCCAGACACCGGGAATCTGCAACACGTCACTGTGTGAACCTGAACAACTCCAGATCCTCTCTGGCCTACACGTTGTCCACTCTATGTGCCAAAATGTGAAATCATGACTGCTCTTGGGTTTAAGGTCAAGGGGATGAAAAAATAATTTGTATTGTCTACTAACCTGCCAGAGCATGACAATGAAGACATAGTCACAATGTCTTACCACAGGAGATTTGAACACAGCCAGAGTGGTTAAGCGCTTATCCATGTTCATACAGTGACACAACAAAAAAGGAGAAAGAAATCCAGCTGAGCTTCTAGGCTTTTGTTTAATCCTGGAGAGCATTCTTATTCAAAAAATAATACAAATGTTATAAGATTAATAAGGCCTAAGAAATTATGTTGTGCACTGCCTCTGGTTCAGTCAAACCAGCTTGCTGCAGTGAGAATCGGTAAGAGAAGTCAAACACGTGGTGACAAAGGGACACAGAAATGCAGAAAGATCAGGAGGTTCCTACATAAGTGACTGAGTCACTGAAACGATGCCCCCGCCAGCAGGAGCAGCCTGGGCTGGTGAAGCAGCAGTCACCGACCAGCAACACTTCACAACTCTTTCTCACCCCGACTGCTCTGCGAAGAGCCGGTGGCAGCTCACATACTTCTCCCCGGTCTCTCTTACAGCTCCCTCTTCCTCTTGTTGACATTGCCCGCAAACCATTTCCACCCTGCAAGCAGCTTTATGAGGTCTGGCAACAGCTTGCACAAAGTGATACAACTGCAAGGACTTTGTTGTTGTTGTTGTTAAAATACTGAAGACAAAAAAAAAACAAACCCACAGACAACTGGGGAGTTAAAGGTTGTCTGAGCCCTGAGGGGGCAGAGAGGTGGGAATGGCAGGGGAACAGTTTGCACAGCAGTGCGCAGGCCGGTGGCACTTAGAAAAAGCTGCATTTTCTGCTGGAGAAAGGCATTGCTGCCCTTATCACCTTCCATTAATGGCTGTGCAGCACCTCGGGGTGCCCCAGCCGAGTGATTACGTCTCCCTCCCACCATGTGGAGAAACGTCCAGCCACTTTCCTCAGGGAGCACTCACAGCAAAATGGATTGAAATGTTTTCAGGATTGTTTCAGTGCGACTTGAAGGTCAGTGAGGAGGCAAAAAAGTGAGGAGATTTAGAAAAGCATGCACAAAACTCTTAATGTTTTCCTCAGTCTTTCTCTCTGTGCCTCTTTCCCTCCTTTTTAATGCCAGGGAGAACTGCAAACCTCCGTCCCACCCTACCCATCTCCATAGGCCCAGACACAGTCAGGCTCCAGCTGTACCATCTCCTCTGCTAAACCCAGTTTTTGTCCGAAAGGAAATATCCTGCTGTGCAGACCCCAGCTGCTCTTCAGCAGCCCCACTTCTCCTGTTTCATCCCACCTGCTAAAGAAGTCTGCAGTTCCCAGCAGGGCACTTACAGACCATCCATAGCTCCTCTCATCCCACACCACGCTGGTTTTGGGGTGAAGTGGCTTTGACCATTGCTCAGGCAGTCTAAGCCAGGCTGTAGGGAAGAAGGTGTAACTTCTGCCCACCTGGTTCTTCAGCATTTAGTTTAGCAGGTGTTTCCACACTCACAGTGTGTGTTGTGTCTGTGAGTGCCTTCTTAATTTTCCTTCCAGTACTACTCCATTAAAGCAGTGAATTGGTGCTGAGCAGTGAGATGCTGAACTGCTTCTTTCCTTCTACACTGAATACAGAACAGGAGAAAGATTCAAACCTCTCCTATGTTAATCTCTGCCTCATGATGGAAGTCAGATGTATATTTTTCTGCAGTAATTTTAAAAAATTTTTTCCTCTAAAGAGAGACAGCAGGTCTTTAGAAGAGGTGTGGGAAACATCTGAGAGCATTCTCGGAAGTAGACCAGAAGCTACCTTCACAGTCAGACCGAAGGAGCTTTCACATACTATTTATACCTCATTTCAGCAGGGAAAATGAAACTCTTCCCTTCTGCTCATGTGATTTTCATTCTGTCTAAAGCAGGATTACAAACCCACCGCAGGTCCCCTAGCATTGGCAAAGACATGGCGCGTTCCTGAAAGACAAGCCTTTTAGAAACACACCTCAATTTTCATGGGTAGTAGCCACTCACATTAGCTCCTCTTTTAAGAAACGAAATGAAAACACAACGATAACACAAGCATGAAAACAAATGTCCCATTGTTATTGCTATGTATTGGATACACTGACAAGTGCAGAGCTCAGGAAATCAGAAAGCAAGAGAGGCACAAATTGTAAAGGCAATTACTGTGGGCTGCCTGCGTGCGGTTAGATTTCATGAATGACATCTCGAAGGGCTGAAACAAGCTGAAGTCCATCCGTAGGACAGTAGGAAGAGGGAAAGGCAGCAGTAATCCCTTTCTCCTTAACATATACTAAAGTTGCTGTCATTTCAACAAGCTCAAAACACCTTCCAGTTTCTTCCAGAGCAGCGAGCTGACATATTGAGAGCTCCGGCTAAGAGGGTGTTTTAAGGAGGGTGATCCAGTTTCATCACGTATGAGTGACTGACTTCACAGGCTGCGAGATTTTCATACCATCACACTGCATCACTGAGGTTTGATTTATTCAGTAGCGACTGCAACACCGAAATGTGTTTCATCTCTCTCCTGATAACACCCAAATGTGAAATGGGTGAACATATCATCATCTACTTACTGACATAAAAATGCTGGGATTTATGGAAGTAAAAAGCTGGGGCTTGGGAAAGGCTTATCTAAGTAAGTGCCAAATCACCATTTAGACCTATTTCTCTCTTTTCTGGCCTTTTAAAAAAACATAGTGCATAATGTGCCATCATTCTCTCACCTGGGAAATAAAAAAGATTGGTATTAAAGTGAATACTATTAAAAAGGACTTTGCACTTTTCTTTGGAGGTCCTTTTATGTATGGGCCACTCCAATAGTTTTACAGGAAGGGTGAGGAAGGCCAGCAATGTCCTCGTTTTGTATGTGGGTAAATCAAGGTAATGACAGGCTAAACAACCTACCCACAGACATACAGGCAATATTAGCAATTTTTTGGCTTCAGGTTCTACACTTTGAACACCCACATTCCTTTCTGTGTGCTGCCTCTGATGGTGTCTGCTACAGAAGACAGAAGATCGATGATGTAGACTGCGACCACAGAAATGTCACAGGGTAACACCTTCAATTCCTCTCTGATTTTTTCCAATGTGTCTTCAAAGTGTCTTCTTGGACTATGCCGTCATCAATGAAGGGGAAAAAAAAAGGTTTCCAGATACAGCTTTTGGGAGTAATGCTTGTGACCTGGACACTTCCAAAAGGAATAGTATGTTGGCAGGTTTGTTATTTTAAGAGCTGCTAAGCATGAATGCTGTGAAGAGACAGCCCTGAATGCATGACAGTGCATTGTCTCTCTCTGGAATCTCACTTGTAAACCCCCAAACTATTTCTTTCGTCAAAACTGAGCACTGCATCATTTTCTTGGAGGACATAATAAATATTTCCACCTTTCAATGGAGCAAATGCAAAATATACAAAAGAATCTTTCTACCTCATTAGAATTTTTATAAAAGAGTCATTTTGATTTCAAAGGGTAAAACAAAATGAGCAACCTGCAATACCATAGCATCAGTGCAGCTAAGTTCTTGGTAAACACAATATACTGAGGTGATATTGTGCTCTGTTTCTTCAGATTAAATATATCTCATCCTCAGATTTATACTGGCACTTTATGGCTTCTGCAAATGACTGTCTCAGCACCGCAAAGTAATTCCACCCTGTCATATTTGTCTTTGGAAATTGTAACAAATTATGGTGATTTATAACATCAAACTCAACTCTTCCATTTTTTCCCCAGATGGGAATGTCGCTGATGGCAAGACGCTGGGCCATCCATTTATGCTGTGTGGAGGGTGACAGTGAAACATGTTTCATCTCTCTTGCCTGACACTCTCTTTCCCTGTGAGGGGAGGCTGTCAGCATAACTCAAGCTGTCAAGGCACCTTTGCAAGGGGCCTGAAACAAATCTAAAGCTCTCCTACCTGCATGCCTACTAATGAGGTGTGACTCGCCTCTCCTGGCTGCCTGGCCTCGCTGAATCTCCTTGCCTCTGACCCCTCGTGGTCTCTTCTCAGTCAATAGAAGTCAAACTGTCATGTGTCTTTGAGTAAGGACAGGCAACAATCAGAGATGGAAACTTTGGGGAAACTCTCTCCATGTGTACTTCTGCTTTGCTGTGCTTCGTCCAGGAAAAAAACATCTCGCACCAGCATTGTGAGACCTGAATGAAAGCCCATCCGGGGGTTAAACCAGCCTTGAAATATTCTCCTCACTGCTTGCCTAAGGCAAGTAGATTTTCTAATTGGCAAGTCAAGCACTGAGCTTTTTCTCAGCAAAGTATTTCCTCCCATAGCAAAAGATGAATAATAGATTATGTTCTTAAACTGAAAATTTTCCTGGTAGCCTTTTAAAGCAGAATTGCAGGAGAATTCCAGATTCATCCCAAAATAAATAAATATATTGCTCTTTCTAATGTTAGAAAGGGAGAGTAAGACCTGGTTCAAGCAGTGTGAGATACACGCAGTTTTATTTTGGAAATAAACCCACAGAAGTTTCCCACTGGGAGGAGGAGGATGCTGCACCTTACAAAAACCTGACCTCTACCGTAACAAGTGCTGGAATATTTTGCAAATCACTGTTTTGGCCAAAGAAATCCCCAGGAATCCTTGCATGTAGGGTCCTATAGAGTGGCAGAAGCAATATATGATACAAAAAGGCCGAACTAGAGCCTCCTCTCAGCCCACCTTGGTAAGATGTATTACTCACAAATTAGGAGCTCAGCAAAAACTAGATTTATTTGCCACCAATGACGGTGTTACATATCCCTGCTTATGGCAGAGATCACTTACAAGGCTGTGCAGAGGGAGAAGTCAGGGAGGGGAAGAAGGGGTTTTAACACCCTCCATAGCAAATCTTTCCTGAGCTCCCTCTGCTTTAGTAAAATAGATTTCACATGATGTGAATGGAAAAATGAAAAGCTAAGGAAGTGAAACATCCAAAATCCACCATCCAAGTCAGATGTAAATGTGTCATGTATTTTATCACAGGAGTAGCGGAGCTTCAGTCATTCCAGCTGTATGACAGAGCCGTCATTACCTGCGGTGGCTGGGAGGGTGTGGGCTGTGGTGCTTGCTGGCAGCGATTGCCAGCACCACACACAAGTAAAGGGGAAATAAATTGATCAAGTATATCCTAGACACGTGTACCCTCCAAGATTAAGTAAGTAAGTAAATAAATAAATAGAAAGACTGTCAAATACAATCAGTCCTGAAATTACTTTTGAAAAGATGGTTTTATTTCTCACCTCACCATAGTTGCAGAGAACTATCATTTGACAATTTTTGCTTGTATTTACAGTAGCTTGATAAAATGTGTGCAGGCAAGTGTGTATGTCTGTGCATGTGTTTATTTTTAACATGCTAAGTTGGATGTGTCAAACTGAACCACACGTAACATGGCAACAAAGGAAATCATTTCACTAAAATTATATAATGTAAAACAAATAATTGGAATACCTACATTAAATACAATTTGCATGCAACATCGCATTATACAATTGCTGACACGCTGCAGAGAGGTATTAGGTTTAAAGTAACTACGTTTAGAAAGCAATTTGCAGAATTTCTGCTCTTTTTGCTGGTTTGAAAAGCAGTGATAATATGTTTTTTGCAGCTGACAAGCGAACAAAAAAACAATAATTGAATGGTACCATTTTACCCACAAGGCAAGCTGATAATTAGAGGTTTAACAGACAGTTTGCATTTATTCTGAGCAGTGGCAGCTACTCTTTTGATTTTTTCTTGTTGTTTAGGGACCAAATAAAGGTGTGTGTCCCCCCACTTGTCAATAACAATGGGAAAAATAAGTTATTTTTTATCCCTGGCTCATGTCTGACACCGGGCCCCTGGAGTGCAAACACGGGGAATGATTATGCACTAGAGGGCAATGTCTGGAGAATGTGCATGAGAAAACAAATACAAGAAAACAAGGGGAAACAAATAACTTGGATAGGGAACTGGTAGATGTGCTTGGCCACATCTTTCTAGGGCGAAGGAAGGGATTACCAGCCAAAGCTTTCTACCTCTCCCTGGGCTGCAGTTTCTGCCCCACTGCAAGGGTGGTGGGTGGGAGGACACGGGTGGCACCAGTGCTACCTGAGCGCAGGGTCTGGCACAGCAAGATGAAGGTGGTACATCCATGGGGTGCATGCTGCCTTCCTGTGGAGGCACAGACCGAGAGCAGGCATTTACCCAAAAGGAAGGCAGGGCACTGCTTAGCGATGGGAACTGCCCCAAGTCACATCCTTCAGGAGCAGGTTGTGATCACCAGAGTGGATTCCCAGCCTATCTCAGGTCAAGTGAAACCTGGGCCAGAAATTAAGATGCTTTTTTTCAGGTTGAAAGCAGTAAGACCATACCCCCTCTATCTCATATTCTCCTCTTCCAAAAGGAATAGCTGTTCTTTTGGTCCAACGAGCCTTTTTGCAACAGCAGATTTTACTTGTGCCTGCTCCATGGCTGAATTTTAAGGAGTTAACATATTACTCATATCAAGAGTAAAATAAAGCTACCGCTGAAAAATACTGACTATTAAACACTAATGAGTATAGAAACCAATTTCATAAAAACACAGAGACTTCCTGGAGGGCTAGTCAGACTAGACAAAGAGTGAAAACTAAGCAGGCCATTCCCTTTCAAGCAATGTTCAGTTGGTTTTATATCATGTCCAGAAGCGGAATTCTGGTTTTGCTTTTGGCTTTTAATTGTTTAT
Source organism: Nipponia nippon (assembly GCF_047370975.1). Classification (NCBI taxonomy): domain Eukaryota; kingdom Metazoa; phylum Chordata; class Aves; order Pelecaniformes; family Threskiornithidae; genus Nipponia; species Nipponia nippon. The sequence goes on along the minus strand of NW_028262290.1, from coordinate 155,263,466 downwards.
TGCATCTGAAAGTGAGATCAATTAAAGCATCCTCAATAATCTTAGGCTTAATTGGAGGCCAATTAAGAACTTAAGCAATCTACAGATGATATTGCTCATTGTTAAACATGTTTATTCTCCCAAGAATTCCCATTGAATAAAAATGTTCTGAATAAGTTACATTTCGTATAGCACCAGAAGACAGATAAATTTCCACACAAAACTATCAGATGAAGGCCAATTTTTGAAATGTGGAACATATCCAAAGAAGTTTTCTTACTTCAAACAAGTAACAAAACAAAACCTTTTTGTTCACATCTTTTCCAGTAACTGAAAGCTTGCACTTGCTGTGAGCACATTAGGGGAGAGACTGCAATTTCAACTTACTGGCAAAACAATGTCAACATTTCTGGTTTCTCTTATGATGGAAGGCAGCACCTAAAAAACCCCTCAGAACAAATGAAGGCAATGGATTCTGCCTTTATTATGCCTTTTGCCGCAAACACCAGTATCACCATGTATTTTAGTAAGCCTGACCTTTGCCTCTAGAAAGTAACATTGCTCATGAAATACTCTAGATTGACAGCCATGGAAAAGAAAACTCTTATTCCCACCATGGGTTACAAACTAAACACACACACTGGGCAGTAACTATGTGAGCTGGCCCCTGCATAGGCTGGTTTCCACCATCCCTAACATGTGCCCCCAGTTCCACCAGCCCTTCTGCAAGGAAACCCCCTGGTGAAGCCACTGGAGACACCTGCACCCCAGCAACTGGAGGCAGGTTACCAGTTCCTTTGGGTAAAGTACTGAATTGCCACCAAATCCTCATCACTTTTGCCCTCTTTTACATTTGGGTGTGACCTAGGGAATAAAAAGCTTCATAACTTACTGCTGGTCACCTTACAGATTATTTATTTTCCTGATCTTAACTTTTAAAAGATTTGGAAACAAGACACAATAGGTGGCATTTTAAGTATCAATTATTTTCCTTGAAATAAAACTAGAAGTAAACCAGCTTTTCAGTGGAAGACTATATTAATATCCAATGCATAAGTCATAATTAATATTACTGTAATGAGTACCAAGTGAATTAATGATGACTGCCTGCTTATTTTAAAATTATTCAAATTTTTTATGTTTATTCTCAATGCAGCCATTATGCCCTTTATATAAGACATGTGCTTAAAGAGCAGTTGAATTCAACCTGTAATAGAAGCACAAGAAAAAGTCATTGGGAAAAACAGGTCAGATGGGAACAATTAGCTTGCAATATTCCCTTCTATTTCAGCCCTTGCTTTAAATGTGTATGTCAGAGTGGACATTCTCCATTCCTCTAACGTCCATTAATTGACAGAAATACTGGCTTGCGTACTTTCAGAGGCAGAGTGCTCAGACTCCAGAGCACTCTTTTCTCTGGAGATGAAAGAATTGAAAATCAAATGTGAATCTTCCAAATAAGAATGCAGTGTATTACCACTCAGTTATTAGGGAAGAAAAGTACTCCTCTGAATGCCCAACATCAAGGTCTAATTCCTAGACCTACCACAGTAATGAAAGTAATGAAAGACCTACCTGAGTAATGAAAGTCACTGACAAAGTCACTTAATCTCCCCATGCCTCAGTGTCCAAAGTCTCACAAGTAAGTCTCAAAGCTAGAGGGGACTCAAGTTAAACTATGCCTCATGCTAAAAAAAAATAAATAAATTTGGCATCAAACCTGCAGCCTGATTTTCTGAGACTGTGGCAGGAGTTCTGGGTGAGTGGTATATGCTGAAAATGAAGTCATTGCTTCAGGTTGTAAATACACATTGAGCAGCCCGACTTTGGGAATAGTTATGTGAAGGTTTTGTGCTAAGCCTCTGGTAGTGTGCCCTAACAACTAGCCTACAGGGTGTCCTTTCTGGTCTGTCCCTAGTTGTTTAGGGAGGGCTACGAGTGGCCTTGATTTGCTTACCACATCTCAGAGTTCACGTGGCTACTTTCACCTCCACTGTGAATTCCCGTATGTCCAGTTTTACGATATCCATCATTTTTGGAGAGGGAGCTCTTGACTGAGCTCTTCAGAGATACCAGTGTCACTCTCAGCCCGTTTGGACCCTGTAGGCATATCTAATATCAGGTAAAAGCTCTGTCACACGTGTTGTAGACTGGAAGTACCGGTCTTTGTAGAGCAATAGGACAACTAGGATCTCTGATGAGGCCACATCAAATACTGGTATCCTTATGTCAGCAACCCAGAACTGATCATGGGGCTCTTGCATCTCCACTAGCAACTGCCGTCAACAACTCCAGAAATAACATACTACATATTAGAGTTGTTTAAAAACTCCAAAACCCACAACGCATTTTATTACGCTGAACCGGTGCACAGCTTCTTTTATATTCAATTTGTGGTGGCAAGGGGCTTAGTAACATGTTGCCTACAGTTACAACTCAGAACAGACTTGCCATTTTCTTACAAATCCTTTTCTGGAAAAGAAATCACCACGTGGGATATTATGTATGGAAGTAAAAGGATCTATAATGTATTATGTATGTAATTTTTTGTGTATAAGGATACGTATGAAATATTCACTTCACACTTCTGTTGCCTGAGGGCTGGCAATATGAGAGATGCAAATCAAGGGAAAAAAAAAAAGAGTAAAAATAGGGCTATGCTGTAGTATTTTGGTTGGTGGTTCATGTTAATTTTTTTGGTCTTAAGCAGTGCATTGGGCTCCCAGGGGACTACCAAGCCCTGACTTTTCTTAGCAGTTTGAATCTCATTTTTCAGCAAGTTATTACACAAACAGCCAGGCTGTCTGACAGCACCCACAGCAACAAAGAGTTAATGCTTCCCCTCCAGTCTTAATTCACCCCATTGTGTTTGGGTTTGCAGGGATGGAAATGATCACACAGTGAAGTGCTGCAAAGTGCAATCTCTCTAGACACAATGGGATTGAGTTAAAGGACGCGAGGCACTCAACTCTGAATTTCCTTGCTTTCACCCAAATACTGTTACTTTAACAGCATGTTTTGCAGCTTTGTTTCTTCTGGTTGTATTTTACGAGATAGGAAAAGTTAGATGCTCGTTTGATGCCCCGAAAAATTGTTACATGCCTTCATTTCCAGGCCGAGCTGGGTTTCTGCACAAAAAAACTGTATACTGAAAAAAAAAAAGGAAGAAAAGGGAAGCTGCATTTAGAAACCTTGCCTTTTGCATGTCAGATTGGACCCAAAGTGATCTGGTCAGACAAAGGAAATGGAGTGGTTCTAGATTTACGTCCCAGTAGAACATGGTTCACATTTATGAAAGCTGTTTTACATGTTAGTAACTTGCAATGATTTTCTTTTCTAAGTGTGTTTATTTCTTTCCTTATCTCTCAGCACAGATTTTTAGATGGTATGAAGATTGGTGTTATCAGCCCTCCCAGGATGGGGAGATAACCGTTTCTCTCTCAGTGGCTGTCAGATTACAGTGAAACTGGCTTTTCTGTTCACAACACAGGCATGTATATAGGAAGTGAGGTCCCATACAGAATACTCTGTCAGAACAGGCCAAACCATTATTTGCTTCCATATCTATCCTTTAAGGTTTGGGCAGATGGCCTCAGGATGGATAACTGCGAATAAATTGTAGAGCATATGGAAATACCTCTTATGTTAACATGGAAATATGCAACACTCATGTTAAAAGAGCAATAGCCCATAGCAAATTATTTTCTTCTGCTTACTTTTTGTATCATGTAGTTCAAGCTACACCCTGCCCCTATACAGATATCCACAGGAATAAGCCAGCACATATGTACTCTTGGGGCTGTAGAGAAATAAGCTCCAGCCTAGTACAAGCACTTCCCGCACCAGTGGACAGACTTTGTTTTCTGCAGAAAATCTGTGCCATCTCCATATGGGACACCCAACCCAAAATTCCCAGCCTCCCTGTGGTTCCACCAAGGTGTGCACCTATGCAGTTTCTTAACTTACAGTTACCCCTTAGGGACATAATTTAGACCTATGTAATGGCAGATGGCATGAAGGAACGCCTGTTCTAATTATTAATTACATAATAAATGTCAATTCAGTAATATAATACAAGCACTGATTTATGTTATAAATTGGCATCTGCATTTCATAAATTGTTTCATATTAATGGCTTGTAATTCCTACATTTCTGAAAGTCATACGGTGCAAAAAATGCTGGAATGGATTCAAAATATGTTGGCATGCATGTAATTGCTGAAAATGGGGAAAAAACCCAGAGTAAATATTTAATTTGGCATTTGCAGCACTGCAGTGTTATCAGCCTGCACAAATGCTATAATTGTCATCTGTAAAAAAGACCAAAGCAAAGTGCTCTGGAAAGAGAAAATACATCTCACATGTCGTGGCCTAATCCATCAGTCATTGCCTTCACATGTAATCTTTACTCAGCTGAAGTCAATAGTGTTAGTTATTGAACAGGGGTGACAGGGCTGAATAGAAGTGATAAAAAATGAAAACCTTTTAATGAGAATTTTTTAGTGCCAGGGCCTGATCCTGTCAGTATTTTCTGTCAGACATGCCACTTACTACTGTAAGCAACTGACTTTGCTCTCGTTATGCCCTCTTAGAAGTGCTGGCAACACGACTCTCTGTGCTTAACAAAACCCAAACATGACAAAACAGAAAAGAGCAGCCCTAATGGACCTGCCTATCACACGCCTGCAGCCAAGCCTCATGCAGTTATTCTTAGTTGCTCAGAAAATTCCCAAGCCCAGCAGTGAGTGCTTACTTTCCTAACAGTTATGCCAGGAGGATCACAAGGACACGTCTACCTGAAGGTATGCCTGGCATGTTTCCCTCCGAGTCGGTGTGCCTGCTGCGATTGGTGACACTCGTGGGGTAGTGGCATTGCAGTGTCCCACCTAAAGCTCTTCCCTGATGCACAGCAATGTTGCGTTGCACAAGGAATTTAGGTTGGAAGTTTTACTTTCAAAATAATTTATCATAATTGTTAAAAATAAATATTTTGGTATCAAAGCAGAAATCACCTGCTGTTTACAGTTTCATTTGCCGACATTTCAGAGGATGAGAGTCCCACGGACAAGCCCAGCTGAAGCCTTTCCCATGGATGCTCTTTCATCCTCACCTCTCCCTGCAGCATGGCCCACCGTCCCCACCTCACACTGCTGTCCCTGTGGCGGGGTCTGCTCTAATCACACCTCTGAGTTAAATATAACCTCTCTCCTTTTCTTGGAAGTGTGTTTTTAACCTGGACCATGTTAATGATTCAGCTTACAGGACAGCCCCTCTGCCAGGTATCTGGCATGGCCAAGCCGGGGGTGAAGGCTGAGGTGGGAGCAGAGAGAAGCAGGCAGGGCTGGTCACGCATCGGCGTCTCAGAGTGATTCTATCATGGTTTCCTTAAAGACTTCGCTTCACGGTAAGAAGCAGCAAAGGTAATAACCTCGGAAACGTTTCTCTCATAGGGCTTTTAAAACATCACCCTCTAGGAAAATTCCTCCATGTCACAGAGAAGGAGGAGGCTCTGAGAAGACATAACCCCACTGATCTTGGTGTTTAGTGCCCCCAGGGTCCTTTTCTCGTTGGTGGAGACAGTGGCTGCTCCCCATGGTGAGTCACAGCCCCCAGTTAGCACCTGGTCAGAGCTGCATTTGGGGGACCTTTTCTCCCTGCTGTTTTGGGGGCTAACTGAGCTGCCTTTGCACAGTAGCCTATTTGGACAACAAACTCGTTGATGAAAAGTGATTAAAATATCAGTGCACATGGGGAGAAAAACTATGGAAGTTTTCCTCAGAAGAGGGGAATCACTTCTTGTGAGATGTATTTTAAGAGCATCCACAGGAGTATTTTTTGAAAGCCATATGCTACTTATTCACATGCGTGTGACAGAACTCATATATGAGGAGTGATACAGAACACAACCGTAGGTGTTGCACATTTCGTATGTGCATATGTTCATAGCCTATTCCCAAGTTCTGTTTCTGAAATACTTCATTACACATACACCATTTTCAGGTTTGGTATTTGGTTACCTTTGGCTTAAGAAAAATGCATTATATTTATGATTAACATGTTCAAAAAGACATGAGGTCTAAAACACTTTTATTGGCAGAATTACAATGGTTGCTTTTACAAGAAAATGGTGTTAAAATAGGCCCAAATCTTCAAGATGATTCAATTTGACTTTGTAGGAGTTGGGGCACCACCAGATTAGAACACCATAAAATAGCATAAACTCACCTGCTTTCGTCTCCCTTGCACTTCCTTTCCTTTCCCTACTCAGCACAATTCACGAAATCCAGGAAACTGCAGTTCGTCTGCAAGCAGATAGCATTTACTTTTCTTAATTGGCCAAAAAGTTGACCTTCATCCTACAAGGACTAAGGCAGAGTGTGAGTCATTTATATGATGTAACTCAAAGTTATTGAAACTCCAAATATATTTATAGCAAGCTCAGGGGAATGTAACCTATTAGCCCCTGCCTCCTACTCTTCTGCCATGGCTCTGACACTGTGGTTTCTCTCTGGTGCCTCAAATCCACGTACCAAACAAGACAGTCACTGTGAGAGTTGGCTCCTGAAGCAGGAGAAAAATGGCAGCACTTGTTCAGTAGCCAAAGAGAAGGTCTCCTGGCCACAGACCCGCACCCAGCCAGACCCACGCAGCACAACCTCAGCCGTGCGGGCGGCCCGTGGTGCTCGGCAAGGGCAGTGGCTCCCGTGCTCCTCTGCTGCTGCTCTCAAAGGAAAAGGTGTTCAAAGGACTTGCATTAGAAAAGTTATTGACAGGAAGAACAAGTGCTTGAGCCAACTGCCTTTTGGTTGCTCAGGATATAACCAGGAAAATGGTAGGCAATCATCCAGGATAAGGAGGTGACTGCCATGAGAGGGCTCATTTTTTCTTAATTCACGACTTCCTCAGGTGTAGCTATTTTAGACCACATTTAGACTGTAATTATTGTAACCATTTAGTTACAGATTTCAGCTTTTAAATTGTCAACCCTCAGAAAAGCTTAATGAGCTACAGAAGGACATAAACTCCGTGCTTTCCCACTTACGAAGCAAAGAAGCAGAAGGCGGACAAATCAATGGTTTGCTATTCTGATTTTTTTTCTCCCTGTTATCTTATGAAAGCCATCATTGCTTGTGAAAGGCCTGGGAGCTTTCATTCTGTGACAATGATATAAGCATTCAGAAACACCCACTCACTCGCTATCACACAAGATGCTTTTAGTCATTGCCCCACAGCCCTGTAACACAAACACGAGCACTGCTGGAATTATACTACTTCTTAGCACATGAGGACAGACCCCTGTTTTCCAGAAGCAGTTCTCCTTAAGCTTGCATAAAAATTTGAAGAAAACTTTAATCTTCTATGGAAGTTTCTCATGGTACTTTGCAAGACCTTGCTCTGCCTCTGGTCAAAGGCACAGTATTCTCAACTCCATGGAAAACATTCAGCATCTATTTGAATACTACATCATACAGATGGAAAGACAAGAGAAATTACTCTTACAATCATAAACAGAAAATGTCACTGTGCTAAGGACAGTGGTTTAAAATAAACAATGTAATTTTTCAGATGAAAGATTATTAACTCTTAGTTGATAATACTGATAAATTACATAATGACATCCTCTGTTCTCTACAGAGAAAGCACAAGTAGCGTTTGTCTGGTGAACAGCAATGCAAAAATGTTTAAAGGCAGTTACCGAATGTAAAATACAGTAAGTATCACACCACTTTAAATTGGAAAGAAGAAATGTTTGGAACAAATTCTCAGAAAAGAAAAATAAGGAATGGTCCTTCATGCCAATACAGATGTGAGTTAGAAAGAGAAAAGCTAACTGTAGCAGTTCATCAGGAAAAAAGTGAGAACCAAAGAGAACAAATTTTTAAACAATTTTTAACTTTCCTCCTTCTTTCCAGTCAAGAATTATGCCCAAGAACAATCTTAATATTAGTCATCTGTTTTCTTCCATGTATTTATAATTTTACAGTACGCTTCATAGATCAGTTAAACCGGCATTACTCACGTACAGAATGGCTCTGGATGGCAAGGGGACTCCATCACAAATCTGTTACTGTGATGTTCATTTAATTCCAATAGGAAAGGCAAGAGGAAAAGCCTGGCTGGCAGATTTATTGATTACATTTCACCAATGACCAGGAAGAGGCAAGCACTCTGAAAATCCCCAAAGGTGATCATTAGTACTGAGTAACTGTCACTAAACATTAGCACCATCAACAGACTGGAACTAAAAGAAAGTGTGATGCTTTAAATGTGAGGCCCAAGAGGGATTGCCTGTAGTCCAAAGAAAAAGTGGAACATCTTACATCATGGCATCTGTGTTTGAGACAACTAGAATGCTTTTTATATGTGTCTGTATACATATATATAGATATATTCGTGCATATATAGATAGACATAAAATTGGTCTAGCACAATCGGGCAAATTGGGCAGGGCTACCTACTATAAAACATAAAATTAATGTGTCAAGCTAATTTCGCGGTCCACTTGCCTGGAGCTGATTAGGACCAAATTAAACTTGGTCCTAATCAGCCTGAGTGCTTTGCAGGTAATACAGAAATCCATGGGATATGCTTATTACTGTAAAAGCACGTGTACATTATCTGCACAAGCAGCGTAAGAACAGGTTTACCAGAATAATTTCTGGTTTCACACTTTCTAATGCATTGCTAGCTCACCTATTTTTGGTGGATTTTTATTTGAAATTCTCATGTTTCCATGGCACAGAGGAACCAGACATCAAATGTGATTTTTTATTTTCCATACTTGAATCTGATCTTCCGATCCTTGGCTTGGCTGAAGGAGCACTTTCTGTATCTGAGGTGATGAATTTAGATATTACAGGAAAAGAAAGTATATGAAGGGTTTTGCCACTTCCCATTAGCTCCTGGCTGTCTCCCCTTTTTTTAATCACGTCCTGTGATTCCCATATGTGTGCCTTTCTTCCATGGGAAACAGCAGGAACAATACCCTTTGCACTGCTGGCAGACAGCTGCTTCTGATATAGACACACAGCTGCCTTTTGTGTACGCAAAGCATTGCCTCAGCCAGGAGAAAGAGACTATTTGAATTCCACCCTTTTGGTCAGCCTGTAGTCCTTGCAAGCCCTCACTCCGAACACAATATCCCAACAGAGAATGTTATTTCTTGCACTGACCTAGCACCAGCCCCTTTCATCAAGGGGCCACACCGACAAAAGTGTGATGCTGTAAAAGGTCCTTCCTCTCCCAGTGGTACCTGGCAGTCACAGCAGAAAACAGAAGATGTGGGAATGGGCTCTGGGAAGGCACATTCACCAAAAACATCTTATCACCATGAGCCTTCTCCTTCCTTGTGATTCTTCATGACCAGGAACAGAGCCACTATATCATCCTACACAGAGGCCTGTATGCAGTATGTAATCCAAACAGTGAGCATTAAGGATGAGAATTTCATGAACTTGAGAGACTTATGTCTTATGAAGCATGATACTGCATGCAGATTAAAACTTGAAATTAGATGTGTAGCTTATAAATAGATAGCTTCCAGAGGACAAGGTCTAAAGCAGCAAAAGGACGATGAGCTCCCTCACAGCTTTCCACTGGTACTTTAGGGAGACTCAAGTCCTTCAGTACAACAAGGAAAGAAAACTGGCAGTGTGGTTTCTGCTTGCGGCATTGGACACTCGGCATCAGGGGGTGAGGATTCAGATTTGCAGGTCTTCACTGAGGTCAGGCAAGTCACCTCAGAGCCCTCTGCCTCCTTTGTCCCACTTCCTGCCTTTTTTTGTCCTATTTTCATCAAAACAGTCAATCTGTTCAGATTTATCAGCCCATCCATGGTTCAAGTCAGGCTCATGTATCAGGGCTACATGGCCCAGCTGGCAGCAGAGCTGTGCTAGGTGACCCAAGTCCCTGGCTGCTGGTGGCTACCAGGCATTGCTGAGACCTCATTGCCTGTGCCATCCCTGTGAACACTCAGCCTAGTATCCTCACACAATCTAGCCATGGAACATCTGGGGAACCTCTGCTACCTCCTGCCTATGTACGTCTATCAAAGACCAACCTTGGTGGTGGAGGAGCAATGAGGCTTGTTAATATGAAGGCACTGAGACACAGCTCACACAGTCAGTAAGTCTGGTCATCCCCGACCTGGGTGACAAGTTCTGGATGACAGACTTCTCCTGCCTGAGTGTACACACTCGCGATCTTTCTGGAAAACTGTATGGACCGTTTATGCATCATACAAGACTGTGTTAGAAAACAATTCCTTAAAACCAAGGTAATAATGAAGACAAGTGTAGGTTCACTAAAATACAGTGATTTATACTGGGGATGGATGCAGCTCTGCAAGGTCCAGCTCAGTTGTCTCGGGCTGTTTTACATTCTATTTTCCAGTTCCAATTTGTATTTCTAAGTTTCCATCCCTAGAGAGATGCACAAGAGGCAGCTTTACAAAATGCTTCCTTCTGTGCCAGAACCTATATTTTCATCTTCAGAACCTATTAATTTTATATCTCTTGCAATGAGTTAAGGTTTGAAAAAAGGACCACTAGCTAAAAAAAAAAAAAAAAAGATATCTGCATTTGATCATCTTTTATTTCAATGTGCATCTGACAACATTGCCTCTCAGCATTCAGGTGATGTTCTTAAACTGTGACATTTTCACCCTATTTAAGAAACACATTCTTTCTGAATAATGAACTCATGCTTATAATTGCTGTTTCCTTAAAGAAAAAAAAGTGACTTTGCAACCCTTTGCCAAGTCTTATCCCCGTATTTCCATATTGCGCTAAGATATTGGCAATTATTATTTAAGTCAAAAGGGAAAAACAAAATAATTTATATCATCCATCACAGCTACCTTGCATGAATAAATTACAAGATACCATGGTAAATCAATCGTGGGGAAAGGAACAATCCGCATCAAACACTGTGTTTGTGTGTATAATCTTTTTAATATTTTCTGACCTCGTATATCAAACCAGCAGATTGAATCTGTGAACTTTAAGTAACACAAAGCTGTTTGTCCCAAAGTCCCATGGGGAACCTCTAATCTAATCAGTTAAACTCAGGACACAGCCATAGGAATAAAGAGAACAGACCTAACTCAGCACAAATTCCAAAATCTGTTTGCCATTCAACTTGGTTTGTGTAGACAGTAAGGTCTTAATACAAGAACCATCTTCTAAGGGTGTATGGATGGCACTATGCAAAAGGACCTGGTTGCTGATTGTAGCAGCTAATACTGCAATGGTTGTGCTTAAGGATTTGTCAGTAGATGGCAAGACACCTTTGCTTTCTTTAGGAAAAAATTAAGCAGCCCCTCTGCTGTTCTCTTTTGGAAAAAATATTTTTTCCTTATTGTCAGCCTTAGCTAACAGGGTAAGGAGTGGTTTGTCCAAGATGAACCCATTGCTTTCTTGCTTTTGGAGGCAGCTGATGCTCCAGGGCAGGAAGTTGTGGGATGGGGGAGAGGATGTGAATGAACTTGTTATCTTCAAAAAGATAAAAAGCAAGTATTGAGTCTAAATTCACCGAGGGAAACACATTTCCCATTTGTGAGGAACACCAATACAATGAATATACATGTGAATTTGAATTACTGTGTTTCACTTCAAGGCTTCCAGAAAAGTTAGTGATGCAAAAGCCTCCACAACAGTGGTCTCTCCATCATGCAGAAAGCTTGCGTGCCAAAACAGGCTTGTTCTACTGCGTAAGTACAACTACATACGTCTACTCTCTGCAAATGCGTCATTCTCTAGGAAACAGATCTTAGAAGGTAAAACTTCAGCAGGACTCTTGGCTGTCTTTCCTAAGGCATGCAGCACTTGCCTGCCCTCCTGCTGAACAATCACTCGGTATCTTCTAACATTTACATACCCACTCTTATTCTTTCCCACAGTTAAATCCTCTTTTATAATCCCCTGCTTCAGGGTCACAGCTCTGTAGAGACTGTTATTAAGGGGATTCAAGCAGGCAGACTGAAAGCAAAATAGACCTCAGAGTTAATTTTGATAGGTGCTGCATATATCCATGGCCAATCCGTGCTTCAGAGGGTTCCTGAGTGAACTACAATAAATGGAGACCTAAAAGAAAGATGATCTAGTCCTGTTTCACAGACGGAGGACTGGAGCACTGTAAGTGGTAACTGCTGAGTGACTTACTCAAAATCATAAAGGAACTCTTGAGCACATAAAAATATGAATTCAGATCACTCACATTCATGGTAAAGTATTTTGATTTAGGGCTTTGGTGGACTTCCAGGGGTAGAAGGAAACCTGATTTTTCTTTCTTCCTGGGGGAAAAAAAGGAATTGATAAAACTCATGAAGTTTTAGCAATAGACACAGAATTGCCTATTGTGGAAAGATTCAAAGTATTACCAACTGTTCAAAAATTACTAGCTGTTTTTGATCTAATATCTTTACTATTTCTGCAAGTATGTATATATGCGTGTGTGTGTTGAACGCACATTATAAATGTTATACCCCTGTCTCACCCCCCTGCTCTATCTTCCTTCCTCTCATATGAACTAAGTGTCCTAAATTTAATTTTCCCTCTTACAAATTGGCTGCCCTTTCATGTCAGGAGAGAAAACGCCCACTCAGCATAGCTTGAAAGGAACCTGTCTGCGGTTGGGAGGGAAAAGTCGAGGTGCTGCTTTAACTAACTAAATTAAATACAACTAGAGCTCCAAGCATCTGACAGGTTTGATTTGGATGTAGGATGCTGTGAGATAGTGATAAGTGAGCGCTCAGGACCAAAGGGAATTAAAAGGCTGCACTTTGGTTTAATGGAGTCACTCTCTCTCTGTGGCGCATCCATTAAGGACACTGTGCTGGCACACGGCGGTGCCTGCACCACTTAAACTGCAAAAGGCCATCTTCAAATAAGGCTGAGCTTTAGGCTCTGAAGGACACAAATGCATGGCTTTTGAGGGGGGCAGTAACGAGGTCCTCGCCATGCTGTCCTTAGCCTCCTCATAGCCTTATGAAGGAAGGGACAGCTTCTGCCAGACCAGAGGTTTGGATCCTGCTCTGGACCACAGCTGCCAAACAGCTCAAGAGGTGGTTCAGAGAGTGCAAGAAAAATCACGTTACCCTGAATGAGAAATTTGTCTGTCTCTATTAAAGAATTCCTTAAACTTTGTAATGAAAAGAATTACAGAAAACAGTTTCTTCCCCTATCTTTTCAGTTTATTTAATAGTGCATTAGACAGCAGTTTGTGTGTAGTCAGTATTCCCTTGCTCTCTCTTGGTATTAGTATTTCTCTTGTTCATGTAAGCCCTTCCCTGAGGAACAATGAAGATGGGAAAACATTTTTAAAGATTATGATTCAACTGTAAAACCTTACTATTTGTCAGTGTCACCAACAGGCAGGTTTAATGCCTGAAAGTGTCTTTCAACTCTGCTTTCTAAAACGACTAAAAATGTAAATGAAACTTTGATTTCATAATTAGTACAATAGATTTGACACTTGTCTGCCTCTGGTAACAGAGGGAACTTTCCTCACATTCACAAAATACTATGAAACCTCCTCAAGGAAGATGTTGCAGAAGCTAAAAACTGTGACTGGCTGCTGTAATATGCTACTTTTCAAGCCAGCTACCCAGGAAGAGACCTCTGCAGACAGAACAGGTTAAATATTAAATTTTAAGGCTTTTTATTCCTTTTCTTTTAAAAATATTATATTTTTCTCTATTTGGAGAACTTAAATTGTAAGTGCCAGAGAATGGAAATATTGGTCACTAGATGCTGACAGTGTTTATTATTATAAGCAATCTCCTTGAATGTCACAATTTCTAACTAATATTAGTTAGAAGACTGAACACTAAAGTAATTATCATAACAATGATTTTGACAACTCCCATTTCTAACAAGTAGTCATTACAGAATGCTTGGTCTTTTGCACAATTCAAAGCTAATCTTTAATTTTTGTTCTTTTGTGTATATGCCAATCTAACTTACGCAGTAAAACAACTCAAGAACATGTAAATATATGTGTTTTCTCATGCACAGAGATGCATATTTATGAATAATTTTCTGTAAAGCGTATGCTGAGGAAAAAGGAGAAATTGTTTTGAATACGATTTATTAATTCTGTACAGAGAAAAAAATGTATTGGGTTAAGGATAAGTGCCACATAGTTTGAAAGATTATTGATTTCAAAAGGAAAAGCACCAAGTCACATGAGACTGTCCATACAGGACAGGCAAAACCAAGAGAGATTCACAATAAAGAAGAGAAAGAAAATATCCGTCCAAAGGGGATGACTCTCCAACCAAATTCCTTCTTCTTCTTCATCTTTGATTTATTTTATCTGATAGCTTTTCATTTGTCCTCTCTTGGAGATGAGGTCATTACTACTCTCTGCATTACAACAGCAGGCAGAAATCCCAACTGTGATCAAGATTCCATTATGTCAAAGACTATTGTGGAAAGAGATACTTTCATAAAAAAATATCTTGGAAAATGTCAGCTGTGTGACTAGGAATCAAATGCCTTAGTTGGCATCCTTGCCTAAGCAAACAGTGCAAACAAATAGGCTGCATTTATGCAATTAGAGATTGCAATTATACAGTGAAAGCTATGATTTCAGCGAAACTTCTGCTCGCCTTAAATTGCCAGGATTATGCCCACTACTGTACTATAATTGGTAAAGACGGGAAAGAAAAGTAATGGGAAGGTGTGATAGTTATCACTTTGGGTGCAAATATTTTAGCCTATAACAAAGATAGTTTGTTGTGTATCAGTATAGCTTTTTTTTTTTTTTTGTGATGCAAAAGCTCTTTAAAAGGTGTATTGACAGCACGCACTGCACGGAAAAGATCTGTAGCAAGGTCTTAGTGGAGTTTCTGTACATCAGTTCTAGAAAAAGGGTTTGTTAGATATTTTATCTGTTGCACTTGGATCTCAAGATATTTCTGGCTAGCTTATGCCATGCTATGCTCTAAAACAATGAAATGATAGTGATTCAGAGTTAAGTATTTCACTGTAGATCTGTATTAAAAATGGGAAGAATGAATGGCTGTCTGACATTTCCTAGGTTATCAAACTTTTTAGATGGCCATTATTTTCCCAGCCAACTTCCCGTTAGAAGTGTCAAGACTTCCCAAGATAGAAAACATGCAATTTTGCTCTACTTTCTGCAGTCATGACGAAATAAATTTCCTGTGAACATTTATTGGAAGGGGAAAATGAAAGGAGGTGAACCCGACATTATTCATCCAGAAGTTATTTTGAAAACCTTCTGGATACAACATCCTGACACATAAAACTAAACTCTGCCTTCAAAATAAGTGACTCTGGCTCTGAATAATTTAGTGAGAGCCGGTGGTATTCAGAACACATCCAAATCCCCTCACTTCTTTTCAAGCCTGATATCAAAATCTAGGATCTCAAATTAAGGTAGAAGAATTTGAAAATCTTGGTGTTAAGAGGGAAGTTAATGAAAAACAAATTTGAGAACTGACACAGCAAAGGCCATTTTCTAGAAAGCTGGAGATGAAATGGATCTGCATGTCTAGGTGCCTTTAGGTATCAAATCTGATCACTGCCACTGCTCTGTAGGTAGAGGTCTGACAGTGAATTCCTTAGCTGATTTAGCTGTAATTTAAGAAAACTGTTCACTCTTGCCATCTCCCGGAGGTTGCCGCCACTTTGCCAGAGCAGCAGAAGGGAGCAGGTGCCGGGATCTCCGCCATCCTGCCATCCCAGCTGACAAGGCAGTGCTTCAGCTCAGCCCAGGATAGGGCTCCCTCTCTGCTGGGAGGCCGGCCTGTGACGGCAATGGCTGGAGGACAGGCATAGCCAACGCAACACCATGACCATCTGCTACCAAGCCACAGAAGCTTGTAACCCTTCTTTCACAACCAAATTAAGGCCTTTGAAACAAAGACTGTGTGGAGCTGGTCCTTAGAAGAACACAGTATTTTCTGGTACCTAGAGGTATGGCTTTGGGAAGGAAACATTTCCCACAGTGATCATGAGGTGATGAATTCACCTTTCTTACCCTGCAGGAGCATATCCATTCAGTGTTTTAAAAGACTACCTTCCTCTCTCACAGGATCTGGCCTACGGTGTTCAACTTCCACACTTCTGTTTTCACAGCAACACTGAAGGGATCTCTTCAGAGATCTTTAGGTTCAGAGCGGTTGTTCAGCCTAATCTGGCAAGGCATTTTAGTGATATAATTACAGACACAGTAGTTAAACCTGTGTAACAACCCTTGGCAATCTCTTATTCCACAATATAATTGTTTTGTCTGGTTACTTTTATTTTATTTAGTTTATGAGGTATGAACCCTGACCTATTCTACAAGAATCTCTGGAATTATTTCCTTTTTTTAAAGCCAAATACCTTTGGTCCCACTGTAGCCCTACATGACAACCAGCAGCACTCCTTCTCTACACATTTTCTTGGAGCTCCCACAGCAACACAGATGTGCAGAAAAGAATGATGATTAATTAATATGGAATTAATATAGTGCAGAAAGTAAAATTCAGTTAATAAAGCAATATCCAGGTACAGCCACCACAAAACAAACCTTGTTTTCCATACAAAATAGAACTGTAATTTTCCAAAGAAACCTCAGCAAATATAATACCTTCCTTACATTGGATTAAACATGATCACAGGAAAAGCAAACAAATATAGATAGACCTGAAGTAGCAATTCTCTTTCTGGAGGCATTTCTCCTCATTTCTGCAGAATTCTTCACCGTTCTTTTTGGATAGTGCAAATGTTCCACTGAATCTTGGTTTTAGCTGAGTTCTAAATATGCTTGTAAGACAGTAATAGATTTTTTTCATAATGTCCGAATATAGTATCTGTGCAAATCCAACCAAACTGCCAGATATCGCTTCACTCTCCTGTACGTTATTGTCATATGCAATTATACGCCAGATGAAAACATATGCTGACTTTTGGCTAAGTATTGAAAAACCTTATAAGCATTTTTTTGTGGTATTGAGCAGGCATTGAGCTACCAGCAGTAGTTTTATAATACTTAGCAATATATAGTATATTTTATTTCATTTGGTCACGCTGGTACTGTTTCACTTCCTCCATTTGCTAGGGGTTTCTGGTGGCATCTTTAAAACCAATTATTATCTATCATTACTGCCTGCAAGGAATAGCCATACATTTTCTCACTATAGAAATAATCAGCAGTAACAATGCAATATCAGGCTGCTACCTTTTTAATGAGCTGAGAAACATAACCATTAATTTATTGTAGCTTCTCATGTCACAATAAAAATGCATCCATTTTTATGTTAATAAAGTCAAAAGCACTGAAATTACTCTACCTGTAAAACACACTAATAAGCATTTGATTGAAATGATTAACATCACCTGTTATTGCAATGCTCTTGATGAACTACAGACCATGAAGTCCAGCAGTTTTATAACTCTTAAAAATTATTTTAGAAAATATAAAATCATAACATTCCAATTAGAGAATTACCTGCCAGCTTCCTGTAGTTTAATTATACCGAAGATAAAATATTCAGAAATGCCTAAGTAGACAAAGAATACAATGGGTGAAATTCTTAAAAGTTTAGAGGTGCCCAAGTTTTACAATTTAGATATTACTTAAGGCCAAATTTTAAAATAATTTTTCTGTCTAAAGGTGCATACCATTGAGTTATGTCATTTTCAGTTATGACCATTTAGTTCAAGATACATTGAGCACGCAGTTTTGAAAACACCTTTACGCCATCTGTTTCTTTAGTACCCTACATGCCTTTAACAGCATTATGCTTTGAAATGAAAACCCTAATGCACCGTTTCCATCCTTTTCCCCCTCCCTTTCCTTCCACTGCTATTTCATGTTTTCACATAACCCGTGCCAGTCTTCTGCATGGTCATATAGGGATGGCCTCAACTCTCCAGATGTGTCCTACCAGTGGAACAGGCAACATAATGCCCACCTGGAGGGCTGTAGATCGGCTTGGTTATGAAATAGCACGCTGTCACCAGGACATTGCCAGTTTTACATATGTCCATTAGCAGGCACACAGATGTTGAGGGCATTTTCTCAGCAAAAACAAAATGCTTGGAGGTCAGGTGCAAGCAAAGGGCCCTGACTCACGTGCACTGCGGCAAGCAGTGGAGGCAGCGAAGACGATCCTTCCTTCCAAGCCTTCTCTCCTGCTGCCTCTCAGCATGATAGTGGGAGGGAAAATGCACAGCTCAGAGGAGTCTAAATTTGAACAGCTGAGCTCAAATGAGAGCTTTTTACCTCCTCGGGATTGTTTTATAAAAGGAACTATTTGTCTTTTTTTGTCAAAGATGAGCAAACCAGCAGTGGAAAACACCAAAAAATATTTCAAATTAAAACCAATGCTTAACTAATTTTATACAAAATTTTGCCCACTGAGTTTTCATTCTGAGGCAATTGCTTTTTTATCAGAGATTTATGAACCCCTGAGAAGAAAAGTATATAGAAATACTAACACAGCAGCATTATTCCCAAGTTATTGACCTTATTATATCAACCCTAGTGAGAATGCCGCTTTATATTTTAAGAGGCTTCTGTTCATTCCTGATTATAATCCATCAGTTTTTTCTACATATTGGCTGTAAATAAAATGGAAAGTATGTTTGGAATCTGAAGTCCATGTATACATACTTAATCCAACCAAATTGAAAATACTTGCCTTAGCAGTCTAATAGCCTCTTATAGAAACATGCCACATTTCATTTACATGATGATGAGATGGGAAAATGGATTAAGTAGTGGCTGATCACCTTGGGACAGACAGAAGATGATGGAGCCCCATGACCCCATGAACCCTTTAGGTGCAAGGGAACCACCCCACTGCCTCTGCTGTCTGTGTAGGGGATTCTCCAGAATAGCACGCTGCCACCCTGTTCATAGTTTCCACCTCACAAAAGTTCATATAGATCTTGGCAGACTGGACTCATATCTTGCCCAGGAGGGGTTTTACTTGTGATGTCCCACCCATGCTCCAAACCAGCCAGAACAATGCCATAAAGGTGTATTAGTGCAGGACCCCTATGTCTTCCAGACCCCTACTAATATTTTTCTAGACCCACTATATAAATCTCATTTTGGAGAAATAATAATGAGTAAATTTATGCGCACAATAGTGTAACTCCTGCCTTAGCTGCCATTCTAAATCAAATGACTCATTTTTTTTCTTTTACTCTCTCGGTCGTGGTGGCCACACAGTCCTGGTGGGACACAAGAGCATGATGTAACCTTCTGAAACATCTGCATTTTCTTCTGTACAGTGACCTGTAATGTCACTACTGATCCCAAATTAGCCTTTGTCCTCCCTGACAGCAGGAATCCCATTGCTGTGCATTCACAGGGGAAGGGGAAGTTGTCCTGAATTGGCCATAATTTTCTTTCTATTGGTGCCCAAGTCAGAGAGATGTCTCACTTGAGATCTGAAAACTTCTGGGTGGCCTTTCTTGTCTGCCTTTTTAGACACCTTTATCACCTGAAAGCTCATTTGGCTCAAACAGATGAGTCCACAAGAACTGGCAAAAAAATTTCTGCCGCTCTGGGAAGTGTAAGTACTTCCATGCATGAGAGGCAAAAAAGTAGCTGATGTGTGAGGTCACATCCAAAGCAAGATCATCGCACTGCTGCCTCTGCAGAACAGAATTATTATTTTCTGCTGCTGTTCTCTGCATGTGAGTTGAGGCCACAAGCCCGGCTGGTGTCTGCAACAGAGAAATGGAAAGAAGCATGCACATGTTTTCATGCCTTATAGCTGAATTCTGCAAGGCATAGCACATCTTTTTGGAGGTCATGATCCTCCCCAGCTAGGTCAGATCAAACACCTTTCGGGTTTGCACCCCTAAGGAGAAAACATACTTTTTATGATATAAATGTCAAAGAGCTACAGCCTGCTAAAATGTGTTACTGCCTTCTGGGTAATTTTACACTGACTTTAATTATGCTCCATCTTCATTTGAAAGCCTGATTAGCATATAGTTCAGTTGAAGCCACATTGCCTGCCCAGCTGTACACAGACCCACGTGAGGGAGGATTTCAGAGACGTGCCAGAGACACAGCAGATACTGAACGACACTGGGAGTATCTCACATCTGTACCAATTTAGTATCCAGAAGAAGAACTAATAGTCTCTTCTGCTCTTTCAGACCCTGGGATGTCTTGACTAACACAACTTAGATGCTAGGAATACTGATCTGACTTAAAACTACGCAATTAAGCCAAATTTCTCATTCCTGTTCCTTTATGAAAGATAAGAGAGTTATACCAACAGAACTATGCCGTTTCAGACATAATGAAGACTAACACTGGAATTTAAAGCTGTAGTCCATACATGATGGTACGCTAGAAAGAGAAATATTCAACAATTTGCCATTCAGGTTTTATTTTTCTTATGCCAAGGTAGGGGACATTTTTGTTCATTAATACCAAACAAACATTTGTTTGACTTTATTCCCATCGAGCGCAACACTGAAGCAGAACAGAACTCTAGATCACCTTCAATCAAACCAGCTTCTCAGTATTTATATTTTTAATGTTAAGGGCAGAATATGCCAGGATTACTAACAAGTATTGCAAGCAAAACAAAGTAATATACTTCCACCTTTCTGTGGCACACAACTTTTTTAGACGTCATGCACTAGGACAAGCATAATGTCCATGTAGTTTCTTCTTCTTCATGCCAGGATGCACTGGGGTAATTTTTAAATGTTTGGTAACATGCTTTTACACCATTGCTCATTCTTTGCTGGTCTGCAGGTCTGCACATCCAAGTTTCATTATGTGATGCCTTTTGCATATGTTAGATACTATTTCTGTGTTCTCTGAGTTACCCCTAAACCCAGTTGTTTCCATCTCCATGTCTGCATTTCTTCAACTGACCACTACTGAGCTGTCTACAGCCATGGGGTCCCCAGTGCCCGCCTGTGCCCTGTCTCTTATCACTCCATGCCTGCATGCCTCTGTGCCCATCCTGTGTCTCCCTCTCTCAAGGTCTCCGCTATCATACCAAGTCTGCATTTCTGTGCATCACATTGCTGTGTTAGAGCCATAAATACCTTATTCTATACAGCATAAGTGCTTGTTACTGCTATTTATATAAAGCTATGGTTGTACCACACAAAGATAAACAAAACAAATTAGCCATAGCTACCTGGTCAATTAGAGAATTTGCTGTCACAGCTAAACCAGGGAAAACAAAGCTGCAGGCAGGTCAGGAGTTCAGACAGAGCAATGGCCTGTTACTAGCAATGGCAATACCTGTTATAGGGCTACGTGGATAGTGTCATGAAACTTCACTGTGCAAAAGGTGGTGTGTAGTGTGAAGATTGCAAAGTTGTAAATTGAGAACGGGGCAATACCATGGGGAGATCTGATCCTGTACACCTTTGTCACACCTACATCTCTGAGTTGGGACAAAGGCATTTTTCTCTTAAGTTAATAATTTATTAAAGGTGTCTCAGGCTCTTTAAACTGTCCTGTCTGCAATTTCTTCAGGAGACATGGACCCTCATGAGGTGTTTGCTTTAAGAGTTTGAAGCACAAGCAGGTTCTGATCAGGTAAGATGTGCTTTTTGACTTTATACAAAGCTGATTTTTTCATATGGTTTTTTGCAACAGTGGGATGTTTTATTTTTTCTTAAGAAACACTATTTTTTCTTAAGTACATCCAGTATTTAAAAGAGTGAGCAACTGGTGGCTAGTCAGTGTTAGAGGAAAGAATGAAGCTGAAGTACCTTCAGCCACTTGGCATCTTGAGTCACTCAGGCAAATACAAATCCCCTTCATAAAAACATTTCTTCAACATTCAAGTTATGACAGCATGAAAATTTAGTATGTGATCTTAACTTTAGCCCCAGATGAATGTCTGGTATTACTGAACTGTAATATCGCATGTGTTGTTATTAAAATAAGCTAACATTTGAAAATTACTTTCAGGGTAGGCCTTAGACATTTTGGAGTCCACCAAAATTTTGGCTCTAGGTGCATCATAAAAATGCAAATTTGTCTTCCCCTTTCATGCTGTCAGCTGTCCTCTCCTCTGTCCCAGCCTGCATCGCTCTTGACTGCACTTTGAGTCCTCAAGCCATGACTTGGGCCCCTGCTTCCTCACCCTCCTGTCCCCCATTGCATCCCCATCACACTCATCCCCAAGTTCCTGCCTCTCACTGCTGGTGCCACATGTCCTAAACTAGGGGCACAGGTCTTGGCTTACTCTCTGCTTTAGAGCAACAGACACGTGGGAGGGGGTTACCCCTCAGCTCCACAGCTGCTTCCTCTTTGGGCACCCTTGTACCTCCAGAGGAAAGTTTACCCCGCCTAGAGGGGTAAGCCAGGTACATGGCCAGGTACCACTCAATAATCTGATGGTCAGGAAGCTGGCCCGGATGGACTGGACAGGCCTGCAGGGTCCCAAATAATCCCTTGATTTTTTTGTTTAAGGCTGGCCCTGTCTGTGTACTCTGCTATTTACAAAAGATAACCAGAATCTATCAATCTTGTGCATAATAACTACAAATTAAATAGCACTGCACAACTTACTACAAACACAATATAGCAGAATAACAAGGCAAATATATTATCTGTGCACTCTCATATTGCCTGCTGATCTTGGGCCTATCAGTGTAGTCATCTAAGCCCTTACATGAGCATCAGTATGAACAGCAAAGTCCCTAGTGGATCATCAGTGATGTTTCATTAACAGCACCTTACTCCTCAATAACAAAATACTCTCATTAGAGGTGAACTCTGACTGGAGAAAAGAAACTTCTAACTTTTTTTTTCCAGTCCATAACCATCTCTAACCTTAACAGTGAGTCCAGAAATCAGTCCTGCCATGACTAAACCAAGTGCAAAACATAACTGTCAAAGGGATCTCCAGTGATCTCCTCTAGTGCAGATTTTTGAGAAGACAGAGGACCTGTCTGCATCACCTGTGTGTCGGCATTTTATTTCTCTTTACACTTTACAAATTCTAAAATAAACTTAGAACTTGTGTAAGGCATCAAACCTGGCAGTGCTGAGTTTCTCCAGTTAGCTATGAGTCAGGATGGTAGGTATGGAGAATGCTGGTGTTTCAACTATAACCCACCCAGGCAAACCACTTTATAGGGATAGGAACCCTTGCAATAAAGTAAACATCTGCACATGATGGATGATCTGAAGCCTTAGGTCCTTCCGTTTCACAGACACCATTGAAATGCCATCAGTCATATAGCGGTTTTCAGTCATGACATCAATCACAGCCATATTTTAGTAAAATTTAGCAGAAACACTTCGCATCCTGAATTATCAGATCTCTGCCTTTCAGTGCTTACGATATTGTCACATTTTTCACTGAATTGTTTTGGAAAGAGCAAATACAAAAGTTCCTGGAAATGAAATGAAACCGTGCTGGCTTATGCTTATGCAGTAACTTCTAGCAACCCTCTGGAAGAATTAATGGCCAAAACTTATGTTTCTAGGTGGTTAACACAGTAACTAGCAAACAATTTTCAGTTAGACTAATGTCCTAAACCCTCATCAGACAGGAAGAAAGTCTGGATTTCAGCCTTTTTTGAAGGGAATAAAAACAACCTAAGCAGTTCTTCAGTTTTTATGGGGTTCAGAAAAGAGGGCTTTTCATGCCAAGATCAGAACAAAATGGAAGCATTGCACAAGGTGAGTTTTGGCAAACCTGTTTTTGCTATGTTCTGCATACAGAACAAGCAGGGGCAGAGAAAACATGAAGATAAGGATTCTGTGCTGACAGCCTGTAAAGCAAGGCTGCCTCATGCTTCAGGCAGGACAGGTAGAGGATCCTGCCGAGAAGCTGGGCAGCCCCAGGGGAGGGTACGTTTTTCTCATTTAAGGAGGTGAAGTTTGTCTTCATATCTAAGCAGCACAGCAACAGCTGTGATGAGGCTTAGCAGTTATCATCTGTCCTAATTTTAATAAGGTGGCTGTGTTCAGAACGAAATCTCCGAACAATGTAAATCAAGGCAACGCTATGGGCTTTCACGTACCTGTACCAGCTGGATATCTGTCTCATTCCTTTTATATCCCTCATGATCTTTTGGCCATGAGAAACAAATCCAAATGTGTAATCCTGATCCTACTCAGAACAACAGCAAAGCACTCGAAGTCTAGGAGAATCCAAGTCCCTGCACAGAACTTGCAGCTTTCAACTAAACACTTGAGCCCTCCCTTCTCAAGGTACAAGAGCTGGTGCTTATGGCCTGTTTTTCCTGTAACTAATCCATGTTTCTAGGCTGGGTATTGACTCATGAAATTCAGAGTATGTGCCTTTGTACCGCTTCTTCAAAACACACACCAACCCCATCACTGAAGATTATCAACAGTCTCAGAGAAACAAACCCTGCGTCTTGATAGCAACACCAGAATGGAGCCACTTTGAGCCAGCTCCACCAACCATGACTTCAAACAGCTCCTATACATTGCCCTGTCTGATGGACATGCTGTTTGCCTATTTGGTTAAGACAGGCAGTTTCTTTGCCTGTTCTTCCAGGGGATGAAGGTACAGATGTATGAGTATGCCTCATACCAGCAACAAAACTCTCTTGTGGAAGGTCGGTGCGCATTTTGAAGAGCCTTCTAATGCTGGGAAGACTAGTCAAACTGCCAGCTACCCACACTGCTGAATTTTGTGACCAATTAATAGCATCGACTTTTCTAACTCAGATCCTCCCATACAAAAGACCATGTCATATCTACCAGTACTGGCGCTGAGCAGTCACTGGAGCTGCTTGGCTCTTGTTGTGGTCTAAGGGATTAATATGAAACACTTTCTGTTTCCAGGGATGGAAATGCCAATTCATATTCACGAAGCAGTAATAAAAAAGGAAATGAGTGCTCACAAATGCAATAGTATACATTTCAATCTAATGTCATTATGAATGCCTTTGGCTGTAGGTTCTTTGTTTTTTATAACTTTATAATTAACAACCTGTAAAGACAAAGCAACACAGATACAGAGCTTTAAACATTTTGGTATACTGCATTTTGGTTTTGAAGGTGTCTTTTAATAGTTCTTTACAACATATTCTGGAGTATATCATTACATAAATTTCTTAGACTGAACTAAAACGTAGTCTTTTTTAATAATTAAACTTGATAATCATATTTTCTTGAAAGCTGTCGTCTTAAAAATATAGTGGTGTTTCAATTTAGCTGAGATATATTGAAAGAAAGGAGGAACCTTGTGCTCAATTTTAATGTGTTTTTCAAGGTCTACTGATGTTTTCTATATTTGTTTTTAGCTGGTAAGGAAAATGAGATAGAAAAAGAAAGTTGAGCTGGGTGAACGGTTCATAAAATTAGTTTGAACTTGCCTAAACAGAAATTTTATGCATCCCAAGCCTCATTTTTCTACTTAATGTTCAAGTCTGACTTTCAGCTACACTGCTCCTCTTGGCTTTTCCCTATGTCACTCTAAAAATATTATTACCCTTTGTGTGATTAGAGAGAGTAAAATATTTCCTTAATACATCAATTTTTTCTTTCACACTACTGTAAAGGAAAGTCAGCAGAGCCACACTGATGTGAAAGTAGCATGAGAGAGACTTAGTTGCCTTTGGGAACTAAGATTATAACTGAAAATAACAATAGGGATGGTTAGTGATGGCAAGGAGAGCACCGATAATCTCAGCCATGTTCCTCCTCATGCACATGGAGCCAAGCCTGCTAATTTCCAAAGAAGCTACACTCTCCCAGTACTCAATTCCCCTAAAAGTTCAGGAGTCCTTTCCCAGTTCAACTCATCATCTTTTTAAATTGTTTTTTTTTAACAAAGTAGTGCCACAAGCAATATAAGCTGGCAGTTTGATTACAGAAACCGTAGGAAACGTGGTGAGCAGACTGCCTGTGGAGATCACCCACGGGAGTAATCCCTGCAGATCAGCACGGAGATGTATCCGTCTGCAGCTGTTTGGTAGATAAATAACAGTTCATTTCCCAGAACTGTTTATGGCTCCTTTTATCAGACCTAACATTCACTAATTTCTTTTAAGATGTTTACCAAACATATACAATTCCTGAAACAGTTCCATTCTAGGAATTACAATTGCCCTGTCAGACTTCATCAGAAAGATGACACCTGTGTGAAAAATCTAAGCAATACCTTTTTTATAAGTGCTGCATCAGAGACAGCAGAGAAAAATGCTTACAACCATTATTTTTAAACAGAGGGAAATGAGAAAACATTATCAGGTAAACGAGGAGCAGCAAAATTAGGCAGAAGATTAATCTATTTGATTAGTCCTCTGTAAATAAGGGTAGCTCTCCAGGTATTAAAGTAAAACCTACATAAATGGAAGGAAAGGTGGCTCAGAAGTCTTTCATTCTGATCCAAATGCATGAAAAGATTGCTTTGATGCTTATGAAGGAAACTGTTTCAAAGATATGGTGAAAGATAAGTAATAATCTATTACTGTTTGTAAAACTACAGAAAGTTCTCCTACTATCCAGCAGGCTACGGACAAAGATGTGGCATCGGATAAAGTGGTTTATGAGAGCATGAAGGACATGGAGGCATGGGGCAGGATGTACATCAAAATTATGGTGCTGTTTTCATCCAGTGTTGATTGGTCTTGACAATAATTTCTAAAATAATTCTGAAAATCTAAAAGCGTGCCAGTGACAAGGGACTACACGAAATAAAGCTGATGACCCAAATCAAAGCCTTTGGCAGCTCACTCGACACCTCAGCCTTACTTTGGACAGCCTGAGGATAAACATTTGTGATGATGGTGACTTGCCCAAGGGGGTGTGCTGCTCTTCCTAGGTGACTATAGCCCCAGTCCCATGGACCAGCTTGCCATGGTGTTCAACTCCAGCTGATTTGGCTAAGATAGTTGGCTGAGATGAGACTGTGCATAAAGGATGCCTCAAAACACAGACTTTACCTTTTAGGGGTAACTTGAACACTCTCCATATTTTGGTATTTAATGAAGAGCACTCAAATTTAGTGGAAGGGAAGCATTCCAGGTTTTCTGGTGGTGTTTGTTAAAAAACAAAGAATCCACATTTGGACTGAATCCTGAGGGTGGGACTAGAGCTGTTTACTAAACCTTCTCTGATGAGATTTTTACCCTAACTAGTTTACAAGTTTTCCATTAAAGAACATCTGCTAAGGGCAGCATAAAGCATTCACGGCACAATCGGGGAGAATGACAAGCATATTGGTTATTCATCACTGACAGAGTGGTGACGGCTCCAGTCCTACAGTCTAACCACATTTCCGAAAGGAAGCAGGTGGATATAAAACAGCAAAGAGCCTGAAAGTGAATCCTGGGAGAAATCACATGGACTGACTGTCCAGCCCTCGAGCTACCAAGTTGCTCAGGATAACAACATGGCAATGGTTCTGCTAAAGGACTTGAGCCAACTTTAAACAACGATGGATAAGTCCACCTGCTCACTCTCCAAGAGACTCCCTCCACATATGCAACCTGCCAGAAGATTTAATAAAGTAGAAGTAAAACTGTCTCATGGCTGTAGTATTGGTTAAAGCACCAAGTCAGTCTATCCCTTTGCTGTCATCAGCAAACAGTAAGAAACAAAAGAAGAAATGTTACGAGATTGTACAGGCCCTTCAGGTTAGCATTCTCGCTCTCCAAAACCCTTAGGAAAACACATTCATCTGACATGCAGGCAATCAACACTTCACATTAGGTACCTATCTAAAAAACGTTTTTAGTTAAAGGTGATTGTTGCCCTCTTTGCTACTTGTAAAATGTCATGAGCATGCCTGCTCCCAGACAGTGACGAGCATGAGTGTGTGAGAGAGAGAATGAGAGGGAGAAAGAGAGAGAAATCTGGAGAAGATCGGGCAACTTCATTTGTACTCATTAACTGAATGAGATGCATTCTCCCCTGGGAGGAGAGGAGGAATATTACTGGTGAAGTGATAACCTCAGAGGCAGCAAGGAAGTCTGAGTTCTGCTGTAATGTTGGAACCTGGCCAAAGAGCCACTTCTTGTCTAAGTAAGCCTGGGTCTGCATATCCATGCCCTGAAGTGAAACTGAACTCCACCTGCATTTCTGAGGAGAAAAGTTTGCCTCATTTTTATGATATGTGGAATTTTTCCACATATTGGACATTTTTCCAATAGACTTTGATTATGTAAGTCCTCTCTTTATCAAAAATAAAGAAAATACGAGCTTGAATCTTGCAATGGCTGACATCTGCTGACTATAAGCACAGAGGAAAGTGCATGTTATACATATTGGCTTCATTCAGACTTGCATTTGCTCCAGTCTGGTCTGTATATGTCCTTTTCTGAATTATGGCACTTCAGAATAGATATACTGAATATTCACTGAATATGCGCTGGAGTTGGCATAAGTGACTTCTATGAAGTTATGCAGATAATTACTTGCCAGATCATTTTCTTAGCACAGGGTGAATACTAAAATACACAGTGTGCACAGATTTGAAGTAAACACCTGTAGTTTGCTAGCACTAAAGCTCTTGACAAATACACAGTGCTGCTTCTTAAACACTAATAATATTTCACAGAAGCTTTTCGGTACCTAGATGGACAGAAGAGGAATATCTTTAAATGAGAAGAAAATTATGATACTTATTAGCTAGCAAGGCTCTGAAAAAATCAATTCTGTTCTCTCAAAGTTATGACTTCTCAATACAAAAAGTGAAACCTTTCTAATAATATTGATTACTATTGTTAAACTGTGAAAGAACAGATTATCTACTCATGCAAATGAGACAAATTCAGAAGCGTTATATGAAGAATGATTCTGCCCTAATGCAAGAGATTATTACGAATATGTAATATGTTTTCTTCAATACTCTTTCTGCAAAGTGAAACCAAGCTGTGTGCTACATCATGGGGACTACATGACAGCAACTTCTTTGTCAAAATATCCCAGGGG
Source organism: Nipponia nippon (assembly GCF_047370975.1). Lineage (NCBI taxonomy): Eukaryota > Metazoa > Chordata > Aves > Pelecaniformes > Threskiornithidae > Nipponia > Nipponia nippon. The sequence continues at coordinate 155,234,609 of NW_028262290.1, read as the reverse complement.
CTGCTGAGGGGCTTGTATCGTGTGGTCTCTTCCTCTACAACCTGAACAATGAGAGAGAGTTGCATCCTTGCAAATGATGCCAAATTAGGGTGACTGGCCTGTCCTCCAGCAGGTAAAGGTTGGAGTAACCAGACTTTGGAAAACCTGGGGAATCTCCTGGGGTTCAATAAGTGAACTGTTCTTCACCAGGCAGGACTACCCATTGGAAGTGTCTGTTTGAGTAACAGCCCTGCTGGAGAGGACCTGGGATAGTGATGGACATTGAGTTGAATGTGAGCCAACAGCATGTGCTCATTGCAAATAAAGAAAAATGCACACAGGGCTGCCTTGGGAGGAACTTGGCTAGCAGGTCAGGATACTTACTACCCACCTCCACTTGGTGCTGATGAAGCTAAAAATGTGCCTAGGTTTCTGTCCCCCTGTTTAGGAGTTATCCTGAGAAACTGGATAGGGTCCAGCACAAGGCTACACAGATGGTCCAGGGCCTAGAGCATGGGACGCTAGACATCTGAGGTTGCTTGGTCTGGGGAAGGGAAGGCCAAGGGGTGATCTAGTAGCAGACTACAACTACCTGAAGGGGATTTACAAAGGTGACAGAGACAAATTCTCCTTGATAGGAAAATATGACAGAGCAAGGCTGTGGAGGTGCCATGCTTGGCTAGACATATCCATGCTGACCTAATCCAGTGTTGGCCATAGATTTGTTTTGACTAGGAGGTTGGACTGGAGATGTCATGGTTTGTTTCAACCACCATTTCAGAAATTTTATGATTTCCTAATGTATACCCTAATATAATAATTTTCTAATATATACAGAAGAATGCTAAAGTGAGAACCCTCTATCACAGTCAGATGCAGCTTCACCATTAAGGTACTTAATTCAGTTGACTGACACAACATTTTTATTTTGGAACAGTTAAATATTATTTACTCTGGCACATCAACATTGCTCACTGAAGAAAATTCAGAATATTTTCCCCACCTATTTTAGACCATTATTTTAAAAATTCTTATGTAAAACATTCACAAGAAATCCTGAAATAAGCAAATTCTTTTTAGAAGCTCAGTTAAGTTGCACTGAATATTTCCCAAATCTCTTCCAATTTATGGCAAAGAGAGATAATGACAGGAATTTTAATAGCTTTAGTGTGAAGCCAAGTGAAACTAAGTGGTTTCAACTGATATATTTAAACATGAAAAACCAATTCGAAAAATGTGAACATTCACAACTGAAAGAAGGTTTAGAAGAATAGCTGCTAATGGGGACCACCAGGTTTTCATGTGACTAATTTTAAGCAAAAAATATTCAGGAATTATTAAGTGCAAAGATCAGAAATGTTCTTCTTTCCCTCTTACATGACATATAGCCATCCCTCTGTTCTTGCTTCCTTGCTCCTGAATTCTCAGCTCTCTGCCAGTTATTTCTTACGGAGAACACCAAAGAGTACCGCTTTTGTTGATACTTACATGAAATTAAGAACTTCATTGACTACTTAGCTGCATTTTTCCTACTTTGAATTTGGATTCCCTGAGACACATTTAGTTTTTTAAAACATCAGACAAATTTCAAAGGAGTACTTCATCACGAAATAAAATTACTTGGTTAAATTAGAGTAATTTTGGTTGGAGGCCAGAATAATGGAGCAACCAATTTGGATATGACTTTCCTACATTGCTTAGATCATCAAGCTAGGGAAAAAAGTAATATTTTGTGAGGTATGTGACAAATTATTCTGCTGATTAAAAGAATATGAATGGAGAGTACTCAATATCCAGGTAAAAACAAAAAAATAGAGTTTGTAAATTTTCTATAAATTTAAATGCTGTTAGCACAACATTTCTGAAGAATTTGAAAAATACGCCTTGTATACTTACAGAAGCACCACTTCACTGCAACTCAAACCTGTTTATCTTCCATATTTAAACTCATATGTCTTCCATAAATTAATACACAATAAAGAGAGTAGTGAGCTTTCCTAGCAGGGCAGGAGGGGATGTCAGGTTTCCTGAACTAGTGGTTCATTGTGCTTTGCTCTGAAAACTCTACCACATGCATTCCTGTCAGCTAGCATTTTTCTTAAGACTGTTGGTATTTACATCACAGACATGAAATTCATTCAGGCCTTTTTGCAAACAAATAAATTGCGCCGATGTGAATATACCAAAGATGGAAGACACAAGCCAGGGTAGTGATTGGTGTGGTAAGGCACATCCCTTGTAGGAGCCTTTGCAAAGTGAAAATGAATGATAATCTCAGAATATTTATCTTTTAGTATGCGGCTCAGTGGTCAATTGAAAGCATTCAGGGTTAACATAATTCCTCTCTCCTTTCTCCAGGGAAGCTCCATGCACTACTCCCACTATTCATGCCATTTCCGCTGCTGAGAAGACGACCTTGTCTTGTGCTTTCTGAGCACACAGCCCTCACTGCTGTGTTAGGGGTTAAATCAATGGCAGTGCTCCTGAGGGCTTTAATAAGGCAAAAGAGAACAATTTTGACTCTGGTGCTTCAGCGTCTGTCTGAACACATATAGGGTGGCAATTGTCTAGCTCTACCCTGACAGATGGATATTTTAAATGGATTATTCAATCCATCTAACCAATTAAACCAGCAAACCCCAGGAAAAAAGCCCTAAATTGCTAATCCACTAGAGTTACTCGCACAATGGCAAAGAGCTTTGGAGAAGTACCAAGGACAAGCTAAAATAACGAGACCGTAAATCCCAGAAGGAGATGAGCTTGTGAGTTATCCCAACTGGTACAATTCCCGCAGTGCTGCACAGTGAACTGCTAGATGCGGGATCATGAAAAAACCAAGTGATGGATCTGTGATGAAGAAAAGCCTTTCAGTCTTTGCCAATGAGGGAGCAGAGAGCAAGACAAGGGAGACTAATGCCAGTTCCATCAGTGAGTAACATGTAATCCAGTTCATGGAGCAGAACTGGGATAGTCTCCAAAGGGACATGCCTGCTAGTCCTGTTAGCAGGAGTGGGGATGTTAAAGCTGGCTCCAGAGAGAAGAGATAAAATAGAACAGCAAAAAGAGAGGCAAAATAAATAATTTAGCTCAGTGGCAAAAAGATTTTTTTAATGTCACATTTCCAATCTTTGAACTATTTTGGCAATGCCTTCTTTGGCTTATTTGTCACTTGTCAGATAGAGAAGAACTTATCTCCATGGCAACACATTATATTAAATGTAGGAAGCAGAATCTATCTATCTACCTATCTCAGCATCTAAGCTTATTAAAGCTCATTAAATAGTAACCTAAGTAAGAGGGGAATAGGGACCCATACCGAAGCATTTGTTCAAGGAAAATAAAATACACTAGTAGATACCAAGTAAAAATGGAATATTACCAACATTCAAGAAGTTGAAAACAGTATTCAAACAGATTTTTAAATAGGAACAGTTTTCTAGGCAGGGGAAGATCTGCAGGTCTCAGTAGTCTAAAAGCAGTGTGCAATGTAGAGAAATGAGATACTGAGACACTTCGTGTAATCCAGGAGGTAGGGTAGGAGGAGCAGTACAGGGAGAGTTTTCTGAAACTGGAATCCAGGCAAGGCAGTGAAACATACAGTGAATAAGAAAACAAGTGATCACAGGGACTGGGATTAGAAGCTAAATTCTGATGGTGGTGGGTGACTTTGACTTGGACTCAATTAACTATGAGTGGAGGGCACTTAGCACTTACAGGAATGGACCCATAAATCAGGTGAAACCTGGGACAACTGCACCAAGGCAGCTCTAGAAATAATAGCTTATATACAGTAAACTCAAAAGAGCTCTGAAATCAATGGACTGTGTGGTTTTATGCAGTCATACCAATTAATCTTAAGCTGGACAATTTATATACACTAATCAAGTCATTTATGCAACACCTTTTTTTCCCTGTTATTCCTGCAATGGTGCAAAATGCTATGTCTAGCTCAGGAAACGCTTCAGCTGCTGGTCAGTGGGTGGTGAGAGACTATTCAGAGCAGCATATGCTCTGCCCTCATGTCCACAACCGGCTGCTGTCAGAGACACAGGACTGAGCTCCACGTACATCTGCTGCGAGCCATAGGGCCACTCTTAGGTTTTTACAGTAAAAATAGTATTCACAAATCTCTGAGTCTCTTTTCATTTACAAAACCAATGTTTCTAATGTATACGTCCCCTTTTAACCTGCAAAGGAGTATTGCCGGAGTTTTCCTCTGTACTTTGTACATTAAAACTTCTGTTCATATGTTACTATGAAAAGCTACTTGCTAGTAGTTGCACACCTGAGATTACAGACACTCCTTCTGCTATTGCAAGTGAGCATTTCCCATTCAGAGGAGTGTTTGTGGCTTGCGCTTGGTGAGCCAAAAGCCACCAATTCTTGTGTTGCTCTCGACCCACAGCAGACAGATGTGAATGGTGCGTGCTACAGAAGCTGCTAAATACTTTGACTTCCAGTTTCATTCAGTTAGCATTTGGGATAAGGTTAAAACGTGTTCTTAATCTGTCCAAACTATCTTGCACAATGCTGATAACCAAAAACCATGAAAATTAATTAATAGCTTACTTTGTCCACTCGGTTCATTTTCACATGCTTCATTAATGAAATATCTTTAGGCTTCCTATCCACAGCAGGCATCAGGAGATAAATGAAAGTACTAAAATGAATGAACAAGGGGCTTGTTCAAAAGAGTTCACTCTTTTTAAAAGTTAACTGAGCAGGAAAGCAAAGAGAATAAATGGAACAAAGGCCTGACAGAAAGTGGATCACACCACATCTGTTCTTGCACCTTACAAACTGATGCTGGGCTTCCAATCACAGGTAAAATTTTATTTATGTTACTCCTCTAGACAGTCCCTATTACATCTTCTGGTGGGAAACATGAAGAGAAATGCAAAGCACAATAAGAATGAATAGGAGAGATACCTGAATGGGTTTTAGTCAGCTGAAAGCTGATGTGTCCCACTTTGCTATGGGGAAGACAATCTCAGAGACAGCAACCTTGGAGCCCTGGTTACAGTATTATTTCAGGAGCTGCTGAGTTCACTCAAAGCTGTGCTGTGCTTTCCCCCTGCTTGTGGCCGCCAGCAGCAGCAGCACCTCTGAGACGCGTGCTCCCAGGTCTGTTCTTTACCAGCTGGACTGTGATGCTAAAAGATGCAGCTCAAATGAAGCCTGAGTAATTTACTGTCACACAGATGCATGTTTTAGTGTTTGCGCTTTGTGTGTTCCTCTGATACAGCAATACACGTTTGTGAGCTGGGTATCTCACCTTTCAGACTCTGCTACCCAGGACTCACAGTGGCTATAAAAAGGTAGGCTGAAGTCAGAGTGAACCCATTATGCCAAAATAATTTTCAGGAATGAGGAGAACATTCAGTGCTGTAGTGCCCACTCCAATTAATAAAAGACTGCAACAGAAAACCTACTCAGCAGATTAAATCAATACTATCTTAAGACTCTTTTGGTCCTTAAATGCAGCCAGCATTACATAATATGTCCTTCTATAGACACCACTCTATGCAGGAAAAATACGACCTCTCTTTCCTTTAAATCAAAATAATCATGCAATGCCTATTTCAAAGCTCAGTCTTATTAGACAGGAGCAACAGAACAGTCACAGTGACTATATTTTCTGTGTCTGTCTATAACAGTTTTATGAAATTCATCTGTCTGACCAAGAAAATTTTGACATTGGGGTCTCAGAAATGTAAGTCATTATCAGCTGCTACTGTCATCTTTTAGGTAACATTGTAATTTATTTAGGAATCTTTACATGACCATATTAATACTTACAGTAGTCTGCAGACTGATGGAAAAACATTGCTTTTCTCAGCTTTTCATAGGTCCTTCTCTATGGTGTAAATGATGACAGTCAGGAGACAGTATGTCCCTGAAAGATCTTGCCTAAAGGACAGCGTTTTGATGGAGCAAGGAGGCGAGACAAGACACTTTTTTCAATTGTCTTCCTTCAGCTTCTAATTTGTTAAAGGAAAAATGCCAATATTCTTCAAAAGTTCCAAGATCATTTCTTCCTATTTTAAAACCAGTTATATGACACTTCAAAGGAGTGCTCTAAAGCTGATAACCTGCAGGAAATGACAGCAGAGAACTAATGAGATGCATTTTTTTTTTTTTTTACAATGAGGTGGAATTCATCATTGTTTGGGGATTTATGCAACCGTTCAATCCCATCTCATCAGACTAATGCTTTTTGCTCACTCTCCATCAAAGCTGAACAAAAGGTCCATTTTCTTAAGCATGTCTTGAACTGTACAGGGAACAACCAGTTGGTCAGCAGAGCAGGGAACAGGGAAAACGTATTTGAATCTAATGTACTTGGCGTTACTATAATAATGAGATTCTAATATGACAATAAATTATAAACACACTTACATAATTATAACCACTTTAAAATAATGCTAGGTTGCATTCAGAATCAGTAATTACTAAATATTAAGATTTGACCTTCAGGATGACCACGTCAGCCTATGTATGATGTGTTTAAGAGCATCATGCTCTCAAAGCCGTGACGTATAAACATGGGTATCTTAGAGGATTCAAATCAGAACCCAGAAAGACTTTTCTCTAAAAATTATCCATTTTTGTCTTGCTGCTATCTAACACATATTCACCTGCACAGCAGGTGTTGTACAACCTGTGCAACCTGTGTAATGGTGCAGCTATGTTAGCATATACAGACCGTTTATGTTTACAAAGAAGATAACATTACAGGGATAAGTACTGGCCCTGACTTCTGGGAGGATTCACTTCATGTATTTTTGGGGTGAGATACCAGAATAAATATCTTAGCTATGTTGCAATGTCTAGCTCTAAATATCCACATGATGTCCTATGGCAGGACGATTCGTAAATCTATAAAGAAAATGAAGAGGTGCCACATATACATAGTCCAGATTTTTCTAAAAATATGTATATGGACAAGCTCCCTTATTTTTCTAAAGAGCTTTTATCTGAATATTTTCCAAAAAATATTTCTTCATTGATGCCAGCATAGAATTTTGGAATATTTTCTTAGTCCCTAAATAAACACTGCAGTCTGTTCACCTTGCTTCTAAATAGGTTTACAACTGATATAATATCTAGAGTTTTTAATGAGAAATCATATGAGTTTGCAATTCTCTTTTAAAAAAAAATCCTTTCCCTCATTGACACATTTACAGAACTTCAATATAAGCAATGAAAAACATATATCTTGGGATTTTGGGGTTTTTTTACCTACATTTGCAATTTCAAAATTGACTGTTGCTCTTACTTTTGCCTGGAATACATTTTCAGGACAAAAGTCCAAATCTTTTCCATGAATACAGACGACAGAAATTAGCCCTTAAAAAATTTGTGTGCTTTTAAAAGTTGGAGGAAAAAACTCTACAAGTAGTGATATTACTATTATACAACATCATTAAATACCACCATACAACCATTAGAAAGACTTTTGTAGTATTCTTGAAAGTATCCAGCCACATAAAGAAGAGTTGCTACTTTGACACATTACTCTAATTAATCTCAATTGTTATTTTGAGGAATAGCACACTGACATTGCCACCAAGCTGATGGAGAGCAGTACATATCATAAGAACCAAAGAACCATCATACATGTCAGTACTGTGTTTCTCCCCCCTCCAAGAAAGAATAAGTTGATGAGTTTAATGCAAAAAAGTGTGTTAACTTCTCCAAGTACGTTCACTAGTGTCCCTAGAAAAATCACTGCTTTAAATCTCTATTCACAGAGCAAGAAAGTAAAAATCCTTCAACACAAAAAGCCACAGGAACAGGGCTCCCTGAGATGTGAGAAGAAAAGAAGACAAGGCTGAGAAGTCATTCTCAGCCAACACACACCTCTTCAACAACTTTGTTGCAGAGAAGAGGTTAAACTCTGCCCTTCCAGGTGTCTGCTCAATACGCCTAGTTCAGGCAGGGCCAACAGATAACGTCCTGTAGAGTTATTATGGGAAACTCACTCCTGAGCGGTTCTGCCTCTCGGTAGTCATAACCCTGCCAGCCCAGTCCTCCCTCTTGGGTGCAGACGACTTTCTCCTTCATTTCATGACTGCTTTATCAGTAGACATCCAAAGCCGGTGCCGCTGCCCTGCTGCCATTGGGGCTGGGTGGCTTGGGTGTCCCTCCTGCCGGCGGTCAAGGATGAGGGGCTCTGCCTCCCAGCACAGCAGGACATCACCTTTCGCCTTGCGCAGTGCTGCCTAGTCTGGACCCAAACCAAACGTGAGCAACCACAGGAGCATCCACCCCATCACTTTGGTTTGGACTGTGCTTGGTGGCTGCCTGTGCTGCCATCCTCCCACCATGGGGAAGGGAAAGCATGCCAAAGGATTTTATTAACAGCCCTCCCGAATGGGCCTACAAAAGCAGCATGACCTCTTTCTTTAACAAATGTGTTACACTTCTATAAAAAAACCCCTAGTTTTCTCCAGTCAAACTAGATTAATTTTCCTTTAAAGCTATTTTAGTTTGCTCAAGGCATCTTAAGTACCCTGTATAAATGAATTAGGAATGACAGTTTCTCCAGTAAGGGGATAGGTGACCATGTTCTTTTCTTGTACAGTACATACTTTCTGAGAACAAAGAATAAAAGCCAGCATGTTATCGGTATGCGTGTTATTTAAATGGCTCTCTCCCCTTGCTTTGTGAGAGTTTAACTTTCCCAGTGATGTGTGGAGGAAGACTTTGAAACATAAAAATGGGATTTCAGATAACATAAAATTACTTCTCAGCAACAAATGCACACATCTGCCAGTCTATAGATGTGCTAAGCAAAGCACAGTGGAATTTTACAAACAAATTTACAGCGTGTCAAAAGCTTCAGCGAGAAAGCAGATTGAGCGATGCTCTGTAATAATGGTACCTGCCTAAGAGTGCTCCACTGCAGCCTGCCTGTGCTGCAGGACATCTACTGCTGCACAGGGATACAAATCTTAACACCTTAAATCAGACAGACAGACACTTATTTGTTCAACAAAATTTTCCTGGTACAATCACTTGTCATATTCTTGTAATTCTGTGACCTTTTATATGCCTTTGAAAGAGATGCAGCAATTAAACTGGACTTCAGAAGACCTAACAGAGTGGAACCTTTTTCCTAAGTAAATGAGATTTCTGCTTACATTAAAATATTAAATAAGTCCTTAGTCTTAATTCCAAATTTATTTAAGTTTGGACTGCATGGGATAAAGTAACGCCTGTGTCTCCTCTTTTGATGCACAATGAAATGCATGATAGGCTCTCAGCAAACCTTACAGCACCTACAAGACAAGCTAACGACATGTCCAGATCTCCTGGACTGATGGGCGTTCCCCAGGACACGGGCGTGCAAAAAGGAGCACACAAGGCAACGACAGGAGAATCGCTGTGGCGTGCCGTGAGGCTGGGACCATGCGAATCAAGTTATCAGGCCGGCTCTGGGCTGGCAAAGTGGGCTGGGGAACAATTTTCAATTTTGCTCCTTTCAAAGCAAGTGAAGGAGAACAGCTTCTGCTAAGAGCTAAACAAACTTCTGGGAAGTATTTATGTGCCCGGTCTGAGGTTTACCAGCCCCTGTCCTAATCAAGGGATTTGGACTTCATGTGGCTGATGCTTTAGTTATGGAGTTACTCATTGCAGAAAGCCGTTGCCTTGGTAGCTGGGTGACCCAGGGGGTTAATAAAGCAAATTTTCACCCCAGAGATCTGTGATTCATGCCTGGCTTAACAGACAACAGTAAATGAGTTTGGTGGTCTCAAAATAGCCCACAGACTCACTGTAAAACCCCAGCATCATTTCAAAGGAATTTACCATAGCTGGGATTTTCAATTCATAAGAGAGCTAAGACTGGAATAATAGGGTTATGTTTCAGGGCAGGATGAGAGGCCATTAAGTAATCCTAGTATATTATTAAGTAATGTAAGTTTAAATACATGTGCATAAAATGTCTGGAATTAAATTTAAAAAAATAATTTAATTCCATTACGAGTTTAACTTTTGACCAAACAGTTGCAAGGAAAAAGCGAAACAGCCTTTCCCATACAGTGTTGAAGACAGCGTTATTTCACTATGTATGCAGTGACAGTGTACAGCTCTCTAGGAACGACAATATCACTTGTTGTGGAAATGCAGTGTTTCAGAAGTGTCTGAAGCAGTTGTTTTTAGACTTAGTCCTATAAAGATGATTAACTCATTCATGCGAAGACATGAGATGGTTTTTGAATATTTATGTCAACAGCAGCCCTTAAATGCTCATCTCCTCAAGAGGCTAAAGATTTAAAACTCACTGTGGACTGTTGCTAAAAGGTAGACAGCTGCCTTACAGCATTATCCCACAGATATACCACCTTCTGAGGGAAATGTGTATCTTAGTCTCAGGTTAGTTAGCTCACTCAGCATTGTGCATCACGTCAGAAGCAAAAAATATAGAAACAGCTGTTTATAGATAATTTCAAGACATAATCCCAGAGCAATGTCGATATCCTGACATAAACAATGTTTTTGCCTCTTTTGAGGGAAGTACAGCTCAAACACTTCTCATTTGGCTTTCTGTTCACCAAAGGGGCAGAATGAGGTTGCAGTATGTTTTGCCTCTGCCCATAGCTCTGGCTAGATGCCAAGCTGATGTAAATCAGCATCATTCTGCTGCGGTCCTTAGTTTCTAGATGAGGGTTTGAATCTTTACTTATTGCCTCGGTCAGTGAGAAGTGGAGTCCAGAGCTGTCAAAGGGCTATCACTGGGAAGGTATATCAAGAAATCCAACAGACTGTAGTACATTTTCTCTTTATAAAGTATAAACAGCCCACATGTTTATGGATGACAGCAGTACCGGGAAGGGGGCGAGAGGGAGAGATGTGGGGAGTGACAAATAGACTGTAAATTAAAATTAACTGCATCAGAAACTTGAAGGAAAGATACAAGTTGGGTGCTGTGTGTAGAAAATATCTTATTGCAGTCAAGCCTGACCCTGTTCCTTGAAAAGCATTTCTCTGATTTGTTCAGGTCACAAGTGGGATGGAAATGAGCCTCCGTACTGCTTCTTCACACATCCGGATTTAATAGACTTTTTTCCACTGATAAAAGACCACTAATGAGTTTATTTTCAAGCTATTAAATTGGCTAGAATAGCTAGTTCTGCTGATGATTGCACAGAGACCTGACGGTCACAGTGGGTTTTGTCTTTGGCTGTTAACCATTTGCTGTCTCAATGTTGCAATACAAATATTTAAGTAGAAAAGGAAGAAAACCAAGCATAAGAAACCTTGCCCTGTGCCCCCCCCAACCCTTTCTTTGTTCTACCCTTTCCATTTGGTGACTCTGTGTTTCTCAGATGCCTGTAAACACAAATACTTCCTTCCCAGATAGCGCTTGGATCAGCAATACTTGGAGTGATCCAAACAATTAGAAGCACATTCACAATGACATTTGAGTTTGGTTCTGGATGACAGCACAAGTCATATTTTGCTTTGTTCACTGAAATGTTTTACTTCAGAGTATGACAGTTCCTTCCTGGATCTCACACTTATTCTTTTTGCTGGGCTGGAGTCTGTGCCCTTACGAAATGCATACATGGGATGCCCAGCGTTACACAGCGCTGCCTGAAATCTTTAGAGAACAACTTATTTCTTTAGCCATACAAATGAATGCAATTAAGGAATCACTAGGTGATTTCTCTTTCGGTTTAGATACACATCAGTTGTGCTATCATGCAGTCTATCAGTGTTTTACAGGCAAACAATTAGCTGCATAGCTGCACAGTGCTGTAAACTCTGCCCTTCTCAGCGCTTCGGGGAGGCAGGGGCAGGTTGCTCCTGATATCGTTGACAGCGCCCTCTCTTTCTGTTCAGACAATCTTTTAATGCAGTTGTGTAAAATACATTAGAAACGGATTTGACCTTGACCTTTAATATGCATGGGACTATGGATTTAGCACCATGGAAAATTATTTGCATACTGGCCTTTCAATATATATCTGTTTTCACCACTCCTTCCCCTTTACCTCTACCTTGCCTTAACTCATATTGCTTTTGGACAGATACCACCAAAGAGAGACACACACAACAGCACAAGCCATCGAAAATGCACTCAGAACTAGACACAGTAAAGAACATGCCTGACGTACGTCTGAAATATTGGAAAGCCGTATGTGTCAGTTATTTCCTATGAGTTAAGGTTTTGGCTTTGTCCTTTGCCACCTGGCCCAGGGGAAAAGTAAGAAAAAGGAAGGGTAGAGGGGAGGCTGACTTTGGGTGCTGCAACTTTACACCCTGGCAAGCTGTTTCAGGCACAATGATTGCAGACTATATTACAGGTATTAAACAAGGGAAAACATCAAGCTGTTAAGAGCAAAGACTGTGCAGCAGTCTTAGAGGGTTGAGCACACATTCATCCTCTCCAGTGGCTTTGGAAATCCCAAGTTTTAGGTTTCTTCCCTGTACTCCACCAAGTCTCTGCCCATGCCATGGGTTCTTATCACTTAACGAACACCGTTCTGCCAGTTTTTCCATCTTGCTGGGACCTGCAGCAGGTTTCCCTGCTTATTTGTCCCTGTGCTCACTTTCTAACTTCCTGCTGTATTCAAACCTCTCATTTTTCAGTTCTCCACAATCTGTTCCTTGGAACCATCCTTAAAGAGACAGGGTTTGTAACAGGTAGGAAAATGCAATGCTAGATTCCTTTTCATATCATCCAAGTTACGGATTTATGCATCTGTGAATTTTATGCTCATTGAATATTGCCTTTCAAGCCTAACTGATGTTTTCACAGACAATCAACCTGCCTTTCCGATGATACATCCCTTGTCTAACTTTAAAGGGAATATAAAGAAAAGGTATGTTGTCACACAGACTTTAACATTCATGTGGCCTTCCTTTATTCTTTACTGACTTAATTAAGTTAATGTCTCTTTTCTTTTGTTGTCCTTTCCCTCCATGACTTCCAGACAATCTTTTGACCTCTTTTACCATTACCAGAGTGCAGACAGTGCCGTGCTTATGAATTACAGCTCCTTCCTGGCTAAGTTTGACAATTCCAAAAATAATAATAATAAAAAATCCAGCCACCAAAATAAAGCTCTGGCTTCCAGATATTCACATTGCTATGTTGGGATAGTGTCTTGGTGACTTAAGGGCCAAAAGGCTGGTGTGCCACTGCACCGAACATGCTGCGTGGTTTAAAGCAGTCCCAGGTCACAAGCTGGGAGAGCAGCCTGCAGTTGTCTGATTGCTCCAGCTGCTGCATGGTGATAACAACTGCACAGAGGGAATGAAATACCTTGTTTTCTGCACTCATAAGTAGGAAAAGATCTCAGTTTGCTTCTAATGAGACTTTCTGGATTTAAGTTTCAGAGAATGACCTTACTTCTGTTTTATTTTGAAATGTCTCTTTGGTGGATACTGGCATCCATAAGACACTGGAGGTCTTTGCTGGGAGGCACTAGAAATGGGTCCATCATGACATTGTGATTTCAGTCCAGTTGTTTTACTGATTATACTGGGACTGTAACACCACTGATGTACAAAACCTCTCCTTGCTGCGTATGTGCTATTCCTGTCCTGTAGCGCCAGTCCAAGGAGAGGAGAAATAGCAGGCACCAAACAAAGGGAAAAGGCAGAGACATCATGTAACATTTCAGAAATGACACATAGTCAATAAGGAACAGATTCACAGACATCTTTGGAGAGAAACACTAAAATATATGAAAATGTAAGATATCCCAACACTTGTCTTCACCAGATTTGCTCCCAAAGATGAGTGTATCAAATGCTGGTCTTACAGTCAGAGCCTAACCAGTAAGTCAGAGTCTACACTTCTTAAAAGAGGAAATTTTTGAAGCTACATTTTTTTTGCCTGGCTGCTGCCACACACTGAGTGTATGCACAATATCCTTTGCAAGTGGACTGCAATCAATCACCTCATCCAGAATGGAGCTGCCACACAAGCGACGTCTCAGTGTCACGGACTGTCTGTTTGGCTGTACACAACCACTCTGCCTGCAGAGCAGTCACAACCTGGAGCCCTCTGCACGATACAGAGGAAGTATTTAAAATCAGCCTTTTGTCAATTCAAGTCTTCTCTCAGAGATCTAATTCATTCTGTTAAAAGCATCAGAAGGCAATTTCTCCCTATCTTAATGGAAAAATGACTTACCTCTTCAAAGATTTCAATCCAGTCCTGAAGTACCTCTTGTTGGAACAAAGTTGTGCAAGTTTAAATTTATCCTCAGGAAAAAAAATCTCGTCTTGTAAATGTTTGTAACTGCATCTCAAGAGAATGATTTTTGATGCTCAGTACCTGGTCATCACCAAGATGATGGTGACCTTATTATGAACATGGCAACATGAAGCCACAGAACTTTAAATGTAATTATGTTTATGACACCATTTCATATGCGTTAAAATTTTGTGATGCCTGTTTTCAAACATGAAGAATCTGCTGATATTTCTGTTCAGTTAAATTCCTATTTCCTATGTGATGACACAAGTTACTTGTTGGTAATTAGTTAAAACTGAAATTTACCTTAGAATAAGTTGGCACAGGAACAACTTTCTTTTCAAAGAAAGGGAAAAAATGCTTCTGAACCAAAAGCATGGCTTTTGGGGCTGTATTTAAGAAGTTTCAGAAGGCAAGAAAAAAACAGTGATTAGAAGCAAAGATGGCTACCAACTGGAGAGCTAAGACAAAAGTGAGTAAAAAATCAAAATGCACTACATTTTCCTCTTTTCTCAATGCATGCCCAAAGACTCTACTTCTGAAGAACCTTTGTCAAACATATTGAAGCATCCATTCAATTATCTACAAATGATAATTTTCTAAGTTATGCAGGCTCACTTCACAAAAGCCATTGCTTCTGTGACCTACTTACTCAAAATGCAAAGCAGGGCCCCCAGCCTGTTGCACTTGCAAGCTGACAGATTTGTGCTTAGATGGAGCAGCGTGCTCTGCTGGGTTGGGGTTTCCTGCTGTGTGAAAGCAGCTATAGGAGAGCGCCTAGATCACGCTGGAGCAGACAGCAATGTGTGTCTTTTAGAGGTGAGTCCTGAATACTACAATATATTACGATGAAACCCAGTCACGAGGCAAGCACTATTCAACATAGATAAAACACATTGCTGCTTCTCTAATGCTTATGAAAAGCACCGGTTTGACAAAGTAAGGCTTTTTATCAGAGGACATGTTAAAGACAGAGGAGAGTACAAGCGATGCTCAGGTAAATTACATTGAATGAGCTTTTTAAGTTGACTAATTAAAATGCATTGCAATTCTATATGGACACTTCCAAAGTGAATTAAGCTAAATCCAATGAAGACCACTTTGATTTTGAATAAGGGATTTACATCATATGATTTAACAATCCAGTTTAAATTAACATCTTTAGGTAATTTGGATTCAAATTTTGTAGCATATGTTGTATGGGCAAAACATAAAGCCCAGTTCTAGCAGTGCACTGTAGCAGTGAAATCTGTAACAGGTGAAGAAGATTTCTGTCTCCATGACAATATTGCTTAGGTTTTCTGACTAAATACTAAATGGTATTTAATACCATTTTTAGCCATTAAATGTAAGAGATAGATACTATTTAAGATAATGGTTAGGATCTGAGTCTTGCCTTACTGTAGAGGTCAAGAAGCGTGGCCAAAGGCTGTAGACTTCAAACTCTGGCCACCAAATTGCAGGTGAGGTAAAATTCAAGAAAGAAAAAGGGAAAGGTCAATGAAAGCAATGACCAAGAAAGGTATCATTACCAAAGGAGTGTGGCTACTGCAACTAGCCTCAGCTATTCTGAGACAGACAAAAAGCTCATCATCAGGAAGCCATCAATACACATCGCACTAACGGTCCTGTCTGGCAGCCCCAATTCCCAGCCGTTGTGTTACAGGTTAATAATTCATCTCCTCTCACCAGTCAGATTGTACCTTGACTCTAAGCCAATTCATAACAACTGCTATTATAAAATCACAAAAACCTCAGGTTAATCTAATGTTTAAGAAGATAGATAGCCCAAGTGCTGATGCAAAATTTTCTCTTTTCCTCTGGACTTTTCAAGGTTTCACAGGTTCTTTTTGACATACAGGTGGTGCTGAACAATAACCAAGCTGGATTGTTCCTGATGCACAACAGGGCATGGTTATTTTAAAAAATGAAACACAAGAAAACCTTAGAAATTTCATTTGCATGTAATGAGCATCCATTTCCCGCAAATGCAATGCCCAGTCAACCAGAAGAAAAATGACTTTTAAAAGCAGGTGTTCTTTCTAATTATTGTGGATTCGAGCAAGTTATTAACACTTACGTGCACCCAGGTTTACAGTAATGTAACCTTGTTTGTCTATCAGCAGATATCTGACTGAGAACAGTATCTTTTGGTTTAGTCCTCAAAACTGAAGTTTAGTACGAAATAGTTCAAATTAGCTATCGCTGCTCTTATATGATTAGCATGATATACCTTAAGGTACAAAGCTAATAACCAAGATAAGAGTAAAACACAGCCTGCTCTGCTGTTGCAGCATGGAACAGAACAGCAGTGGTTAAACATGCACGGAGAACACTGATATATTCGAGTAGTTTATTTCTCCAGGCTTACAAATTTGATTACCATGGAGTACAAAGCTATTAAAAATATGACCTTTCTATACTGTACAACTTGGCGAAAAGCCAAATAATAACTTTGTTTGACTTGGGTAGTATGATAGAGTGCCTATTCAGCTGGAAATAAAATGACTTTTCTTTACAGAAAATTATACCTGGAAGACTTAATGTCCATCATGAACATAACACACATACAGAGTCATTAATTCAGACTCATGGCAGGCACTCTCATGGAAGTAAAGGGACAAAAAAGGTGTAGCAGAAAATGATGTAAAATTCTGCTGCTTGCCTGGCATTTGCTCTGTGGTGGGGAGAAGTGAAATAAGTACTGATAATAAGTGATAAGGCAGAAAATAAACAGATTGTGCAACTAATATGTCACTGACACTTCATAACTCCTTGTCCTGAACAAACAGTTCTCTTTTTATATTTTTTGATAAGCAAACAAGGGAAAAATACGAATCCTATGTTAATGTTAGATAGATAGACATCCGATCTGATAAAACCTCTCATTAGCGCTCCCACTAATACCAATGGCAAAACTGATAGATTTCAGTCCAGTTAGAGTAAAATCAAAAATATACACATGAAAGAAAAAATGCTTGGATAGTCCTCCTGTTTTCAGGAATGTTGCACTGAATTCTAGCTTTAGAAAAAACCCCAAGAAGACAGAAAATCACAGGTGATAGGAAAGAAAATGATCATTTCAGCTTCCAAAAATCTTTGGCTTTAAAGGTGTCTTCTACCTTAGATTAGAATGACACATGACAAATACTGTCCTTGAAAAAAAAAAAAAATCCTGCATAATTAAAATTTTTCCCTGACTCAAAACACAACGATTAATTATTTTGCTGGCTTGTGTTGGGTTTGCTTATTATTTATTTATTTATGGGGCACAGGGGATTTTTCAAAAGATTATTTTTCTGGGAAAACAAAATAATGTTTTTTGGTTTCCCAGCTCCCTAACCTAAACACTCCTGTCTGTTTCACTTACAGGCAGAAAATGAACTTGTGGAGACAACTCCAGAAAGTCAACGAAAGAACCATTGTTTCAGTCTTCTCCACTGCTTTTTTTTTTATTCTGCTTTTTCATTTACTGGCACATGGTACTTTCCCCACAAACTAGTTCCTTTTTTTCATGTTTGCAAAAACACCATTCTAATCAGAAAGATATTATTAAAAGAAATCAACTGGAATATGCAGGAGTACTGAAAACTCATGAATACAAGATGATTAAGATATTGGAATAAGGACTTTCTACTTCTGTGGAAAGTTATGTAGAATTTGTAATTACCACCCATGCTCCAAAGTTTTATGTCTTGTCTGAAAATTGGATTTCCAGTGTGTTGCATTTTTCTATTTAGCTGTGGAAATCAGGCACAAGGGAATCACACTTCACTTAAAGCAAGGTATTAGGAGAGCAATGTCCATCTATTACTTTCCAAAATGCTGTGGAGGAACGGCTTAAAAGTGAGATGACAATGAAAAAAAACCCCAGTATTCTTTACAGAGAGAGTGAAATATTGTCAATCATATTTCTTGCTTTGTTTTCTTGACTTTTCTTATGAAATACTTTCAGGACATAGGGGTTAACTCAGAAAGTTAAACAGAAGTTGCATATCATATAATATCCTACTGAAAACAACTGTCCATATCATACAGTCCAGTTCTGAGGAAATTCAGCTAAGGAACAGTCTGGCCACATGGGAGTTTTCCTTCCCATTTCCTCAGTTTAATACTGCTTTTTGCCTAAAACCCAGAAACTTATGTCCTTTCCAGTTTAAGAACATTCATTTCATGTTCTCCAAAACTAACAAAAACCACATCACTTCAGTGGAGATTTTCACTTTTTGTCTGAAGTATCAGGTCAGGTATGGAATCCCATCTTCATCTTAGGTAATATTTCATGTCCATATGTTCCATAGGCTTACTGTGAACTCTAAAAAGGAGTAGATGGCAGCAACAAGAACGGGATCTGACTCTGTAGCTGTGTCAATGACTATCAGGACCAGTGGAGTTTGAGAGCCCAGCTTCAGAGTCAATCCCAAAGAACTCTTCCACCCATATCAACAATCATTATTTACTATTTTGGCCCCATTATCTTCTAAGAAGTGTGTGGTGGGTTGACCCTTGCTGGGCACAAGGTGCCCACCAAAGCCGCTCTATCACTCCCCCTCCTCAGCTAGACAGGGGAGAGAAAATATAACAAAAAGCTCGTGGGTCGAGATAAGGACAGGGAGAGATCACTCACCAATTACTGTCACAGGCAAAACAGACTTGACTTGGGGAAATTAGTTTAATTTGTTACCAATCAAATCAGAGGAGGATAATGAGAAATAAAACTAATCTTAAAAATACCTTCCCCCCACCCCTCCCTTCTTCCCAGGCTTAACTTTACTCCTGAATTCTCTACCTCCTCCGCCTGAGCGATGCAGGGGGACGGGGAATGGGGGTTGTGGTCAGTTCATCACACGTTGTCTCTGACGCTCCCTCCTCCTCATGGGGAGGACTCCTCACACTCTTCCCCTGCTCCAGCGTGGGGTCCCTCCCACAGCAGCCAGCCCTCCATGAACTTCCCACAGGCTGCAGTTCTTCACAAACTGCTCCAGTGTGGGTCCTTTCCATGGGGTGCAGTCCTTCAGGAACAGACTGCTCCAGCATGGGTCCCCTGTGGGTCACAATTGCTGCCAGCAAACCTGCTCCAGCTTGGGCTCCTCTCTCCATGGGTCCACAGGTCCTGCCAGGAGCCTGCTCCAGCACAGGCTTCCCATGGTGTCACAGCCTTCTTCGGGCATCCACCTGCTCAGGCGTGGGGTCCTCCAGGGGCTGCAGGTGGATCTCTGCTCCACTGTGGACCTCCATGGGCTGCAGGGGGACAGCGTGCCTCACCATGGTCTCCACCATGGGCTGCAGGAGAATCTCCGCTCCAGCACCTGGAGCACCTCCTCTCCCTCCTTCTTCACTGACCTTGGTGTCTGCACAGTTGTTTCTCTCACATATTCTCACTCCTTTCTCTGGCTTCTATTGAGCAGGTTTTTTTTTCCCCCTTTCTTAAATGTGTTATCCCAGAGGTGCTACCACCATCGCTGATAGGCTCGGCCTTGACCAGCGACAGGTCCATCTTGGTGCCGGCTGGCATTGGCTCTATTGGACACAGGAGAAGCTTCTGGCAGCTTCTCACAGAAGCCACCCCTGTAGCCCCCCTGCTACCAAAACCTTGCCATGCAAACCCAATACAAAGTGTTTTGTTGCTGTGTTTTTTCTTGCAAGTCCTTGATGGTGATTTGCTTTAATCATCAGTCTTTCACTCCTGAGTTGATTGGTGGCCAACAAGGAGCCGTAAGATTTAAGCAGTACATTTCACTTCCCATATTCTGTGAAACATTTGAGAATATACAGTGTACAAGACTTTTGATCAGCCTGCCAATGACCACACCTTTTATCAGCCAGATGCCTTGACTACCAGTGGAGTTATTCCTTCATATTCAGTTTTGAAGTTAAACACAGAGCAGACAGGTAAGTACTTTTCTTTTGAACACAGAGGAGATATGGGTGATCCTTCCACCAGGAATTCCTTGAGGACTAGGAATGCATACCTAGCATCCTTCAGTTTAAAAATCACTAGTCCCTCCTGTGTCCTTTCTTGAGGATTAGGTGAGACTGAGTTGTGTTTGAATCTAGTTTGGAGAGATACAATTCTGAATACTGAGATCCTCTTTGCTCAGCCATGAAGAGTTTCAGGTCTGACTGAAAGTGTGCTGCAACATGACAAACTCTTGTGCCCTTTTCCTTTGTCTGAACTCACTTCAGGGTTAAGAGTCTAGTCACTTGTCAAGTGCCAAACAGCTATTAGAGTGGATTGATCAAGTGGAACATGATGGCAGGAGCAACAGAGAAGGAAAAGAATGAATGCAATTTTATATGAATTATGAAGCCACCGGTATGCACACAGCGCTGACCATGGTTGCTTACCCTAAGCAAAGCTGGGCAATGAAAGGTTGGGTTTAGGTTGCGTAAAGGTGTCCTGTATCAAAACACTGGCATTTATTTGCCACTTTGGGACTGTGCATATATATTGCCTGTTGTCTTGTCTGCTGGCAAGATTAGAGGCATGAACTGCTCCTGCTTCTCTATGATACTGCCTTCCTAGGAGAATACCAGCCACTAACTGCATAATGGAGCGATAGTAAATGTATTAAGAAATACAAGTCTCAAAGCATTCCTTCTGCTTTCTTCTGCTTATGGCGAAGAGATACTCTTAATACATACATTGTGAAAGATCGAGAGGGGACCTCATCAGTGCTTTATAATAACTGAGTATAAATCCAAAGCTCTATGGGTAGTATCCATGATTAATTGCATTCAGTCGACATTAGACTCTGTCATTATCAGCTACTTGCTGCTCAGCACTTGCTATGCTGTTAATTATTGTTGTGTGGCTCTAAGGGATGTTTTCAAAACATTTCAAATTCTGCTACTGTAATAGCACAGTGAAGAAATCAATAAGCTGCCATTTAGCAGAGGAAAGACAGATACTTTTATTAAGATGTTTTGAATAATTTTGCTTTATCTGAGACCAGATAAGTTATCACTGATAATAAAGGTGCTTCTAAGACAGCACCGACATTTGGCATCCTATCTATACTTCACTGAAACTTTTTCCTTTTTCATCCACCCACACATAGAGGAATACCCTCTGGCACATAAGGCAAGTGAGAAGATTAAAAGGGTTGCGTTCAGATTCCAGGTTTTTTGGAATGGATATTTTAATCAAATTTTTCTTAGCATATCCCTCATGACTTGGAAGAAAACCCACCCCACATTATTTTTTTTTTATTATTATTAAGGAGGTGGGCACGGTACTAATGATCTTTTCATAGGAGAGAAAATGCTACATTACCAAACTAGAAAAAAAGGAGCTACCTGCTGATGTAAGGTCTGCCACTCACTCTATATTTTGTTAGTACTTTAAAGTCAACATTAACTTCCCCAAAACAGGCACAACAAATTCTTTTCTGTTGATGTTCTTCTCTTTATAATGGTCAGCCTTAGAAGTTTTACCCATGGTGCAGCCATGTGGAAGACGTGCAAGACTGCTGTGCAATGTGCAGCAGCAGTAATGGGCTGCTATGCCCTGTAGTAATCTGTATCAGTATTTATCTCTGATAATTAAAAGCAAGATTAAATTTTGGTAGCAGTCCTAATAATGGAAAGAATCTAAAAATGAGAAAAATATTTTTAAAAATCCTTTTAAATTTACTTCTCCTGAAACTTTCCAAAACGAAATTTTCCTTAAATTCTGATCTGCAGGAAATGTTGAGATATGCTCTCTTCTGATTCAGAATTAAACCAATTTCTGACATACCAACATTTCTAGAGTTAGGACCTTTATTTAAACTAAGTGGAACAGATCCAATACATGAAAGAAATAGACTCCACGTTGAGATTGCTGGTGTACATACTTTGGGTGTGGGAGAGCAGGAAGAACCACGGCTGGAATATGTGGGATGCACAAAATCTGAGTTCCTGGCGCTTGCCCATTCTGGGATGCCATCACTAGATCCTTCTGACCACAAATTGCATCCTGGACCAGGGAATCTGTCATGATCAAATTTACAGCCCTACTGGCCTCTCTCCAGGAAAAGGCTTTAGAGACTCAGTCCGTTTGGATTTCTTAGGCGTACAGGAATGCACTGGGTACTGTTAGTTACCAAATTACCATCAAAAGTGGTGGAACTTTTAAGTGTTTCACTTCTGTTCCTTGGGTTTTGATCTATAAAACTCCCATCAGTTCCATATGGGAAGAGCTACAACTAGACCTAAAGAGCAAATATTTAAAAATAAATAAAGTGCATAAATGATTCATTTAATGAAAACATCAAGAGACCTTGTAAATCAATTCCTGCTATCAACTAATGCTATTGTGTAAACGAGATATAGTGCCCGAGAGCATCTGCATACGCATCCCTATGCCTATACAATGAGATTACACATACAAGGGACGTGTACCTACATGCAGAGGAGCCTAAAGCAATCCAGAGGCAGCAGTTTTACAAGCTCACATTTGTGGAACAGAGATCTGGATTACGCGTGTCTGAACCATCAGCGAGATAGTGAAATTGCATGCCGATTACCATCCTGTTGAGAAATGGGAGAATGTGCTAGGGAGAGAACGAGAGCAGAGTGTGCCAGAGGCCAAATGATTAATATATTTCTCAGTATTAGCATCAACAATGTGCTGCCTCAGAGGAAGTCACGGTTAAAGAGTATCCACTAACCTGATGCAAAGCTCAATAAAATATTAGAATAAATAGGATAAAAAATTACCTTCATATCTTGCAGGAGGGCTTCCTGATCCAACATGTCTCCTATTGCTTTGCTGGGCTAATTTCAGCCTTACTTTGTGCTGTTCATGAAAAATCAATTATGTGACAGAAAGAGTGAGAGACCTAGGAGGCATCTACCTCTGTGCCCAGCAACATCACTGGGTGGAAACTGATGCCAGACAAGTTCTAATTAGGAATAAAGCACAAATTTGCAACAGTGAGGGTGACTAACCACTGGAAAAAATTATTAAAGGAAGTGGCAGGTTTTCTGTCTTTGTATCTCTTCCAAGCAACCGTAGAGGCCTTGCTGGAAACCATGCTTTGGCTAAGCACAAATTACAGAGCTCAACAGAGTCAATGAGATCTTATATTTCATAATAGACTGGTCAGACTGGACAAAATAATTATCCTCCAGGATTTAATTTTCATGAAGCTGCTAGCACAAGGAAGATACCAACTCTGCTGGGAAGAAGACGAAAAAACCAAAAGATCCCTTTTCGGAATTTGAGGTTGCCAGCTCCATAACAGCGTTTGGCAGATTTACCCTCAAACAAAACATGAGAGAAATGTAAAGTGTTATGAAAAGGGGCACTTGTTTGTCTTATGCTGAAAGCATAAAATCCTATTGTCAACATATTTTTTTATGTGCACCTGAATTTCAGCTATGACGGATATTTCTATTGAAGCACCACCTCAGCCACCCAAATTGTAATAGAGCTACTGCAAAATGAGGTGGCCTAAAAGGAGACTGTAGCTGGGTATCCCGTTATTACTCTACCTCTTTTAGCCCCTATAAATTTGATAAAATATTAATAAAAATGACACATTTACTTTTACTCTCCTAGGAAACAAGTGATGAAGAGTTAGCGAAGAAGCTAAGTACTGTGAGGTATTAGTGATGGACACACATCTGAGCTTTAGGCAAGTTCTGTCTTGGGAGGGAAATTATGTTTTGGAAGAAGACCAAGCCCCAAGTGTTTGACGGTGTTTCCTTTGCAGAGATGAACAGTTTTTAAGCAAGACACCAATTATTACACATCCTTACCTGTAAACAGGACAGCTCTTATGTTTTCAAAGCCTGCTATACTGGCTTTCAAGCAAATAGCTCTCATTTCTCTTTCTCCATTTAGATCTGAGAGATTAATTAAGCTCATCTACAGTTGATTAATGCAGGTAGGAAGCCTGTGGCTTCCTCCAATTACATTCAGATGATGTGGTACTACTAGATATATTTATTTGGCTTCTAAGAAATATATCCGTAAGAATGATCTAGGCAATTGTCGTGTCAGATTAAAATGCATTATAAAATCATTAGCAAACCAAACCAGCAGCATATTCTGCGTAGCCATCTGGAAAAGAAGATGTTACAGAACACATCAACATCTCTTTTTGGTATGAGAAGGGACCCTGCTTCAAATATATATACTTGTACTTCACTAATAGCTGCTCAGTTATTTTATTACTGTGGAAGCAAGGAGATGATAAGCTATGGAGAAGGAATGTGGTAGCAGAAAAAAGTTTATTACAAAGCAAACTCTATGACTTGCTCCTTGCCTGGGGTAAAACTGTAGACTTATTGGTGCCATACTTGTGCGCTAGGTGAAACCATTGCCTGTAGTTGCATCTCTGACAGTTTTACCTGCTGAAAAATGGATCTACTGGTTTAACTGGGTAAAATCCCAGCATAGGAAGTACGTTAAAAAATAAGAGTAGACAAATCGGGTATTTTTTTTTGGGGGGGGGAATGGTCTCAAATGTATAAAATGCACCTTACAACTCCATTGAGACAAGACAGAGACCTCTCAAAATCAGAATGTCGTGATCCTAAAAAATGTTCCCATGGCCCTTTCTTTATGCAGCATATATGGAAATCAAAACAGTAAAGTTCCCCAGCTTAAGAAAAATGCATCCCTTTTGATGTTTTCCTTTGCTACCTACAAATCCCATTGCAAAAACTCCACCACAGTGAGAACTGGGATTGGAAGCTTCTGATTAGGGGGAATGCAGCTCCAGAGCTATAGAGCTGAGCTTGGAGAACAAGAAAAAATGCATTTAATCACACTCCCCATCAGCTCTTTGATCTACCTACACTGCACAGATTAATTTGGGGTTTCCTGAATTCAGGAGCAACATTCCCATAGGTTTCTGTACTGCCTGAACTTTACTGTGCGCTCCTTACTGTGCCCAAAGGAAACGCAACCGGAGCAAGTCATGCTCAGGCAGTAATGGGAAGGCACCTGTTTGCACAGAGCACTCCTCAGTGTGACCTTGCCTCAATCGCAGATGTAGTTTCTTGAGCCTAGAAGAGGACAAAGAGCAGGAAGATCACTCAGAGGATCAGCTCCTCTCTATTAAATCTTTGGCTCGGTAATATACTTTGGTTATGTCTCTATTAAGTCACACAAAACACTGCCTAATGAACCAAAAGCTATGCACAGGTTTAAAAGTACACAAAAGAAACATAATAATATGTCAAATGATTACATGAACATGCCTCACTGTATAATTCTGACCTTCCCTAAATGCCTTGATTTTCCACTTCTCTTTTTTCAATGCATGTGATCCCAGATTCCCAAACTCCTGCATCTCCCAGCTGGATTTGTCAAAGAACAGCTACACATATATTAACAGTTACAGCCATGCTCAAGTACCATGCTTAATTGCTGCTCACAATTACATACTATACCGTACAAACATGCACAAAATGTACATCCAGAATATCTCCTCAATTCATTTATATTCAATCCAGTATGTGGGATTAATTCTGTGCTTATTTTATCAATTTCAATGGGATTATTCTTTTTGCATCAAAGACTTAGGTGTTACCACTACTGTTGCCAGATTAATTTTTCTAATTGATACGGTTTTGCTGAACCCGTTTAATTGAATTCATTTCATTAACAGTGGAACTGATACTGATATATGGAAAGAATATAGTTTAAATAAATGGGCAAATATTCACCACTTTTATTCAACCCAATATGGCTTTTCACTGAAATCAGTAGTCACTTCTCAAAACAAATGCATTTTAATTCCTTCTGATTTATTTCTCCTCCAACCACTGCTTTGTCACAGTTGGATGCATTTAAGTAAACCAATTGGCATTTATAGAAGCTATTTTTCATTTAAATCCTTGAAAGATAGTTTAAATATTTCTTTAGTACCCACTGCACATTAACCACCAATAACACATTTCTGAAATGCAGTAGGCTTGCTATTGATAATACTACAGGATTTTATTTTAATGGTATTATTGTTTCCCTCTTCCTCCCAGTAATTTAGGCGGATCAAATTTGTAAGCAGGACAGATTGGCTTAAGGCTACATTCTAACTTAAAACTCCGCATATGTTCACATAGACTCCTTCACATTTTCACAAAGCTAGTTCTTTCCTTTTTGTGATACTAGTGGACTCCATTGATCCAGGCATCTCCGATATGGCAGCCAGAGCTCAGGGCTCACTAAAATGATCCTCAGTCATGATCCAGATGTAGGCAGCAACTCTATTCAGACATTTGGATTTTACTTAACACATCCAGCACTGCTTGATTTATCATATCAACAGGACAGCAACTTCGGGAGTTCAGGATTCAAGTCAGGGATGGAGCCACTTTCTTAAGATGTAACAGGTCAGCACAGATCAAAATACATCCTGTGCTCCTACAGAAGTACTAAAATGCAGTGCTTAGGTAAGAAGTGCTACTTTTAAAAACTGAAATAGTCACAAGGCTATCTTGAAAGTTTGGATTTTCAACATGTACTTGGAAGTCAACATTTACTTACAGCATGCAGTGCCACACTGATCTGAATGGTGCAGTTTGGGTGCACTGACATTTGAGTACCAACTTGTCTGTTCAGGACAGCTTGGTTGTCCCTATGAGGAGATCTAGTACTTGCAGCCTAACTATTTGGGATTTCTATGAAAGGAACTTCTTTATAAGATGTCAAAACTTCTAAGTTACTCGCAACTGTTCTTAAGAACTGGCTGTAGGGGAGTTCCTTGTGTATGATTTCCAAGTGGTGCACAGGTTTTCACCTAGAGTTTAGTGTATAGTCAGAACAGGACACACACTTTTCCCTGATATCACAGTTGTTTTTCAAAGTATCCTAAGTACATTCTTTTTATTCTGGTTTTATATGTCCATCTCTTATTGTTTTTTAACACTGCTTTATTACCAATAGGTGCATACCAATCCCACACACATGAAGAATGCTACTGTCCTGTGATGCTTCTATGGAAATTGGTTTTATCTCTTTGCACAGCAGGAATATATACATTAATGAAACTTGTTGTCAAATATTTGAAACTGGTTATGAAGGATTCCAGAATTCACCTCACTTCCATTGATCAGTTACAAGATTTTGCTGCTTTTAGCACTGGGGACTTAATAACATTTTTGGTACGTGTTAACAATAGGTATCCTCCTCCTTCTCTTTAGCAATTAGGAAGTCAGTCCCATCTCTTCCAGCATTTCATATGAAGGACAATCCTCCTTGAAGTGTATGTACAGCTGCTATTAATAGTAGACTTTCATATGATAAACAAACAACATATCCAGTAGAGATAACCTTCTCATGGTTTCTTTTGATTCAGCTGCCAGAGTTTCTATAGTCTACATACAAACTATGGAAATCTGTGGCATGAATCTCAGCTTTGCTAATGCTCAAGGTGATTTGCAATTAGAAGTCCAAATCTGTAAAGATGCCACGTTCCTCTGACTTTCACTATCACAGGAAAGTTCCCTGACCTCCTGACACTTATTTACTCTAAGCCACCAAGAAACCAGCCAAAGACATATACTGATTTTAGTGCATTACCTAGAAGATGATTTCTATATGGATTAGCCTCTATGCCTTTATTCAGGTGGAGGAGAAATCCGAGTGGAAGGGTAACAGGACCTGTGAGGATCCCTTCCTTAATTTTCACTTTGTTTTGCTTCAGCTTCCTCTGCCCTTTTGACTTAAAGATTAAATCAGAGATCCAGAAATGTGCGAATTCTTCATTTCCCTCTTGCTGTGCCTTAGATGTTGCCATTTCTTCTAACCTGCTGGCCAGCTGGTTCATCCACGGCCATTGCTGACTTTCTGACTCCCTCAGGCATTGGATGGACTTTGATAGGGTGATGTTAGGATTATATCATTTCCTTGTAAAAAACACAGTTAAGGTATGCCACAGTCTTTCCCAGTATTTTTTTTTTTGGCCATATACTAACAAAAAATGCCGATATTCCCTGATAACAAGCCATCAAGGACTGTGTTCTATGTGTACTTGTCCATTGCTGGCCCGAAGGAGCAAGGGACCGCTGCAGAGCACAGAACAGTATCCAACAGAAATACCTCCGCACAGACAGAATTAGCATCATGTTCATTGTAGCTGAGAAGCAGGGAAGGGAGAGCAGATCAAACTCACCGGGAAGGCTCAGCTTATAAAAAAAGTGAAGGGTCATAAAATGTTCCCCCGTGTCCTTCCACAAAGAAATTATTTCAAATACCAAATTCCCTCACAGTCTGTAAAACCTTTATAAGTACTACAAGCCTCTCTGCAGCCAAGTGCTGAGTGACATGCCCATATATCAGGTACCAAGGTCAGCAGACGAAGGAACTGGGCTGGAGGACACCTGTAGATCATATCCACCCCACAGCTGAGAATCTGCCCTTCTGACTTCAGGCACAGGAGAAGCCAAACCTGCCACCTTACAAACAACCTGAGCATTGTCTTGTACTTTCAAAAATGCATCAAATTTCCATGTTTCTGCATCTCAATGAGATACTTCACTAAAATGTGAAGTTAATGATTTATTACTTTAAATAATTTACTTTACAATTGAATTAACATGCCAGCTGTGTTGCACACTCTATAAGGGAAGCAAATCCTTTTAAAGTGCCTCAGTAATCTAATTAACATGTTCCTTCTCTTTATGCCATGTTTCAACAGTTACTATATATGCCTGGACCTCAAAGTATCTCTCCCTTTGGTTAGATGAGGAGAATGTCGTTAATTTGGGTGTGCGAGAAAGGGAAGGTGTTTAGGAAGCAGCTCTGTGTCATGCTTTGATAAAAAGCTCAGTAAAGGTTTCAAATGAACACACATGACTGGAGTTGATTTTGAAGCTGACAGCTTCAAAGGAGGCGCAGGATTGTATGGTAATAATGGGCATTAAATTACCTTCTCTCCAGCAGTCTGTAGCATTTGGAGTCAGGTCATAAACAGGATAAGGGAATCTTAGCTTTCTGCTCCTCACTATACAGGCACTTTGAAACAGCAGAAGATTCTCTTCACAAGTCTCATTAGCTGCCATTACCGTTCTCAAAGGACTATGTTAAACTTGAAATTAAACAGAAAAAATGAAGAGATTTCTAATCATTTATAACGGCAAGACTGATGCAGAAACTACATTGCAACATAGGAAATCAGCTTAAAATATGGGCTTCGCCCTTAGAAAATAACAAAAAGTCCAACATTTGGGAAAGTATTATAATTTTCTAAGTATGTAGGTTGGTAAAATGTTCATGTAAAAGCAGAAATGTTGTTTAGATATATCTGAATTAACAAGCCAACTTTAATAGTGGTCTACACAAAAGCTGTAATAAACTAAAGCACAAGGTCCTGTACTCATCTTCCGCATATTTAAAATCTGAATGCAGATGGATGCTGGCTACCTTTTTTTTATTGTTTAGATTTGGCATGCATTTTATTAAAGCCATGTGAATTGGTGGGTTTTGTCTATGACACTTTAAACAGACATTTAAAATCTTGTCTAATCAACACGTGGCATTCCAAACCTCAGTAGGATGATCTTTGGTGAACGTGACAGAAAATATTGCAAAGTTACTGATTCATAATTTAAATTTTAGTAGCATCTAGGGGCCCTGTAAAAGACTGCAGCCAGCTTAACTAAGTACTGAGTGCCATAAGACAGTATACAAAGCTTACAGTTTAAATATTTAGGGCACTCAGAAAGGAATGAGTATTTCTGTTTTATATATGGGAAACTGAAAATACTGAGGAGGGATGACATAGACCTCAGGGAATTTTTCAGCTCTCCTGAGACCCAGGTCAGTAATTTAACTCTGGCCATCTTTCATCTCCCTTTAATAAAAGATTTGTGTTGTGCACTGTGCACATGATGTGTTGCGACTTTGTGTTGTATGGTTATTGCTATTCTTTAAGCCTCCACAACACAGGGCCATAAAATACACTGAAAATAAAGACCTTACACTGAATGGATAGTTCTCTAATAGGGAAACAAATGAAAGACTTACAAAATCAGAGGAAGAAATAACTCCTGCGTGCTCACATGTAAATGGGACTACTTTTGTTCTCTCTGAATGTATCTTGTTCAGAGCAGCCAAATTGTGCTGTCCTCCCTGTGCAATTTTATGCAAATTTAATGATCTGTGTTACATGTTACAAGTAATCTGCCATGACTGTAATCTTCTCCTGGATGCAGCCTTCTGCAATCAAAAGTTCAAAACATGTCACAGGCTGCCCTCAACTTAAATTCTTCCGGAAGACAGGGGACGGTGGTAGATAGCTTGTGTGGCTGCAGCTGCTTTAAATAAAAAAGGGCTGGTTCAGTGTCTCTTTCTTCCTATAGCTGCATCTCAGCATGCTCTCCCCAAGCCTCTTATTTGTCCCTGCAAGTATTTCAGGCAAGAGGCAGAGGAGCAGAGGAGAGGAAGGCCCAGCTGCCTGATCACTGAGCACCAGAGCCGCCTCTGGCAGCCAAAGGACAAATGCCCGTGATCTCTCTGGTTCTCCGTCAGATGAGTGGGAATTGAGACAAGACGCAGAACAGGAGCGGGCTGCCAGGCGTGGCATGCTTGGCGACCTTCACCCGTCCTGAGAAGGGATTTGAGGAAGGACATGGCAGTGGGGAATTGCCACCAGCACAGCTGCTAAATACAGCCGGGCCATGGAGGGTGACTTCTGTGACAGGCAAGCGTCACCAAATGCAAATATTAACATAAAAGCTGGAGGCACTGCTAGAAATTTCCAAGTATATATAAAGCAGGCTGTTGGAGAGATATCAGTCAGACTGGCAGGACTTTGCTGTTAAGAACTAAAGAGCACCTTAGACTTCAGCCAAATCATACCGCGAGAGCAAGAACCGTGCAGGCAGTCGGGTGTCCACTGGTCCTGGGACCATTGGCGTGCCAAGCAGCGCATTACTGTGGCGGGGGGAGATGTGGGAAGAGCTGCTTCCAGCTCACAGAAGCTCAGCTCTCCGACTGACACAGGACTCTTCCTTTTTGCAGCTAGCAACAGGTCTGCTGCCAGGGGACCATGGGGCTTCTGGTTTGAGTCCCATGTGTGCTCAGCAGGGCCAACTGGATGGTGAACTCTGCCAGTTGGTGAAGTTGGCTTTCATATCTGGCTGCCGATGTCAGGCATGAGAGAAAACTAGCTAATTTCCAGGGTATTCTAGCGAGTGAGGAATGCTTAGGAAAAAAGCAACGCGAGGTTAATTTGGCATCTGATTTTAAAAAGGTGCAAGTTTAAATACTAATAATGTGGAACAGGAAATCTGACATAAAGACCCAGTAAACCAGCAATGTTTAAGTAAAGGAAATTCAATGCAGCCATTACAGGCAGTGAGGTGTCTTTGAATATGCTGGAAACACAGATAAATGGTGTTCAAAGAAACACCCCAAAAGATGTTGAGTTTGGCAAAGGCAATGACAAGGTTTGAATGGAGTAC
Organism: Nipponia nippon; assembly: GCF_047370975.1. Classification (NCBI taxonomy): domain Eukaryota; kingdom Metazoa; phylum Chordata; class Aves; order Pelecaniformes; family Threskiornithidae; genus Nipponia; species Nipponia nippon. The sequence continues at coordinate 155,203,012 of NW_028262290.1, read as the reverse complement.
AACTTGAATGCAGATAGTATAATCGTAATCTCATTTAAACTAATGATGTGAACAATGTAATACTAGTCCTTGCAATGGCACTGGATCTTTTGTTCACAACAGCACATTTAAATAGGGAAGTGGAGGGAAGGAAGATTTGTCTGAACTATTTGCATAATGAAGGAGAGTGTGGCTATAGACTGCATTCATCATCCAGAGGAAAGGATCTAAGCATCCTCCCAGATCTGGTTTTCTTGCAATGATGGGAGAAAAAAACACGCTGAGTAGAAAATTTATACATCTTAGATTATACTGCTGCAGTGGGGATGCAACTCACAGTCCATTACTCAGTTCAGGAATTCAGACATGCTTCACCATACAATTAACAATACTGAGCACAGAAGGGGCAAGACACCCTCTTCAGCTTTGCCTATTTGCACCCATGAGCAGCATCGCTGCCACCACCCCTCAAATAGCAGGCTTGCTTCCCGGCTGCTCCCGCCATCGTCCCTTGTGCAGCAAGCCTGGTGAGGATACAGAAGTGCATCCTTCTGGGACATGAAATGCTCCATCTGGCAGCGGGAACCAGAGGCAAAGAAATAAGAAGCTATAAAAGTTTTAAAAGGATTTCAAGGTCCCCTGGGAAACGATTCTGTTCCTTATTTAGCACTAAATACCTCTTGTAAAACTCAGCCTCCCCCACTTTCCAATTAGGAAGACACCTGCTTTATTCCAGTTGTATCTTCCGTGAGTCTAAGCAGACTTTCTGAGACAACTCCATAAATGAGGTCGACTTGATAAAAATACCCACTGCTGAAGGATCTGGCTAGCGGCAGGTGACTTATGATCTTGCATAGCTCTGGGAGTTAAATCTGTCCCACTGAAGTCAATTGGAATTTTACTGTTTGACTCCAAAAGGATCAGAATATCACTCCAGATGATGGAAACCACTGCTAGTAAGAGTCAGTATGGCATTAGGACACTAAATAACAATGGGATTTATACTCTCCGTGGTGTCAAAATGGGAATCTTCATAGTGGATTCCCTACTTGTCCAAAAGTCAGAGCACAATCCTATACATAAGAACTGTCTCATCTGTTATAACTGTATGAAATAAATCCTAGATGTAGTGCTGATGATATGACAGGTACAACCATGAAAATCTGAACTGATCGTGATGGTTTCTTCCTAGATTGTGTCCGGCATTTACTGCAACTTTTAAACTTTTGTGCCCCAAGACAATTAAACTGGTGGGGAGATATATATCGTATACTCTTGGCTAGAAGCAGAGAATCAGAAAATCCAGGAGGCAGAAGCTGCAACAAGTAATATAACAAGAACTATCACTTGTTACTGCAGGGTTCCTACGCTGCGAGGATAAATTATCAAACCCCTAGTATAAAACATGTATATCTGAAGTATAATTTTTAAATGCAGGGAGTGTTTCCCTAGGGCTTTTCTTTGGCTGCAGCAGCATTGGCAAATGTGCCAACTACTCTGCCACTGATTTAGTGGGCTGGAAGCCGCACTCCATCATTGTACCTTACCTGCCATTACCATCAGGTTTTTGCTGTCCCTTGGCATCCTGCTTACAGCAGAAAATTATTCACTTGCTTGTATGGTACACAAAAACCACACTATTTTTAGCCACCTGCATCTATCACAGCAAGTTTACATCAAGACTTCAGGGCTGAAGAAAAGAGAGGAGGAAAAAGAAACTTGCATGGAGGTTTTCCTTTCTCACACGCCTCTACCCCCCCGCTCCTGCGTGGTGCCACAGGTTAGCACAAGCGGTGACACAGAAAGGCGCAGGCTGCTCCTTGAGCTGTCACTCCAGCTTTGTCTTTTCCTGGAGAGCACCGCGCTGAATGGACAGATGATGATCGCAGTGGTATGAATGCAATTTTTCTTGTCTTCGGTGCCTCAGCTCAATGGGGTTTTGCAGACACAGTCATGGCCCGTATTTTTCACAATGACTCAGAAGCATTTTAAATTATTTTCCTCATGAAAGTGAGCCTTTTGTTGGCAGCTGGAAATCTCTGCTACAGACATTTTAAATTTTTAGAGTCTAACTTTTTGACAGGAAGAGATCTAATTTGCCAAGTGATGAAAAGTGCATTCAAGGCACTTTCTAACAGCACTGTGCAAATATCATCTCAAGCCATGCCCTCTCTGAGAAAAGCTGCCCAACTTATTTCTTGCCCCCCTCCTCCCTTCTCCCCCAGTACAGGAGAGCTAAAAACATCAGCCAGATTCTGGTTCAAAGCGCGGGTTAACATAGCAGGACATAAAGACTGTCCTTAGACAGTTGCAGTCAATATTGAAATATCTAATCCAATGCATTCAAGTTACCCTCTTAGTTTGAGGAAGATTAGCAGATCTTTAGATCCAAAAAAGCCATTCGATCACCTGACCTACTGGACAAGCCATGCAAGGGAACTTCCAGACCATTTTCTTTCTTTTAAAAATAGCGAAAAAATTTGCGGTCTTCCCTCCAGTCCACCAAAAGTCATGAAATATTGAATGAGCACACCTGAAAATTCAAATCCTCTGCCTCCATACAGTAGGCACAGTACAGACAATCAGATTGAAAGTTTCCATCTGTTGTACTGAAGTCCCTCTGCTGAAATAAATGAATCATGTAGGTAGGTGTTTTGTTCAACTTCCGCTGGAGACTTTCTAGACCATAACATAGCCAGCATAGGATAGTACATGAATATCCTAGGGCAAAATGCCAGTGGTGTCTAGTTCCCTATCGATATTCTCAGTTGCCTAGAAGGAGATGGCATGTAAGATGGAAAATTCCAAATAAAAAAAATAAATGTTGTTTGCTATATTGGCATACGATAATGATTTCTCTGAACAGAGGAATCTTTCTTTCATTCAAAAGTTCTGACTCTGTTTCAGCTATGTCAGTAATGATACTCCTGCCAACAAAATACCTTCTGGTGGACCTTCTCGTGATCCTGGGGATGTTCTGGATTCTGGCTTGCTCTGATGCTACAGGACATATAACTATTGGGCAATGAGTGCTGGACTGCAAAGGAGTCAAACCAGAGAAGCATGTCAAATACATATTGCCAGTGTTTAGATCCTAAACACCTGTATTACATTTAGGGTTAGGTTCAGCCCTGTCTTTAAGGGAGAGGAAGGAAGAGAGACATATCATGAATGACACATGGGGCTACAGTAGTCTGTATTCGGATGGTAAGATGCAGTTAGCCAGGCTTTGTTGAGATGTACTTTGCAGTTTAATTTGAATAGTTCCAGTCATTCCTGACACTAAGAATATTTCTAAGTACAGTGCCACGGTGCTCTTGGGTTTGACAGCTCTTTTTGGAGCTGATAGCTTCTGAGAAGTTAAAATATATGCAAAGTGTAATAGCTACATCCTAGTTGGTCTGTACATGTTCAGAAAGGTGTTTGCTGTTCACTAAGCCAAACCAAATACTCTCTTCCTGATAAAAACATAGAGTCATATGTTAAAAATACAGAGGAATATGAATCTTCAAATAACTTCTCTGTATTACAATTTCTGCAAATCATTCTGTTGTGAATGTTTATGTTGCATTATGCTATTACACTATAAAGATAAGTTCTTCAGAATAGATCCATCTTTCATTTTCAAATTATACAATTAATTATTATTTCTGTTGGGGAAAATTTTCTGAGCTCTGCAAAAATAACAAATCAGTACTATCACTTTGCAAAGAAATTGGAGAGGGCATATTGGCATTTTCCTTTATCGTTGTCTTTATTTTTTTTTTCAAAGGGTTGAAAATTTATTTCAGAGACCTGACATTACACTTAGTAAAACGTAATATAACTGACTACTACAGGATTGGAAAGTGTAGACGTAAATCACAACCCAGTCTTGTCTTTCTAGTAGCTACATCAAATCTGTTAACAATTGAGAAGGCATTAAAATGCTAATGAGTGTGAAGGATGAACTATGTTTCACACTCCAACTTCTGTTTTTACAAAAGCAAAACACACATGAAAATCCCAATAGTTCTCTCCTGCTGAAAGAAATATGAAAGACTGTTTAGCTTTTGAAATTATGACATTGTTGTTAGACTTGTCTGTAAGATAAATTGTTACATTACTGCCAGCATGATTACAAAAAAGCTTTAGGGCCAAAGCTATACCAGAAAAAGTCTTAACTAATTCCATTTAATTTGCTTCCAAATACTAAACAACAAGAAAGCGTGGTGAGTTTGACTACCCAAGCTGTGTCAAACTCAGAAAAACGCAAACTTCAGAGAGATGCCATTCACTTGATCTTCTGGAAAGCAAACCTCTTAGTAAGTGTCCTGAGTGAAAACCTCTTGAAGTAAGCCCTGTAATATTAATTACTTCTGAAAATGTTTTCACTGTGCAGAAGATCTGGCCCAACACAAATGTTGCCACTCAAATGCCCTTCCTAGCTGGCATCTTGAGAGTTAAAAGTGAAAAAGATCCTTCAAAGTTATGGGAATTGTTTTAAAAGAGTTGTTTTCCCAATCCTCATCAAGGAATTTTATGGATTTTCTCTAGTACACGAGTGATGATAAACTCTGCTCAGGCTCTGGTGAAAGTGCCACATTTTCAGATGTGCTCAGGTGTGACTGTATGTGTGTGTATCTGGCACTAAATTTGGGAACTCGCTGGTCCCTGAGAAGCAGCACATGCATCATACTAATGTAATCCTGCCATCTCCTGTATCCCCTTAATCAGCAAGCAGCTGTGTTTCACTTGCTTCCAGAAATATCAGTCTTGAATATCTTGAATAACATGGAAAACCCCACACTTTTATGGAGGTTAAAATGAAGAGGGTGAGGGGAACACGTTACAGTCAGCTCTCTGTGCTGTTCCCTTTATCGTTGCCTAATGTTATTTATTGCAGCACCATGTTCCTTTTGAAGCATAATTAAAAAAGATAAATAACCATACAGTCTTCCACAAAAATAAATAGATAGCTTGAGCCTTTTCCTGTTGGATTGCCTTTTTCTAACATAGAAGCATGAACAAACCTTTGATATCTTTTTTTCTTGTTCTTCACAGGAAAAATATCCCTTTAATCTACTTTGGGGTTCCCTGAGTTCCCTGAAGTAATCCAGCACTTTGCTCTGGGTCACAGTAAAGTAATCTATTATCCTACTACCATTTTTGCCCTTCACTGTGTGTGTTAGGCAGCCACTCTATCCCCCCCAGGGTGGGCAGCTGGGCAGTCCCGTGTCTTGGGCACCCGTCCTGTTTGCCTTTTCTCAAGGCATCAGGACTCAGAGGTGCAGCTCCCATGGAAAACACCCGTTTGGAAAGCCATTCCTGCACTATCTAAGCTGGTAGAGATGTGGCTGTTGTGATCCAGGTAACTCTATACTATAGCTTCAGGCTGCTCTCATCTCCAGGGCCTCATTTCTATATGTCATCTTTACTGGCATAGATGATGGCAGATCAATTTAATTCCAAGTTTTGCAAACTACATGAGGCACTCTTGTGCTTTTCCAGTAGAAGCAGGCATGCTACTGAGTAATTTTAGTAGCATTTCATTTATTAAGAAGTATTTGCCTCATAGAAGTGCCAATACAAGATCAAAACTAGACCCTTCAGACATAAAACCCACCAGAAGGAACAAGAATGAGACTGTTACCTGTCCCATATGGTGTTGACAAGTGAGACAGGTGAGTGAGGAGAAAACTGATCAGTAGGAGTCAAAAATACCTGCTAATACCAGTCAAGTGCATATATAAATAGTAAAAATGTTTCCACTTTATCCACTGTCTCCTCCGGTTTTGTAAACAAAGCAGAATTCACAATGCAGCAAGACACACAACAACAAGCTTTCAGAAGAGATTTGGCTGAAGGCAGCAGATGATCATGAAGCTCTTACTTTGCAAAACATTTTTGTTACTATGCTTTTAGCTCGCTCAGTATACATGTTCAGAATTATGTCTGGAAGAGACAACCTGGATTAGTGACTTTGTTTTAAGAATAGATAATCTCTTGGTAAATATTTGCACTGCGCAAGTTAGCTTTGCTGGCAAAATTGTCTTGACAGTTTATCAGGCTGAGCACAGAACTGACTTGCTGATTCTTTCAGGATGTTGCTAAAAATGATACAAACTAATGATGCTTGTACTTGCATATGAAGCAAAATTAACTAATGGGGCAGCCAGACTGGCAGAATTTTAGTAAACTGCATTATTTCCTAGGTTTGAAACTGCAGACTGAAAACTCTTTGAAGTCACTTGTGTTAATTTTAAAACATGTATCTATCCATTGTAAGAATGATACACAGGAATTAGCATCTATAAAGTATGAACATATGACTGTGCAGCTGCAACAGCATACACAACCAGACACGGTGAGAACAGCGGGAAAATCCAGTTTCATAGAATCATAGAATGGTCTGAGTTGGAAAGGACGTTCAAAGATCATCTAGTCCAATCTCCTGCGATGGGCAGGGACATCTTTCACTAGATCAAGTTGCTGAAAGCTCAATTTATGGTATACAAACATAGCACTTTGGTTCAGCAATGTCTAGCTCATGAAAAAAACCCCTACAATAAAAAGGAGTATTAACTTACACTGAGAAAACTATGGTGAATATTGCCAGGCACAGAAAAATAATTTAAAGATACTAATATTTTTTGGTAAAGAGATCACAATGGACTGTTTGCCCATGAGACTAATTGAAACATTCGCTTCAGATGCTTTCAGTTCTTCAGTATCAGTTCCTTTTAATCTCTGTATTGTCTCCATCTTTTGCTTCTTAAGGTATAGATAGGTATGTGACACGTATAAAGCTGAGTGATTTATTGACTTAGAGATTTTTTTAAGCTATGATGCCTCCTCTGAGGCTACTCAGACTCTTCAAGTGTCATTTATCATGGAAACTGCTATGTTTGCATTGGATGAGCTTTTTGCTTCTTTTAGTTTAGTCAGCACTGATATTACGAGCCTGTAAAAAAAACGCTGATAAAATATCTGACATATTAAGTGCTTTCAGGGTTTTGGAAAAGTCAGTGGGTTATACTAGAATGAAGAATAAGAAAAAGTGCCACATAAATACTACTGGATAAACAAATGTGAGATACTTTTGTTGGTATGTTGTTCCATGTTTTCTCAAGTATTACCCTTAAGAGACAGTGGTGGTTTTAACATCTTCTAACACTAATACTAACAATAAGACCAGACTGTGAAGAAAATATTGATTGCAGCTTTTAAGGCAGTTGCTGTTACAATTTTGAAGTTTTTTCCTTCTTTAGTTGAATTAAGCCATAGTAGTATCAACTTACTCAACTTACAGACGGTTTACAGTTGTGTGAAGTCTCTGCAGTGCTGGTCTTTGCAGCTCCATCACTTGATACAGTTTTGTAGAAACAGTATTTCTTAAAAACAGCAAGTTCCCTCTATCCAAAATGGAAATTCTTTTGTTCCAAGATTTTGCAGGAGTGAAATTTGTATCTGAAGTACAGATGCTCCTGAACAGAAACTAATAGAAAACATCCTCACCATATTGTTTTATCAGGATGGCAGAGAAGAGGCGACGTTGGGAAAAAGGGAGGAAAAAGCTTTTCCCTATATTTGGTTTGGCTGACAATGCCAAGATTGACTTGACTTTCAGGGACTCTGCCTGAATTTCTCTGCCGAGGTTATCTCAAGGATACTGTGCAATACTGTCATTTCTCCTCGGTGTGCCAAGGTGAACCACACAAATGCCTCCAATAGCTCTCAGCTATTCTCATGTGAGACAGATTGCTGAGCTTCTGTTTGGCTTTAGAGATGTTCGCGTGCCAGTCACTGGGCCACGGGATGACAAATTACCTCTCTGCCAATATGAGAGCTGGGACAGTTCTCTCCACAGCCTCCACCAGATGGGCCTAATTAAACTATTAGCCAATGAGTGAGGTCTGATGGCTCCATTAGGAATCCTCCTGTGCTTAAATAAACAGCTCAAAATAAATAGTTTTCTCAATTAGAATGTTGTTCACGTCCTTTTCTGGGATATTCATTAGCAGAGTGTCTCCTTTGTCTCCTTTCTCCTAATGGGACGGGGCCTTCTTGACATTATGCAAGAGTTTCAAAAGGCTGTAATGGCATTGACCAGTTTGCTTTGTGGAATTAAACCCTCTCCCACACCTCTCCCAAAGTATCCACTTTATTGGACTTTATGGCAAAGATTTATTTTCCCTTATGATGTGCAGTTTCATCCTGGCTGTAGGGTTTGCTACCCTGAGGGGCTGAAGCCTGTCAGTGCCACATGCACCACCCTTGTAGCCTACACTGCCTACAGATCTGGTAAACCATGATCCCCTCTCAGATGCTGGCAGGGAGGGATACTCTCTTCTCTTTTTTGTAATTACTGCCTCGACCTAACTTCTCCCACCTTAGCAACTATTCCCAGCGTCCACCTTTATCCCTTCTCCCTCTCCACTTTCTCCCAAGATGAACTTTTTCTCCTTGACCTGTATGTATCTTACCTAGAAATCTGTTCATCTACCACAACAGTCTTTCTTTCGTGTATCAGCTGTTTGATGAAGAAAATCCAGTTGGAACTCAAGGTTTTAAACAACCTCTTCTCCTTTCTTCTCCCTTTTCAAAAACTTCCCTATGAAGGGCCCCTCCTACTCATTTCTTGAGTTCTCCTTGACTTTTAGTTTCCTAAGGACATCTTCATAATCCAGAACTTTCTCTCTTCCCTGCCCAATCAACGTAAGGAAGATGAGCTCTGCAGTGAATGCTAGTCATGATTAAATACTTTTTTTCTGACTCATTCTCAGAGGAGAATTGCTGCTTTGGGGGTGGGTGTTGGTCCCACAGGGGAAAAAAATTGGATACTTTACCCATTAATAGAACTCCTCAGCAGCAGTGTTTGACTCACTCTTTGAAATGAGCAACCAGGATTTTACATAAAACAAGTAGTAGATGGATTCTTGAATATTCCTCATGTCAAACATGGTATTATCCATGTAACTAATTAGAACTGTTTGAGCTCAAAAATAGCAAGATGCTAGTACCACAGCTTCACATATTTAATTATAACTCATTTGGTATCGATTCCCCTTTTGCTCTGATAGATCCATTTTAAGATACTCTTTGTCTAATTGCTCCAGAAAGAAACTGGCATTTAAGTTTTCTAAGTTATAAAACATATTGGGTTGTGAACCCAAAATTGTGTCTGTTTAGTCACTGAAAGGAAATAGTAAATGAAATCATTAACTCTGTGTGAGAAAACAGGATATTTCAGAGGCAGATCCTGACAATCTATACCAGCCAAGGATCTGTCCCTCGGTGACTTCATGCAAGACTCCCAGGTAGTAAAAATATTCACTATTCAAATGAAATTAATTCAATGCCATGTCACCATCAGGGACCATATTTTTAATTTAAGCAGGATACTATTTGCCTGTTAAATACCGCATGCACAAAGTATTTTGCCATTTTAAATCAACTCCTGAGACCTCTATTGAGGTCACCCTTTAAATAAGCCCTTTTCTTTATCTTCCTATCGGACTGGAGTGAAATCTGAGTAAGTACCTCACCTCGTTCATTCTCACGCAGCTTTTAGGAAGCAGGAGAGTTCAGAAAATTACTAAAATCATGGATATGTGGAGTAGCAATATCAGTAGAATGAAAGGTTTCAATAACTTTGTGTCTAGATCTTTTGAGCTTCTGTGGGGAGACTGCAGGGTGGGAGTGAGTATTCTGGAGAGTGTGCTTTCTGCACATCCTGGTTCCTCCTGGTACTTCACCACCAGTCAAGTTAGGGATGTGTCTCGCCTCCATCACAAGCAAGGACCTCAGGGAAGAAAGGCTAACATGGGAAGGGGTGTGAACATCTTTCAATGGCTGCAGAGCATTAAAGAAGTAGGATTTTAAAAAGGTGTGCAAAAGGCTGCCTTTTTTTTTTCTTTCTTTTTATTGTTATTGTGTTCTAGTTTAAGGGCTAATGGTGCTTCCACCAGATGAGCCATCAAGTGGAGAGAATGAGGAGCCAATTCAGAAACAGAATATAAAAGAAGCAGGTACCTGATTAAAGTACATGACTTGATGCAATAAAAACCCCTGAAATAAAGCTAAGAAAACGCCTATGGAAGAGAAGGAAATACCCAAGCTCTTCAAGGCAGAGAGCTTTCTCAGTCAAAATCAAGTCCATTTGCATTTAAAAGCTAGCCTTGTTTCCCTTGCAAAGTAAGTATCTTAATTCACAGAAATTACCTAAGAGTACATCACTTCTGGTCCTTTCAACTGCAGCCACCGAGAAACATGTTTTCTCAGGCTGCCCCACCAATTTATCTTAACCCTGGTGTTGGCAGGCAACTTTTTATCAGTTGTCTCTTTCCATACCCAAGCTCCTCTCTCTTGCTGAGCGCTCCAGCCCCCTTATCGCCTTGTGTCCAGCCAGCCTTCTCTATGTCAGGATTGGTAATAGCATTCAGTGGATAATGGTCCCAGAGAAAATACAATCAGAAAGAAGGGCATTTTGTACCACCTGAAAGGAAGGTCAGATTAATGGAAAGTGCCAGGAACTTCCCACCTGCTCCAGCAGGACTGATGTAACACTTCCATTCACACCACTCCAGTTTGTACTGGGATATGAAGAATTCTGCTGGAAAAGCTACACACATTTCACCAGTGACCACACAGGCACTTACTAGAATGATGTATTTTCTTTTTCCTCTGTTTAACCCAAAGAACTAAGGTTATCTTCAGGGCTGAGACTCTGTGTTATTTGGGGTTGGGTGGTTGTTGGGTTTTTTTGGTCCTAGTCCTTAAAAAATAAAAACTTTAAAGTCTAACTTTAGTAAAAGAGCCCAGAACATGCCCGCGTTTGGCACATCATGTTTAATTGCATCTCTGAGCTAACATGGGTGTATTGTTTAAACTTCAGTTGTTGGAATTGTCATATTGTAAAATTTCATTGAAGTCCCACTTCTCTGCCTGAAGTGCCATAATGTTAGCCAAGTGGGGAAAAGGGTTCTTCTGAGATTGATTTTTCAGACACCGTAGTTCTGTTCAATTGAATTCACTCAAGTAGTGGTTAACATAAACACTGTGGAGAGTATGACATGTCAAATTAGCAGCTTTGCAAATCTCCTGTTAATTGTCAGCCTAATTAAAAAATTGCTAATTATAATGTTTATAACTTCAAATAACCGCTCAGCTATAAAGCACTGGCTGTCAGGTGTAAACAGGGGGACTGAAGGAAAAAAAAATCAATCGACATCTGTTAATTTATCAGAGGCAGTACACTAAATTGAAAAATGGATTGCCTAATGCACTGTAAATCTGCATTACGATAAAAGACCAATTCATTTCAACACCTGCTTAATAAATGATAATGGCCATCTTTAGTGGCTAGCCCTAGGGTTTCTTCTGCCAATCAGACTTAGAATCCTGCCTTTACCAACATCAGACAAGAAATTGGTTGCACTGTGTTAAAACGTATATAATATCTCCTCCCTTCTTTATGGTGATTAAAATGAATAGTCTTTACAGACAATTTGTGTAAAAAAATCTCCTGGATTTTCTCATGCCATAAAGAGCAAATCTGTCTCATCCTTCTAAGGTTCCTCTATTTTAGACAGACTTAAATGCACTGATGAACTAGAAAAAAAATTAAGTGCCAAGTCCAATCATTCCCATCTATCAACTTTCTTCCTTTAAATAAGAGCTATAGAGCTGAAAGTCAGTACTTTATTTTTGTAGTTTTTCCTTAAATATTTACTTTGAACAGACAAATTATGATCTTCTGTAACTTATAGGACAGTGAATATTACTAACAGCAGTTTTTTCAAACTGCCGTCTTCCAAAACACCATTTAGTTCAAAGAACTGCAATGTTTTAGACAGTGACTGCTCAGTCCCTCAAAGGCAGATGGACTTAAAGGTTGGATTTTGATAGATGATTGGGGTTTTTTCAGGCAACTCCACACTACTTCTAATGGCCGTCAACAGCTCAGGTTTGGGGGCAACAGGGTAAATATAAGTGGCTGGTTGTCATTTCCTCTGTGAAAACCTGGATTGCTCTCCATTTGGGGAGAAGGCAAAGAAGGAGGTTGAAGATACATGTCTTGGGAAAGGACGCAGATTTTCCAGTTTGAGAAATATGTCTTCCGAGGATGATGCTGTTGCTTCCTAATCCCTAATGGCAGCAATGTGTCTAACCAATATCAAACTCTTTCCTGTTCATTTCCACATAGACATGCTTTGAACCTACATGTCTTTCTTGAACTCAGCAACACGCTTTAAAATGATGTCCTTGGCAGCGCGGCAGGAGTTGCCGTCTCTCCCCGAGACGTGTGTTACGATGTTGTGCTAATGGTTCTCATTTCATGGTGACATTTCCAGCATGCAACACTGCTTCCCCTTCTCGCTTAAGCACATTTTGAGGGATTAGGCAGCTTCTGTATTATATGATAAAATTCTTCAATAGGTCTCTTATGCATTTTTGAGACTGCAGAGCTTTCATATCATATTATCAAGTCACAGCTAAGTTAATATTTAAGACTGTTTTTAAATTTCTGGTTGTGATGAAAGGGTTAAGTATGGCTTAAAATGAAATTTGATCATTCTGATCATGTTTTGCACTTCCACTCTTCAAACACTTATCCCGCACCCCAAGACTGAAATATGTTTTCATTTCCCATTAAGTTTTATAATGCATCTTTTATTATTTTATATTATGGCTTCATCTAAAAGCTTCAAACAGTACTAGGACCAGTACAAAGACAAAAAAAGGCTAGTCCTTGACCCAAGCAGGCAACGGTGAAATCAGGGCAGACTCAAGGAAAGAGAGGCAAAAGGAACAAAATGATTCATAACCAAACTCTGCGTCCAAGCGAGAAATGAGTGTAAATCAGGTCCTAATTTACAAATCTACACATCAGATTATGCTGTCCATCTCAAAATTTATCCTATTTTCACCAATATAATGGCAATCGTTCTGGTAATACTTAGCCTTTTCCTATGGTTTCCTCAAAACCAGACTCCTGCTCATAAAATAAAATGCAAAATCAAGGGCTTTACAGTGGAGAGAGGGGGAAAGGTGGCATGGGAGAAGCAGGATGCCCATGGAAACTGATACTTCTGTTACTCCTACACACACAAAAAACTTGTGGTCGTGGATCACAGGCTGGGCAAAGGTGTCCAGATATTGTTTTAAAGATTCAGTGTGTTGTATCTGTAAACCTGTTGTAACTAAGGAAACAGTAGTAGTATGTATTCCATGTTTTTGGTGGTTAGACTTCAGATATAATTTATGTTTCAGTTTCCCCATGTTGAAGGAAAGTTCAAAATTTGATTCTTCATGGGATCAACATTAGTGATTTCTAACAGTGTGTAAGCAATACAGCCACACACAGAATAATAAATATATCCAGTCTGGAATAAACAAAACCATTATTTTATGTCATGTCTTAAATTTCCATTTGCAGCCATGTACATGTACTGACAGAAATTTCCTTTATTAATGTATAGGGATACAGCCATTTTCTTAAGCCAATTACTGACTTAGTTTTAAAAATCTCTAAGGTAAGTTGTTTTGGAAGGTTTTGCCTTTTACAAAAGATGGTTTTTGTAATAACACATGAATTTTCACAGCTCGACATGCCTTTAAACCCCCTTTCTTGTTTCTAGCAGCTTTTCATAACTATTACCTTTTTCCCTGCTGAACCCCAGAAGTAAAACATGATGCTTTTCCTATTGCATGTGAATGTTAGGTCTTTGGCACACCTAAGTGCATACCTTTTAAGGCAAACCTATTAAAATTAATGTAACAGCATGTACATCCATCTGGTGTACATAAGTCAGCCAGGAGCAAGTCCTTTGATGGATTTAGTCTGCCTTGTACATCTTATGAATTCAAATAGTTAAAAACGTTGTGACCTTTATGCCCAATATCGTGCATAATTTTCAAGATGATAGAAATACAATTTATCTATTTTCTGAATTTATTTTTGAAGCATAGTCCAGCAAGCAAATTTGACACTTTTGTAAAAATATTTTAATCCTTTAAAAAGTGATGGAGAATTTAATTTGATATCACAGATAGCATTGTTTTGATCTAAAATTCCACACTAAATAGCCCCCCCAAATTACATTAAATGCTGCAAACAGTAAAGACCAAGGTAATATGTGATTTGTTTTTTGGCTTAAATAGACCAAACAGCGATGGCTGAAATGAAATCACTGAATGTGTTGTGTACTTATTTTTATTAAAATTATTACAACAGAATGTGTCTTTAAGTTTTATGCAGGCTGCCTGAAGATTGTTAGGTATCAGTAGCACAGTCAAATACGTTATGAAACATGTCAATTCTGCTGACAGTAATGGCGACAAGAAAAGTTATTTTACATTTGGACAATGCAGACCAAGCAATTTTCGTACCTACAGTGATAAACAGCAAATTGTTTCCAGAGCTAAAAATTCAAAGAAAAAATTACAAGAATTGCAGGCTATCTGACCCCTGAAACATCTCTCAAAATAATAACCAGAAATATTCATTGCAGGCACAGCAGCCAAATAAAAAACAAGGTGCTGGTCACACTAGGAACTCAGATACTATGCTATGTTTTAACCATTTTTGCAGACGATAATGATGATTTTGGAAACCTTGGCTAATTTAGAAAAGAAAATGCATAATACTCTGCAAATAAAGAATCAGAGAGGAAAGCAATTCAGTTTTCTGTGGGACCTGAAAGGATAACTCACCATGATGCAGTCAGAAAGGCAAAAGCTCAACTTGAATTGGAACTGGCCAGAGACGTCAAAAATAATAAGAAAGGGTTCTTCCGGTATGTAAGTTGCAAGCAGAAACAGAAGGAAAACATAGGCCCGCTGTCAAAGAGCAGAGGTGAATCAGTCACCAACAATGCTGAAAAGGCAGAGGTTCTCAACACCTTCTTCACCTCTGTCTTTACCAACACTGTTGGATCCCAGGCGTTGGGAACAAAAATCCAGGAAGATCCAAACATAGACCCAACATCAGTGATGAAGGAGTTAGTATGTGAATTATTACAGGAGCTTGACCCCTACAAATCGATGGGCCCTGACGTCATCCACCCGAGGGTGTTGAGAGAGCTGGCTGATGTCATTGCAGGGCCACTCTCTATAATCTTCAAAAAGTCGTGGAGATCAGGGGATGTCCCAGAGGACTGGAGGAAGGCAAATGTTACCCCTATCTACAAGAAGGGCTCAAGGGAGGATCTGGGTAATTATAGGCCCATCAGTCTTACTTCAATCCCCGGGAAAGTCATGGAATGGATCCTCCTGGGGGCCATCACGAGTCAAATGAAGGACGTGATTGGGAAAAGCCAACATGGCTTCACAAAAGGCAGATCATGCCTGACAAATCCGGTGGCCTTCTATGATAAAGTGACCTGCTTGGCCGACATGGGGTGAGCGGTCAACGTTGTCTACTTGGACTTCTCCAAGGTCTTCCAATATGGTTCACCACAGCCTCCTCCTGGAGAAACTGATGCATTATGGCCTGGACAAGTAGTCTGTGCAGAAAGTGAGGAATTGGCTGACAGGCCGCACCCAAAGGGTGGTGGTAAATGGCTCTTTTTCAAACCGGCAACCCGTCTCAAGTGGGGTCCCCCAGGGATCGATATTGGGCCCAATGCTATTCAATATCTTCATAAGTGATTTGGATAACGGGATCAAGTGTAGCCTGATGAAGTTTCCAGATGACACCAAATTGAGTGGGGAAGTAGACACTCTGCAAGGGAGAGCCACCCTGCAGGAAGATCTGGATAGGCTGGAAGAGTAGGCTAACAAGAACCTTATGAAGTTTTAACAAAGGTCTTGCACCTGGGAAAACATAATCCAAGAGTGCAGCTCAGACTGGAATCCACCTGACTAGAGAGCAGCTCCGTGGAAAGGGACCTGGGGGTTCTGGTGGACAGGAAGCTCAACATGAGCGAACAGTGTGCTGCTGCGGCCAAGAAGGCCAATAGGATGCTGGGTTGCATTGAAAAGGGCATCACCAGCAGAGATAAAGAAGTCATTATCCCTCTCTACTTGGTGCTTGTCAGGCCACACCTGGAATACTGTCTACAGTTCTGGTCCCTGTTATACAAAAAAGATGTGGACAGGCTGGAGGGGGTCCAGAGAAGGGCCACCAAGATGATCAAGGGTCTGGGAAGCCTGCCATATGAGGACAGGCTGAGAGACCCAGGTTTGTTCAGCCTTGAGAAAAGAAGGCTTAGAGGTGATCTCATCACCATGTACCAGTACTTAAAGGGGCGCTACAAAGAAGATGGAGACTCCCTTTTCACAAGGAGTCACATGGTGAGGACAAGCGGTAACGGGTACAAGTTACTCCCAGGGAGATTCCGACTGGACACGAGAGGTAAATTTTTCACAGTGAGAACAGTCAATCATTGCAATAATCTCCCCAGGGAAGTGGTTGACTCCGCTACGCTGAACATGTTTAAGACAGCTGGACATGGTGCTGAGCCATCTCGTCTAGATTGTGCTAGAAAGGTTGGACCAGATGATCCTTGAGGTCCCTTCCAACCTGGTATTCTATGATTCTATGATTCTATGACACTTTCATTTAATTTTAACTGGAAGGAAAATAAAGCTTGGAAAAATTTCTACACCAAATACAGCAGACAACAGTATTTTACTGGAAAAATTAAAAATATTTCTTTCTATAGTGTAGTTTTGTATGAAACAAGGGACAGAAGTGACCAAGACAGACAACTACATAAGATGAGTGAACAAAAAAAAAAGGCAATTAAAGATAAAAAAAGTGGAGGAAAAAGATCATGTTTAGATTTTCAACTGGTAAGATCAGCGCATCTCCCCTGACTGATCAATATCTGTGATACTGTACACGATCCTTGATAGCTGGATCTCCCAGTTTTCCTCTCTTTTGGCTTTTTGATTTATTTATCTAAACATTGTCATCATAACTCTTACAGATGTAATGGGAGTTTCTTGGGCATTGTGCTATAAGATCGACCTTTTTCTTAATGTGCCAAGGCCCTCTGGTAGAATCTGTTATTTTAATACATATCAAATACCTACTATAACAGGTAGGTACCTACTATACTATGAGCATACCTCCCTATATATAAATATGTATATTGCTGTGTGGATATATTCTACATATATAAATATATGTGCATACATAAATATAGTGAATTGCATCATGATAATTTAGACTGTTATTGATTAGAAAAAAATCCAAATGTAAAGAGGCACATTTATTCTATAACTGTTTTTTTTTTCCTTCTTAATGTTAAAGGAGTGTTGAATACATTGGCTAGGGACATTATCCCGTTAGTCACTACATTTGGATAATTCATTTGCAATATCCAATTATCCACTATGTTAATGCCACACATCTGTGCGCAAACCCTGCCAATGAGACCACATTCACGTTCAAAAAACACAGTAGACTTGTACTACTGCAAAACAAAATCCCATCATTTCCATCCAGTATTCTCAGACACTTGGTCTTTCTACAGGAAAAAAAGAGTACAAACATCCCAAAGTCAAGCTTATTCACTTGAAGCATAAAGCCTCCTGCAATTATTTTTGCCAACGATGTCCTGAATGCTCTGCATTTCAAAGCGGAACTAAACATTTTGTATGCATTCTTTACCTTCCTATTTGATGATCTGTACAGAACCTGAAGGTTAGAACTTTACAAGCTAAATGTTACTAACCTGTGTACATCACCATTTAGAGGTCAAAATGCTGCTCAAGAATATATTTGGGAAAAGCCCAAGTGAGGTGTATATGGGGAAAGATAAAATCATTCTGTTGTTAGTCTGTTAAATGATAAAAGAAAGAAGCAATTTCTTTGAGAAGAAGGTTATAAAATAAAAAGATCAGACATTACAGTAATTCTTACATAACTGCATAGTCGTACCTGCTAAATTTCCTCTTTTCGCAAACAAGTGCATGCTTAACTTTAAGCAGGTACTTTGCACATCAGTGTCACTGAAATTAAAGTGAAAGTACCAGTGAACTTAAGGGACTAGCAATATGCATAAAGTCAAGCATTTGTATTTGATAGTATAGATTCAAGGACTAAAATATTATCTTGAATTTTGGACTTAGGATAAGAGTCAAGTACTAGACTGAGATCCAAAGCTAATAAAACAGCTCCCAATGAATCAGTGGGGTAAGTAAACATCAAATATCAAATAAATCAGAAAGCATGAATAAAGGACATACGAAAGTAACAAGCAGAATATAGATAAAGGAAGTTTCAGTGAAGTACAGCTGATGCATTTCTTGCCTAGATAAATGAAAGAAGTGCAGTCTGTATGTCCTGTTCCAGATCACATTATCTGTGTTACACAGCCTGACAAATCACATATTGTTCCAGAATACACCTGACAGAGAGCTTTCCCAGTGTTTCAGCCTTAGCATCTTAGAATTAAGACAGGTAATAAATGTTGCTCTTGGTTAACCACTTTATTGTATCACCCTCAAACGAGCACCAGTCACCAGGTAGGACAGTACTGAATCCAATCTCAAGTCACTTCAAGTACTGGGAAGACCATGAATGCTGATATAGCTTACCAGATATTTGCTTGTTGGAGCTCATATCTTGTCTATAGTGAAGTAAACATAGATATTTCCGTGCATAACAAATAACAAGTCTACCTGAGATCTTAATTCCCTCCTCACGGAGCTTTCTTTATGCAGGAATCATGCATTAGTTCATGTCTCCTTATACTCTCTTCTACCCAAATACAAAAGAGATGATATGCTGGAGCCCACAAGATTATATGTAGAACTGTGCTCAGTTCCATGATTGGTTTACTAGATAAATCAGAAGAAAAAAATACCTACAAAGCCTTTTTGTGTGTCCTCTCTGCAGCAAAGAAAAGCATTATTGCTATTTTTTTTTTTTATTTGCAGAAGAAAGGACACAACTATGAATAAAGCAAAATATGTAACCCAGCACAGGAAGAAAAGTTGAGCACAATTTGAGGTTCTTCTGAAAAACAAGAAAATGCAGCCAAAACCATACATTGAATTTTTTTCAGGGGAGTAATAATTCAAAATAATTCATTTAGCTATTTTTGACAATACGGGAAATGTAGAAGAATAAATATTAATAAATTGAGACTTTGGGACAGGTATCATATTCTTGCATCTGTCAAGGAAAACTCAGACATGAGGAAAGTGAGGAGGGATAATTCATAGACATAAACACATCTTAGCTCTCCTCTCTGAGCTCAGCCTCTGTGTACCTGACCAAAAATACTGTGAATGGCAGCTGTGTAAAACAGAAAGGGTCTGACGTCCAGTGAGAACTAGAAAGCTTTGAATACTGTTAGGCTTAAATAACCTATACCAGATATATCAGTGAGATAGTAATTTTTGTCACTTTTAAACAAAGACATCCAGTTTGCTCTGACAGTCACTGAGAAACAACAACAGCTCCATCAAACTGCTCGCAACCTGCTTCCTCAAGTCCTACAAGGCGGGTTGCTCTGAGTTAAGGGGTGAATAATTGTGTTGGCCATTGAGTAACAATGCAAAAAAGGCATTGCATAAAGGAGAATACTGCTTAAACATAATTACAGAATTATTAAAACGCAAGTTCCAGATGGAAATTGCCATAACGGTTATTTTACTGAGGCCTTCAGAGTACACTCAGAGGAAGCAGAGCACTAACACGACAGGCTGTAAGGCTGTTATTATGCAAAAGGTCAAAGTTTCCCTTAGATTATGTCTACTCTGTGAGTCATTGACTTTTATAGACTGAGGTGTTTAGAAAAAAGTCTCATGAAATTTATGGCAGCATAATGTTCTGGCTATAGTCTGTAACCTTATTTTAAAAGAAAATATAGCTCATTAAGTATAATATTCAGACTGTATCATATATTATTGTTTTTCATTTGAATGGCACCATAAATGCGCACTGGGCTTTAGAGCCTGGTTTGAAAGATGATAACCCTGGCATGAAAAATTTACACCTTAAGGACTTACTCCTTGAAATACCTACTCAAGTGAGTAACCCAACTGGAAGTCTGACAGATATCAAAGGACTTCTCATACAAGTAAGGACTTTAAGGCTCAGATCCTACATCTTTAGGAGTTGCTGAGGGACAGCATACAGTGGTGAGGAAAAGTTGTGGGTTTTTTTGTCTGAATTTTTGCTTGTTGCTGCCTTTGAATCTGTCAGTCATGGCATCCTCCCTTCCTGTAGCTTTCCCAGCTTTGCTCTCTTAAACCCTTCTTGTCTGGCTCATTCATTTCTCCTCTAAGGATCACACTCGGTCTTAGGATCCTATCTCCATTTTCTACACATCATTTTCGTTATATCCTTTCATGGTTTAGCCTGCTTCTTCGTATCACCTACGTTCTTATTCACGAGCTCCTTCCATCTATACAACTCAGCTTCTCATTTTACCTCTCTGAAATCTCCACCTGAAGGTCTCACTGCTTAACTTAGCATGCTCAGCCTGGAAATCTTCTGAACACTGAGTACTAAACATTGCAAATAAAAGTGACTAACGTATCTTTTTCCTTCTTCAGTAAACAAGGTTTTTGAGAAATACACTAATGAAAAATGATGTAGGGACTGATCAGACACATTCTCATTTCCAAATGCAGTGCTTTTACTGCAGCACGTATGCATACCACTTCAAAGGGACTTCCATAAGAAATATGCATTAACTACATAGTGAATATTTTCACTATTCACAGAAAAAACCCTACTGGTTTTATGACGAAAGCTGAAAAAAATATATTAAAAATAAAAATAATGAAATGAATGTTCTTTACTTGACACTTAGCACATCAGTTATCACCAAAACCTGCTTTTTGCATGTCAGGGGCTGAATCTTTTGGTGCACTACTAGGCAGTTTAAAGGGATTGTAAGTGTGCATCAAACTCAGCTACTACAGTGAAAATGATTTGACTAGATTTTCACAACTAACCTTCTTAGTATTAAAGTACTAAAGCAGTTTAAGTAGTTTTGTGCAAATGAGCCTTGGCAATTGTTCTGAATAATTTAATGTACTGAAAATTAAATGGTTTGCAATCTTGCGTGGTTACAGTTATAACCATGACACCTTCTCCTTTCTTCCCCCTTCCCCCCCGCTCCTTTTTTAAGAAGCAAAGAATGTAATACTTAGGTACTGGAACCAAGAAAAGAGAATTCAAACTAAATTGTACTTGTTTAAGAGAGGGAACACAGTCTATAGCTTATTGGTCTTAGAATAATTGTATTACCAGAGTAATTTTTCCTTCCTATTTAATATGCCACTGATATCAAAGAGTTAAGGATGTCATTTTACACATTTTTCTTTATTCTTACTTTAAAAGCTCAACCAACAATTATGCATTTGCATAATTCAATTAGAGTTTTAAAAAAATGTCTGCTTGGCAAGACAATCACCTGCCCCTTAAAACTTAAACATTATGTGCCAAGCATCTCCAATCTCCACTGATTAACAACAGCATATTCCAAATTTATAGGGTCTATTACAAGCCATCTGAAGAACAACCACTGTGCCAAATCTCCCCTACTGCCTCTCCAGGGAATTCCTTCTCAGATGCTCTTTTCACATCCGGTAAACAACACTTTATGTCTTTTGCACAGATAGCAGATAATTACCATATGGTTAAAAACATGCTTGCTTCATTCACTTTCCCACTGTAAACTTCCTTCATTATGACAGCTAAGGAGCATCTAGGGAGGTAAACTCTATAATTTAGCCCTCTATAGGCTTAGTGGTTTAAAAGGTCAGTGTCTATTACAATAAAGTTAGAAGCATTTGTAAGCGACCTTGCAAGAAATTCTTTTTTATTCCAGCAGGGCTGAAGAGAGAAACTGATGCAGGTGCAGGAGTCAGAGTCAGCCACAGATTGCCCTGAGCACCAATATATTTTCTTATTGCATCCAGTACAGTTTCAAATGCATGCTCAGGAATAATGCAGCAGGAGAACAGCTAACCAAGATTTGGGAAGGCAAGGAGCTAAAAGTGGCCTCTTTCTTCTTTCCCTTGCTGTTTCCCTGCCTTATTGTTTACTGCAGGGTGTGGGGCTACAGCTGGGAAAAGGAAACTGGACCAAGTCTTTGAGCGGTAACTATGCAAGAACATGACCCTTCCAACCCTGCCTGTCAGCACCCTGGGGAGCAGAAGGACTTGCCCATCTCATGCACATAATGCAGCAGACAAGAGCGGAATCCCAAAAGGGGTGAGAAAACCATATTCCCAGAGATCTGTCACAGTCCCGGGGAGCCTCAGAGGCTGCGTTCCTGTGGAGCTGCTTTACAGGAAAGCTAATTATGATTTCTCCCAAGCTGAATGATCGATTTCATCAGGCTCCCTCTCTATTGTGGTTGCTTAATCTGCGCTCCCAACTGAAAGGCTGGTTGGCAAATGCTATGGCACTTTTGACCTCTCCAAGATTAATTCTTTGTGACCTGGCTATTTACTTAGGAGCGCAGGCGACAGAGGAGCCCATAGGGGAGAGAAAGAGCTTCAAGTATGTTGCATCCTTTTGGTACGACTTCTGTCACTTTATATTCCACAGCTCCTGGAACACAAAAACCTCAAGGACAAGGAGGGGAGAAGAGGATCCTGATGCCTGTTGAATTTTATTTCCTGAGCCTACTAAGATGCATTTTTTAACCTTCATCTCCAAAATCTCTTTGAAATGTGATTTCATTTTATCTCCAATTTTCTTTGTATTATAATCGTATCCTCATTATTGGCTGAGGTGGAAAAAAAAGTTTTCACGTACACTCTAAGTGAGAAGTACTAAACTTTAATAAACCTGATATTGCTAAAGATCTGATCCCAGTCATTCCCATTTTATACTTTATCAAAACCCTAGTGACACCAGTGAAAACAGATGATGATTTTGAACACTTTCATTTCAGCTATGTGGATGATTAGTTTTACTACCACTTCTGTTTAACTCCTTTTCTTTTCCTTCCTTATTGATTAATATTTCACACTGTATCAAAGCAGAACGGCCTTCTAAGAAAAAACAGGAAACAACATCAAGGGCTATAAAGAGATACTCAGCATCTCATGTGAAAACCCAGAAGACTCAGAATTTGGGTTACAACTCCCTCACAGTCTGGATGCACCCAGTATATATAGCGGATTCAGGCGACTGAAAGAGGGTAGGATCTCACCTGTGCCTGGTAAATTGGGATCTGTTAAATTAAATAAGCACAAAAGTGGTAGAAGTGAGAAAATAAGCCAGAGGATCAGAATAGCATAATTTATACCTATAAGAGGGAGGCCAAAGCAGGTCAACATCCATAATGTCAAATGCTGGGCAAGCAAAGGGGCAAAGACAGTGACAAAGCGGAGCAGTCAGAGCAGTGCAGCTGCTGCAAAGGCGAGTCCAGTGATAACACTGACTAATAGTTACTAATGTATTTCAAAGACAGAAATGAGAATGATGATTCACCTGTTATGGACATGTCATCCATCAGTGGAAATTGCCCTCTGCAATGGACATGCTGTCAGCATTTCATCTGCTCCTATTGCTTAGCTTGGGGAGGGGGCAAGAAAAAGCAACAAAGGATGGTCAGGGAGCTGGTTCAGTAGTCTGGAAAGGAAAAGAAACAACTTTTTGAATAAAGAAAACTAAAATCTTGTATCGATCTGTATGGCCTGTAGGTTAAAGCACCACAGTACAATAACTGAGAGTGAACTCCCCAAGACGTCCCTGTATACGTCAAGAGGGTCCCAATATTTTGTAAGCCCTATCACCAGTCTTCTCCTTTTCCATTTGCCTTGGCCACGGTGTTCTCCTTTAAGTTAGATGGGCTTTCCAAAACTCTTGTGTTGGTCACAGGATAAGAACAGAGGACATTGAGGGCTCGTGTCCCACACAAAATGTTGTAAGAGGTGCTCAGATACATTTTTGGGCTCTTCATTGTCTCCTGTTTTATCAACAAATTAATGACTTAAAACCCCAAATGAGCACCTTCCCAAGGGCAGGACCTTTGGTACTAGTGCTTGATGAAGAAGATTCTGTTTATCCCATTCAGTAATTTGAGCAATATTTTTTTTCTAAGCAGAACATTTATTGTACACCTAAGTGAACTTATGCTGCCATTTATAGACTTAAAAAGGAAGAGATTTTCTCCTGGAAACACAAAGCACACTGTTTAAACAGCATTAGAGAGCAATTTGGGCAGCTGGCGCCCATCTTATTTGTTTTATAGATAAGTCACCTTTCATATGAAAAAAGAACACCTGGGTTTTATCTACACAGAACAAGTAAAACAAATAGCAGTGCAGTATTAGAATGGACTGCTTGCTGATTTACTTAAGAAATGATCTTCATACTTTATTATTATTATTTATATTGCAGTATAATGCAGGAACCCTGTAATGCTAAGCATTAAATAACACAAAACAGAAAAGATAGGCTTGCCCCTGAGGTCTTCTGCAGTCAGACCATGGCTGTCACGCTCACAGACTTGGAGAAGTTGGAAACTCATGCCTGGGGAAGCTTTTGCTTCTCCAGAGAAAGTGAGAGGGGTAGAAGGACAGGATTAACTTCTAAATGCAGGACAATCTCCCACTTTCAAACTTATCTGGCCACCAATTACTTCCAAGAGGACAGATTTTATAGAAAAACATCCTTCATACTATTTAATAAAGGGCCTCTTGATGGGATAAGATCAGAGTAATGAACTGTTGCAATTAAGTAGAGGTCTCCTGCTGTAACAGAAAAGGCAAAAGTGAAACAAAGACATCTACTTCAAAGCAGAAGACACTGAACATTTAGCTGCATGTTCTTTTCTTTAGCCTTATACTATATGACTAATAGAAATGGAGACATCAAATGGGTGTTGACACAATCACCTGACATGGGCTATTACACCATTGCTGGCCTGTGGTGATTTCCAGTGGGCTCAGAGAAGAGACTCACCGTTTCCTTTAGGCAGACAAAGCTCTATTGAACTATGTAAGTAGCACTACAGCACACTTCTTTTAGAAACAAATCAGCTTCTGACTGCTCAGCTCCCCCAAATATTCCCTCCCATTCCCACTGTCCACCACATGCAACCCAACCCTCCCACTCCTTGTGCAGGGGGCTCTGCCTCCTGGCAGTGACTCTTTCTCAGCATCTCAGATGAGCACCTTAACATTCTCCACAGCTCTCTGCACTAACCACATCTGCCCAACTCTTCCTTCGTTTGTCCTTTCCTTTCCCCACAGTTGCTTATGAAGAAATCAGTGCAACCTCATTTGTCTATATACAGCTGCTGCCCTTGCTTTTCATACCCTTTCCACCAATATGTATCCTCTGATTTCAATGGCCTTCTGTGGCTTTCCATTACTGTATCACTACTTAATAACAGCAATACATATTGCTGGTGGGCAAGTTGCTCTGAGGCCCATTTTTGGTGGTGGGATTAAATATACAGATAAAAAATCATTCTGCCCCTGAGCCAGTAACCTGGTACCAGCAGGTTCAATGGATGATGGAGGTGTAACATGCAACCTGGTGAATCTGGTGAAGAATCATTCCAGATTCCACACAGTGATATGTAATACTGGTTGGGTGGCTGACGGGCAATAGGAACAGAGAAAGTAAGTATGAAAGGAGAAGAAAAGCTATCCCAACCATAAACTGGTTAGTCACGACCAGCCTGACAGGTTTTGTAAGCCTGAATTAAGTTTGAGTTAAGTGTGCAGAGAACTGACTCACATTTCATTTCATTTCCAAATGAAAAGGACAAGAGTTTTTTTCATCTGCCGAGTGCACGCATCCTGAATGCATCAGATCTAAGAGACAAGCTTCATGATAACTGACTGATATCAGCTGTAAGTTCTTCAAGTCTTAATTTTATTTATTTATTTATTTATTTACTGCTTTCTGAGATTTTCACAGAACCTAGCTGAAGCTTTTGTTGAATATAGCAAGAAGGGGTAGACGATAAAATTTTGAATCAGCAAAATAGCCCATGTTGTTTCAATGTCATTAGATTTTGTAGTTTATATATCTACTATAATATTTCTTTTTAATGGATGCTTGCTGCCTGGTGATGATATTTTAAATTACTAAGGCCTAACAGAATTCTTTAAATAATTGATTTAAGGGTGTATTAGACACAGCCAGGCCCAAAAGATATAAACAAATGAAAAATTATACAAGGCCTTTGACAACAGTGAAATTAAATTAATAGTAAAATTTTATTGAGTTAATCAGTTGCGTAAAATGACAGGAAGGTTGCATAAGAGAGTTGAATTGAAGGAGTTTCACAGTAATCAGTTTCTGCAGTGCAGCTGCTACACGTTTGTGTAATAACAGAGTTGATGAGCAGCTAATTTGTATGAAACTAGAGGCAAGTTAAATGTTGTCTGGATTATAATGGGAGTCTGCAGCTAATGCACAAAGTGTCTCCGTTGGTTTACTGCTACACGCTGGAATTTCTCAAAGCTACTAATAATGGGTTTGGCAGATCAGTCTGTGGCCATAATGGCACAGTAAAGGAAAACTCAAAGGCCACATCTCCTTTCTCCAACCTTGTGCCTTTCCTATGGCT
The DNA here is from genome assembly GCF_047370975.1 of Nipponia nippon. Lineage (NCBI taxonomy): Eukaryota > Metazoa > Chordata > Aves > Pelecaniformes > Threskiornithidae > Nipponia > Nipponia nippon. Next base: position 155,176,538 of record NW_028262290.1, on the reverse strand, counting down.
TCTTTGAAAAGGGCAGGAGAAGGTGGGCTTACAACACTCTGTCAAACCTTTCTCGCTCTCCTCCACCACGTAGGGCAGCCACACTGCCCCTGGCAGCGCAGGAACGGCTGAGTAAATTCAGCAAGGTATTGAAAGATGATGCCCTTTGCTTTAGGTTGACGTTGCTTTTCCAAGGCTTCACACAGCAACACCTGCAGCACATAGGGCAGCTAGCAGCCCAGGAAACAATCCAGGTTTTATCATCTATTGCGATCAGGGGTGTTCGCATTCACCCCATCCATGCTGTCACTGCTGTCACAGACAGGATCCAGATAGCTTAAATCTTTTTTTTATTGCAGGTGGCAGCTCAGACAAAAAAAAAAGAAGAAAAAGAGAAAGAGAAAGAGAAAGAGAAAGAGAAAGAGAAAGAGAAAGAGAAAGAGAAAGAGAAAGAGAAAGAGAAAGAGAAAGAGAAAGAGAAAGAGAAAGAGAAAGAAAGAAAGAAAGAAAGAGAAAGAGAAAGCGAAAGAGAAAGAGTAAACCAGCCTGTGTTTGAGGCTGTGTTAGAGCATTGTGTTACCAGAGCTGTGCTGCTATGAATACTCAAAAAAACCCCCAAACAACTTCTCCTGGATACATGTGTATAAGCTTCAGGTGCCACGGGAAACAAGGATGCAGACATAACCTTAGCTTGGATGGGGTACAGTGAAGAGCTTTTTTTCTCAGCTGAAAACACACAGATTTGACAACAGCAACTCTTTTTATGAATGTGGCAATATCTGTAAGTGTTCAGTTTAAAACTTTTTAAATTTTGCATTAGTCTTATAAACAGCAAATAAACATTTTATTCTCCATGCCATGTTTTGTTTCAGTCAGTAAGAATACCACTGTTTCTTGACAGAAACACATTTTTCCAGGTTTTCAATTCACTATAAATGTCAAAATGTGTTGTTCTTTGAAAAGAAAACACATTTCTCCCCCCAATCTGACAGCATAAATGGACTAAAAGTAATTATAATCCATGATTTATCAGTAATAGCCAATAAATGCAGTTCCCAGCTTTCTAATAGTGCAGCACAGGAAATGCTATGCTATTGAATAGAAAAGGTTAAAAAAATGTTTAATTAGATGCACATGGGCTCTAAGCACTTGAGCTAACAATGTGTGTGTCCATAACCCCCAGTCCAACACAGCTTGTCAGAAATGTACATATTTTAAGTCAACAGTGTCCCATTTATTTTAACAGGACTATGCATGTGGTTAGATGAGAATAAAGCACATTATGGCCCCTATGGATGCATGTATGCTGCCTATATGCTGGTCATAGTCAACTGTCTGCATCTGATCTAAGCTTTCTGACAGTAACAAAATGCTCATTCCAGTCCAACAGATTTTTTTAAAATAACATCAAGGTAAGGGGGACCTGTAATCAGTAATGGAAACACGCAGAGCAGCCAGGTTACAAGGATAATTGGATACAGGGCCATGTACAGGGGAGCAGCTCCCCTGGCACTGTGAGCTGCGGACTCCGAGCTGCTCTTGCTCCACGGGAAAGTGACTTCTGTGGGCCTTGCCAGCTGGATGGATTGTAGAACTCTGGAGTTGATATAAAAAGAGAAATAGATGTATTATTTTTCCTCATGCACTATGTTGTGGTATTAAATAACAGGAGTCATGAGAACACTAAATTTAGAAGTAAATACGATTTTGCATATGAGTATATGCAAACATCATACACGGTAGAATAACAGAATTAATAGTAAAACGTGGTAAAATAGTAAAGTAAAAAAAAAGTTTAAATCTCTTAATAGGAAAACTAGAGAGTCACAGCCTCTTTTTGACACTTCTGGGTAACTGCAGCACTGATATAAGTCAATGCAACCTACTGACTCCACTGGAGTTAATTTTCCTCTGATCCGATCAGTTTCTCACTTAAAACCTGGTGGCCCCAAAGAACAATGTAGCAGACACAGCTGTCTTCACTGCCCGTGAAACCCAGCGAAGTTTGGGTCTGGCACTGCGGTTGAAGGATGGAGCTGCTTCGGTCCATGGTGTCCCAGATCCCAGTGCACGGGGAGACCACCTCACCCTCCACCTGGGTTTCCGTGGTGGCAACTGGGGCACCACAGAGGGGAATAAGGATGCCCCCCAGCAGGGCCATGGCGGAAGGTCCTGCAGAGCGTGAACAGCCCCCACATGCTGGTTTCAGCTTGCAAGCAAAAGGAGAGGGGTCCAGAATTTGTACTCTACTACTTATTTCTGTTTGTGCTGCACATGTAGAATGTGAGGTGTGCTGAACAAATGCTCTGCTGGTAAATAAAGAATCAAACAGTTAATTATAGATGTTATTCTTATCATAGTAAATTTATCAAAGGTAATTTATAGGAAAAGTCTGGATCTAGCAAACAATTCCACAGTACCTACCTTGCAGCCAACCCATTGGCTTAAGCAAGACTATGTATGTATTAAATTACACATGTTCAAAAGGATTGGGTAAATCCATGCCCACCAGTGGCTACCGAACACAGCTGTTCAGGTGTAACTTCTGGCTCTGGCATTCCCATGACCTCTTCACTTTAAACATACAGGAGGAGAAGATTTCCTATGTAGCCTGTCCTGCGCTCAGCCCCTTCCTAAGCATCTCCTGCCGATTGCTGCTGGAGGCAGGAGGGCGGCCGGTGCCCAGCCCTGAGCTAACGCAGCAAGTCTTACTAAGGGTTACGGGATCTTAAGCTCCACTCCTGAAATCAATGGCCAAATTCTCCTTTCAGCCAAGGAATGAGCAAAGAAATTATTTTAATTGATATTTCACACTTAAAGGTGTTTGGCTATGCTGACACTTCTGATTTCCACCAATTTGAACAACACAGAGCCACAATTACATTTGTGTAAGGAAGTTTTGATATTGACAGCTTAGATTTTTTTTGCCAAATTAAATGAGATCAATTAGTTTCTTGTATCATCATCATCTCTAGTCAATTATGAATATTTATTGCAAGATGTCAGGCAGTAATGATCACTGGGTAATACAGAAACTGCAGACAGGTAGGCATATGGTCTCGATAATCCAAGATCTGTATCCACATAAAAATGTCCTTGCTTGAATTCAGCCTCAAGGCTTATACATTCCCTTGAACTAAAATATCCACTCTGTTATTTACTGCATTACTTAAAAAAACTGCTTTCCTATATTTAGAGAGCCTCATAAATGGCATACTTTGTTGTGCAATGTACTAGCTTGTGTGCCGAATCATACATCACTACGCTTTACCAGATGTCAGAATTTAAAGCAGATCTTGGCTCTTTCTTCATTCGGAGATAGAAGGAAAACTGGCAGCTCATGCTACTGCACGCTGAACTACCACTTTTTCTGATTCATTTCATTGTGACTGCAGCAACCTGTTGGTTATAAAACCTCAGTATAATTCTCTGAGCTGAGATCTTTTGGGTTTTGATCCTCTCTCCCAAGTTATTTTTATTATTATTTCCAAAACAGAGGTTTCACGGTCACCTCTTCTTTACGGAGGATACAGCAAGTCTAGAAGCTCAGACCTCAAAAGGCCTCATACAAACCCACCTGCGGTCAGTGGGAGTTAAAGATAAATACTGTATTTAAAAATTAAGTATGCAATGACGATTAATCTCTGTCATGACACTGGATTCTTCACGTAACCACAGATGTCTGGGGGAACGACAGGGAGAAGCAAAGGACTGATAGCTAAGGTAACAGATCTCTGAAGGGATAAGCATAAATAGAGACTTAAAATACTGTTTTCTAACCTTTGGTATTCACAACTTAGGAGTTGTGTGCACTGCATAGGAACAAGTACAACATGCTACAGATGGTTCAGACAGTGCTGCTGAAAATAAAGCTGCACATGGTCCATCAGACTACAGGGAATTCATCTGTGAGCTGCCTACCTGAAGTAAGTTGCAATGTTAGTATATAACTTTGTGTATCCTTCAAGATCATAATATGTAAGCTGTATACTAACTGGCACATCTATGGTATTAACTAACTGACATACATCTCCTTGAAATCATGATCTATCTTGTTTTTTTTTCAGAATGGCTCATTTACCAAGCTGAGAGACTGGATTAAGAAAAGTCATTTGGGGGTCAACCGAATTCTCTGTTTCTTCTCAGAAACAAAGAAAAACAAAATTGAAAATACAATATGTGTGTGTGTAAAATAAAACAACTCCTTCAGAAGTGAGAGCAAACACTTGGGACTTCTTTTCAAAACTGAATTCAAAGACTTTTTAAAACAGAATGTCATACTGAGGGGTAAAATTAAAATGATTGACTTCGGTGATTGTCAAATAAATTCAAATACCTTCTACAATACCACTAATGAGGTCTAACGCAGTCTTACCGCTCCAGAGACTCTGCTTTTTCACCTGTTTTACAAAATTGTCTACCCACCTTCTAGTTCATCCAAAATTATGCCATCTCCCAACACGTGAAACATCACTTCTACTTCCCATGTTACCTAATATAACATACACATACTACCTTGAACCATCTCTTAGGTCAGCCACTGATGACTGCTACTTAGGGACTGGTCTTATTCTAAAACAAAGCTGCCCTGGAGGAAATTTTGCTGCTCATTCTTTTCGACATCTGCCTGTGGCTTTCTGTGTTTCATAGCAAATGACAGATGAAGAAAAGTGGTTTCATTGGCTTCCTGACTGTTCGGACGTGCTCAGTCTCGCAGCCTAGAGTACCTGAACTGAATTTAGCACCAAGTGAGAAGCACAGAGGGCCTTGTAGTTTTCCACTTACTAGAGTATGACCTACTGAAATAACTCATCTCTCCCACTTTCTGTTAATTATAAGGCTTCCAGTTGCTACTACAGTATTTTGCTCGGGGACAAAGAAGAGATATCCTTAGCTCAGCATGCAATGGGGAATTTGTTTGACTTTGGCAAATGTAAAAGAATGGGATTTTTTTTCTCTTAGTTTAGGAAAAAATTTAGGGAAGCCTAAGGTATGCCATGTCCGTATGGACTCAGACTGAATCTAAGGCATGTCCTGAAACAGTTTTTAGAGGTCAAGAATCTAAAATACCTAAAAGCTCCTCATGCCCTTTACCTGTTTTGTTAGTGGATTTTATTAGTGCTGATGTGCTTTTTTTTCTTTTTTGTTGAGGCTGGGGTGGCTTTTGAAAGGTGGGGAATGAAGGGGCGAAGAAGACACCATCAGCAGAAAGGCTTCCCATGTCCCGCAGCCATTCCAGGCTACAAGAAGGGACAAGGCACTGCCCGCACAGAGCTTACGACCCGAGAGGGGGACCAGTCACAAGACTCTGGAAAGAGTCTAAGACAAACACACTAAATACTAATAGTTCCCCAAATGCTGTAATGATGGATCCAGCACAAGAAATGTATTTTAACATGAACTAGTTTGAGGTACACATTTTAAATTGGTCTCTGTCAACTATTACTAAGAAATGGCTGAGAAAAAGACAGTGGCTTAAGGTACAGGATATGAAGGAGATTTGTGTCCTTTTTTGTGTGAAGCTGAACAAGTTTTTCACCCTTTCTGAAGAGTTTTGAAAGCTTTTTGCTCTTTCAGGAAAGATATGAAAGCATAGCCTATGCCTTAACCAAAAGCTGAAAAGCAAATAAAAAGAATCCCAATTCCTTCTCTTCTCATTCATGACTTTCCAAGGCCCTGTATGAGAAATATTAAAGTAATAGTTTCTTAACTACAAGAATAATTGCAATATTATTAAAAACTGTAGAAGGCAAATGAAAAAAACACAGTTGGATTTCTGTGTGTGCATGTGTATATAAGTTTATATACTCCTTTGATTTGCTTCAATAAATGGCCTTGTGCTAATAACAGCAGATAGACTAACATTCTCCCTATCTCTATTTTATAATAACCACCCAGAGTTCCTTGTGCCACTAATCATCCCCTCAGGCAAGCATCTGGCTACCAAAACAAATAGGAGCTAAACCAGCAAGTGCTTCATAGCTAAAGCACAACACACAGGCTAGAGCCAGATTACAGTAGTCTCAAATATCTAATAACCCGTCTGAGAGTTATATGGGAATTATGACAGGATTGCATAAAGCCCATTGTTATCATCTCCTGAGTGTTTAATAGTTGATCTGAAGCTAAAGAAGTACACAAGGCATTTTTTTTATCATGTTGCAGTTCATTTGTACTTTTGTCATGGTGCAAATGGGAGTTTCGAAACCAGGGTGTTAGCTGATGTTATTTAGCAAATTTTATAGGTACATTCCAATGACTTAGGGCTTTATTTTCTGTTATGTTTGTTTACCCATTTATCTTTTTCTAATTTCTTTTCTGATATTCTGTTCCAGTAATGCTTAACCAGCCATTAGCTTTTATTAGTAAAGCTAAAATGAATGACAGGAATGTGAACAGCATAAAACCTACATTGACCTACTTTTACTAAATGAAGGAGAATAGGCCTTATAGGTCTGTTAGGTTGTGCAATTTACTCTTCCACTTAAAATGACTGATTTTTCCTTACCGTGATCTATATATACAGGTTATGCTTAACTCTGAAAGCAACACAAATGTAATACACAGTATGTTCTTATTCCCCCCCCCCCGTTCTGAATTACGAGCAATTCAAAAAACAGCCAAAATTGATGGTTCCAAAAATTGGAAAAAGAAAGAAAAAATGGAACAAGGTGGCAGATCATCAGCTTGACACAATTAAATGCTACCGATGAAGCCAGTATGACCCAATGGCATTTTTTAAGAGAATGAATTATCCTCAGGCATTTTTCTGCTCAGGTAATTTTGCATGTTTCTCCTCTTCCTTGCTCTGTCCAATTTTAAAGGTTCAATCCTGACTCAACTGCTGAGCACTCCTCTCTAGCACTGGTTTTAGCAGAACACAAATGCCCTTTGCACCTCACTAAGGTTTGCCAAGCATCGCAGAATTAGGCCAAATAATTAATCACTGTCAGGCAAGATCAAATGTCAGAGAAGTAGCCTTTGAAAGCTCACCTGCAGGTTACACACTCAGCTTCCTCAAAGCCTAGAAATAGAACCTGATGCCATTCAGTAACATTGCTATTACTTTTACAATAGTAACCAGGAGGTCCCAAACCAGATCAGGACCACATCATTTCAGGCATAATTGAGTGGTCTCTAAAGGGCTCACAGCGCGAAGAGATTACAAATAAAAATGATGAATATATTCGGTCTGTCCCCATGGACCCCATGCAGAGGGGAGGCAAGTGGATTGCCACAGTCACAAAGACGATGGCAGCAGAGCCAAAAATCAAATTCAGGGCTTCTGAATTTAACAAGATCATCTTTCTAATGAAATTCGCAAGCAAGCAAGACACATGTGCAACTACCCAACTGGAATTCCTACATTTCCCACGATGAAATTTAAGAGCAAAATGACAAAGACTTGTTCTGAAAAATCTTCCGTAAAAAATCCAGTCTGGGGTACCAAGGAAAATCAACACTCACCACCTCCAGCGCTGAAAAAAAAGTCAAGCTAGTATTCACAGATGATTGCTTTTTAATAGTTCTGGCCTCGAAGCAGCAGCTCACATTCCCAATATTATAGGAAAGGAGGAAAGCAGAAACATATCAATCACTCAACAAAGAGGCTTGTCAAGGAGTGGGCATTTTTCTTTTGTAGCGTTTTCTTCTCAGCAGCTGCCCACGTACAGCCTATCAGGAGATATCTCAGGTGTCCATCAGAATATTTTTCTGCGCTCTCTTCACTGTTAGTGCTTGAGCTTAATTTATTTGTCAAGTGCTCATTTGGGAGTAGCACTAGGGAGGGGGGAAACACAGAGAAATGTGCTCATTTCATCATGATACTTCCTTGCTTTCTGTCAGCCCGCAAATATTTACATCAGACCTGCTGGATTTCTGCATCTTTTAGGATTTTTCGTAATTAATTCAGTCTCAATATTCTCCTCATTTCCATACTTTTCAAATGTCATTTCAGCTCTTTTGATCTGCTTCCATTTCTTTTGTCCCTTCTCCCTCTTTGCCTTCATGCTCTTTCTGAATTTTGAAATGGATTTTATTGGTTGATAGAGGCATTTGAAATGCTTTCAGAAGCTGGGCCTTGGAAACACAGGACAGCAGCTTGCTTAATCACATTTCTCACCTAGAACCTGTATAATAAGGGTGATACATAGGGTGTGGGGCTTCAAACCTGCTAGTGAAGATGAGGTAATGGACCTTGGCCAGCCTTAATTAGAGTTTCTAAGCCAAACCTTTTCCTCCTCTGGCCATGAGTGTGTCAGCCTATCAGTTTTATAACAGCTGTCAACCTCCTCTGACTAGTTTATCTTCATCTTTCCTATTTTGTGTGTTGACACAGCACCAAAAGAGTTATTGCCCTGCAGCAAAGGGGTCCTTTGCTCTGCAGGCAGAACAAAAGGTGCCTCTTCTCCAGGGCACCTGACCCTACCCCAGGAGGGGCCATGTATGGCATGAACCACTGCACCCCTGACTCCCTGCACATTCAGGATATGGCAGTCTGGCACTTAAAAATACATATACATATACATATACATATACATATACATATACATATACATATACATATACATATACATATACATATACATATACATATACATATACATATACATATACATATACATAATGTGTGTGTATATATATCTGCCACAAAAAAAAAGCCCCAAAACCCCCCCAAACCATCACCTCCATATATTCATGACCGATGTGCTGGCACCCAACATGAATTGCCTTGCCTGCCAAAAAGGGTAGAGTGAAACAACTTCTTTTCCTATTTCAGCCTAGTTTAGGAAGGCTTATCAATTGTATATGTGTTTCCCGGTGGAAAGCTGCCAACCAGCTGTGCAACATGTAAATCAAAACATGCCTTCTTAATAACAAAGGCTTGTTTCAATCAGGATGGGCTGATAAATTGCTTTCTGCCTGAGGATAAAGAGGACTGGGCTTTAGGTATGTAAAAATGGTAAATATTTCTCTTTTGCTTTTGTTCTTTCCCAGCCAAAAGCATCTTAAAGAGAGCCATCTGTTTCCTTGCCACAGAAAGAAAAAAAATTAGGGTTACCAGGCTCCCTAAGCTTATTCATCCGATTTCGCCTTGAGTTAAATGTTGGAGAACCGTCCTCATTTGGGAAGGTTTTAGTTCTGCCACTGGCTACGATAAAGACTGCTGTTTCTATCCTCCACTTGGCTTGTTTGTCTCCAGGTTTTTTATTTCAGCCAGACTTGCAAAAGAAATTACACTGTTCTGGTGCAAAATGAATGGGATTTCCTCATTTTAGTTTATCTTCATCTATTTCTCTCCACTAAAGAAGAAAGAAAAGTCTCACTCATCCTCCTGCCCTCCCCTCGCCCCCAGAGAAAGTGGCAATTGTACCATTAAACCTCGAGTGCTTTACATATGCAAACACAAACACAGTGCTTACAGGAAAGATCTTCCCTATCCATATGTTCATCTCCTTCCCTTTACCTAAACCAGACGATTACCTCAGCAGCTCAGCTGTGTTATTGAGACATTTCAGCGTGAAATTTGTTTTTCCTCACTGAACTTTAAGCGGAATTTCAAGTGCCAAGTCTCCAAAGCCAAGTGGGGCTATTAAGAGATAATTACTAATTATGCTAATTTGAGAAGTTGTGCTATTTCTTTCCCTGGTCATTTTATCTGCAGCTCTCCTGAGAGAACAGTCCCCATTCAATGTTAATAACCTTTCCAGGCTAAGCATTCAATGGAGGACAGTGTGTCCTGAGCCCACGAATATTTTACAGTTAATCTAGATATGTGGCTGTAAATTAGAAAGAGAAGCAAGTTGCACTAATGCTAATGACTTATGTTATTAATTCTTTGCAGTAGCAGAAATATCTGATTCCTCTCCATTCATGTATTGATACAGCCTTTTGCTGATGGTTCTATTTTAAATGAAAGAGTCCTCAGTGATTTGAAATATTCAGCACACCACTAATATTTCTCAGCGATCATTTTCTAATCCTACCTATTGCATGCTCCCATAATAATAGATTAAAACAAAGAACAGATTTGATTTGCATTTTCTAAATGTCTCGTTTATTTTTGCCTTATTTATGTAAAGGTATGAAACATATCTTTCCCAAGTTTTATACACTGCTGTTTTTCTTCCTTTCTTTTTCAAGACAGTGGTTATTGGGTTGATCATGTTAGTCTGTGGAGTATGCTGACAGAATAAGACACTTCATTATTTTTTTAAACAAAATAATGACTTTAGGTTTTACTTGGCGTATAATTCCATCCCTGTTCTGTGGCAAGACATGCATATTTTACATCTTTTATATTGATAATTTATTTGTGGAGTGGCAGTACGCAGAGCCTGCTTGGCTCGGCTTACCTTCTAAACACAGAGGCGCTGAGACAGCCCTCCTGCAGCACTACTTGTTGATAAAATCTTGTTTCTCTGCTCCTCGGAATGGATCTCCCAGGCAAAAGCACGATGGCCGCAATGTCCAAGATCCGAGCACTCTCCGTTAGGAGACCATGGTTACTCTGACGTGACCATGAAGGCCAGCTCCTGCAATACCTGGGCATGCAGGCATCCCACCGAATGGGAAGCCTGCATGCCTAAGAGCAGCTCCTGGGAATATGGGCTGTGGGGTCACCCTCTCTGTTTGTCAGGATAGCATGAACACCATAAATATTCAATGGAGGACAGCGACATCTGAAAGCAGATGAAGAACAGGGTCACAAGTGTGCGCCTGCAGCCAGGGAGGGCAGGGCCCAGCACACAAACGTGGGCTGCCTCCACTTGCAGAGCCAGCGCTAATGGGAATGGTGGCTGCGTTTCCAGACTACGTAAACTCCCGTCTTCGTTGGAGCTCATCATCTAGCTTGATAGCTTGCTAAGTTACATACCAGCAGGGTTTTTTAATGAGTGGAGTCCCACTGAACTCCTTGCTTCACAGCCACCGGCGCTGACCCAGCTATCTCCGGGCCCATGTCCTCAGAGGTGCTGGGCAGGGGGGTCACGCAGCCAGGCAGGGGCTGTGGCATGGCAGCCCCCAGCCACAGTAGCCGTGGTTCCCACAGCTTGCCAGCTTTCTCCGCCACCTCCTCCGCCCGGGCTGTGACAGGGTCAGGCCTCCTCTCCCAACTCCTCTCGCTGCCGCCTGACAGTATCAGCTGGAGCCTCCTTGGAAGGCCAGACGCTGCCCTTGCTGCACGTTAGGGCTCCCACGAGGGAATTTTTAGCAGAGTTTACCTCCATGAACACCAGCTGCAGGTCCTCCAACAGGCAAGTAATGTAGCTATGCTGCTGGACTTGGCTTCACACTGACCGTTGAAGACAGCAGGGCATAAATAGCTTCAGCTACTTATCGGTGACCACAGCTGTGGTACTGCAGCTCAAGAGGAGACTGCAGAAAACAGGAGACGTCCAAAGTATTTTTATAGGAATTGGGCCTATCGTCTATATTTTTTTGCAGTTTGCAGCATCTAGATGTAAAGTAACTAAGCAAAGATCCCCTCCATGCAACCAAAATAAAACTGAGGATTGAGTCACAAGAAAACAAAGGATAGCAGTTCATACTTGGATTTTTCACTATTTTTAAACCATATACAGGCCTAAAACCAGTGGGTGCATTATTTTAAAAAGCAAAGAATGTAAATATTCAAAATCCTGGGCAGCACCTATTTCTGGAAAATGTAACACACAGCCCTCAGACTCCAGTTCAGTACTCCCAGTGTAGGAGTGGGAGGACTGCATTCACATGAGACATGAATTAGGGCCTAAAAATATGTCCTAGTAATAAAGGAGAAGCTAATTTTAAGTTTCAGCATTGCCAGTTTCAGAATAGAGCTTCCTTTAGTAGAAATCCATTTTGCAAGTGTGTGAACCTGCCCCAAACCCCAAATAAACATCAGGTAAGACATATATCTTCCTTGCTGACAGGGCTGGGGGGGACCAACAGGCCACTGCGCTCCCACCATACCACCAGGAGACATAGAAGAAACATGGCTGCATGACTCCCTAGTAATACATCTCTCACAGGTTCACGTGAGCACATCCAGCAGAGCCGGACTCTATTTGGACCATTGTGTGACCCCAACATTTCAGCAGCTCCCTAGCACATGCTGACCTAAGTCCCTGACCTTCACCTGGACGGACATACACACACAGAGTTCATGGCCTTCACAGAACAGATTTTCTGCCATGCTCAATGGAAAGCACACGCAGAAGGCAACGTAGGTGAGTGTCTCGTGTGCAAGTCTCATGTCAGCTCTCCCTCTGGCGGACAGATTGTCGTAGGTGGGGTCTTGCATCTCCCCAAAGCCCCATCAAGTCTTGAGACATTGCGTCTTCTAAAGAAACACTCTGTTGTCCCAAAATTCAGCCTAGCCAAGTTGCATCAGTCAGCTGTTCCTTGCTGATACACTGCTGTCCAAAAACAGCAGCTAAGGGGACTGGCTGGAGGCTGAGAAGAGAGCAATGCATCTGGGCAATACAAGGCTGTAAGTGAATAAACATCTGCAACAGAGGAGATCTCTTAAAAAACAAACAGAAGAAAGAGGCAGTCAGGAGAGCAAGATTCCATATCTCCTGAAAGGCCTGATGGAATATTTAAAATTAGTTCTTCCTGGAGAAAGAAATGAATGCTAAAGACTATTTCAAAATGCTTCACATTGGTCACAGCCACACTTCTTCTGCACACTCTGGGAAACCGGCAGACTGGAATCATAGCCCCAGAAAGGCGCTTCACATTGCTAATTCTAGCTGAAATGAAGTTTTCTGCACGTTATTTCTTATTCATGTTCGGAATTATTTTTTAATCTAGTATCTACCAAGATCACACAGAGTTGTGAAAGAAATAAAAAAATCAGTTAAAAAACAATCTAACATCAACTGTTTTCTTTCCTCTTATATTTCCATAATGAAAATATTTATAACTGTATTATTTTACAGTATCATTCCAAAATCTGCAGTAACCCTATTGAGAAGTGTTTGGAGCTCTCACAGATTTTGAAAGGCTCAGATTGCATGAATAACAGAAATGCGTAGTTGCAAGAGACCCCAGCAGCTGGCTGGCACCGTCAGGCCGCTGATGTAAGAAACTATGTAAGGGACAGCCTGAATACCCGCCTTTGGCACAGATCAGGGTGAAGAGAACAGGGTCCTTTGGATGGACAAGGCCACGTGGGTATCAGCTGCAGTATAAGGGAGAAACAAGCAATTTCTGCATAAATTATAAGACACTTGGAGACAGCCAGTTCCTTTTGGAGAAATAAATCCTCTCTGTGCTGCTAGCCGGTGCTTGAGATGGTGACTAGGACAGTAGGTGGGACGAGCAAAGAAATATTTTATTCATCACTCTTCTACCTGTCCTGGCAAAAGTACAACATCTTGGCAAAATTTCTCTTCCACTCTCCCTTCATGTCTGTGTCAGGGAGGGGGGGAGAGAAAGTTTGCCATCTCACGGTTTCCTGCTGGAAATAGGTAATGGCAAATGATACTTGATCTTCCTTCAATCCCTCAAAATCTTGATCCCAACTACATAAAAAAACATGCACAGCAAGTACAGCAGAGAAAAATGCTCCCTGCACAAGCTCTGAGCAAACAGGCTTCGCGTGGAAATCTTGACAAGGAGTTGATGGAAGCTCAGATGTGAACTTCTGAAGGAGGACGGTCCTTTCACTGCCACCAGCAGCGGGTATAGCCGCAGGTCCCGTAATGTGATTTTCTGAAAACTGTAGATTTTGGCATCCTACGATTGGATGAAATATTGGATTTATTTATTTTTTATACACATACAAATATATGTATGTTTCTATCCCGCATCTTTGCAAAGAAAATTTTGAAAATATAAACTGATGAAAGCTCTGCAAAATAAACAATTCATCTATCATTATCTTTTACGAGCCACAGTTTCTTTAAGTTGATTTTTTAAAAAAATGGACATTTGAGGTCCCAAATTCTACAAAAGAACACAAGCTGTGGACTCCTTGACTTTCACTATTTCCCCGCAGCCCATCTGCATGGATTTATTTTCAGGCTAAGAGCCCAGATAATGCAGAGCGTAACACTTCAGCCTTAAAAAACCCAGTCATAACAAAGAACAAACAATAATCATGATGGGTACAAGATGCAAAGAGATGAATTACAAGGCAGATGTTCAGTCTTGTCTTTTCAGCTGAGATTATAAATGGTCTGAGCCTAAGAGAAAAAATCAGAGCCTGAAACTCAAGGTTTCCTAATTAATCAGTTATAACAGCATAGGGGATTACAAAATATGATTAAAACACACTTAAAACAAGAAAGACAAAGGAAGATGGTGAAGGGAGTATGGAAGCAGCTCTGTCAACAGAGGAACATCTCTACACAAGCTGGTGAAAATTATGCAGCTCATAAAAAACTTGTGCTTAAGAATTAAAAAACAACTAGAACAACAAAAAGACAATGCTATTAACCAAATCAATTCCTGGAAATTTGGCCAAATGTTTATTAAAAAATTGAGGTTTGATCCAAACTCCTTATGAAGCCTAGGACAAAATTTCCATTGAGTTCAGCCCTTTCTATAAATATGCATGTACATTAATGTACGCGTTGCTGGAGCACATATTGGCACATTAATATGCATAGTACTAGAGTGTCTGTGTTTAAGTGTATAAATAGAAATTGAATATAAACATATGCATTCATAGCTTTGAAGTTCCATTAGTAACAAAACAGCGTAGAGAAATTATTAGCATTTTTACATGATGATTTCTGTTTAAGTCAGATACTGAACTGCTACTGATACTTACTTACAAGGCATTCAACAGATGGGGAGTCTAGACTGATGACTTCTGTGCTATGCAAGTGTATTTGTAAACCTCCTTTAATGTTAAATTCTGATGCTGTGCTGTAGGGATGAAAGAAAGTGCTTTCCTGAGTGTGCAATTTTAACTTTCTTGTTTGGTTTTTGAAACTCTAATTTGGTAGTGATCCACTACTGATAGTACCAGTTAGCATGACCCTAACCTCTATAAAAAAATAGGTCAATCTGCACTGAAGACAACATGACCACCCAGGCAAGAATGACCTATGGGATGAAGGTCCCATAAGCTGTAGGACCTGGTGCTCCTGAAAAAAAAAAAAGATTCCCATGTAACAGCACAGGATCAGGCTCCTATTCTCTTCATCTCGATTCTGCTCTCAATCTTTTCCTCTTCTCTAGTGGAAACAAAAAAGGAAATTGTGCTTTTGTTCACAAATTTTCAACAATGCTGATGCATGCGTATTTTTTGTAATATTACCTACTCAACAAAAATTAATCTATAACCTTCGTGTACATAACGGATGAACGTGAACATTATACAAGTGAAGACAGAAAATGTTTTTTCTAGTTCTTTTTACTGTTTTGGAAAATGAATACAATAAAGTGATATCCATTAGAAATACTGCTGCTTACTATTTATGCAATTTTAAACTATATTATTTAGGTAGCATTTATTTGTGTGGTTCATTGCTTGCCCCAAGAGACCTTAATTTGTTCAAAGTATGAACTTATTCTAGATTTAAAATGGTAAAAGCAAACTAATGTCAAAACATAATGAAATCACCTTCAAATCTGCTTACGTTCTCACTTTTCGCACAAACCCCCATCATAAAAATAATCCCCCAAATTTCTCTGAGATTATTGCAGCAAATCCCATGCCCATCAAATCCTAAAACACACTCCACCTGCTAGTGAAACTATCACAGTAATTGTCTGGGCTTTTATCTAATGAATATGCATCACAGCAGCCAAAACAAAATTCTAACTTAATCTACATTACCGGGGAAAGTTTCTGAAACAAGCCGTTGCAGGGAAATTTATGTAATATGTTGTCAACATTCGGCAGAGACAAGCTGTCTGCTAGCAAGGGCTGATGGAAACCAGTTTCCTACATTCGGTCAGGGAGCTGTATTATTGCTATCCTTAAGCCAAGCTTTTGGCCATAGATGTGCTCAGAGCATCACATCTCGTCGTGCCTTTAGTGTGCCTGCCCACCTGTACTTCACCTCTGTGCAAAGGCTGTGCTGACGATCACCGAAAAGTCTCTTTTTGCCATGTGGGTTTCAGTGAGTCATCATCATCTCTTCTACAATGTGCAAACTCACTGGTACCTGCAGGAGCATGGGGAAATGACAGATGGAAATTCAGTGGATTGTCTGTACGAGGTCTGTGCATGACCACACCTGCAGACAGGTATGTGCCTGACGCCAGCATTTGCAACAATATAGTAGGGGGCAAACCAACAAAACGAAAATTATTTCAAACCAAGATTACTAAGATTGACCAAGATTAATAAAGCACTCTTCTTCCAACTGCCTGTATATGATGCACACATTGCTTTTGCTATAATGTCCATTAGAATAATAGTCTCAGCCCCATACCTTTACTTTTTGCTGTCTCCTATGTCTGTCTAAACAGCACAGAAACCAACTTTACATGCCAGTGTCAGAGAAATATTTCTTCAGCTCAGGAAGTGGTAGGAAGATGAGTTTAGACGTGCTAAGACAGAATGAGCCCTAAGAACTATGTGTTAGCAAATAAGTGCATTACAAACTTTTTCATACGGAGAAAATTTTTAGGAAAAGGATAGCAACTTATCCAGTTTCTGATTCCACAAAAAAATTAAGCACCTGCATATTTGTATGCAGATCTTGTTACTTGTTATTTACTGCTTTTCTGAGCAACAATACAACGACTGAACAAGTGATTTTGCTGAACCAAGGCCATACGTTACCCCAAAGACCTTTGATGATATGTTGGTGCAATCAAGCCACCAATCTCCATATATACTTTCATTTTTATAATTTGTACAAATAACAGATGCTTCAATAGGTGAGGATACACATGAGGGGATTAAGATAACAAGAAGGGGAGGAAAGTGATGGGTGTTTAGGTAAAGAAAGAAACAAATTCAAGAAGTGCAAATATGTGATAAACACCTGGATCCTCAGGGTTACATAGACTATGTTTTGTCTTAAGAGTGGCTTTTTGGAGCCATTGCGGTTATCTTTTTAATCCTTAATACAATAAATTGAGACAGCTTCTGTAGCGTTTAATTCATACTCCCATTAAAACAGCACTCTACGAGACCCAAAACAGCATGTAATTTGTTGCTTCTTGCCTTCATTTAATTTCGGAGACTCTTGATGAGGGCCTGGAGCTTTTTCAGGCAAAATTAAAGTAATAATGTATAGGGAATAGATTTTTTTAAATTGTTTTTAACTTTTAGAATTACTTTCCTAGACTCAGAAACCAGGGCTTGGTTTTCTTTTTCATCTTAGAATTGTCTGGGACATTCTAGTCAAAGAATTATCTTATGGTTAAAGAGTACAGTCAATTTACAGTGGTTTTAGCTAAAGTGGAATAGTCTCCTGGTCTTCCAAGAAGCACGTGCATATACAAAATTGATGAACTACAGGCACAGCACAAATGTAGGCACTGTTACTAAGATTTTTAATGGAAATAAAAGTTATTAAATTTAGATAACATTTAATCTTACTGAAATTAAGCCATTAATCTAAAAGGAGCAATCTCATTAAAAAAACCCAAAAACCTCTAACAGTTTCAATCAATTCCATAAGCAAATTCTCATAGCATCTGAAGGAAGCAATGCATGTGACAAAACCAGAGTTATTCTACAGATTTGTCAGCAATGTGCTGCTAATACTGAAGAAAGACTTGCCTTTTAAATGTAAACTTGGATACATAGAAACCTTGCCCTCAGCATGTATAACAAGCCATTCTGGGAGAAATCAAAAGCCCTCCAGGAACTGAAAAGCAAATGTGATTTAACACCAAGGAAGAATCTGATCCCCACGCATTTGTTTACATACAAAATAGAGAAATAAAGAAAAAGCTCTCTTCTTTTAAACACCACCAAGCAGATAGGCAGAACTGCTTTACAAACAAACGTAGCAGGCTGCCTTGCAGGCAGGGATTATACCTGCTCCTGCCTGTTAGCACCGACTGCCGGCATGCAGCGTGGCACACTGTCCGCCTTGAAATGAGCAGCGCTCCCAGGGACCTGCCATGTCACACGAGTATTTTGCAGTGATAAACCCAAGCGATGTGATGCAACTACAGACGCGATGCAGCTACAGAAAAGATACGTACAAACTAGAAACAGGTTTAATTTGATACTTGAAACTGGAGCGACAGACTCCTGAATCCCTACCTCTTGCTAATTAATTCTGCAACAGATTTGTTAACTGCTCTGGCTCAGTTTCCCTCTCTATAAACTGGGGGAATGTGTCCTCTCTGTCTGTGAGAGTTAATAACAACTTTTCATAAATACTTCGAGCATGCACCTAGTATGATTACACTGATGTATTTTTATTAACTCTGGGCAATAAGAGTCCTTGCTGGCTAGGATGAGTTGGAATTATCTAAAGAGAAGGATGATCTTAGTCACTGGCAGGGAAAAATAGTCCAATGTGCCTTGCATCATGAAAGTATAAATTTAATAAGGAATTCACTGGTAGCCTTCAGCAAAATCTGCCAAACCTCCTTTGTCTATGGTTTCTTACCCCATTTAAGCAGAATGTATCACCTGCTTAAAAATGTGCCTGGGCTAACCAATCTATAAAGCAGTGTTCTGTTAAACTACTTCTATTACAAACCACATTGCTAAACTGCAAAGGGCTATATCATTTCCGACTAATCAAAACCAGTGTACATTTTTAAAAATCCCCACTTTTTTTTTTTTTTGACACCTAATAACCATCTTCTGGTAACTGGTACTGTTAGTATCTTACTGCCTGTTTTAACCTTACAGTTTACACCTTCTGCTAGAACATGCAAAGACTCCAAAATTCTTCAGTTTTTTTAACAAAACAAATGCAGAGCTAAAGTCTTATTTAAAAAGTATTATTGGCAGGGTACAAGTTAACCTAGAAAGACTTGATTTTGACTTGTTCTGGCAGAACTGAAATGCTTCACATTTATGCTTGAATACTGTATATTCCTTCTTCTTCCTGCGTATGAAATCTAAAGGATTCGCGCAGTGAAACTTTTTTCTTAAAAAAAAAAAAAAATCATCAAATGGCTTGTGCCTATGGATTTCAGCTGAAGGCACAAAAAGTGCTCCTTGTGAGCGTAGCCCCAGGTAAAGCAAACCTCTGTCATACAGCTGTAAAAACTGGTCATTATAAAGGCGAATTGAAAACGAGTCAAGTATCTTGATTTTAGAAACAATGGATTTTACAGATATACATCAGATGCTTTAGCATAAATAAATGATAAACACAGATCAATCAATAATCGTTGCAGCAGTTGCAGCTGGAGGAGATCTGCTGTCAGTGATATTAGAGAATATTCCCTTTTTTGTACTGTTTCTTTTAAACTCCTAAATCCACCAGCAGCAAGAGCTGAGCTCCAATTTAGTTGCTGTCTGCGCTGCTCAACAATGGAGGCAACGCAGACCACTGTGGCTCTGCCCCTCGCCTCCCAAATCACCATTCCTACGGACGCGTAAATAGCAATTCATGATTGGCATGAAGGAGGGAAATTACAACCTGGAAATCAGCTAATGAAAGTCAATTTCAGTTAAATATTGTTCAAGAACCCATAGGCATTTTGCCTGGCGGTTTGTGGCAGGGCTGCTGGCATGGATGTAAAATGGAGCACGAGCTCAGGGTTGGCTTCTGCTCCCAATTATGTCAGTTCTTCCATAAGATTCAGCTGGAGAAAGATCAGCACACAAAGAAACTTAAGACCAAATCCACCTTTTTGGTAAAGGTTTGGGGTTTCCTGACATGAGTATTATGGGCTCCTGCATACACATCTGTCTTCACCATTCTGAATTACTTAGCTATTAAAAAAAATGTGCCTACAAAATAGAACCTAGAAATATCCTAAAAAATCTGCCTTATAAGAGGTTTCTTTCATTTATTTATTTCTGACTCTCAAAAAAATCTTATAACCCTTGTGCAGTTGTGCCTTTGTGATTTGTCTGTAAGACTATCAGTATTACATAGAGGAAGATCATACACAAATCCTATGAGAATTTTTATATATGTATTTTTAAAATTACAAATTCATACACCATGTACGGATGGATGTGTATAAACACACAAATGATACACATGTATTTTATTTCTACATCTCTAAACAAAATGCTTGAATGTAATATAAAAAATAATCCGTCGTGTAAATATTTTTTGGACTCTACAGGCTTTAAGACCCTTTGTCTAATATAACTTGGAGTTTATTATAGTCATTTATTTAATAGCACTAGACAACTGAAGCCAAAGTTTGTATTTCATACAAAAATGTATATATGCAGATATATATTAAGGCACAGACACACATGTATATAGCAGCACAGTTTTGCCACCCTGACTCATGCTGAGAAGTTTCAATTTCAGTTCTACTGTGAGTAGGGGCAGCAGCATTAGGCCTTATACAAAGGCAGTACATTATTACAGTTGGCTTGATAGGCATAATTTTACATTTGTTAAACGCCACTATTTAAGGAATAAATAGCCATTTCACAGTCTTTGAGAAGTGGTAGGAAGCGGGCAATTGCATAAAATTAGTTGTGTGTAAATCTCTTTCTACGGAGATGGAGATAAAATATCTGTCAAATTCTACTTCTTTCTTCCCACACTTCCCAGCAGCTTTGGCTCTTCATGCTGATGTTTCATTAGCAGTTAGAGAAAGGTGACTCTGCTAATAATTTTGAGCACCATTTCTCTTATAAGGAACAAAGATGATGTAAAAATGGGGAAAAAATATTACTTCAGCACAAAGTATTTTGCTGAGATCTACGTATTGCTCATTCCTCAGTTCCAAACCACACATAAAACGCCACCAGCATCTACTGCAGGTTTCAGAAACAGCACGCACAAGTAGCACAACTCTCAAATCAGATGCAATAGTTGGTACAGCATTGGGACCGAACCCGAACCCAGCAGGAACACTTCCACAAAGACAGACCATGGTTTGCAGGGGTAATCCCCTACTACACATTATTCATCTGATGACGATGCACTAGCAGTCACGCCAGTAACTGTTCTTTTCTGCTTAACAAATCATCATGTGTTTGTAAAGTTCATTTTCACCCCCTTTTATCCCACACTCTTGTTTCTTCTTCCAAGGGAATAAGAAACAGGGGGTGTATTAATTTTTATTGTTATCCTCCTAACCTCACTACAGCATGAAAGTAAGAGATTGGGAATCAGTCTCAATTTCGGTCTATTTTTACATACATCATGCAGGGCGTTGAGTAGGAACGGAGAGGAAGGCAACTTAAAAAGCCGTCAGAAATATTCCAAGGAAATGCGCCTGCCTTCCTTGCAGCTGTGTTCCCGGTTTTAGGAGGCACACGGGTGGATGGATGCGCATTGCCACCGGCGCGAAGCCGAGCAGAAGGGCACCTCCTGAACCGCTGCGCTACAGCTTCAGCTGCGAAAACAGAGGAGAGTGCAAAAAGCCTCATGGCTAACAGGAGCAATTAAACTGCCTACCTTTCCTCGTAATCCAAGTAAGTCAGGAGTCAGATAATTTCCTGAAAAAGAGGATTCATATCTCATATTAAAAAATCCCAAATCCTTCATAATGTATCCTACCTAAAGCCAAAACCTACCTTTGCTGAAGTGAGCAGCAAACTTTTTAGCGCTAGTCTCAGCTGAGCTAATCAAATACCTCAACTCCCTACACATATGTAAGTTTTGTTTTTCCATACCTTGAATGAATGAATTCCTCAGGCCAGCTACGTACTGTCTCAACAGGAAAAGTCCTTCCACTCCTAATAAACATGCTGAAATTCTGTTTCTCTAAAGGCCTCTGTCTTTGTAAATAAAAAAAATCAGGAATAAATCAGAATAGCCTGTTTACCTTAATCTTTCTTTCTTTAATATAATTTTACTGTATTCTTTCTTATGTTTATCTCCAAAGTAAACAATATAAATCTTCCAAATTTTCTTCTACTGAAATTTTACACATCCCTAATCCCTTTTGCCATATGTCTCTGAATCCTCACTATTTCTAGCACACATTTGGGAGCTAGAACAGCTAGATTGAAACAGAATATAGTCAGTGAAAATACACCTTTCATTCATTAATGACACTGTAATATCTTCAATATTAGCCATCCTGCTCTTCACGCACTCTGCCCTGCTCTGTGCTTCCCTTGTTATCACGCTTTACTTAGCAGAGATTTTCATTAAACCATCCACAACAATGTCCAGTCCTTAGTCCGGAGCGGGTATTGTCAACTCAGGGCCCAAAAATACGTCTTCATATTTCAAACCTGTCATTAAGAAGTAAGAAATTCTAGACTGACTGAATGACAACGATAACACCATCCATTTAATGCTTTCTGTTAAAGCATGAAATTTGGTTATTTGATGACTCGGGGAGGGTTGCCTATTAGTATGGGTTGACAAGCTGCTTCAGCCAGTTAACAAAGGGGTCTTTTTAATATATTACATATCACAATATGCTGTTAAAACTCCTCTGGGTTGGCTGCTTCGTTTCAAATTCATACAGCGGGGAACAAAGGTCAGCTCGAGCAGGAAGGTAAGCACTTTATTTTACTATTGGAACTTCCATAATTTGCAGGCAAATCGAGCTGTTTTACACAGAAAACATCAAGTTCATCACACATGCCTTGAGAATGATCTATCTACTGACGCATATCAGCTTTTTTTTGTCCGGATAACTAATAGTTTACATGGAGAAAACGGTAAACTGCCTGAAAGGTTGTAGAGATAGTTAGCTGTAAACACAGGGATCAATTCAGGTTCATTACTACTTGCAAAACCTATACAATATCGGACAGCAGTAATTCAAAAGTAGTACAATTAACAGTGATTAGACAGATATTCTAATGTTCACTTTTTTAATGCAACTTGCTAACCTAAAGGGCATTAAAGGAACCTAAGAAAACAGTTTGCACAGACCTTTAGTAGCTTTGATATTTCACAAGGCAATTTCATCTGACCTTTAATTTTTAGTGCAGTGTTTTCCATTTATAGGGTATCACTTCAGAAAGGGCTGCCGTTAAGTATTTTAAAACCTCCATTAATATCACTTAAACTGGAATTTGTAAGCAAAGCTCTCACCTTATGGGAGAATTTCCTTACTCAAATCGCCAAGGAGAAGCTACAAAATTTTAAGCAATATGAAGCAATTTCCAACAGTACGATATTTTGCCACGAGCTTTATATGCCTCTGTAGCACCACTGAAGAAAGCAAAACACCTGACTTAATTTCTGTGTTCAAAAAGGTAAAAATGGCTATATATGTCATTGCTCATGTAAGATATGGTCAATATTTATATTAGTGCTCTTTCTACTTACATAATTAATACTTCGAGGTAAAGTTGAAATATTTTATTCTCTCTCAAAGTAAAATGCGCCATTTTATTGTCCTCATACTTACATGCTGTTGCTACGAAGACACAACTCTGCTATAACCTAATGGTCTGCTATTTAGATATGGACTCATGAATCCCATATTTTTATTCTAAATTTAAGTTCAGTCATCGTAGCTAATATCCTTGATGCTATCTCAAATTGCTGTCATTACATGGATCACTAGAAATTGGAGGTAATAGTAAAAAAGAAAAGGAAAAAGAAAGGTACCAAATTAGATGATGGATAAAGGTTTAATCAATTTAATTTTATCACCAAATCCAGTCCCTTCCTCTCAAGCTGTCAGGGGACGAGATAAGCGGAACACATCTTGAAGCACGACGCAATCCTGTTGTGGGGAAGGAGTTGTGTCCCTGAACCTTGCCAAGATGAAACATGCTCATTTATTACTTTGGCATTGCAGGATGATGAAGAACCAAGCTGGTTTCCTCCCTCCGTCCTCAGCACAATCTTTCTATTTCATTAATTTTTCATGGAATTTCATTTCACAATCATTTTGCCTCTCTCACCCACTCGCTGCCCTTATTTAGTTTATTCTGTCAACTTTTATTTCATGTCCCGTTGTATCAGCAGCGACCTCGGCCATGGCTTTCTACCATGTCAGGGATACCTGATCCCCTCCTGTTTCCAGTAATTAACTTTAATCGCTAGCTCTATAAAACTGCATTACAAATAAGGTGGCTTATTTGTTGTCTTATACTGGAAGATAACTCAGAAGGGGCATATCTCCAATCACCCATTTCATACTTACTTTCTATACGCTGATTTCTAAGAAGTTGCCGGAGGCTGCTGAAGTGTGGCCTTTTTAGTATTATCAGTAAACAGCAACTCTGTTTTTGTTTGGTCTACTTGTAATCGTTTATCTCAGAAAACAAGCCTTCTTTTCAAAATCTATACCACAGGCTATGAAATCTGCACAAACCGTGCTGAGGCCACTGTGCTGAATTCTGCCAGTACTCTGCCATATTCCAGAGCCCTGGAGAAAACACAAGAACCCACAAATACAGTAACTTCCTATAAAGGAATTCCTAAAAATTTTAAATGGATTTCTCTAAATCATTAGGCATAGTTTTCTAACCTCTGGTCATTTTATACACACAGATAAAAACCAAACAAACAAACAGAGAGAGAGAAATATAAAATACCTATTACTGCTTTTACACAAAATTAGTATGCAGATAATCTGGCAAGCATCCGTATTTATTTTTCATTAGGTCTTTGAGAAATTAAGATATTTACTTCCCACTGGGAATTAACGTGCTTATTTTCCAAATGACAATGAAAATATTCCTACCTATACTAATTTAACAAATGGCTATGAATATCCACATTTTAGCTTTTTAACACACTTTCTGCATGTAGTGTAAAACTGAATGAAATCACTATGCAAATATATGCTTGCAATGTGATATTCATTGCATAGACATTTCATGTTAAGTCTTCAAGGTAGGATCTTTATACTGAAAGCCTTGCCGGATTTCATAAGCATAAAAATAAGATGCACGCAAATTAATTATTGGACGATGTTATTGTACACTGGAATCACAGTGTCCTACACTTCTCAGTGCTCAATTTGCATATATGGAAATGCTCTCTCTCTCTGTCTCTTGCAGCACGTGTTTTTAATTGTTTTTTAGCCTAAATACCCAGGCAAATTTAGCTATTCAGAGAATGTTGCTTGCTTTCCTTGCTTGAACTTGCTTTCTGCCCCCAGGAAACTCCTAAAACAGAGCATCCAGGTATAAAAGAAATGGAGCAAAGCACTATACCCAGACACACTAATTTATAATTCACACTAACCAGGACAAAAACATGACTGAAAACAGAAAAGTAAATCAGAAGGGGAAAAACAATGTTATTAAATAGAGAATAATATTTGCTTCTACTGCTACATGTTCCTAGATCTTCTATCAGGCGATGTCTCAACCTGGTTTTAAGCACAGTTGATGTGTAACGTGTAATAAAATATAGTAAGCTGTATAAATAATTTGTTGAGTCCATCTCCTTAAGGAGTGGGGATGTGACAGATAATTTCATTTCCTTACTCTGATTAATACTCAATTTAAATTCAAGACCAGAGTGAATTTCTTTGTCTACACGTATCCATAGGTACTTCTGTGTGTGTATGTATAAACATATGTGCATAGTTATACACTTTAAATCATCTACTAAAAGTATTCTTGCTATAAACAACAAAATATGCGCTGGATAATAGTTAAAGGCAAGTGTCTTTGGTGTAACTCTCTAAAAATATTTTTCACAATCTATTAAATAGATCAAAACTGCGAAATAGTGGAGCCCACATTAATTCTCAAAAAGGCACTGTAATTTATGAGCCTAATAAACGTTTTCTTGACTAGTCTCCAGGACAGTCAGTTTGTTAAACAACACCTGTGCACTACATGCCATCAAAAAAGACAGAGAAATGTATGATCAGTAAATAAACCAGCATATTAGGAAAATCCAACAGGTTTTATATTGGGCGTGCCTTAAGTTACAGGCATTTTTTGCCAACATAAATTTACAGGAATGTGTACTTCTGTGAACATATAGTGTGATTACATAGAAAAGAAAATCAAAATCATAATGATATGAAAACAAGCACTGCTCCCTATAATTAGTATACTAACTAACTACGTTATTTGTAAAGTGGTTACAATAGCACATTTGGAGGAATTAAAAAAATGAACTTTTCAAGTGCACATTCTTATTGATATTGGTCAGTCAGGCACTTTCTAGAATGCCATCAACCTCCAGCTGTGTATTCTGCAAATAACTGTCATCTACCAAGTTATTGTTTAGTGAGTTTTTGTGGTTTTTTAAGACATTCAACTTCCATCTTATTTTGGCAAAACACAGAGCAACAAAGGATGCATCAGAAAAGTCTTACTGAAAGACCCTCACTTTTGCCTGCTTCTTAGAAACAAAATTAACACTTATCATTTACCTTTATAACAAAGCACCTTTTCTCCATTGCATAGATTAATGGATTACTCTTTTCTCTTGGTCAAGCACAGGGTAGCTCAGGCTAGGCTAAGTCTGTGATTCCCTAGAAAAGGAGTTCTGCTAGAACAAATACAGCATAAAGAAGTCTGCAGAGCACAACTTAAGTACAAGCAGATTTAAACAGACTGAGTATGGGAACTCTCCCTTTGCTTAGCGTTTTAGAATTTGCTCTGTAACGGAGCGCGAAAGGCAGCCTCTGTCACCAGGTGTTACAGCATGCTAGAGATACGGAGTAACAAAGCAAGGTTACACACCTACTGGAAGTCCTGATACATCTGCACGTCTGTTGTTTTCACTTGTGCACACATCACTATTTGTTACTATGATTCTGAATATAGAGAGTTCAGACGTGAAAGTTAAAATAGTGACAATCAATCAGATGATACAGTCTAGCATTTAGCATTTGACCAGTCTTTGCTAGTTACTATACAAAACCTGCTTTGGCACCTTTCTAAAAAGTTGTCAAATACCATGCTTATTGGGTTTAACATAATAAATAATTAAAAGCCACTTAGCTAATGGCGCGTTCCAAATTAGGATTTCTAGAATTAGAAGAAGAAATAGCGTACCCAAAGCATCAGCCTGAGTTGACGAGCTAGCTGACTAAAACTTGTGTTAGTCCCACGTAATGATGACAATTACAGGTTAGATGATATTTACTGCTTAGATAAACACTTGGAGTTAGCATCCCTGCAATCAAATGCACTGCAGCTGGGCATCTCTGGCACTCTGCTTCTCGTATCAGTTCATTTTACTTTAAAGTGTTCACAGTCTGTTAACTTCGTCTTTTTCAAGCAAAACATCAAAAATCAGGCAGTAGTGTGTCATCCCCTCTACAGGAGAAAACAGGACAGCCTTGCGAAGAGCTTTTATCTAGGGCATATTCCCTGTTCGCAATGACATCCTGTAGCTTCACTTTTCACGCTTACGGCAATTAGCGCCTTCCTAACAAAGGTTTGCTTAGGGAAGGGGAACGGCACCAAAATAGCGAAACTCGGTGGACCTTCTCTAAAAGAAAGAAAAAAGAGGTAGTTTGGGGGGCGCAACCCGCCGGCCGGCAGCTGCGCGCTGCCCCGGGAGCCGCGCGCTGCCCCGGGAGCTGCGTGCCGCGCTCTGCCCGGCCGGGGGCCCGTCCTGCGGGCAGCGGGGCCCAGCGGGACGGGCGGCGGGCTGGGGTCAGGCTGGCACCGGCGCCGGAGCGGGCGGGGGCAGTGCCGGGGCCGGCGGAGTCCCCGGGACAGCTCCGCCGCCGCACCGCGCTACCTCGGACGGGGCCCGCCGAGCCCCCGCCCGCCGGCACCCCCGCGGGGCTCGACCTCGGCCCGAAACAAAGAGAGGAGGAGGGCAACCGCTGCCCGTCGGCGGGGGAGAGCGGCGGCCCGCCTCGGCCCCGGCCGGACCCCGCTGCTGGCGGATCGGCGCGGCGGGGAAGGCACCGCCCGCCCCGCACCGGCCGTCGGGGCAGCGGCAGGGCCGGCGCCGGCGTGCGCCATGCGGAGACAATAAAAACAGGAGCAGGCGATGTGTCTGCCGGGGCGTGTGTGCGGGAGACAGGCAGAGAGAGGGGGGAAAAAGAGGAATGAATTGCTCTTACCTTTCCTCTTTGATCTCCTCCTCCTCCTCCTCTTGGACTTGCATTTCAGCTGCCCGCTCGGCCCTCCCGACGCCCTGCTGCTGCCCAGGACGGATGTCATGCCTCTACTTCAGCGAAACAGCACCGCGCCGAGATGTTTTCCTCCCGCGGAGTTTCTCCTCTTTCTGGAGGAGGCTTTTATAGCGCGGTGGGTAGGGCTGGCTGCTCGGCGCTGCCCAGCGTCGCGGCGAGGGGTCGCGCCTCCGCCCCGACGTGCCGGGCCCGACCGGGGCGAGGAGCGGGGGCGGCCGCGGAGGCTCTTGCCGGCCCCGCGCCCACTTTTTGCACCTCTGCGAGTTGCCGGGCTCCGGCTCCGGCCGCTTTGAAGCTGATGGTGCGGGGGTGGGGGGGGCGAGGGGGGCGGATTTGCTGCTGCAAAGTCTCCCGCAGCCCAATGGCTCCCGCCGCCCTGCTCTGACATCAGCTCCGCCAGCCCTCGCCCCCAAATTCCGCTCCCCCTGGGCTGCCGGCTGTGCCTGGCTCCCGGGAGAAAGCCAGGGAGAACGGCCCCGGAGGGAGTAAAAACATCCTGCCGCCTCGTCTGGGAGAAGCCGGAGGGGCAGCTTGCAAGAAGGGAGGCTGCAGGCAGGATTTCAAGCCTTTTCTTTTCTTTCTTTTTTTTTTTTTTTTCGCTTTAGACCATGTGGACACTGAACACCCTGCTTCCAGAAACAGAGAAATGCCGCTGCTGTCCTCCCTAACCAAATAGTTATTAACTAGTTCACTAATTGCAGTGCTTATTATTCCCAGGGAAAGAGCATGAGTTACTGTTGAAGCATCCCTGTATCCACAAACCTTACGCAAGAGGCTAAGTGTAGCAATTCCCCTTGAATCTCCAGTTATTTTTAAGGTACGTGCTCTGCTAAATTCACGATCAAGGGCAAAAGCTCTGTGAAAAGAGGAGCGTGTTGTCGCCCAGACTCGTACATTAACACTCTGCAGTGCCTCATTTAGGCAACTGTGCAATTAAAGTGTCGGGAGCAGAGGGGCTTTTACAGAGAGGAAAGATGACAACAGCATTCCTCTGAAAAGCTCGACTACAAAGCATTACACATTCATTACAAAAAGCCAAAGTATGCAACAGATAAGATACTGCTTTAAGTTACAAGGGACCTACTGCTTCTGTGCTCTATCCTCCTTAGTTATTATCTAACTTAAAAATACGTATCTGGAAACCTAGGCAGTGAATGGAAAACGGAAGAATATCACAAAAAAATTATGCTAAATAATTAATGTCATCATTAGTGCTACTGCATTTGTAGTCGGCTGGAAGAGCACAGTAAAACCCTGTTTATCAGAACTCCTTTAATCTGAAACTTCCTCTTGGTGGAATGTAGGTTACCCAGCTCCTGCTGCTAAGCGCTGCCACTGCAACCCTCCCAGCTATTAGAAACCCTCTGTGTTTGGCTGTTTTAGGCCTCTGTCATTTTTGGACTAGGCAGAGCTATACATTACACAGCTTTCCAAATTAAATAAACAAAAATATTTCCATAAAAATCTCTAAAAGTACTTATTAAACCAGGATTCGGATGATGTCACCCATCCTCCACGAAGCAGGTTGCATATGGTAAGAAGGCCCTATGTACCCTCAGTTTTAGCTATGTGGCACAGCACAAAGCACAGGGGGAAACTGCCTCCCCTACACACCTTATCAGCTAAGGGAAGAGAGCCTGTGAATTTAAACCCGCATGGCTTGGGTGTCAGATATAATTCAGGAAGACCTGCATGGAAGTAGGTTTTACATGCGGAGCTTTTACAGGTTACTGGCTGGGTTTTTTTTACAACACATATATCACCCAAAAGAATCAAACCTTTGAACCACTACATAGCGTAAGTAAACATCTCTTTAAAAAGCTTCTATTTCAGGTAGAAAGACTTGTCTGCGGGAAAAAAGAGAGGCAATCACTTTTTTTTTGTTTTTAGCTTGAGCCTTCAGCCTTTAACCTTTCTCCCCTTTTCCTTCTGGTTTCTGTTGTCCTGAGCACAGCTGACCCTCATCTATTAATGTGGCAAAAACTTGTAGTTGTGTGTGAAGTAGTAATGCTACTGCAAAACACAACTGCACATTCAACCACACATCAAACTTCTGACCAGTCTGAAATTTAAGTCACTCAATTTAGAAGCCAGATTTAGAAAAGCATCTTCTATGCTTCAGTACCAATCTGTGCTCTGTCCATTAGGGAAGCAAGATCCAATTAGAAAGAAAATGAGCATCCCAGCATTCATTCATTTTTAGGAGTGGCTTCAGGCTCAACACATTCTTTAAAGTTTCTGAAGACTTTCTTTCTGATAACATTTTGTTATACTCTCAAAATGACTGGAATCTAAGGTGTTAAGAGGATAGACTGGCATTGCCAATCCCTAGAGAAGTCATGCTTCCAAGCCAACCTGAAAAGCCACCAATTCTCAGAAACTATCATTCGGTGCTAACAATTTCATGAACCGCTTTTCAGTTCTAGGCACAGTTATGAGAAAGTATCAGCAAGCCGGCATTAGCAACAGCTGAGCTGTACTGGCAGTATAGCTCCCTCCTCGGCTGGTTTCAGGATTGGTGAAGGTATGAAGATGGCTTAAGTCATTCTGGTGGAAGGCCTCCCCTTAGCCACAAGGAATGGTGAAGGGCAGTCATTTTTTATACTATCCAGCTACAAAGTCAATTGGATTCCTTAAATGTGCTGTGCTCATTCCTCGTGTTCTCCACAACACTGAGGAGTCAGCTTCCCCACCCAGTGATGTCCCCTGTTTCAACACCCTTTTTTAACTTAAATGCAGGGTTACCAGTCCCACACAACTGGGTCTGTCTCTCCTTCCAGGCAAACATGTACATGATTTCAAGCACTATAGTAAAGTGAAAGAGCTCGGTCTATGAAATACAAAACCAGTATCAATGAGGTGGGGAAAAAAGCTAAATTATAAAATAATACCAGCTCTCTTTCAGTTATGTGCTTATGTCTACTAATGACCAATGCACTTGATAGTCTTACGACCCCACAGAAATTATGGCTGTTCTGAATGCCCTGGTAATGGTTAGTGGTATTGAGTAAAGCAGCTTAGGACTTTTCCCATCTCCATGGGCCTGGCTGTGGAAGTTGTTATGTTTATTACCTTGAAGGTGAAGTATTTCAGACTGTTCTAAAGGCAGTAACTTCACACACCTTGAGTTACAGCCTGCAAAGAAATGCACATCATACCAATGCACAGTCACCTACTCAGGCCTAGGTGAATCAGACAGGTAGGAGGGTTTAAGGTGTGAGTCCTGATGTGAAAGACCCTTCCCTATGCTGTCTGGGGAGCTGTGACTCCTCTTGTGACCCATCACAACTGCTCATCCCAGCCAGTACATCAAAACTTATATTCCTGTTCTTGTGAGATAGACAGGTCTCTCTCAGCACTGGAGGTACCCAAGCAAGGAGCCCAAGCTTTGCAGGATTTGTGACAATTCACTTCACTCAGGTTCTCTCAAAAGAGGAGAGCTGAAGGGCACTCCAAATAGTTTATTAACTGGAGGACTGATGGTGACTATGAGAGTATGATGAGGAAAGAGAGTGTGAAACTGGATGCCAGGTTGCACACCTTAATTATACATTACCATTTGAATTTCCATGCCTAAGCAATATAGTGTAGTGTTAGTAATGAACAGAAATGGACAAAAATGAAAACGGCTGAAGAAAAAAAGCGTCCCACCCTTATTTCAGCTAAGCACTTCAGATAAGCAACTTCAGCAACAAATCTTTGGAAAGGTTATCCAAATCTGAATAGTAAGCCCATGAGTATTATGGGTGGCCAGTACTTTTTCTGTACAAACATATTTAGATGAAGTAGAATAAATATGAAATCCATTTTTTCTTTATCCCTCGTTTTTTTGAAATTTGCAGTAACTTAATTCTCAATGAGGTATTACAAAAATTGCAGGTGAAACAATTTTAAAAAAAAAGCTACATTGCACTTACAGAAATGCAAATGTGTAAAATGAGGTTGAGCACCTAAGATGTACCAGGGCTGCTCCATGAGAGTGTTGCAGTGTTTGCAGGGGGTGCTCCTCTGAGAGCAAAAGGGTCCTGCTGAGCAGCACAGCAAGTGGGAGAAGCAAGCTCCAGACTCTGCAGTCGCCAGAATATGCACAAACCCTTGAAGAAGAGGCCATCTGGCTGCCGTATTCTCCAGTTTCCAGCTGTGCTGTCCCTTCCCTAAGGAGCTGTGGATACTGAGAGCAGCAGGCCATGGTAGAGACCTTTGCAATTTGCTGCTTGGCAGCAGACGTGCCCTATACGCTCCTGAGAGGGGAAAGGGATGTAGTAGCCACACTCTATTTTTCTCCCACCCTCCCTACCCACTTCTGCTTGCTTTTGCTCCCTCCTGCCTGAATAGGTGGAAAGAAAATAAGGCCTTTAGAATTTGGAAGATAAAAGATGCTCAAGGGCGTTAAAGCAGAACAGGAATGCAGTCGTGTGACTGCGCAGGTGAGACTCCAGAGCCTTCTGCCGCAAAATGCCTGCACTAATCCACTCTTGCCCTACTTACAAGGAGCTGTCAGTGTGGCTATTTGCAGCAAAAGCCACTTTAGCTTTGGGGCCAAACATCACAGAGTGGTGATGAAGCAATGAGGGTATGGATCCATATTCAGTGTATCAAGTTTGCCAGAAAGATGCCTTACTGCAGACAGGTCCTCCTGTCTGCTTTGCATATTCTTGCACATGAAATAGCCCAGACTGGCTAACACTGTGATGCTGGATAGCAGGAAGTTAAGGCAATGCTAAAAGGATTTTGCCCCTTCGTTAAACTGCAGCAGAACCAAAGGAATATGGGATGCAGTACTCCTGCTATGGGAAAGCCTCAGCAGCCAAGTTTCATCTCCTACAGGAGAAGCTCCCCCTCTTCCCCTCATTTTTTCAAGGCCCCACATCTACTCTAATGGGGGTTTGCTGTGCAACATGCCAGTAATAAGCAATGTCCAGCTCCCCCATGAGCGTGAGGTAAACATTTCAAAGCTGTTCAGACAGTATTCTCTTTAAAGGGGAAAATACCTACATGCCAAAGACTGCAAATCATTGTAATTAGTAAGTCTGTATATGCCACACAAACCAGCAGCAGTCACTGAGGATGAAACAAAACTTTCTGAAAGATGTTTGTATGGGCATATTAAAACATAACTCAGCATCTCTGACTCTTGAGGGGAGGAGAGATGCAGCTCATCACCAGAAACAGTTTTGATTTTAATAGTTTCCTGTGTTTGTAATACACTAAACCAAAATGTGGAATGAGTGTCCCCAAAGCAGGGATGTCTGAAACCTCATTCTGCCTTCAGATGTTTCAGTCCTGGCCCAGACTGGTCATAGTTTGTTTGTTCATATGGGATTAACTAGTTCACAGACCTTCTGTAAGGCCTCCACTGACCAGGTTTCTTTCTGTGGCCCAGTATCCCAGTATGCAGAAAGGTAATCAAATACACTCTTTCTTTAAGCACTTGAAAATGCATCAAGGTACAACAGCTCATTATTATTATTTTTTCATTATTAAATATTCATTCTCTGATACTGAAATACTGAAAAGTCATTTTTGCCCCTCTACATCCTTTGAATAAACCATCTGAAACAATGAATCTGCTGGTGGAAAGTTCCTTGTGCTGCAGCATGGCTGTTCAGAGCAAGGAGCTGCAGCCCTGTTTGGCCGGTGCACGTCCCAGCACCAACCGAGGGCAGCGGCACAAACCAGCACTACCTGGCTCCGGCAGCACCCACAGGCAGAAGAAAGGGGCACCTGATCAGCCCTCGGTGGGGCAGGGGTACAGTGTCACTGGTGGGTCCCCAGCCCACCTCTTTGGGTAGATGGCTGCAAGGAATTCCTAAGGGATCGAACCTCAGCATCACCCTCAGCATACAGTTGCCTCAGGCTGAGAAGTCTGGTGCCTGAGAGTTGTCCAAAACAGTGACCAGACTTAAAAATTAAGACCTTCATTTCTCTGTGCTGACAGCTTTTTCATCAGTGAAATTCAGATGCAAATACTTACCGCAGGGGATTAAGGAAATTTAAAATGACCAGGGGCTGCTTGTATACAATATACTTTTCAGCCTAATCTTTTCCATTTGGAAATCTTCCAAAAGTTAAATGATGAATAAATTCGCGCCCTAGCAGCCACCTGGTTTACAAAGACTTGCAAAGTTCTTGATGCAAAGCTCTACCATCTTCTAAAATGAATGCTGCTAGCCTATGTCATGAGAAACCTTAACTGACTTCTCTGGGACTCTAAAAATGTTTTATAGAGTAATCATGCAGTAACTGCATTGTAGAGAAATAAGACAGTACTGAAAAATACTACAGCATAGTTATTGTGCGACATTATTTCAGTAATGCAATGTGTTAGAGTTTAAAGAAGTTATTATAGAAGTATAATTTGACTAAAGTTTACGTTTGCAGACACGTATATGTTTGGTATTACAGCCTTTTCCTTTAGACCTCCAGCACCAGTCACTGACCTTGTTAGTGACAGTGGCTGAGGCTAAGGTATAATAATAGTCAATATAAGAGAAGTGTATTAAATTGCATTAACCTCTGGTTAGATTCCCTAGCAGATTAATCAGGTTTCAGTGATATCCTATGAATTTACAAAAGGTGTTTCACTGCAATTTTCTGTCACCTTATTTTTAAACATATTTTTCAAAAGGCATTCTGATTTAGATGATGTATAATCACTGCAAAGCCAAAAGCAGCACATCAGGATGAAAATGCAGAAAAGTGCATGAAAATGAAGGAGCACCTCTGTATTTACATATGCTTTCCAACACTTGGCCAGCAGTAACAGTCAACCACAACTTTCTAAGATATGTAAGAACTTACAGCCTGTACCGAGCACCCTACAACAGACAGTCAGAATGAGGCCATTCAGAAAATAAAGAAAATAATCTATATTTTTAGAATGAACTAACCTATAAACTCTACAATGAAGATCATAAAAAAAAATTATGTGTCCCTATACATTCTTCTACTAAACCATCTGATACAATGATTTGCCTGGGGAAGGTTGTCTGTGTTGCACAGTATGGTCATTCAGAAGTCAGAAACAGAGAGGATACATATTGCCAGTAGAGAAAAACAAATAATATAAAGGCTACCTAGTACTATTAAACAGCTTTGTGCATTTTATTTCCCATATGATAGCTAATTGATGTAGAACAGTTAAAATCTATCTTGAAGTTCTGGCTAGTGTTTCTCTTGATTGCCACACTCAGCAGCTGGTGGGTCCCTTTCCGTTTCATGCTAGGACGGTTCTAAATTATGACATGTTGCTGACTGTAGACGGGCACTGCTTGGCTGAAGAGTCCTCTTGTAGATGTCCCTACTGTACTAGAATATCATCATGGAATTAATGCAGGGTTTGAACATCCTCAGTCTGAAGTCAGGCCTTAACTGACGTTGAAGGGCATGACCTTAGGTAAGTCACCTAAATATCTATGTTCTACAAAATGACAGCAAACCATATTGCTCCCTGGAATTTTTGTTTCATTGGTTTGTCGGTAAACTATTGAGATAAATGCTGTCTTTTGCTTGTGTGTAGGTGCAGCTCCTACAAATATGGACCCCAACTCTTGCTTGAGATGTCTAGATAATTTTGTAATGTGAAAAATGAAATGTCAGGGAGATATGACTGCAATCACAAACCTAAATAAATATCCACCAGCACCATTGAGAAAACAGTAGCAGTTCCTGAATCAAAAAATAAACTTCTTGAATTATCTGGAATAAGGGGAAGGTATAATCCAATGCAGTCAATAGTATTACAGGTTTATCCTCTAGCTTCCACATCAATTTCCCCTTAATTTTATTTCTCCTGTACTACAAATGATTTTCCCTCATCCAAATCTTGATCTCAGATAGGCATCAGGGAAGTAGAGGTGCTGAAGCATCTGTCTGCAGAAAAGAGAGATACTTAGAGGTGCTTGCATGTAGGTCTTTTACAACAACTGAGCCACTCAAGGAGAATGACGTTTTCCCTACCCAGGGTCCACAGACAAGTCAGGGAAACTCAAGCAGCATCAAAGACAGATGACAGATCCAAAACATGCATCAAGAGACACAGAGACAACAGTAATTAATCTGTGTGTCTCCCTTACTCCAGAAGTCCCAAAGTACAACCTGGTATCTCTGGGTGATTTAGCAGTCCAAAATCTCAGTGAAAACTCAACAAACAGATGGAAAGTGAAGATGTTATTTTAAGATCCCAGGTAAACCTGTTGAAGCCCAACATGTCCACCTCAGTGGTGAATCCTGAACCCTCCCTTCATATAAGAGGTAGATAAACTCATTGTACTTCATAACAATTCCCTACCAACACACTGGCTCCGCCAGTTACTGTGTTAATTAGTAGTAGCTATGGAGTCCTTCAATTTGAGGTTTTTGCCTCTGCCCTCTGTCCAAAACCTTCTTCCCTTAGTTTCTCTCACTGAATCTACATTCAGACATTAATTTCTGTGTGTCATACCAGTAAAGATCAGTTTTACATCAGGATGACAATGACAGGCAACCACTGAAGCCTTAAAACACAAGTGCTGTATCAAATAAAACCTTAGCCAAGCTGACATGATTTATTTTAAAATAATGAACTCCTCTTTACTGCTGGACAGTTTCTGAATACAATTGGCAGATGTGAACTCTGCCAAGCTTAGTGGTACCAAAAGTTTCAGTGGAAATACAGTTTTAAATCTGTTTTTTAATCACAAGGCTGAAGACCTAAGTCTGGCTTCATCCCATCTAATTTTGACACAAGGCTGAAGACCTAAGTGAAGAGTCTTGTCACCCTGTGCTCCTTGGCACACAACTGGAGAAAGACAGGCCTCCAGATGGTAGCACCAAGTTTATTTTGGAAACACTTTTCTCTTTTTCCACAAGTGAATTGAATATTGAGTGAATCTTGGGCAACGTGGGATTTCTCAGCATTTCTTTTAATCTTAGAACTAGCCAAAATTGGTAAAAGTAGACCTTATCTTAAAAACAGGTAAAATTTGATGGCTGTGGCTTGTTTCTCCATAGATTTTATTAGAAATGAAATCCAGTATAAAAATGAAAGAGGGACAAAGGAGAGGAAGGTTGAAATGACATCAGTGCAAAATACAAAATATTCTCCTGAGTCCTGGGTTATATATTTCCATTTATAGAATCAGTTTAATAAACATCCTCTTCAAATGCTCAAGATCCCTGTTACATCTTTATCAAAGGGGAAAACAGTTAAAGAAAATTCTACATCAGTGCTTGACTTAATTTTCTTCATCTTCTTTTTTTCTTTTTTCCCAGCAAGAAGTATTAGGATCATATGTAAGATGCTTTATTTAGAATCTGAAAATTTATTTTATGTTTTTCTGTTGACAACCAGAAGCATTGGGTGGAAAAAAAACAGCAGAACAAAGAGCTCCCTAGAGATATTTCACGTTTGCTGACTCACTACATCATCACATATGACACTGAATTATTAGTTTCCACAAATACTGAAATAGCACAAGAAAGCTTGCTTGCTCTTTTATCTTCACCATTGTTCTTGGATTTAAACAACTCATATAAAACTTTTGGGTAAAACTACAAATATTGAAAAATCATAATTTAGAGTGGTGTTTATTGTACAGGATACCTCCTTAATCATACTGAGATAGAAGGCTGGGATTATAGTTTCCCTGAGCTCAGAGGATAATTTAGATAGAAAACGTGTTTCATGCTGATAGCCCAACCCAGAGCCCATCAGGACTTTAGGAAGTTTTAGCAGGATTCTTCCTCTCTCTTTCTTCATCTGCCTGAGTGAGTCTGCTCATGCAGAGAGATTGAAATTGTGGTTTGATTTGTATGAGGATGAGTTCTGCTGTTGTCTGAGAAGACCACACAAAGTACAGCACATTTTTCAATCGTGTCTTACTTTTGAGTTAGCTATTTTCAGACTCCTTTTAAAAATATAAATATTAGTGGCTATCAAAATTCAGGTAGCCATGTGCAATATTATCTGCGTGGGGTCTCAAAACAGGGGTGAGCAGCTCACCTTGCCTCCATCACCCCCACTTTACGGTACCACTGACATATGGATGACCTCTCCTCACCAACCCCTGTGCTCCACTGCTCGGATGGGCTTATTTGATTCCTTTGGCCTTGACCTTAGCTGTAAATTTTTAAAGTGACACTGTGTTGGTCTGTATTGCAGGAACAGGGAAAGGTAAGTGTCCACGTTGTATTATGACTTTCATAACCTTCTGACTGGGAACAGAAGTGTAATACTTCACCAAAAAAATCCAAGCAAAACAACAACTCCAGACTCAGCTGTATGTAAGAAGCTGATAGTTTAATATCATATGCTTTGATGCTATAATAAATAAAATTATGATACTTTACTGTAGGTACTGAAAATTTCTGAAATTAGAATTGTTATGTATTAGTAAATGTTGAAACTGTGAAACGATTAACACCAATCTGAGGCATGCTTGGCTTTTTTTCAGAATTAATTCTCAAAAGTAGCTATGCTAATTCTTGTTTTTAGGCTTGGCTACCTGACTTTCCTCCCCCTGAAGACAAAGACAAAATTCTCAATTACCAACATTTTACTGGGATTATTTTGGTTTTCTACAAGCTGTGGCTTTCATATGCACTGGTGTCACTTCTTTAAAATGCTGTGTGTGACAGCAAGTGAAAAGGAGAAGACAAAGCGCAAGTGAATGGATCAGTACGTTAACCAATGTCATAAACTGAAAGGAAAGGATAGAGAATGATCAGGAATATATATGTTAGAATTTAAAATAATAATAATTAGGATGGATTTATTTTAAATTCATGTTGCAATTTACTGTGCTCATCTCAGAAACTTCCTTCTCTTTCTTTTTTTCCCATACCCATTGAAAGATTTAAACACCTTACTTGTTAGTAATAAGCATTGATTCAGCATCCCTCATGAAATGATGCATGATTTTACTCCATCACAGATAATTTCAGAAACATTTTGCTGCCTGCTTTTATCTGCACTCTACTTGTGGAGAGGATTTGAAAAGGTTTGCGTAGTTGCCTGCTCTGCAGTAATGTGAGGATTTTGTTATCCAGCTGAGCTACCATCGTTGGTTCAGATAGCTTGGATTCCTTCCTTCTGCAGCCAAAATCTCACAAAACCTCTCCCTGAAACACAAAGGTACAGGAGAGAAAGGGCAAATGAATCACCAAACCTTTCAAGAGGCTATTTATATTCCTCCTGGAACGCGGCAATTAGCGCTTCTCTCAGCCCCATCTGATCACCTTGTTGTCCTCTGCTTGTGCACCCACTTAAACAGTTTTTAGACAGAGATCTTCAGCTCCTTCTGATATCAGATCCAGTCCTGCTTCCAGCCAAACACAACATACCTGTACTACTGACTTAAACACGAACGGAATTAAGTACCGCATCTCTTTGGTTCCAGGAAAATACCCTCATCTCAGTCAGGTTCGCACATATACACACGCAGGTTCGGAGCACAGCATCCCAAATTCAGGACATACCACACCCAGATGTGGGATGTTATCTTCCTTGCACATGCCAGCAGTGATTGCTGACATACCAGATTGCATTTGCGGGAGACACCCTCAGATTCACAGACATGCTTGCACCCTTTGATAGCTTCTTTCATTACAGCAGGGAAACAGAAAACCTAGTCCAGTACAGACAACACTGACATTCATCTAATACAATTTCCCCTTTTCATTCCCTGTTTCTCAGTCTTTCCTCAGGCCTCTGCACTAAAACACCTACCCCATGACTGTAAGGATTAATGCCAAATAATCGTCAGAGGGATTTGTGTATCAAGTTCCTTGTGACTATCTATAAGGCAATCACAGCGACTTGAATTTACCAAGTACTGTGCTTGCTCCAGGGCAAGGACTGTCTCTCTGAGATCCTCATGTATGGGGTTTCCCATGGGGGCGTTGTGATCCTTGCCTGGGGCTGCCAGCTGCTGGGGGGAGCCACCCAGAGCCCTCAGTGAGGTCCTGCTGATTTCTGCCTGCAAAAGGGTCATCGTTCCCTGGAAGACGTAGCAGGAGTAGCAGTACCTACAATGTCTGTCAGTCCCTGGCAGGGCTATCAGTCCCTCTTAGGGGTATCAATCCCTATAAGAAGCATCAGTGCCTATAAGGGGCACCACTGCCCAACAGGGTTGTCAGTCCCTGCAAAGGGTATCGGCCTTCAGCGGGGCTGTCAGGCCTTGACAGGAATAACTGTCCCTATAAGATGCATCAGTCCCTATAAGGGGTATGAGTCCCTATAAGGGGTATGAGTCCCTGGCAGGGGTTTTCATCCATGGCAGGGGTATCAGTCCCCATAAGGGGTTTCAGTCCCTGCAAGGGCTATCAGTCTGTCTGAGGACAGTCGCGAGTGATCCATGCAAATTGCAGCCTGAGTGCAATCAATAGATGTGACAAGCAGCCGGCGCTGGCAACGGGGGACATAATGAAGGTGTGACTGTGTAAACGGCTAACAGATAACAATGCTATAGGAAATTATAGGGCAGTGCTGTATTGAATAAGTGCAGTGCAAAATGAGCTGCGGCTCGC
This sequence comes from Nipponia nippon, assembly GCF_047370975.1. Lineage (NCBI taxonomy): Eukaryota > Metazoa > Chordata > Aves > Pelecaniformes > Threskiornithidae > Nipponia > Nipponia nippon. Next base: position 155,136,008 of record NW_028262290.1, on the reverse strand, counting down.
AGGTCATGCTTCCCCGCTGCTGAAGTGTCTCCTGCTCTTGTCCTTTGTAATTGTAAGTGGCAGCAGTGGCGGCTGAACGCGATGAGGGCATGTATCCAACCCTCATTTGTTCTGCATTACAATGCAGCCCTCGCCGCCAGCAGCTGATCCGGAGTGTCAGTGCCCACCTCCCAAGTGGACCAAGAAACCAGTTAAAACTCCATTTACTTAAGAACTAGGAAGGCTGTCATTAAAACAAGGCTGTCCTTGAAACCACGCTGAATATCTGAGCTGGTCCAACAAGAAATAGGGTGAAACTCCTATGTTTTGTTTTTTAAAAAAAACATGCTTTCCCTCCAGACAAACACAGCAGCCTAAAGCCTTTTCTTTCAGAAAGCAAAAGATCATATGTAGAAAGTACAAAACACTCTAACTTTATTATTTTTAAGTTTAAAGAAATGTTTATAATACATGAAATAGTTATTTAAAAACTTGGAACAGAAGAAGCTTTTGACTACATACAGTTTTAATACAGCAAATTCTCCAGATGCTACTATTCCTCTTACCCACTCATTAATATTCAAGGGGAGAAAGAATGGCTAAAAAGTGTTCATTGATTTTTAATTTCATTTCCAAGTCCAGCGATATGAAGTCCTTCTCTGCAATTTTGTTCTGACATTTGGATCAAACTCAGTGGCTGTTTTCTGAAACCTCAGGTCTTCAAGACTCTTGGGTCTGATTCCCATTTAAAGGTTTACAGATTAAGTTTAACATTTGAACCTAACCAAAGACAAGGAGGTAACTCAAAATGCTCTGCAGAGTTCACTGATATTTCACCATCACTGATCAATACTTTCTGCTATTTATGATCACTCCATACATCCCTTCCCCCCCTCTTCATAATACCAGGATATTTAATTTATAGTTTTCTTCACCTTAGCCCTGGAATGTCCATTCTTCTGTTTAAAATAAAACCTAAACTAAACAAAACACTTGCTCAATTTCTTTATTAATGCACTGCAAACGTAGATCAGTATTTATTCTGTAACCTTGTTTTCAATCATTTAATGTGGCTGCTTGCTTTCACTGTTATAAAGAACTAATTTGGTTCTTGCAAATGCATCTACATACAAATGAAAATGAATTCAAGGCAAACAAATTTAAGCTTTTGATTTTTTTTTTCTTTTCAATACAGTGAACAAACCCTGCCTTTTTTCTTCCGATTTCTTTAGGCCAGACAGCTTTCAGCTGAACCAGGTGGGTCTAGTTCCCAAGCTCTGAGGAGTCCACAGAAGGGTTTGCAGACTCCAATATTAAGCAAAATGCCACAAAAGCTCAGTTTTTGTAGGTGCCCACATTTTCTGACACAGGAAGGTGCTCCAGGAGTCAAGCCTACAGGTGATGGTGGATTTGGTATCTGTGGAATCCACTGCTTTTATTTTTCCATTGTCACCGTGGTTATGTAGGAGAAGTCATCGAAGAAACAAATCCGTGGGTGGCCCATCGTCTGCAGAGGCAGCACTGAGAAAGACCACACAGCTGTGTGTGAAGCCTCACCACTGGATGGGAAAGAGATATTTTGGGACCGCAGGCTGGCTGCACTCCTCACACAAAGGGGAACACAGGACCGGACCTCCACTGGGAACAAAATCAAGGGCCTGCTGAAGTTAATCCTGGGCTTCATTATCTCTCCTGCACATCACTGTGCTTCCTGGTTAGCCCTGGACCACTAACTGCGCTGCAGAAGTGTGTAAAGAAAGATGCTATCATCCCCTATCTGTCTAAGCCAGAAACAGGCAATACCAGAAAAGCCTGTCTTGTCCAATTTCCAGTTCAGCTTTGCAGACTCAAGAAGTGCAGATAGTTTGGACATGCTTTAGATAAGGAGCTGAATATCTGGGCGTTTTCCTGAGCACTGAACGCTACGCTTCATACTGTTTACTAAATTGTGTCACTAAATTTTTACCTTTCCTGGTAACAGACTTTTTTTCCTTCAGTGTTTCTTCTTCTACCTCCCAGCAACACTGTTGGTAGATGCACAAATATATATATGTACAACCACCAGTGTACATACTCTAGCAGCATTAGTACTAAAATGTGCATATTTGCTCAGTGTACTTGGGTTCTTCAGAAATAAATGTGTGAAGCCAAGAGCAAGCTGCTCACATGCTTACAAAGCCCTGTGCCACAGCGAGAGTTCACTTTTAAATGTATGATGAAAAAACAGACCTTGCCTTCCTGTCTTTGTAGAAAAATCCCGTGTACGTGTGTAGTACAAATGCACTCAGATGCAAAGATGAAAGTGTGTATTTTGTGTCTTTCACATACAGCCACAAAGAGAACCCAGCACCTTTGCAGAGCTGTAATTGCCAGGTGCCTGTTTTAGAGGCAGGAGGATGGATAGCTGGTTTGGCATTGGGCTAATCTTTTGGAAATATAAGGAGGAAAAAAAAAGGACTGGTTACAGATTGCTTTGCTTCATAAACTTCTCTCCCATGCTGTCCAAAAATAAATGCTTATGCTCACTGTTACCTCTTTCCACACAACATATTTAGCCAACATTCAAGGGGTTGGCTTTCTTTTCTTCTTTTTTTTTTTCAGGGACCTTCAGCAAATTTTCAGTTAGTTTTCCCCTTGCTTGCCTTTCTGCCTGCTTTCTCCCTTACTTACTGTTCCTGGCTGCTTCTAATGTGCCTCTGCTGAAGGACACCTTGCTTCTCCTCTTGTTTATCAAATGAAATTGAATTCCTTAGGTATAACTACATTTGCACCCCAACATGGTTGTGAGAAATTTGCTGGTGACTGTTCCTATTTGAAGCATGAATCTCTGAAACACAAATCCTTTCCTCCAGACAGGGAGGCCAGCTAGTGTAATACTGCTCTTCTATCTCATGAGTTTTAGGTCAGCATTTAATTTCTGAGGCAAATACTTACTGTTCAAAATTCACTGCCCGTTAACATGTTTCACAATCCTCTTTTAAAATTCACAGTCAGGGACCAACTTACCAGACGGGGGGTGGAGAACCTCATAGTTAAAGTGTGTTAGCTGTCCCATCTTAAAAACCAAACACATCACTGACAGCATACTGAAGGCATGGGAGGTTTGTTGCAAGGTAAAAACTAGGTGAGCTCAACCTTTGGGCAAGGGGAGGAGATGGGGGAGCGAAGGACACAGACAGCTGAACTCCAGCAAGTATTTTTCAGTAAATATTGCAAGAGTCTTTTGTCTCCATCACATTTTGCAGTTAGATAATTATCTCCTTTGTTATCTTGCTGTAGAACCAGACTTTTGTATCAGCAAAGACAGAGCCTCAGTCACTGCCAGGTTTACAGAAAGTGAAGATGAAGGAAGTGGGGACAAAGATGGGGATGGGGATGAGGACACAGACAGGGACAGGGATGGGGCAAGATGGGAGAAGCAAACAGAGCTGAAGTGATGCCTAAATGCTGCCACACAGACTCAGCACAAATAGTGCTTTACTCCACAAACATCCACAATGCAACCTGTAAGGCAGCTTGCCAATTGAAGTGTAATTTCTGTGTGAATAAGCATAATACAAATACTTCTCAAAACCTGAAAGATCTTCCAAGTGGTTGTTTTCCACCTTGTTCACCTTGTTCTTATACTTTCTGCCCTGAAGATCTGCATGTCTTCACTGTGTAACGATGAACTACTTGGGACCTTCGGTGTCCCAGCACAGAGAAAATTCCCAAATGCTCTGCAGGAAGGTCTTTCAAGGGTTTGGATTTCTGGGATTCAAGCACATCCTGGTTTTATCTTTTTCATGAAGCTCACAATGGATGCTCAAGCTCAGTGTCAAATGATTGTCTTGTGAAATAGCTGTTGTCTCACAGACAGCTTCTTAACCAAAAAAGGGCTTTTCTTTGCCCCAATCTTCATGAATCTCAGCTGACAGCATATTCAAAACAGTATATTCAGCAACATGCAGCAGAAGTGGGAAGCAAAGATTTGTATGGTTCACGATTTGTTTTGTATGGTTCACGATTTGTTTTGTATGGGTAGAGACTAGGGAATACACTTAAAGTAATGACAAGGAGTCTTTTTTGTTGCTGTTTATTTTATCATTATACGTTTTTATGTGCACAGCCTAGAAATATACCAAAAGGAATAATTTTATTAAATTGAATTACAAAAATATGTGCTTTCCTCTCATATGCCAGTTTTCTTTCTGGTCTAAAAGTCTAATTTCCCCCTTAGATACAGAGTACTGCCTCATGCCATATCTGTCTCTTTCTCTTATACTTTTTCAATCAAAATGTTCAGGGATGACAGACAGAAGACTCATGCTGTAAGACCGAAGCTAAATGTTGACTACTAGCTGCTTACACCGTGAGGAGCTTAGAAGCTGCAGCTGCTGACCTTGCCACTAGCTCCTCCATAGTGCCAAAGAGGAGTATTTACCATGCTGATGCATTTTATTTCCATGTCAGATGATGTATTGGCTTTATAGAAATCACATGCTAACGCAAAATGTCTATGCGTCAGTCTTTTTCCTTCATGTATTACTCACGTAAGATCTGTAACAAAATCATCTATTTTCTGCACATGGCAAAGCCTTGTTAAATTAATCACACTGCAAATTGGAAGGAAGAATTACACCATTTCTCTTTAGAAAAATTAAAACTTTTGACATTTAAATAGTATGTTTACCAAAGCACTTTGACTAATACTGTCATCTATTTTCTGTCTATTAAAAAACATGTTATAGTGTAAAAACTGTTTTTATCTCCATCTCCGCAAAAGCATGGCCAACATTGATTCTATTTAACATTTTATCAACTGAACTAGAGAAGAGATATTACCTCTTTGAGCACCAGCCAAAGGTCTTGTAGCTAATGCTGACCTCTGTCAAATATAACACATTGTATAGGAAGGATTGACAATTATTGTTCTACTGTATTTTGCAAGACACCAAGGGTCAGAGCAATGGAATTGTTACGTTGCAGAAGAGCAATAATTCAAAGCTTGTTTGTCTGTGCTGGGTAAAGCTACTAGGGTCAAAAATCATTGTTGTGTTAGAGTATAGACAAAATGTTAAGGAATTTGTAAATAGGCTTGCAGTTTTCCCAGTTATTTTATTTGTTTCCAGTGATTTCCTTTGTGGTTGACAGGTATTCCAAATCAATCCACTGTTTCCTATGATAGCACGATTCTTCTTGTTAGAAAATGACAAATCAGTCTTTTAATCTCAAAGATTCAGATTGCATTGAAGCTTTATCTAGCCTGCTGGAAAGGAGAGGTGAGGGTCCAAGTAGAAAGGGAAAATCTTTCTTATTTCTCAGGAGCACATATACAATAGTGAAATAAGATTTACAAATTCATAAAAGGCATTTTGAGTTCTTTTTCTTAATTTTTAAGGCTATTTAAAATAAAAAGTATTAGAAGATATCTGTCTGCGAAGCCCATGATTGCATTCCCTGTGGTGCATAGACTTCATTATACTGATAATTTCTGTTAACAGCATTCTGCTTAGTTGAAAGAGAGTCAACTTATATTTTTGGCATTGAAAGTACTGAGTTTGATACCTTCCTATCGCCTTACATGGATGCATCTATGTTTCATTGCAAATACACTATAAAAAGAAAAGTATAAATAAATGTCTCTATATAATCAACAGAAATGACAAACCTTTTCCCATTGATGTTGAAATCAATAAGGGCTTATTGCAAAACTTCAATACGAACAGGATTAAATATAATACAGAATATAATTACAGTTCATATATATATGAATATATATTCATAATACAGAGGAAAATATGAAGAATATCAATGACCTTGTCTAGATCATCTCTTTTGCCTACTGTAGGATCATTTTCTGTGGTATATTTGCAGTGTTTTGGCTCAATCAGCCTGTGTTTGTCAGCAACATCACCCTGCTGCAAAACTAGCAAATATTGTATTGAACTATCTAAACAGGAGTACCATCTACTGGGCTCAGAAGGCAATCTTTCTGACCTACTTAGCACTGCTAAGTCCTCAGGTAGTGTGTGTGGTTTTGTGCACTGCACATTCAGAAAAAATGTGGACGAAGGGGGAAAAAAGTACACAGTAAAGCTACCAAAATGAAGACAGACATATAGGGAACGCCTGAAAAAACTGGATGGTTTTTATGAGGGAACACATGCAGTGGAACTATAGGCTAGATTAGGAATGGACTCAAGAACTGATACCGCAATGTAAATTTAAGTGCTATTCAGGATAAGAAGAGATATCAGCGAGCAGATTAGAAAGCATTAAGCATTGGGCTAGATGTCAGAAATTTAAAGTCAGAGCGGATCATCATTGTTTTCCTGCTGTGAACATTTATGTACCTGCAATGAATAAAACTCACATGGCAAGTTGAGAGTCAGGAACTAGTTCTGTTGCCACAGAGTCCACTACAAATCAGGACCCACTTTCACTAGTCACTGTAGTTACTTTCTGAAAAAGAGCATCCAGTAAAAATGATCTGATCTCTACATCCATGAATGAAATCACACAGATATGTGGGCTGGCTGAGAGGAATAAGTCAACAGTGGATGTTTTCTTTCTTTGTAAAACAGGTGCTGCGGCATGCAGTCCTCTGCAACTACTCCAAGGAAGGGAAGAAACTGCTGGACAAGAAAGGAGTCAGCAGTGTTCAGCAACAGACCATATGAATTAAAATAAATTATGATTGTAAGTGCTTAAAAAGAGAAGGAATTAATTTAACTTAATGAAATCTACTCCAAACCCCAATCTTAAAACAGGATGACTTTTCATGAAATTCCCAGGCCTCAAAATTATAACATCAGGTCTTGGTGTATCTCTTATTATTCTATCACCCTTCTTGTATAAACAGTAATGTTGCAAAGAGCCACCAAATGTTATGGTTCAGGATAAAAACATTGTTTTCTTCCAGCAGGTGACAGTAGGCAAGGATGGCATGGCAAAAGCTGAGCACATACATTATACCTCATTCTGACTACATCTGGGCTCCCAAAGTTGAAGTCAAATGCTCCCTGGAAGCATCTATTTCTTATGTGTAGGAGGCACTCAACCTGCAGGGAGAGACTGGGTTTCAGTCTTCAAAGCAGCCACTATATCATTTTTCATGGATATTATACTCATACAAACACTTTTGTAATGCCTTTAAAATAAAATAAAAAACAAATATAAGACATGGAGGATGAAAGTGGTTACAGACCAGCAGAAGGACAGCCAAGATGCTGATGTGCAAGAGTTGGCTCTATATTTCAAGCTACAGCTAATATCCTGCAAACACATACAAGACTTTCAACCTCACTTACAAAGGCGTTTGTAGCTACATTTCTCCTGCCCAAGGAATATATGTGAAATCACTTTAATCAAATTATCTTCTGTCCAAATAAATCACTGAAATATGCATATAGTACAAAATCATCACATAAAAACAGTTTGAATAGAGTAAAAACTGTACCAAAGCTTCATCTTTCTTCTGAAGTAAACAAAACAATAAGCCGAAGTTGAGGAAGATTTAGATAAGGCATCACTATGCATATGTCTTGCTGGTGGTCTCTTTCTGTGCAAATTATGGCACTAGTAGTGTGGCTAAACTAAATAGCTTTGGTCAATTCTTAAAACCATCTCCTGCTATGTGGAGGAAAATGTTTCCTCTAAGATCTGTCACTAGAGAAATAAGTTCAAGGCAGATGATTCAGAAAGAAACATATGAAAGAAAACTCTAATAACAGAACTAGTTTGTGTGATGAGAACAATGAAATTGTAGGTGTGCCAGAAATCAAGCACTGAAGTTACTTGTGAGCCTTGGGTGGGATTCACTCTTAACACCAAATCCTGATCCTGCAGTAGCTGCAATAGTTGCAACACCATGCTGCGGTGTAGGCAAGCTCCTGCTTGCCATAAGGCTCAGGATGTCCTGTGGAGGAGCAGAAGCACCAGCCTTGACCCAGCATCTAGCAAAATGTCCTTCAAATCCTTGATTCTAAAGATTCAGTTTGGGTTTAATTCTAGTATGCACTGGCACTGAGGAGACAAGTTTTAAAGGACGGTCGGCATCCAGAGCTGATGAAAGGAAGAACCCAAAGTGTAGTGATGACCTAAACGGGACTGTCTAAAGTCACTACCTGAAATCTGGGAAATCATCCAGCTCCATTGTGCTGTGAGCAATTTTGAGAGTTAAGAGAAATATCCGAGGCTTTCTTCTGTTATCTGATCATGGTAGGGGTCTGCCCTTGAGGACCAGAGGCTATCGGTAACTTTGCTTCAGTAAGAGACCATGCTGGACATGAAGGAGACACACAGAAAAGCAAAGTTATGTCAGTGCTTAAGAGTTTGTCATTGACATAATGTAAAATAAAGAAAGCAAATAAAGCCTAGAAGGCTGAAAAAACTAAATTATTACTTTTAGCTTACTTTTTCATCAAAATAATTGATGAAAAAGCAGTACCTATGACACTGGGCTGCTCCTGAAATGGATTTAATTGTAACATCTCTGATAACATAAAAGAAAGTGTTTTAAATTTTTGCAGAAAAATAGTTTCTTTTTCATGTGCAAGTTCAAAATCGTGATTGCTTTGTGATATCAATACATTTTAATGAACATTAATTTTATTTTTCATCAGTCACATGCTAATAGAGATGGGGAGGATTATTCTTTCTTTCTTTTTTACAGCTTACCATTTAGAAAATATAACATGAGTGTTTATTGATAAACTAATAGAATGCATGATGAAATGGTTCTAGTGTTAAGCTGTTAAACATTGACCAACAAATTAATGTTATAAAATTTGAACAAACTACAGTGTGATTTGTGTTTATTGAACCATGCATGTCCTTGCCAGATAAGCTGTCAGTAAATATTTTATCAGATACACATATTTAAATTAATGCAATTAAAGTGAAAAACAGTTCATCAAAGCATTGTTACATCTGGGTAGAAAACAAACCCAACAGTAATTACCATTATTAGATATAGCGTACAGTATATGACATTACACCAAATGGAATTCGGATCAGAAAAAAAATTTCTGTGTGGAGGTTTCTTAGGCAAGTGAATAAGAATAAAAGCTTCATCAATTAAGGCCAGTCTGGCACAATTCCTGCGACATACTGGTTTTACATCTTTCACTTTTTTCCCTATACTTCTCTTATCTTGTCTGTCTATAAGCTCTTTGGGGCAGAAATCTTTTATTTTGGGACCCTGAATGCAGCTCAAAAACTTATGGTCAATAACAATTACACTGTTCATTGTCAACCACCAAACATTTGGGTGTCTCAGCTGGTGATTCCCAGTGTTTCTCTCTTCCCATTAAATGTCAGTAGTCTCAACCCAAGAGCAGATTTTCCTCCAAAGCAGCACCCCAGTTTACCAGTCTCGCATGTTGTAGTTGTGAGCAGAAAATGTATGCAACAAAACACAGCTGGGCTAGTGCACGCTCTGCACATGAACGGGACCTCATTCTTCAGGCTTGTCAGTCCATTACAAATTTAAAAGAAAAATGTCCCTTTTACTTTACTCTAATGATGAAAACACACCCATGTCCTTCTTCTGTTAGCGTGCTGCTCTCTAAAACAGCCAGGGTGAACTGTGATCCTCCACCGATGCCAGCCTCATCCTATACAGCAATTCTCTCATGCAGTTGGAAAGCAGGAAAACCTTTTCTCTCACTACCCTCACTTTGACTGCTTGGAGACAAATGTGGCTTTCTAGGTGTCACTTCGGGCTGGATGGGCTTTTTGCCCACACTACAATTCTTCTAACTGTCTGCTTGGCCCAAATGAGGAGGTCCCAGTTTGGAGAGGAGTTAAATGAAATATGAATCCAGGGAGATATTTTAATTCATGCTTTTGGAGCCACAATGAGATGCCTTAGCTGCTCTGTGCTGTGCCCTATTCAAAGGATACTTACTGAATAAATCTGAATAATGAATGAACGAGAAGAGACTGTTATCTGGTCTGTATGTACAAAGAGGCTAAGTTTGTCAAATTAATGATTCACTGTGAATTATTCACTTAGCTCCAACAACCTCTCCATAATCCATCTTCTTCTGTCCATCCCAAGTGCTATGAACATGGTCTATACCTAGTTCATACTTTAGCCTCGTTCTTTGAGTTATGTGTGATGTAGACTACAAACATGGAGCACAGACTCATGATAGCACTGGGAAAAAAAATATTATTCTATTTAAAATGAAATTAATAGCTGGAAAACAAGCAAACACACAAACAAACAAGCCCCAAGTACAAATAGCTATAAAAAAGTAGAGAGCACATTGAACATATCTAAGGTCCCAGTCTTGCAAACATGTGGGCATGTGATTTACAAGTAGCAACCTTGACAAGATCAATGGGAGGAGGCATGGTGCCAGAGTTAAAAATATATTTATAAAAGAAGGATCCAAAAGAGCTCATGGATTAAAACATGAAAGCACTTATAGGGTTGCGACAGTTGAAATAGAGAAGTAACAAAGTTGAATGTTTTATAGTCAAAACTGTACTTTCACTATGTTCTTTATTATTTCTTATGTTTGTCAGGAACATTTAACATTTTTCTATTACTAAATCTCAACAGGTTAACTAATTTAAAATATTCAGATTTTGCTACTGCTAGTAATGCTGAGCAGTACCTTAAACTCTGCTACTGCAGAGAATAGGAAAAAGGATGATGCAGTCAAATTTTAATGCAAAGCCCTAATGTAAAATATGAAATACGAAGGATGTGGCCTATAAGAACTGAGCAAAAATCATAGCTCACAAACCTACCTAGTTTGGAGAATGTGTGAATCCCAGAAAACAAAATATTTTTAAGATTAAGGGGACAATGTAGGCTTCATTTTATCAAGCGAGTTTAAAGAGATATTTAAAGCTAATACTTCACTTTCTTTATGGCATATTTTGTTTTATGCTAAGCAGACTCCAAAAAGACCCTATTAATGAAGATGGTTTAATGCCTGTGCATTATTATAATGCACTCCTTTGTTCTACACTTTCTCTGTGTGTCATAGACTAAGTCATTAATCAATGGGTGCTGAAAAATAATTGTCTAGTTCTTAACAATATTCTATTGTTGAAACATTTGGAATTTTAAGATAAAGATGTACTGGCTGCTCTGGAAAAAAATGTGGTTTAAGATTACCCTTCATGGAAGTGTGCGCTTATTGTTAGAAATGCAAAGCAGATGACCTGGTTTTAATGTGTTTTAGTGCACTGTTGTTCAATTGCCTATTCAAATTGTGCTCGAAAAGTAGACTTCATTAATGTCACAAAATAATGATTTTGTGTGTTATTTTATTGTACTGGCACATTAATTAAATGGAGAAGCGTCACAGAATTACACAGGGTTTAAAAATAGAAGTACAAAATCTTTTTGGTAATAATAATAATGATAACTCTTAGTCCATTTAATACAATTTGAGAATTATATTCTTTTTGTACTTCTATCCTTGATGCCAGATATACATAAAAGGCACATACTGATTACAAATCACCTGGAACAACATGTCTATAACAATCCATTTCAGAGACTCACCTAGGAGCTCTGTCTGACAACCTTCATAGACTGGGGACATTCTGTGAGAAATCTTATAAAGCTTCATGTTCCCAAACAACACAGAATAGTTCTTTTTCTTCTGAGAGGAATACTGCAGAACTGGAGATCAGCTGACTTCTACCAGCTGTTTCAGCTCTACCAGCACACTGGTTTGGTTGTGAAGGCCACAGAAATTGCCTGGAACAACACTGTGTCTGAGTGTCCTCTAGGCCACCTCAGACTCTTTTAAATAACCTCAGAATCTAAATATAAGCAAGAACATCTCCTTTATCACAGCCCTTCCTAGAAAGCTCAGCTGCAGGTACAGCTGCTCAGGATGCTGGAGATGGACACACAAATCTGAGTCACGCCTATGAGATGTGCAGAAAAAAAAAAAAAGTATTCCAACATGCCAAGCTTGCTGCATGAAATGCATGAAAATACTTACTGTGTCCAACAGAGAATATTAGCAACAAGAGGATCTGGACCACAGAGCTCTTCCATCAAACTCCAGTCAGTGGAAAGAGTCTCATTAACTTAAAGAGAATGGGTCAAGCCTCTTTCACATCATCAACAACTCTTCATGGGAGTTTTGTGCAAGATGATGTTTCTTAGGTGTACAACATCATGTGATACTGGCTAATCCTGGGGAAAAAAAAATGTGGTAAAAGTGGTTCCCCAAAAGAAAAGCCTAGGATGAAAACAGAGGGTTTGAGTGTATAAGCCCAGGATGATCACAGAGGTCCTCAGGGTATTCACACAAGTGGTCAGTTCTTGGTCATTGCAGGAGCTGTGTAGATGTGGGTTTAGGGCATAACAGAGAAAACAAAGAACACGCAAATAAAACATTACATTTATGGCAAGAAGGCAAAGGAGCTAACAGAAACACACAAAAGACAGTAACAGCTTCCTTAAGGGTGGGATTAAAAGAGGAAGAATGGGAGGGATTACTCCAACACTGCCTCCCCTGGTTGACCCCACAGATTATGCACAGTAGTATCTCCTTCACTGCTTTTCAATTTGACACTCACCACTGAAATCTAAGCAATTATGTGTAAACTATTATCCTTTACTAGATAACTGGGTTAAATAGATGAGAATTTAAAGGCCAATGTGTGTGTATGTTTTCTGCCCGAACCTTCCCACACACCAAGGTGACAGGTAGTGTAGCACCACGTCAGAGTAAACCAGGATGCAATCATCCCATGCCACTGTTTAGCAGCCAGTCCACATACGAGTGCTACAGAGATGTCTTGTATAATTCAAAGTATTGAAGGTCTTATCATTCTGGCCTAATGTGTTATACCCAGATCATATACCAACTTATTAACAGGGAACTGAAGAGCTCTGAGCATGATTTTAGTCACTGTTAACTACTTTCCTCAGTATGACAATCACTGAGGGAGATTATTGAGTTAGAAATGACATGTGAAAAGAAACAAGAGGAAACAAAGTAGGTGGAGGAAAGACACAGAATATTAATGGTATTTTTTTAAAATACTCTCAGCTTGCTGGTAGTTATTTCAGAGGGTGGGTTGATTATTTAATCTTATCAGATTTTTTTTCCTTTTTGATTTCCTTTTTTTTTATTCAATTAGAATTTTGAGGTGATATATTAGCCCTTTTCAAGTAAGTGATGAACTTTCACTGACCTCAATATCAATAGAAACAGAAATAGTAGCACTGAATTGTACCACTTTTTTTGTTAATACTGACTACAACTTTAGTAAAATCCTAAAGCCAGTGCTGTACAGATTATTGCAAATATGCTCAAAATTTAAAGAACAATGAACTTTAAATTACATACACATAAAAAAAGAGCAGAGGGTTTTGTTAACATTCTCAAATATTTACTGCTTTTCTTCTTCCTACTGGCTATTTATTTTTCCATGATTAAATAGTGAGCTCCTTGGGAGAAGCAAAGTGCTTATTTCAGTGCCTGGAAATCATATAACACATTGTGCAGGTTATTGCAAATAAATACTAAAGCCCATTATGGGAAGATGAGTCCTGCCATTGCATTTTGTCTTTCTATTTTAGCTGCTCGAGGAATGTGTGTGCCTTATTTTCATTTTCTGTATGTGCTTATATAAATGCTGGAGAACCCAACCGTATATATGTATGTCCACACCTAGGGCCAAAATGCAATAAAGTTGATAGGCTCATTTTCTAGTATGATGGCTACAGTGAAGTAAATTCTGTGCCTAGTAAATAAGGGGAAAGGCAGGGAGCTGCCAACTTAAACATACTCCTCCTCTTTAGCACCTCGAACTCTCAAGAAAAGGTCTTTCTCTGTGTTATAAATCATTGAGAGATGAATAATTGTCTAGTTCTTAATCGTCTTCTATTGTTGAAACATTTGGAATTTTAAGATAAAGATGTACAGTTTGTACTGAAAAAAATGTTGTTTAAGATTATCCTTTCTGAAAATGTGAGCTTATTGTTATAAATGCAAAGCAGATGACCTAATGTTAATGTATTTTAGTGCTATTTTAGTGCTGCCTATTCAAATTGTGCTAGAAAATAGACTTCGCTAATGTCACAAAATAATGATTTTGTGCATTATTTTATTAAACTTAAACATTAATTAAATTTAGAAATACTTTGGATCTATAAAACATTTGAAAACAGAATTCTACCACAGTACTGTAATAATAGAAGGGAACAGTTCTGAGACTATTGAAAGCTTATTCTCTCTTTTTACTTTTTCCTAGATGTGTGCCATAAATAAAAAGAATACACTGCAAGTGATTACAGCCCAGCTAGGAATACACGGTTCTGTGTAACTCAGTTTTAGTATTCTTGTAGGACAAAGAGAATAGCTTAGCAGAGTTCAGCTTTATTTTTCCTTCTACTTCAGTGGCATGACAGAACTTGAACACAGAATTGCAGTGCAGGCTACTGAGGGCAGAGAGAACTCTCTACTTCCAAACTAGTCAAGACTATTTATGAAAAAATAATGCATTATAGAAAAGTAAGATCTTGTCTTTCAAGAGAGCCTTAATGGGTTACTGTAAAAATGTAGAGAAGTGACACCCTGGTTTGCAAAATAAGTGACCTTGATAACAATCCCTGAAAGCAACTTTCATGATGAAGCAAAGCTTAAGTAAATGAACTAGTTTTTTTTCTCTCTTCCCCCCCTGCCCCTGAACTATATTCATATACTGTGTTTATACAGAGACAACTATCAGTTCATAATTCAAACATAATTCAGATCACACACGTGTGAATTTAAGAGAAGAGTTGGCACAGTACAGCATAGCAAGCATGGGAGAATTAATTCTTTCTCCATGTAGCTTTGGTATGAAGAACAACTAGTTAAAACAAAACTGGTACATGATGGAGGGGATTCTGGTAAGGCGAAAAAATTGTCTGCAAAACCTATAACCAGTCATACATAATTCTTGACCTGCTCCTATTGCAGAGGGGGGAAAAACCCCTACAGCTTTAATATGATAAAAACTGCAACTATGAGAATGTAGAGTTCATTAATCAATCTGCACTAGCCCTTAGGGCCAGTGGTGGGGAGCAGGAAAGGAAAGTTGACTATTGGGAAAAAAAATACGAACTCTCAGTCTTACTTATCCCCATTATAATTAAAATACCTGAAAATCTGGGGAATCTACATCCATTTCTCAATCCTCCTTATAATTTGCCTTTATAAAAAGGCCCAGTCAGCCCATGACTTTGGACAATGTGCTGTTACCAGCAGCTGCATACTCTAGTAAGGCTCAACACTTCTCAGTGTTAAAATTTTAAAACATTTTCCACAGACACAGAAATAATAATTTTTCAAACTGCACTAAGGAAGCCTGAAGGTCTAGAAGTGAGCTACCTAAAATCATATTGTTAGTCTCCATCTTTTGTAGAAAAAACCCATAACACGAGATTATGCCAGCTCTAAGAATATATGGATGCACCCATGTTATCTTGTAAGGAATATGACCTACTGGGACAGAGGTGCATATTCTGGAGGAACAGGACTTTAGGCTTAACTTTTTTTTAGTCTGTTTTGTCTCACAAAAAGTCATTGAACCAGGGTGGGCATCATTCACCTCATTCTTTTATTTTAAGCATGATTTGTCCAAATTTTGTTTGTCATCTTGGTTAAAAATCAATTCAGAAAGACTGCAATTATGTGTGGCTATTTTCTAAACTGTCTTGGGGGAAGAAACAGTGATGCTTCTCCAATAGCCCTCTAAAACCTGTAAAGCAGTGGTACAGCCACCACAGGTAAGGTTAAGATAATTTTAGACTTAAGCTTTCAATAAAATAGTTTTCTTTCATGCTGCCAGTGAAAAAGCCAAATGGTATAGGACCTTCCTCCTTTTGTGTGCTGCGTACACAGGGAAATAAAAGTGAAAAATGTATGTACGTAAAATCCAGCCTATGTCCAAACAGTTACTGTCCACTCAAAATACAGCGCTTCCCAAATGTCTTCTCAAAATTCTTTGGAGTGAAAGGGGAATATTACTTACTTGTTGTCCATATAACAAGGAAAACCGATATCTTGTGTTCATTTCCCCCCCCATACAATATCATATGATCACTAAAAAAAAAGACAAAACATCCAAAAATAATTTTAAATCTACCAGCTACATTTAGCTGTGATTATATTTCTCCACTGCTTCATTAATATCCAAATTAATTTATTATGAAAGAGGATTTATCACCATATTTATAATTTTACACTTTGTGACTGGCCAGTAACATTCGAGCAATCTTTTGTTTAAATTAACCACCTTCCCTGTTGCAAACACCACTGCTGACCGTAATGTCATACAATACTATCTGCTCAGCAAATTGCACCAATAGTCTCATTGTATTTTTTAGCACATAAGCTTATCAGGAAAAGTCAGGAAGAGAAAAAGTCACAGTTCTTCGGAAACAAAATTGAAATAATAAAACAAAGATAGTATTATTAACAAGTCTAAGTTCGAATACAGTTGTATTAGCAGCAGGAACCAGAGCTGCTTGTTAGTCCTTTACAGAGTGTCTTATTAAAAGAAGTCCCAAATGCTGGTAAGTCAGCCAAGCTTTTCTCCTTGCTCTCTGTTCCCACTCTTATTTCACCACAGATCCCAGCTTCAGGAACTTGGACAAATTCAACTTCTTGGTATTATGAGCACCACTCATTACTCAGAAGCATGAAATTATCATACACAGGGACAAACTATAAAGCTGACATTCTTACATTAAAGAAACAAAAACTTTCTTTTTCTCCTGCCAGGAGTACATGCCTCAGCACTACCCTGCATAGATGGATGGCTGACATGGAGTGCTAGCAAGGTTGGTAAATGGGGCAAGGAAGTGGAAATGTATTTGCCACATATATGTTTCTAGTATTTTCTCATCCTGAGCAAAAGATATCAAAATATTCTTGTGGATTGCCTATACACAGCGTATCTGAGAAACAGGAAGTCTGTCATGCAAAGAAGTTTTATGATGGTATGTAAAGCTTTGACTCTTACCAAAATGTGAAGAGCCTACAAGTCAACCAATCCACCTGGTTCTTGAGTTGATCCTGAATGGGACAAATGGCAAACTAGGACCTTGTTGCACCGCTGTGGGATGTAATCCCATAATAGGGATAAATTGATCTGTGTCTGTTAAGAGCTAGTACTTGCATTGCAATAGGCCTTGTCAGATATAGCTCACTGGGAAGGGTAAGCCCACTGGGAAAAATGGCGAAGATGGATCAAACTGCAGATGGAGTACATGGAGATCAGAGGAAGGGGGGGCCATATTACAGAAGTTCACAACTACAGGACTTGGAAGTGCAACACAGTCAGCATTTGACTTTTGCAGCTCATGTTAGACCATACCTAGCCTCAGTTTAGTTCAAGTACTGACTTTGCACATGTGACAGCAGAGAGCTCAGGGCAGATTCAGAGCTGCTGTATGGCACAGAGCTTCCAGAGGAGCCTTCTGCCAAGGTGGAGAAGGAGGAGATGATCTGCCTGTGTGATTTGTCACACGGATTCATCCATAATGCTCCTTCAGTCCCAGCTGGAAAGCGTCCCACCACCACTTCAGCTTGGAAAAATACTTCTGGGTTTCCCAGCTGTCGGATACCAGCAGACGTCCCCCCCACAAGAAAGCAGAGCTTTTGGAAAGCTTGGCTGGCAGAGGGAGCTGGCCCACAGGAGTGAGGTAGGGTCTATATATATAACATCTTTTCTGAAGTACTCTTTGTTATTTTATCCCTTCTAGATGTAACTAGCCTTTGACATCAGTAAAGTGCCTGTCAGGGAATAGCTATATACCTTTAGGATACGGTAGCCATAAGAGTATTACTTCCTTGAGGGGGCGCAACCAGCTGAAAGGAGAACAGAAAATGAGGGCTGAGGGAGTGTCAGTCTGTGTGAACTCATATATGGAGGGAAGCAAAAAAATATATTGCTGAATCAGCATAATGTGCCTTTCCATCCCACACTGCTAACTGCAGCAGCTCCCTCATTAAGGTATACATTTTAAACCCAGAAGTCTGAGTTTTCAGTGTTTGAATAGATAGCCAGCATCCTCCCCAGATTTAATGATTTGGTGAATCTGTAAACACAATGCAAAATGCAAATCATTTTCCATAGAAAAATTAATAATTTCCAACAGTTACAATTCTTTAACGTGAAATATACACATAAACGCACACACAGAGCAGGATATAACTATTGGTAAATGTGGATTTTTTAATAGGTGACCTTTGTAATCCCATATAGAAGATGTGTCCTGGATATTAAATTTATACCGCACCTAATTTCACCCAGAGTCTCAATTCCTTAGCTCAATATTTTTCATTTATTTCAGGTTTTCATGGTTTGTTTGTACAATGCTAGAAAGCCATTTAAGTTATTCTTCATGCTACAGTTCTTGTTTTGGTATTCATGAAAAACTTCTTTTCCAAACAAACAACAAAACCCCCAAATCCTAATCTGCTTTTTGCCCCTCCAGGGTGTGAAGAGGAGAACTCTAAAATGAAGCATTTGCAACTGAGAAAAGTTCACATCTGTAGAAGTGCATAAACTGAAGGGAGAGAATATCCTTCATTAAGTCAGGGGAGATATATATTGTATTCTAGCCGTTTACATAGAACAGGATTATACTTCAGCACTAAATAAGTGGTAAAGTAATACTCAGTAAAGTATGTATTATCTTCTTAAATATAATCTTATAATCAGATGTAGCAGCATCTTAAACAAATGCATTCCTCAATAGGTGATGTTATACCATGCAAAGCAGGGGAATCATTTAACTGGAATTTGATACACTGTTATTGCTTTTATCTTTTTCCTAAGACATAGCATTGTTTGGGCATTAAAAGAATATTAAGTTCAAAGTTGCAAAATGCAGTTTGTAGCCTGTTTCAGTGTTGTTTATCATGTTCTACATATTTTGGTTTACAATCCCTTGTGGTAGATTTGAAAAAAAGAATGAACAAAATCCCAATGACAGAGCAGAGTTTATTCTTCTTCTTCCTATTAATCTACTACACATTTGCTTCTGTTACAGGGAGTAATTTTTTCCAGGGTTAAGGCCGAGCATGAAGAAAGTAAGTCAGACCATGGGTAACCAGACATATGCAAGGAAATCATATTTTTTGAATAAAACCTGGGGGACAAAGTTGAGGCAGTTTTCTAAGATGTGAAATACTTCTGCAATTCACTAAAGTATCTAAGAAATGTGTTATGTCATCACAACTGCTGTCTTTAACTCCACAGCATCATGGACACATTTTCAAGAAAAATTATATACATTAAGTGTCTTCAGTAAATTTGTCATCAAACATTGAACAACTGGTTCACAGCAATGATACTTTGGAAGTATCTGATGATTTGCCTTTTCATGCCAAATGTTCTTCATCCAACTGACATCTTACACCAGATTATCTCTTCTCATTAAGCACAAAGCAAACTTACTGCATTGACATGTCTTGTACATTTTGTGTTAGTGCAAAATGATATATCTCAACTGATTAAATAAGAAAACTTGAACATTTGAAGCTTTTTAAAAGAAAATCTTGGAACACTGTATGAAAAATGCCAAGCTCTTCTCATGAACTTTTAGAAGCCTTGTTATGTATAGCACACAGTGGCCATGGCTTTGTGCTTTAAAGTATACAGCTGAGGAAGTATCCAAGCACCTTAAATATGGCCAGTTTGAGGTTACCTGTGGAAACTTCGGCTATTACGTAAAAGAAACAGAAATTAAAACAAAACGAAACAAACAAAACACCCCATCAAACAACACAAAACTGCAGTAATCCACTCTCTATATCCACATATGTGTAACTCATGAAGTGCTCTTTAAATCCCTTCCTCCCATTTACTCCATAGCCAGGAGTACACTGGTTGCTCCTTTACAAATCATTCCAGGAGTAAGAAAAAGACTGGTTTCTGCAGTTTACCTTCTTTTTTTCTGAATAAAATCGACACAGTTCTTTCCAATGTAGTGGTCTCAGAGTACAGTTGCCATTTTTTTATTTTCTCCACTTGCACAAAAAAATATGAGCAAGATAGGTGCAGGACAATGTTTGCTACTGGTTCCTTGTACAAAGCCTCAAAGACTCACCATGGAGTATATGGAGTAGCACCAGAAATCTCTTCTGAATTTGCATGGTAAATATACTCAGTGAGGTGATGTTAACTATCTTGCTGGTAATGGTCATCACATCAACAAGCTGCAGAGTGCCCAGATTTTTGGATCTACTGTGAAGATGATGAATGTCCTGAGGCAGAGCAATGACACTTAGAGACAGCTATTGACAGCTACAAGAACTGACACTGAGGGGAGAGCATAGAAGAAAGCACAGAGCTTGAAAACTGAGTGGAACATATTAATATGTATGAACAACTACTTTCAAAATCACAGTGCTGTTATTCTGTGTTAGATTCTGGGAGTTACTTTGTATTTTTAAAATCTGAATATTATCATAACAAGACAGAAATTTGTTAACCAATATACGGTTAGTTTATTTCACTATTTTTAAATTACTGGCCCCTTCCCCTCCCAGTATAGAAGATGTGTGTGCTTTTCAATCTTGATTCATGTACATTCTTATTTCGAAAAGGGCTTTCTTCAGATAAAGACAGGTAAATACTGTTACAGATAAATACAAAACCCACTGCTGTACAAGTCAGAAGGCAACACAGGCTTTCTATAGAGAAATATTGTAATTAAGACCTCTATTTTATTAACACTTACAATCTGGTTTAATTTTAAACATACAATTCTCCCATCAATGTCAGCAGGATTACTCTCATGCCTAAAGATATGCAGATGCTTAAGTGTTTGCAGGATTGGCTATTTAGTTAGTAGTTAGCAGTTAATTGATTCCACCAACTAATTAATGAAGGTGGCAACATTGTATTTGCTCTTTCAAAATCCAGTCATGAAGGTTACTCTGTTAAAGGATTAATGAGATTTGTACTGGCAATTCCATATGCTTATCCTTGTTCCAGTGCAATGGTTTCTTCCCAAAAGGAGTTACATCTTAGAGGTAAGGATAATTTTAGAATCACAAAATCTGGAAATGGAAAGCTGTGCACATGGAGAAGACAGAAAGTCTTACTTTTATTTTTTCCAGTCTAGAAAGAATCAGTTTTAATTTAAGGAAAAAGCCATTTCTGTAGAAGAAGGGTCAATGGGAAGATAAACAAGAGATTTTGCCAGGTAAATAAAGGTTTGTAAGGAATTGCAACCACTGTTAAGACTACCCTCACTGACTTCAGAGGAGCTCTATGCACAGAGCATCTGCAGTTTGGGCTAAGTGTCTAATTCTTTATCAAACAGCACTAACCTGTTTCCCTGTCAATATCTTCTGGCTGTGAATTCTACAGCTTATAGCTATGTTCATTTCTCATCCACTTTAAATTTGCAGAGGATTAATTTAATTGACTCTTTTGTTAGCCTTATGATACAGGAAAGGATAAAAAGTAATCCCTAGCTGCCAAAAGATCATTGCAATATAAAATGCACTTACACTCAAATAAATATATATATTATAAACACATGAGTATATTCATGCTGTTAAGGAGAGATTTTTGTATCAAGAGCCCTGTTCACATAGCATTTAATTTCTCTCTGTCATTCCCCATGGTTTGCCCACCTTTACCAGTCAATGGAGAAGGAGTGCGGTACTTAGCTGAGATGTTCCAAACTGCAGAGCAGGGGATGGTGAGCAGCGTCTGCTCTCCTGCTTTGAAGGTGTATGTGGGGGCTGACTTTGCTTGCCGTGTAAAGTTCTCATTTGCAGATGTTCATATCTCAAAAACTAGAAGAGCTAATTATTTAAAAATTAGGCAGCACTTTCATCAGTCAGTCAGTAGCTTAAGAAGTGAGATGTTTCTGAAATATGTTCATTTGTCTAGACTACATCAAAGGCATAAACCCAGTTTTTTAAAAGCCTGATGTGTGTGACAATTGCATATTGTTCCTCAGATTCTCTTTTCAGATTGAAAATCGCTCAGTGGTTCAAAAGAAAGATTCAAAAAACAACTGAAGTATAAAGGGATAAATTAAGATTCTGTGTAAAGATTCCCAATGCGGTTAGTGGGTTTTGAAAAAAGCATACATTTCAAATGACTTGCTAAACATTCTGTCTGTCAAAAGTAATAAAATAATAATTTGCATTGGTGAAATATCTTTCATCAAAGAATCACAGAATGTGCTATAAAGCTGGCAGTAAACTTATTTTGACTAGGAAGAAATTAAGATACAAAGAGGTTTAGGCCCAAATATCTGTCACTGAAGTGATGTTATTCTGTGCCAGGATGGACGAGGTGGACCCTCTTTACACCTTCAGGAGATGACAGGCTTCCCCTTCTTTCTGATGCTTTGTGTTGGTTGATAGGACATTCTCCTCTTGGTCTAGATGATCTTTAGGTCATGTTCCCTGTTGCAAAGCAAAACATTCCTCAAAGTCACAGCATATCTACAGTCTTTGTTTCTATTGAAACAAAAATATTTAAGCATTATCTACACTCATAATCACAGCTAGAAAGAGAGCAAGGGAAAAACAAAGCACTCCGCTGTGCGGCGTCCTCAGCCTCCCTGGAAAGGAGAAAGGTCTCTGGACTCTGCAGTCATAACAAGAAGCCTTACTCCACAGATATGGAGTATAAGTCTGTAGGCACCTGATCCATAACATTTGTGGAGCAAAGAGTGTGAGACAGGTGGGTGCCAGCTAGGAATTGGTAGGTATATGTGCACATGAGGTGAGGTCATGTTGGCCCCTTCCTCTAGCAGATCTGAGTCCCTCTGACCAGCACCACTACCTTCTCCTGGGCCATACCCCAGGCACTAGTCATGGACCTGCCAGCCAGCTGCCCCTAAGCACCAGGGAAACAAAAGTACACTGCTGCTCATGTGCAAGATGTGCAGTGTGGCTGAGGGAACCTCCAAATGGGAGTTAAAAATCAAGAGCATCGCATTTGCCCCCTGATGGCTTAACAGAGCTCCACCTGCATGGAAGGGAGCTCTCACCCCACTGAGGCAGCACACGGCAGGCTCCAAGACTGCTTTCTGTAACAAGGTCCAGCAACCAGAAGCAGTGAGATACCATGTAAGGCTCTGTGGATTGAGCTCCTGTCATGTCAGATAAAATGTATCCCCCCACCAAGTCTTCTAGAGGAGAGAAAAAGGAAAACTTTTGCTTTTATTTAAAGAATAGGTTTCTTCTCATGAATCTTTGCTTGAAACAAATCCAAAACCTCTCTTGCTTTTTCAGACATTCCTGGATGCACCTACCTGTACAAAACATAAGAATCAGAATCTTAGATATCACTAATTAGAAATTAATCTGAACCAAATTGCTTTTCCAGGGGTTCACTTTCAGACTCCGAGCAGAAGACTGCAGTTGGCAGCTCTGTCCTGACAAACCTGGGCAAAACCAGGCCACCTTTGCTGTGCAGATTCAAGCATCATCATCTCTAATTGTGAAGTTGTGAACATTTGGTGGAACAAGCTAAAAGAAAATAATTTAGCACTGGACTAAAAGAAAATAATTTAACACTGGATGCTGCAAGATTATCAGGTCCACTGACCTTTAATACTTCTGCTAATCATCTCTATTCACCGCGAGTTCATTTTGCAAAGAATACGATGCATCATATGCTAATTTATTCTCAAGTACCACCTTTCACAAGTAGGGCAATGTAAAAACTGTCTTCATAACACTAAGTGTCCTTTAAACTGTTGCTTGTTGGAACTCGGAAGCTCAGGTTGCCAGAAAACTAATTATGCCAAACAAATGGCTCTAGTCTTTTCCACTTCTTTCATCTTGGTAATCTAAATTAAAACCCACTGTAGGACAGTTTTCTTTCTGTGTGGCTCCTACCAGCCAAATTCAAGACCTATTGAAGTCTATCTATTACCACCACCACTGAAGTCCTGCCTATTTGTCTTTGGAGAAGCTCAGCGCCTAATGAGAGGGAGGTGGCTGGTCCAGGTGCTGTGCAGCAAGAGGAAAAGGCAGGTTTGTTTCCAATGAACTTAAACACAAAATAAAGGCAGCTCAGAAGGCAGGAGGGAAGAGACACCAGGGAGGTGAAATGGCTGCCATGAGATCACATGGGGGTCAGCAGTGGAGTTAAGAAGAGAGCCCAGGGTCTCAGCCTAAAGTGAAGCTCTACAAGGCTACATTTAGAAGCTTAATTGTCACCTGCTGAATTTGGAAGGGGCAGTTTCCCACAATGCTCTGTGCTATCACAGCACACTGGATGGAGAGCAGAAAACAAGGCAAAGCATGCATTTCCCTCTCTGCACACTTTGTATAGGTGCCAGAGCACTCTGCAGTGGCCACAGCACTGCCCGTGTACCATGTTTCTATATGTAAAGATGTTTTTAAAACACTGTAAAATGCAATCTTCTCATAAATGCATAACACTGGGTCTGAAGAGTGTTTTAACATAAGAGGTGGGGAGTTGTTCAGGAATTTGTGCCTTTAAGTATTTGTTCACAGGCAGGGGAGGAACAAGCAACCCTATACAGTGAAATTTAATGTAAATACAACACTAAGCTCCAATTAGCTCCTGCTTGGACATCTAAAAATAGCAGTAAACCCTCATGTTTAGGAACCTTAATTTGATTTTTAGAGAAAAACAAATTTACTGAAAGCTGTGAATATGAAGGGTGTCTGAAAATCAAGCCTTTGCTACTGTCAAAATTTATCGGCACCTTTCTATAAAACCTTGAGCTTAGGAAATCTGAATTAAAAGCAGCAAATGCAATACACACACACACACAAAACCCAGACCCCAAACCCCTGCTTGTAATTGGAATACCTTTATCTAATTTTTATATCACCTGAGTATTCCAGATAAAGATGGCTTTACAACTTTACTGACATTACAGTATCTTTTTTTCCTATATTGTGTCTATTCAAGCCAAAATTCATTTATTTGCAAATACTGGCCTAACATGCTTCTTAAATAATGAGAATCTTATAAACAAACTGAAAACATAATTGCAGGCAGGAATAAAACAGAAAAGCAACTAGCTCTCTGAATTTCCTGTGCAAAATTAGCAGGACATAGTCTGTTTACATTTTACTCCTAGGTTGCTTTTTCTTCTGTTTGATATTGTTATTTTTAGGCCACTTTTTTTGCAAGTCATGAGAATACAGGATTTTTTTACCCAGTTGTCTAAAAACTCTGATGCATTACCCATGTGGGAATCCTGGTGGTACTTTGTAATGGAAGGGAAAACAAGAATTAGGAAGACAAAAATCAATTTAGCCACCAAGCATAAGGGTCACAGCCAAATTAGTTTCAGTACTGATGGCAAGGTACTATAATTTGAAAGGGACGCCTGATAAAGTAAGAAAGAGGTAATAGTCAGCAATGTTTTAAATCATCTGGAAATAATGTGGGCCATGACACAGCACCACTGCATTGCACAAGCACTACAGGTGCTCTATTTTTCTATCACAGCTTCACATTTCTTTCAGAAAATAGGTAGACTGAATGTTTAAAGACCTGAATGCAAGGGAAATATGTCACGCAGCAAGACATCTGCCAACTTTGTGTTTCATAGCATTACCAGAGCAGAGGACATGATTTGAGATAGAGCAGAATGAGAGAAGAGGCCAAAGAGAGAACATGACGACGGCAATGAAACATTATTTATTCATACTTTTACTGGCAGAAGTAAATAAAGTTATGCTTGTAATTATTGCAGCATATGTGGAACTAGAAGGAAAACTGCTAAAGCTTTATTGTCCAAATAGCACTTAAAGGTAGTTAATTTATACACAGACACAGTAAAGAAACAGTACCCATTATCACTGCTGTCCACTCTAACACATTCCATCTTCAGCCAGCTTTAATTTAACAAGAAGAGCCTCAATCTGCCACTGCTGCAGTCTCTCCCTTCTGCACTTCACAGCTTCTTTTATGTGTCTGGAGAGAGAAGGACGCGCTGTAATTAGCTGCTGATATTAACAGGCTTTCTTTTGCTTTATGAAGTTTGAAATAAATGGTCACATTACTGAGCAGACTGCTGGATGCTCATCATATTTTGTTTTAAAGAGTTATTTAAACTGGGTGTGAGAGCTGTTGTTTCTGTGCAGCTTGCACAGAGTCGCTTCCTGACATCATGTAATGGAGTTTTTCATTCTGTATCAAAGCAAATTGGGGTCCCAGTTCTGTTTATGTTAACAGCATTGCTCCAGCCAAGGAGATTACAATCTCTAACATGAGAATATGAGGAGGAGCAGACAGTGCAGCAGCACAGAGATGTATACAGATATCTTCTTCAGCAATTTACAAATCTGAGTCTGAAACAGTTTTTTTTTTTTTTTCTATTATTTTGTCTAGTACAAAATCAGATAAAGCTTCCTAGAAAGCAGGATATTCTCAGAAGTGCGTGGCAGCAGTTTCATAAAAGTGTCATATTGTCACTGCTTTTCACAGTAGTTGTAGGAACTTAATTTTCTCCAACCGCTATCTCCAAGTTGGTTGAAATTGGCCAGAGGGCTAAAAAATTATTGGACAGGTCAGGAATACAGGGAAAGGTGGGCAGAGGAATGAGTTTAATGGTGGAGAGCTCACTTTAATGCTCAAAACTGTGCAGAAAACAGCACACCTGGCTGAGTTACAAAAGTCTCAGCAGCCAGAGGCTCATGCTACAGATAGATTTCTGTTAAATGGGCAAAACAGTCAAAGAAGAAGCTCCACCAAAGACAAAATTTCTCCTTTACCCATACAATATCAGCTTTTCCTGAAGCTTCATGAAAACACCTGCCACTGCTCTCCTCTTAACAATTGCACGGAGCACATTTTCCATCAAGGATTTTTTCTTTTTTCCTCTCCACGTTTTTTATTTAAAGAGAGAGAACTGCAATGATTTAAACCACAGGAAACTTTTCTATAACATTAAATGAAAAACAAATCTTCTTGCCTAACTGTTGGCTATCTTATTTACGAAATGGATGATTTTTGTGTTTCAGTGAATACATTGACAGAGATCAGGGGAGAGACATTAGCACTCATTCTAAAACGTACATTTGCACTAATGTTTGCTTATACTAAGTACCTGGGGAAGCTCATTCAGAGATTTGTTGAACAATAAGCACCATAACCTTTCAGGCTGAATCTCTGCAGCGGGAACCTTAGGGACAATATTAACTGACTTAATGGATTCTTGCATTTGCTATAACATATATGCTTTTCTAACCCACTTTCACTCTTGCACAAATTAAACTCAAACTCTCTTTTTAATGCTTAAGTTTTCTCTCTTGTTCATACTGTGGGTACTTTATCCACCTATCTACTTATTTTAAGCCCTCGATAAGCAATACTTGATGGAACAGCTTCCACTGCAAACCGTTCAGGAAGCTGCAAACTCTCTGGGCAGTGCCGCTTCCTTTTACGAGCTGATCAGTGAGATCTCTCCATATCCCTGCTTTCCTGTGGTTTATAGATGTGGGAGTGGCAGCAAAAACTTGAATTCGCTACAAGTGTAGAATAACACTATCTACAGAAATTTTTAATAGACTGAGTCCCTGTACATCCCTGCTTTTTCAATAAATGATAGACATCTTTTGAAACCCCAATTTTTATCCTTAGTTATACGGCAGTACTCCAACTGATGATATCATCTACCCTTTCTCTAGCATATATTCTGTGCTAGAATGAAGAGCATGATTAGTTTAAAATTGAAGATCCTTATTTTACATAATTATATGTAAAGGCAGGAAATGTATTTCTATCATTTATTGAAGCTTTTTACAAGAATTCATCCCTGAGTTCTGAAGGAAAGTACATTTTATATGTATAGAAAACACCAGCAGTAGCAGTCAAGAATAGCTATGGTAACAAGTCTAAGAGATTTTGACTCATATCATAGTCAGAGAATAAAATCCCTTTATGTGAAATATCCCTGAAGACTTTTTGTGAACAAAATTATACAACTGTTTTTCCCAGAGTGTGATGGTGTATCACACAGCTGACAAGACCTAGGAAACTGGTACACTGCTAAGGGCTCTTCTCACAACACATGCTTAGCAATGTGTATGCACACAGGGTCTAAATTCACTGCATGGCTAACAAAAGGTGTTGCTTTATTCAAAGGAAATTTATTTTATAAGTAATCTTCCTTTAGAAATTACAGGTGAAATCTTGAAAAGGAAATAAAAATGGCCATAGAAAACGCCTTTGCATAGAAAGTTGCTTATAAACTGGGATCAAAAACTAGAATAGCATGTTTATTTTACATGCAAGATGAAGAGTACGGATCCTAATTATTGCAATATCAGTGAATTTCAACAGGTTTGTTCTCATTCTCAAATCATTGCTGTAATTCAGAATTGCAATAAAAAAAGTTTTACTTGATATTATGGACAGTTTGCACTTCAGGGTCATCTACTCTAGGGTTCAACAGGGACACAGTCTGTTGTTGAAACGTCTATGGAAATTATTCCTAAGTAAGACAATGAGGAACTTTATAACAGCAAGGCAATGACAGGTTTTTTGTCATCAGTCTATTTACAAATAGTTTCATTTGAAGTTAAAAAAATCGTTTGTTACATTCCGATAATGTCTCAAAGAGTGAAAATCTGTGCTTTTACTGACCAGTGTACTTGTGCTTTATTGGAGACTTAAATACTTCCATGTCTGTAAACAGGTTACTTTGACTTGTTATAAGTTTCATTAGTGAGTGAAGCCCGAACTAATGGCAGCCTACACATGTGGCTTCACTTCTGTTCACTTGACATTCTCCTGACTTATTTCCTTGGGGATGTGCAACTTGAACCACTGAAGTCTCTGTAACAGAGTTGCCTTAAAAAAAAATAAGCATCATCACATACTGCATTTCCTATCAAATGACAACTTGCCAGGAACAAAAGTTTTAATCCAAGGCTTGCTTTTAGTAGCAGATGTAGCAACACTGTCACTGTTTTACGTAACCTGCATTTAGAAAGCCGCAACACACTTTGGATGCTCCCATGATTTGTGCTGTGATGTGAGTAGCCCAGGAGGTGAGTAGTCAGATACATTCTGAGTTTTTCTCCTGCTTAACAGAGGATCTGTCATAGCATGTCACTGCAAAATACATCTCTACGTCCTGTTTCTGACAATGACTGGCAGGTGATTCTCTTCTGAGGAAGAGAAACCTTCATTTGCTCCTGGGTCCTAGTTCAACAGAGATCACTCTCAAGTGATCCCATAAAGTAACATCAGGAATTAGCAGAGAAAAAGAAACATTGTCCAGCCGGATACCTCCAGACTGCATTTTGAATACATCATCAACACTCTTGATTTCCACAGCTTTGTGACCCATCTAAACACCAAAAAGCAAGGCATTGTATCACCAAAAAGGCTCACAAAAATCCTCCTTAGGTAGATTTTATTGCACTTTAATTCTACAGTCTTCCATTACAAAATTTTCCCATGGATCAGTGGAAATTCATTGCACTTTTCTGGTCCATTTTGTAGCAAGAGGAAAAACTGCTTGCTTATGTTCTCTGCACCAGACTGCAGCCCTCTTCCATCTCCTCTGGATATTCTGCTATTCTGGCTCAACTTTCCTCTGCATCTTTCTGCTTACAGATTCTCCCAGAACATCAAAAGACTTCTCTCTTTTTCTTCTCTCTTTTATCTCCTTCTGAGTGTAGCCATGAGGAAGGAACTTAATCAGAAGGTTTCAGTCTAATTCTGGTCCTCAATAATATCATACCTCTGCATAGCTCTGTTGAGTGGCACCCATGGGATCTTCAGATGCTCTCAAGGAGTGCTGTGTAGCCAGGGATACTCTGCTCAATGTCTCTGCTGGTTCCTTCTTCTGAACCTCCCTTCTGTCTTTTTCTTCATTTGTTGTTGTGCATATTTGTATCAACTCTTAGTTCTGAGCCACATCCCCTTTTCAAGGGCTCTTTGTTATTCAGGGTGGATTTCCTCCAAGTCTTTCTATATATTCTTCAATAAAGATGCTTAGCAGAAGAACATCAGAACTGGGCAGACATACAGCAGCACCTACTCAGCCCTGCTCCCACCAGCCTGAGTCTTGGATGGATTCTGAGCCAATATTACATTTTGTCACTCTCTTTCCATCACACTTACAAAGGTGAATAATACACAAACTGCCTTTGAATTTCAGGAAAAACAAAACAAAACAAAAACCAAAACCCCAACTGTATAGAGAATTTCATGTACTTTGATGTATCATCATGCAGATACTTCTACACTTCTTTAAAACTCAACAACACAATTGTTCTGGATTATCGTTGCTGACCTCGTTAAAACTTGTGGAGATCAGAATCCCTTAAAAAGATGTCTGGGAAATTCTGTCTTTGAAGCTACAGTTTATCACTTTGTCCCAGCAGTTGCTGCCCTAGACAATTGTTTACTTTGCTTATGTATAGAGCCAACCATTTCTCTAGACCTGCTGTGGTAGGTTTTTTTTCTAGATGGACAGAGCCACACCAAGACAGATACATTCTACAAAGCCATAAAGGTCTGATAGGACAAGCTGAGAATACCTTACAGTTCAGCCATAGGAACTATAATTGTCTCATGTTTGAGCAGTTTAAGATGTGTGTCCTATTGCATCCTCCCCTTTCCCTTGTCTTCCCAAAACAAGAACAGAGAGAATTAATTTCTTAATTTCCTAATTTCCATCTGCCAGTTACATGTTACTTTCATCGAAGAATTGAGGAGTACTGCCAGAAAGCCAGAAAGCAACATATAATATGATACAGGACAGGCTGACTGGCTTATGTGACAGAAAAGTAACCCATGACGAACATATCTCCGTTCTATCCTGCAGTCTTCTGCTTACTGCATCTAATGCAAGGCCAACAAGACTGTGTGATTAGGAGAGAGTGGAGCAGCCCTGTTTGGCAGCAGTATACCTCAGATGTAAAATGAAACTACACGCTAAATTTACACATACGCATTTCAGTGAGCAGAGTTGTATTTTGTGTAATAGATGACAGTATTTGATGTTAGCTCCTCACATGCATCACACAGTGAAAATCATGTTCTATTTTTTTGGCATAACAGATGTACAGTATAAAGCCTCCTATTCAAATCATTGATCAAATTATAGCCATAAATAAAACTATAAGTTCAAAATAAAGAGGAATTTGGCCCAGTGATGGATTTTGTCTGCGAGACAGATTTATCGCATAGAATTTGATCATGCCAAATCCTTAACAGTGAAATAAGTAGTTCAGGCTTACCACCCAGTATTAAAAAATAATCTGGATTTCACTATTCTTCACGCACAAGTTTTCTTTGCCTCTATGGAGCTACACATTTGAGTTAAATGTCAGTGAAAATCACCAGTACAAATATAAAATGTGTCAGTGTGAATCATATCACTAAATTTATGTAGTAATTGACACTGGCACAAGCTTCATCTCGTTCTTGTATGACCCAGTCTATTTTCGGCAGTCATTTCTTCCACCCAGTTTCCTGAGAATTATGTACGTATTTACTCCTCTAACTGTCACATTTAAAGCTTCTGGGATTCTTTGGCCAATTTCAGCCAAAGCTAATAGGCAGAAATTTCAAAGATATTCTATACCTACATATTTTATGGAAAAACGTGACCACTACAGATCAAAGACCTCACTACTGTGCCTGCAAAGGAAAAGGAGCAATATGAGCCCTTTATTACACAGCAGAGTATATCTGTGACCATGAGTCACAGACCCACAGGAAGTCAAATTTTTACTTTGTTTGATATGTTTGCACAATGGTTCAAAACCAATAAGGATTACCTGTGTCACACAGTAGGCTCCTATATTGAAAATCCACCAATGCATCTCATTTTTCCAGGTCTTTATTGATGGCTATTATAGTTTCTTCATTTATAATTATCACATAGAAGAAAAAGCTAGATGTGTGTATTATAAAACTACCGTTATTCTTTAATAGAAATCTGATTATCTTGTTAAATGCCTATTCATACATTCATTTTAAAATGATAATATTGAATGCTTGTTTTCAAAATACCTTTTCATTAAAGCAGCCAATTCAATACAATTTGTTCTGCTGGTTACAGACTTATTTCTGTATGTGCCTTTCCAACCCTTTTTAAGTAGGGACAATATATGGTATGGTGGGAAAGATCAAGGCCAGATTCTGATTTTAAAGAAACACATCCAAATTTGTCTAAGGAAAGGATTGGTTCAGGTTGTCTTGCTTTTTAAGGTAACATTATGGACCCTATGTATTGGGTTGTTTATAAAATCCATTCCTATTAGGGAAGAGTTCATTGGAGTCTGAGATAGCTAAAATCAAATCAAGTGCATTTAACTGACCTTGCCAATCTTCAAGATTACAGACTGGTTTGTGTTTGTTTTAACATACAGATCCCCAGCTATTAAGTAGAAATCTTTCTTATTTCCAGGCCATGCAATTTTCCACTAGAGGGGAAATTCATGCAATTGAAAAAGATGAATTAATACAGTGGTCAAAGAATATCATAACCTAGGGAATCACTTTCTTTGTTAATTCCACTCACAGGCCTCCATGATTTTTCTGTCTTTTTCAGGGTTGCACAACTCTAAAGGCTTCTTAATGAGTGGTTTTAAGACTTCTGTAGTCAGCTTACTATTTGGAGATGGGATTATCACATCACGTAGTTCTATTTTCAAAAATATATGTTTTCTGATATAGAAAGAAGTACTAGCAGTGATTCAATACAGAGAAGGAACTATGAAGCATCTGACATCAGGTCCAGATTCTATGATATGATATAAAGTATGGAATGTATCCAGTTATATTTCAATAGGCAAAACTTTTTTGAAGGAACAGGCTGACAGAAGAGTAGTCAATGCATCTTTTATACCAGTTAATACCTCAGCATTACAGACCTGTCTCAGAGAGGAAGGAGCTAGGTGAGAGGCTCAATATATTGAGAATTTTAAGCAAAACCACTTCCGGAGCCCGAGACGGCTCTTATACAACAAAGGCACTATCCTGAATCAAATTCCACTGAAGGTCATTTACTTGCCCAAGCATTTGATTAGATTAAGGTCATCTGTGCAGCACTATTTACTGCTGCATATCTTAATGGAAACAGAAAAGTGAATTCCTGTAGGAGACCTGCGTACTTATACAGCTACTTAATTTGAGCCTTGTGGCTCTCCCATATGCACCCTGTGCACAGAAGAAGTGGAGTCAGGGTTTCATCTCGTCTCTGCTGCTGAGCACTCAAAAGGCACATGAAGGGAGCAGACTTTGTCAGGAACTGATGAGGATTGAACTGTCACCTGAACCTAACAGGGACTGAACAGGCAAAAACTTGTTGCACGTTACATAGGATCATCATCTGAGTCACACTTGGCAACAGACATGAATAACATTATCTGCATTTACCCACAAGCAGATGCTTTTGCAGAAAGCCTTGTTCTTAAATTAAAAAGACTAAAGTATCATTTTCCACAGAAACAGATACAATAGTTCTGCAGGATCCCAGGGCTTTAACATCTACTCAAAGAAACGTTTCTGGCTTCAGTGTGGTTCCTTTGTGCAAAAACATGCTAGTAAATGTGAGTAACTGCAGAATGGGATGCCGAATTAGCAGAAGCTGGCTCTTGCACTGAAACACAGAGCAACGGTCTCAAGATGCTGTTGATAAGGACTGTCATTGGCTGCATGATTACATATGCATGTATTTCCAGGCAACCTATATATTTATTTAGATTCTTTCCATTAATGTCAAGAAATTGCTTAGCAATGCACAACCATGCCATCCTGTAGGACAAGTAGCAATATTTATGACAGTGGTGAAGAGAGGAAACAGTGCATAATTAAGTGTCATAACTGCTTTTTTAAAAAAAAAAAAGAAAAAAGAAGAGCCTAGATTAATTTGTCAGCTACATTTGCTGTGTAAGCATAATGGTCCAAAACCAATAAGCACTACATATGTCAAGTTCTGGGTCTCTATAATGAATTTTTTCTATTGCATTTAGTTGTCCCACAACTTTATTGATGGCCATTATGGATTCTCATGTTATAATCATACCAGACTGCATTAGGAAACTACCTTACCCTTTAAACAAAAACTCATTATCTAACTTAACTCCTATTCCCATTTCCAAAAGCAATATGATAATATTAAAAATGATAATGTTGATCACTTCTGAAGTAAACAGTCTTTTAAGTAAACAAACTAAACTTGTCTCTATTTTATCACTAAACTATAAAATAAATTACCTCTTTCTCACAGTTCTTTATCTGGTGTAGGAATGGACTTTACCCAACAAGAACCTGTTCAATTGGTATTATAGCCAAGAGAAGTCTTTCATAATTTAGCAGCTCAACACCACTGAGACCATCCTCACTAGAGAGCTAGTACCTCAGATGCCTTCATTACACAACAGCTGGGCTTACTACATGAAACACATAGCTACATTTAATAAAAACAAGAGAAAAATGGAAGCACAGAAAGTTAATGTAATTTATGTTTAGAGACTGGAAAGAAATTTATTTGACTTCTGTAATCCCTGTACTATGCTATAGTGCTCTGTTTCTGGCATCCTCTAAAACAATTCTCGAAGAAAGGTTTTTCTTTGAAGACTTAAGGGATGTAAATAGATTTTTCAGCTTAAAAACAAACCAAAACCCAAATATACTAAGCAGCAAATCCATATACTACATCCTCTTGTCTGCAACACCCCCAGCAGTTCTAGAGAGCAAAAAATCCCTATGGCATTTCCGTTTCTTTACTTTACAACATGTTTTGATTTTGTTTTCAAAGAGCATCTTGCTATTTTTTTCTATAGTGGCTACCACACCACAAGCACTCTGTTTCCAGTGAAAGTTCTCCTTAAGAGTAATAAGAGACCTTGTCCCAGTTGGGCTTAGCCTCCCTCGGAGCAAACACTATTCTGGTGCCAGGTCTGTGGGGAGGAATCAAACAACATTAACTGTCTGAAATAAGATGTACAACGGCCCTGCAACAGGACTTGCCTTTTTTTTCCCCAGGGAACAAAAACATTTGTAAACTCCTCACGAGACGTACAAACTAGCAATTTTTTTGATTAAGCAAGCCATGTGCATTGGTGATTTGCTTAGGAAAACTGTGTTCAGATATAAAAGAAGCAAATGGAACTATAAATTATTTACCCTTGTATTCACTTAGGAACTTCAATTTTACTAAGCATGCCATGCTATACAGAGATATTAATCTGAGGGCAGAGTATGATCTACATTTTTAACAGAAGTGCATTCAGTTAGTCCACTTCAAATTCAAATCTGCAGATAATATGGCTTTGCTTTGTAGGATATCACCATAGAGGCAAACCTCACTTCACTCTTGAAACTTCCCTTTTTTTCCTTTCGCAAATAATGCCTTTCCTTACCCACTTTTCCCACTTAAATTTGATGGACCTCTTTGCTCACTCACTCGTCCTGTCCAGCTCCCAGTATCACTTCAAGCATTTCACATGATTTCTCGGTACTTGTTAGCATACAGCCTTGTTGGCTTCAACTTTTATTCCTTGCTGGGTTCGTGCTTAGAGCCTATCTCACTCCCATCATCCATCGAGTTGAAAGTCTCTGCTTTTCTGTCTTTAGCAGTGAAACGGGTATTTTATTCCTTTCAACAACATCTTCCATATCATTTTATTCTCCAACTTCGTATTAATTTCACAAACCCAACTGAAATTATTACTTTGTCATTTCATCAGCAGAACATTAAATGATGGGGAACTTTTCTCTTTTTGACAACCTTTACCTTAACCTTCCACGACTCTATTAGAAGGCAATGATCATTGCTACAGAATTTTTATCATATATATTCATATCTTATGCTGACTTCCAACTTTCCCTTTCCCCTTAACTTGAGTCAAAGTGCTAAATATGAATTACTTTATGGCAATCTGTAACTAAATGAGGGTAAATAGACAGTTCATGTTTTAAATCAGTACCTTGCCTGTGTAAAGGAATTTCATGTAGATTCCCATCAAAGATGTTTCTGTTCAGGACATGAGATTTTAATGGAAATATTATATATAGACTTTCATTAGGTATTTTGAAATTGCCCAATGGGATTGATTAAAACTTAATATTGGTATGAGCGACCTGGGTAAACATTGGCGTGTATGTATGAGTCCCTGAAATCTTTTCCTTGTGGAGATTTTAATTAATTGAAAAAAAAAAAAAGATCTCAGCGTAAGCCATGTGTATTTTAATAGAATTTCTCATAATTCTCCCTATTCTCTTCTGCTTTATCTACTGAAAACTACACTGACCTATGAATGCTATTCAAACATAGCTAGTAGCTATGTTTTTTTCCTCTGCCTCAGTCATTGCTAAACTTGTTGCACTGAATAGATCATCTCCGCCTTCAGATTTTTCAGATATCCACATTAATCAGATATGTTTTATTTTTAAAGAAATAAATTCCTTTTGCCAATGCTATCAAAAGCACTTCTGCCCAGTACAAAAACGAGAAAGCCTCTAGGATCAGTGGGTCAGATCTTGTGTGTACTAAAAGTTAAAGAGAGAGGGGCTCCAGGACTCAAGCTATTACACAATTTAGAGTGAAAACGTCCTCATTTAGAGATATTTGGAAGGAGATCTGTATTTGTGGCCTTCAGGTAGAAGGTGAGGTGGACAACACGTTTGATTTTCATTGAGCTTTACTGAAGTCTACAATAGTTGTATTGACAGTATTTGAATCATGGGGAGAATTGATATTTTTACCTTCATTTCAAGCTTGGATTTGGGTTTTAAGAGACAGGAACAATATAAAAAAGGAAAAGTTCATTCAAGGGAGACAGAGGCTGATAAAGTAATCAGAATATGTACAAACATATGCAGGCTTTTCAAGGTGCCAAAGTAGAAATCAATTCTTTTATTTTGATTTTTAAAACCTATGCCTCTTTTCATTTTGGAGATTACTTCAAGGTGTGAAACAACTGTCAAGGAATTCTTTTTTTCCAAAAGCAAGAATAAAAATAATAAATGAAATCACAAGCTTTTGCATTTCCAGATGTTCTGATTAGACGCATTCCCTTCTATGTAGTAACCAAGTGTGACATTAAATCCTTCAGTATAGATTTAATGTCACTGATAATTCCCAGATTTTTAGTTCTCAGTATTCCCCTGTTATGCCATCATTCACAAAGAGAAGGATGTGCTTAACACTTGTTTTTTCCTGCCATCCCCTTTAGGAAGCCCCCTGGTGCTCTGTCATCTTCTTGCTGCGCTCCCTGCCTTCTGCCTCTGTGGTCCTGGGGAAGGAAGACCCATTCTTGGGGATGCTCCTCACAGATATACCTGGGAGACCATGTGGAAGGAGATGTCACTTGTCCCTGCCTTTGGTCCCAATGGAAGTTGCATTCTCCCTTGCAGAGCTCCTTACAGACATCTGGGCAAAACTAATTTTGCATTTCACAGGAGCAGTCTTCCCTCCCATTTTGGAAGGAATCATAGAATCACGGAATGGTTTGGGTTGGAAGGGACCTTTAAAGGACATCTAGTCCAATGCCCCTGCAGTGAGCAGGAAAAATGGAAGCAAGGAAACATGAACTAATCTAAAACTTGCACTTCCAATGGACAGACATTATAAAATCTACAGGTTTCTCACAGTCACAGTATATATATAGAACTACTGTAGGATACAGTTACACCAATTATGTAATTCAATCAACAGTTCATTAAGTTGCATTTAACAAGACTAAGCCACAGTCTACTCTCAGGAACAGCTGATGTAGCAACCTTATTTTATCTAGCATTGCCCACTTGTTCATCAAGATTGTGGAAAGAGGGATTCACCTGTTCAGTAACATTTACCCTTGCAAAATAAAATGCGAAGTATTCTACTCCAAAAGTTATTCTGCACAGCAAAGAGGATATAGAGTTTATAGTTGTTTTTTAATGCTTTAAATGAAAGAGAAAATGGGAAATTTTATAGTCAGTGTTCACATGTAGATATTAACAGATAGAGTTGTTAAGATTTTTTTTAAGATTTCCAAACCTTAGATAATTAACCCGTTATTACCTAGAGAAAGTCAAATCCTGAGTCTTTAAATGAAATAATAGTTATGGTGGTACTGCATACAATCTTCCTGTAGTTAACAAACCCTGACTGTGACAAAACCCATTGTCAGAGCCTGAGGTCCACAGTTTTTATGCAAAAGAATCACTTAAGCCAACAGGGGGTTTTGGTGTTTTGTTTTGTGTTTTGTTTTGTTTTTTTCTTTAATTTTAGAAAAATCTTCAGAATTTACTGGCTAGAAAAAACAAAATCAAGAAAATTAAATGGTCCTTAGAATTTGCCTAAGTGTTAAAGGTTTATGACAAATTTAATAAAGCTTTCTATTCCATAATGAGAAACTGAAAATAGAGTATCCCTTAGCTCTGAATTTTACTCATTCTTTAAGTTTTTAAGGAAATGCTCAATTTTAAAAATGAAATATATATTGCTTGAATCTCTGCTAGGTAGCAGCCACCCTCCGTGATTAGGATTCTATTCACTGTTGCCTTTCTGCAGGTATTGTAATTATAGCTTGCAAACTGAGAGCACAAGATAATCATTATCTGCACATGTTTACAAGTTAAAAGAAATGCTGAAATATATTTTATTGCTCCACACTGAAGGTGTGAATGTTTTCACACATTTGGTATCCCACTATATTATAGTGATATTTGATGTTGCTGCACAGCCTCCTATCCAAATTTGTTCTTGTGCAATTTATTGAAAAATCAGATGATGCTTCTAAACATGTAGGTAACAAAAAGCCATGCTATAGATTGCTATAGCTTTTTTATGTGCAGTTCTGTTTGGTTTTGAAGCAGGGACAAATCCTAACAGTTCTAGCTGGTGTTTTCAAATACATGTAACTTGAAGCGTGGTTCTGTTTAGCACACAGTAGTTGAAAGAAAAACAAATCTCTAGAAATGCCATCCACTTGCTCATGTCCCCCATTACTGTTTACTGACAAAAATCCTAACCCCCCTCATATGTTTGAGCCTATGCATTGATTAGAGCTGCCAGAATCAAAGATGCATTTTTTCTAACTTTAGAAACAACAAAAAATGTATTTTTTTTAACCAATGTATTTGCAAAATAATATGTGAGCAGGGCAGTCTCCTCCAAAAGTGGCTCCTAATTCTCATATTTGTTGAATACCTGTCCTGTGAAAAGTCTGGACAGGAACAGATTGAAAACCAGGTGATTCCTTCCTTCCCTCCCCAGCCCCCCCAAAAGTACAGAAGTCTTTATCCTCCAAAACAGAACATCTGTGCAAAAAGTAGCAGTGAGTAACACCAAAACACATTTAGACCTCTAATTTTAATGCTGTAAAGTGACAATTCCAAGGGCTACTCATCCATTGTTGCTCCCCGTAGAAACATGCTCAAACAGTGAGCCGCTAACACCCTTTCTCAGCTGCAGAGCCATCTATTTTCTGGAGGGGTGTGTTTGTGTGTATGTCGATTTCTTTTTCAGAGGCATATAAACATATGTCTACTTAAATCAACTGCAGAGACAACGTATTTGCGGTTTTGTTTATCTGACCTGTACATTTACGCAAGGGCTGCGTTCCACAATGAGCTGAGGTGTCAGGGGCAAATTCACCTCAAGAAGATTTGTTGTTTTCAAAAGTGAAGACTGAGTTGATCCAAGGTAAGTAAAACTTGATTGTAGTGTTTGGCTGATATAGTTGGAAACTGGTAAATTTTTAGTATTTCTGAGGCTGTTACAAATGCGCGGTCTATAGGCTGCAGCTATTTTTGTGGACGTGTTCTGGAGACCTTTGCAGATAACTTTTGGAAATGAAGGCACTTACCACCATTAGAATAGCAGTCTTAATGCTTTGGGAAATACTTTCAACTAATGTTCCTGCTGGCAAATTGACTATCCATTTCTTCTCAAAGATGTCTCAGATGTAAATGGTCTTTTTCAGAGTACGGAGGTTGTGTGTCGAAACCTGCTGTTCAACAATCCCAGCTGCATGCATGTTATTATCCCAGCACTGATTACAAGATCCCATTGACCACAAGCTGCCTGTCTGCCTGTCTAGATGGTGTGATTAGTGTATAATCAATCTTTAATCCAATCAGAAAACCCTCTGCCTGCAACTGATAAAGGTCTCGGCAGGATACTGATGAGGCCAGAGCCTTGGTATCTTTAAGGGGACACCTGCAGCATGTGAGGTGCAGAAGCTAAGCAGGCTGATCTAAGAGAAAGGAATTAAGGTGGTCTGTAAAAAATCTGATAAACAGCATTTAAACAGAACAAACTGGGTAGCTAAAGTGTGGGGCTCAACACCTTCACAGCCCCTGAAGCACTGTTGTTCTAAATCCTAACACATGGAGAGGATCACCTTTTAGCTCGGGAAGACCATTCGAGACATAACATTTAGTTTCTGGTCGTTAAAAGAAGTAGCCAACAAAATAATTTATCTGATTGTATTATTTCCTCCAACGCATGAATCCCTCTGTGCTACTTCACCTTTGCACTTCGTTGTTTGCTTGTCTTCACAGGATACTGGAATGGAATATGATTGTGACTTTCCAAATCGTAGTGCCAAGAAATAATTGCTTGTTCTTTGCTTTTTCTTTTTTAATTTCTTGACCCAAATTTAATTTTTTTCTCTCTTTATCTCAGTATTCTTTCCTAATTCTGCAGATGGGATACTTATAATTACAGCTCATATTAAAGCCGTTAAAAAATAGCAGATTATTATGTGATAAACCTACGTGCTTTATATTAATCCCCATTGTTCTGCTTCAGGGCAAACAGTTTCTCATAACTTCTTTTCTATGATATGACCTGTTCCTATTACATTAATGTTCAAAATTAAGAGAGAATCCTGACTAACTACCTTATTGAAAGCTAAAGAACTTCCAATGTTCCTCTTTTGTAGCCATATAAACATCCCTTAACTGTTTAAATGGAAACCATTATTTTTATCAGTTGTATAATTATTTTAAACACAGTTCTATTAATTATCTTTATTTCTATAAATACAGATTATTTCCACACTCCCCATGGCTTTACTCTTCTTTGTAACTTCTGGGTGAGCTGCACTCCTACTTTCATGCTTTCTAGGGTATCTGGCACCCCTCTGAGATACCTGCAGCAAAGCTTACATTTATCCATGTTCACAATAAGCTTAAGATCAAAAGAAACACAATTATTCTGTCTATGAAGTCTTTTTTATCTAAATGACCATTTCAGATTTAATAATTTCTCTGATTTCAAAGACTCTCTTTAATCAGTAAACAATGAATAACATCACAGTGAAATAATCTAATTGTCACAGCTCTGACTTCCAAAAAAAGCTTTCAAAACTACTTTAAATTTGACAATTTAGGCAAAAGCTATTGTTACAATGTCAATATGGCCATAGTTCCTACAAAAAGAACAACAATCGAGTACATACAGGTATTTGAAACATGCACTTCAAAGTCAATATGGACTACTGTAAACAGTCTTATATCATGCTCAGAGCATATTTTTAAGATTCACTGTGAACTAAAATAGCTTATACTCAATAGGACTGATTATGCCTTTAAAGATATATGGAAAATATCTCCTCGTCATAGAATATGACCTTCATAACTCAATTTATAGGTCATTCCCTCACTTGTGGGATATTTTCAATATCATAATTGTAAAAAGAGAAAGAAAGGAAGGAAAAATGTTCAGTTATTCATTTTGCAGGGCCTTTTTATTAAAAGCAGAAATAACATTAGATGAAAATCATTTCAGTGATAATTTTAATGAAATATGAAGTGCTTTGAATATATTTTATTGCAGGCAATATAGAAAAAAGGCACTGGCTGCTTAATGTGTCATTTAATGAATGGATTCCACATTGCTTTACTTTGCTACATTTGGAAGTGAGGGCCATGCAAAGATGATAGCAAGTGCTTTCAAAAGGGGGCTTCTTCCCACATTTTTAAATTACACTTCACCTAATGGAAAGTGCAAAGTATAATGCAGCAGAAATGAGGCTGAACCAAAACACTGGAGCTAAATACCTTAACAAATCTCACCAAATTTCATCCTGTAAGCCCATCTCTAATATGGAAAAAAAGCCCTGATGTAGATAACGTCCTAGCATGCTGAAGGTCAGGCTGCTATCAGAAGGATCCCACAAAACCAGAAGTCTCATTAATTTGCAATGAGCTAACATCGCAGTTGCTTGGTTAGCCCAGCGAAGGTGAGGAACCAGGGTGGAAGCTCTGCCTACAGGCATGTGAGAGTCATTACAGGGAGGGCTGGTAGGTGTCATTTGTTTACACTTTTTTCCCTTTTAATGTCCGCTCA
Source organism: Nipponia nippon (assembly GCF_047370975.1). Taxonomy (NCBI): domain Eukaryota; kingdom Metazoa; phylum Chordata; class Aves; order Pelecaniformes; family Threskiornithidae; genus Nipponia; species Nipponia nippon. The sequence goes on along the minus strand of NW_028262290.1, from coordinate 155,093,785 downwards.
GAGAAAACCAAACAAAATTACCGGTGCTATAGAAATACATGCTAATCTGCCTGTTTTTTTAACAGAGACATGACTCTGACCCAACAAGTTTCCCATTCTTAACCCCAAACTACCTTAGATTTTCTCTGTGAATAGCTACTAGCTCTCACCTCAGGCTTTTTTTCTGGCAAAGTGCAGATTCATTAGCTGTGACTAAAATGAATAAAACATAAATGATAACCATTCACTGACCTTGAGACCAGCTAGCACTGGCTGGCTGGGTCTGCACACTGTAGTGCCTGCCCCTGGGTCTGTCCCTTCGGAGCCCAGCGTCCTCTGTGCACGCTGTCCTCTGACTGCCTAGGAGAGGTAACGGGGGCCAATCTCCGACTCAGAAATGCTAACACTTAAGCAATAAGTGGTCTGGGACCCAGAGCTCAGGCTTATTCCCTGGCACTTTTATTTAACAGTGCAGGCATAGCTATTGGACCACTGAAAGAAGCCCTCCACAGCCACAAACACTGGCTTTTAAACTAGCAAAGAAAAATTGCCGAAATCCATCAGAAAACATGCAATAGGAAATTTAATCATACATTACAAGCAGGCATCTTGCTTACTGGGCATAATACCTCGTTAGGTCAGAGACTAGAGTTTATATGAAAAAATAAGGTGTGAAGAAGGTCTGAAGCTGGCATTATAAATGAAAGCTATTCTTCACACACTGGAGAAACTTCCACATCAAGCATGAGGAGGATTCCACATGTATTTTGTGGTCATGAACACAGATACACAGGAAGAAGGTGAGAACTATCCCAGATATTTGGCATGGGTTAGGGAAGTTTAATCCCAAAATATCATTTCAATGAATTTGGACACAACATAAATGGATGCAACACTGCAGATTTTCACCACAGTCCTAATTGCAAGAACGATGATGGGCCAGTGAGCAAAGGCATTTTGGAGGTCTTGGGGATGTGACTGCAAAATCAAGGACTGAAAACCTCACCATTTCTCTTACATCATTGTACCTGGCATGGTTGTCCACAAAAGAAATGATAAACTGGAAAGAGGAAAATGAAGACAGGAAAAAAAAATCCTGTCAATGCAAGGGGTCATGTAGATAATTCTTAACGTTCCCAGTTCTACTACAAAGTATTTTATGTATCAAAGGACTTGAGGAGGAAGTGAGAAATGGGCTGTAGATTTTTTGTTGGAAATATTTTAATTGGCCTCATTCTAACACACAAAAAATATGCCTTTTAACCTCATTACTACTTTCTGTTGTAAGTACTAGTCAACGTAGTGTAGACTGACTTAATTTTGAATTAGTGGATACAAATCTCAGATTCACATCCCCACCACTATAAAGCTCTAGAATTACCAGAATGGGGAATACTTATCTCAGAAGCTCATGAGATAGGAAATAGTAAAAGCAATCAGTGTTCTTTCTTGGTAATGATAGTCAGGCAGTTTCCCAGCAAATACATCAAACAAGATTCATAACTTTCAGATAACTTTGAAGGAGGTCCCATGCACACACACATGCAGGGGGCCAGTTTCAGTCAGGTCTGGAGGGATGCTGACACCACATCTGCTAAAGCCCTGCAGCAGAGAGGAGGCATATCTCCTCTGCTGCACAAGATGCCACGAAAGAGATGAATGGCAGGAAATCCAGAATAGAAAGAAGGGTGTTTCTGGCCTGCAGATGTAAGAAGTAGAGACAGAGAACAAACTTTTACCCTGGGATGTTTTCCACATTTACCTTTCTGATGTCCAGCCTCCGTCACCAAGTTACTGGTTCCACATTAATATGAATGAATGATGGAAATACTAAAAAGGCTGTGTGTAACAGACACTGCTTGTTAACAGGAAGAACAAGTTTCTTTCAAAGCATTGTAATAAGAAGGAAAGCATACATGTAGTAATATAATCCACCTTTTAAGTTGTTCTATAATAGCTTTTTCTCAACACAAAACCTGCAAGTTTAACACTATATGGCCTTAAAACCTAAATCAGTTACACACAAGTGTCAAGTATTGTTAGAGATCACATTATCATACAGATCCATAAACAAACAACTGCATAATTTCTCAAACAATTATCACCCTTGTACACCTGGTGTGTATGTTATATATAAAAAAATAACAAGCAAAAGTGAGAATTTTACTATATTGCAGTGCTGTCATGCCAAATTGCACCATCAAAATCCAATTGCACGACATAGCTTTAGGCATCAGTATGATGGGAGAACTGCAGTATATAACTGTAGAGACAGTGCTCCATTAAATAAGATGTGAAACAGGCCAGCGTGGAGTCTGAAAAACCCAGGAGGTGCTGAAGGCTATGTAATAGGACCCCATGGTCAACAGTATCAAAGGCTGCTGATAAATCAAGACAATGAAAGAAGGAGCTTCTCAGTTAGCTTGAAGCAACAGATCCTCATTACAAACCCTCACAAGAGCAGTTCCAGCACAGTGGCAATATCTGAAACAAGACTGAAATTTATTAGAAAGATTTTTGAATTGAAGCCAGTCTGTAATGTCAGAACAGCTCTGTCCAGTGTGAAGAAAAAGGATGCAGAAATAAGGCAAGCTGAGAAATTGCCAGTAATTACACTTTTTAATCTAGTGCAATTAAGAAAAAGATTGTTTTGACAGTGTTTCACTCCTCAAAAATATTTTCTTCTGGCTATCCAGTTTCTGCTTTGGTCTGAGTTACTGTCCTGGTTTCAGCTGGGATAGAGTTAATTTTCTTCCTAGTAGCTGGCATAGTGCTGTGTTTTGGATTTAAGATGAGAATAATGTTGATAACACACTGATGTTTTAGTTACTGCTGAGCAGTGCTTACACAGAGTCAAAACCTTTTCTTGCTTCACACACCACCCCACCAGTGAGTAGGCTGGGGGTGCAGAAGAAGTTGGGAGGGGACATGGCTGGGACAGCTGACCCCAACTGACCAAAAGAGTATTCCATACCATATGTTGTCATACTCAGTATATAAATGAGGGGAAAAGCTGGCTGGAGGTCTGCTGCTCGGGAACTGGCTGGGCATCAGTCAACGGGTGGTGAGCAATTACATTGTGCATCACTTGTTTTGTGTATTCTTTTATCATTATTATTATTTTCCCTTTCTTTTCTGTCCTATTAAATTGTCTTTATCTCAACCCACAAATTTTACCTCTTTTTTCTTCCAGTACTCTCCCCCATCCCACTGGGGGGGCGTGAGTGAATGGCTGTGTGGTGTTTAGCTGCCTGCTGGGTTAAACTACAACAGCTACTAAACAGGAATTGACATGTAGGAAAAAACTAAACACCATCTCCAAAACACCCAAAAGACTCAGGAACAGTGTGACATAAAAAGACTGATCAGATGGTATTCACTATGTGTCTGTCCTCTTGATCTCAAAGTTCCCTCAACGCCTACCTGTTTTCTTTAGGATCTACAAGCTTACTCTAACTCAAGGAGCTATGGGCTCTGGATGCCTCTGTACCTCACTAGGATGCAAAGCGAAGTGTAAAGGGGCCTACGTGCTTTCAGGCTCAGTCTGGCACACACTAGCAGAGTCAGACCTCACCATAACTGCTCTTCAAAAGACAGCTGGAAGATAAAAATATAGACCTACTAGATAGTCTTCCCAAAAAGACAGGAGATATACAGGCCTGCAAAGACTGAGGTACAGAGTCTCCCTCACAGACAGAGGTTTTTACCAAAGAGTAAATAGTGCTGGAAACAGAAAATTGAGCCCAGAACTCCCTTAGCACTACCTTACCTGCTGAGCTCCAGATTTCTTTTCCTCTTAAGGGTCCTTCCTGAATTTCCCACAACACCTTGGTTTCAATAAGACAGGTCAGATTAAGCAGTAAAGGCAGTTTCCTGGGCAATGAATGCCATGGATTTGAAAGCCCTCAGGGTCCATATCCCAGCCCTCCACCTTCCATGGTTAGAATAACAACAATCACAAAAATATCCTGTTGAGTTCTCACCCCAACAAGTCAACCTCATTCTCAGATATCTTCAAAGGAAAAATGAATTCTGAAGATTAAGCAGAAAAGCATAATGGAAGGAAAGCAAGTAGAACCAGAAGACCCAAGGACAGCACTCTCTATTCCACCCTCCATCCCTCTCATGAGCACTCTTCCAATTTGGGAATCTCTGAAGACGACAAGGGTACTTCCGGAGCACTGGAACTTAGATCCCAAATCATTTAGGGCTTCACACACAAAAAATGTCATAAACCTGTACCATAAAATACAAAGTGATGCTAGTGTGAGATCTGAGATGCTAGATATATTCATAACTACATACAATAATAAGGGACAGGACAAGGCATGCTTACAGTTTCCCATATTAGAGCAAGTATTAAGTTTAACTTCTAAAATGATTTTTTTTAGCTTAAGATATCAACTTTTTTAAATAGCTGTTGTAAGAACTTTTGAACTCTTAAACGCAAATCACTTCTCTGAAGCTTAGTTTAATTTTTTTCCATAAGAATTGATAGCAATTTAGTATAAAATTTAAAACTAAGTGTTCACAATTAATCCGTCTGAAACATATGGTAAGAATGAATTATAAATCCATAAGGCAGGGAAATACAAAGTCATAGACTACATTCAAATCCTCTGCTAGCATGAGTTACTTAGTGATAATGTTCAAAAGGGGCTCTGTTGTGCCTGTACAGTTTAAGTTTGGAGCAGTATCCCACAACAGGCTTCACAGCACACAAGCTGCTGAACATCCTCAGCTTCACTGTATAAATATGAGGCTGGTGGTAATAATTTACTTTCCTTGAGAGTGCTCTTTAACATGAAGGATTGGCCTCATGCTCCTACAGCTATGCATTTCCAAGGATTTGTGAGCATGTCATAAGCATTATGTGGTAAATATGAACTAAAGGTAATAGAGAAATTATACCATAGACATGTTTTTGAAAATATTTCTCACTGTAAAGCTTGAAATGGTTTAGAATTTGGCAAGCAGCAAATTAAATCACATTTCAATTGTACTTAAGTTAGATCTATTACCAATAGCCTTAGTTCAAAAGATCTAGGTACCATGTATGATTTTATGGATTGGGATATACTCAGATTATAAATAAAACTGAAAGAACATTACTATACTTTAATTTGCTGTTATACCAACACAGAAACATATTTACTCCAGCATATTTTGTATATTCTAAGATCATGTCCTGTATTCATCTGTTCTGTTGTTTGCCTTACTCAGCTCTAATGCAATTATTTCAACTGATGTGGCAAACGGCCTAAAATGCCCCTCTTCATGCCTGTCTAGGCTTAGCATAAAAATACTAACATTCTCATTATCAAAACAACCTCTAGCATTCCAAAATAAACAAAGTTTACATGTTTCTTTGAAAGTGCAATAGCAAGTTGTTCACAATAGGCCAGATAGTGATACCCTTCATTCAGTTTTTACTCACTGCCCACAGAAATGCCAGAAAATTATTTTCTTAATTAGGAATTGTGTAAAAACTTGTCAAGTACATTGAAAAAGAAAATATTCAGAAGACTTCATTAATAAAAGTCCTATGCTGTTAACAGAAGATGGATGCGATGCACCTTTCTGTTCCTCATATCCTCTATTCACACAGAAACAAGTAGCCTCAGCTTATATTAAACTAATCTACGAGTCTAAGCTGTGGCAGATAAAGTGATACCCTTACAAATGCTCTGCTGATTGGAGAGCACCGAAGAGCACTGCTGGATAGTCCTCTCTTCTCTCATGAGATGCTCTTCTCTGCTGGGGACTGCACGTACTAAGTCATTTTTCTGGATGCAAACCAGAAATCATCTTTTATCTGTGCATCACTTAACCAATGCAAAGATAAATATGCTGAAAGCTAGGGCATGTGACCAGAAGCTTATTTCTTAAACAACAACAAAAAAAGGACAAAAACCAAGCCCACCTTTCTTTGTCCTTAAAAGCAAATTAAGTAGGTGACATGACCCCATGCTCTGAAATGTCATCCATCAAAAGTTTGTAACATTTTTTGAAGCAGTAATGATCGAACCTGCTGTGACATCTTCATTGCCTCTAGGGTGCCAGAAATTCTGCTGCTTTCCCAAACTGACAATCATATAACTATTTAGAAACTCTCCAGGGAGGTCAGCATTAAAACAGGCTGGAGGGAACCAAAGTAACATATTCTTGAACTGAAAAATCTGTTCAAACCAGTGTATGCATAAAAACCTTATTTTCAGTGTGTAAAAGCAATTAGTCTTAGCAATAGTGTATTAACAGTGTTACTCAGTTGGTCAACTGAGAGTGTGTTTAGTAGGCAAAGGATATGAGTCCACAGTCTTCCTCACAGTCACTGGGCAGTCACTGGGCAGTCACTGGGCAAAGAGTTTGCAGTGCAATACATGACACTCAGGTTTCAGCTGGTTGTTAACTCTTAGTGATCCTGTGAAACTCAAAGGTTTGTCACTCAGTGGAAACAGTTAATTCTTAAGAACACATGGAACATCTTAGGAACACATGGAAAAATATATACCATTCACCAGGACTCTGAATTTGTCAAAGAACAACAGCATAGTAGATACTTCTTAAGGACAACAATCTGGTTTGAATTCTTCAGACCCCTTGACTTGATAATACGGCAATTGACAGTTCATCTCTCAGTCTGATTTTCACATGCAAATAAAAGTTTTTGGTTCCATATAAGTTTTAAGTAAGAGTGAAAGAGACCATTTTTTAAAAATTGCTTTTTTCTTTTTTAAAGGCGAAACCTTGGACAATATATTGATCAGCATCTTTTATTACATTGTTGTATTTGAAACGCACCTTTTTATATCTTCAAGTTAATTCAACATGGTTTGCCTGTGAATCCAACTCATTTTGTCATTTTGCAATCCTTATTTTAAAGAGATAGTGATGTTAAAAAGACAGACTTCTGGAGCAAAGAGATGTGTTTACCACAGCCCAGCTCTGTATAAGCCAGTGGAGGTCTTTTGTAAGACACTACCAATTTCTGTTTAATTTTGGTGAATCAAGATCAAATATTTTTACCAGAAACTACACAGGCAGAAGGGTCTGTCAAGGTACTAACAGCAGGATGTGTGCATATCTTTTCTCTCCTACAGAATTCAAGAGCAAACGTCAACATGGACTTGTTCTGAACAGCAGTTGCCGATATCTTCCGAAGGCTTGAACAGGTAAATAACAAGACACTATCATACGGTATAGCTGCATTACTGTAGTTATCTGTGATGGCAGAAAAAGCAGTAATATATCTAATCAGATTTTCTGTACTTCTACAATATCATTTTCTATGCTTAGGCAGATGTATCAGAACAAAAGAGACAGGCAGCAACTGTAAAATAAAATTCAGATTCTTCTCATACTTGTGCCTGATTGACTGCTACACACTGACTTATCAGAGGAACCAGAGAAAGATGTGTCATGTATATACATCCCATTCTGAAAAGCAGTCAGTTAGTTGTGATAGATAAACAGAAATGAAACATCACAGGCAAGAGCTGAATGAAACCTTACACTTAAATTAATAGGATCATGCTATGCTGTTGTTACACGCTAAACTTGCAAAGGCTAGCGGTGAGATTCTGGGAATGTCATAAACATCAGTCAGCACCAGCTTAATGATGGTAGTGCTCCATCCGAAAAGCTCTGTTTGGAAGACAGGCACAGCCCTCCACACTACAGGTTGGGGAGAAGTTTTACCACCCTGTGCTACAGCCAAGGGATGTGCCACCAGCATCAGCGTAACTTCCTACAGGAAGAGATTTCCTGCGGCTTGCTCTCCAGCAAAAATAAAAGACTTAGGAAAGCTAGTGACTGAGAATAGGGAAGGAAGGGACTGGGGAGTGAAGTGGAGGAGCAATGGCCTGGGGTACAGGCACAAATGTTAGGAGTAGCAGCAGGAAGGGGGAGGAGAGGGCAGTTGCATGGGAGGGAGGAAGAGGCTGGGAGGAAAGCAAGCTGGGGCACAGTCAAATTGCAGGAGCAGGGTCGGGAGTACAGCTAAGTGTGGGCTAAGGGCGGCACTCTCATAGTACTGAGGACTGTGTAACACCTATGAGGGAGGTATGGACCATGAACTAGATGACTGGGTGTGTTAGCAGAGAGCTAGAGTCATAGAGAATAGGGAGAGGGGAGGTAAAACACTGGTGTGAAGATGAGAATGAGGCTGGGGAGGAGAGCACCTAGAAATTTTTCTGTTAAGAATGGGATGGGATCAATGTTATGGGACAGAAAGACATGGAGGTTGTGTCAAAATCATCAAAAGGTAGGTGAGGAAATCCTTCAGAGGTTAGGGAGAATGGAGCACAAGAAGTTGTGGCGTGTGATGTTCTCAGGCCTACAGGAGCTACAAAATGTGTCATATCCCACAAAAACAAGTGTGTCTGATTTTTCTTGGCCCAGACAGCTCCAATCTGCTCTTGTCTTGCACGTACTACTCACTTCAAACTCACAATATCTCCACAAGTGCAGATGGCCCTGTAAGTAATTGAGGATCCCTGCAGAGTGAATGCTAATGGAAAAATACTCCACTTTTATCCTTTATCTTAAGCCATGCAAAGTATTCTTTACCACCTAATCCCTCTTTTATCTGTTACTTAAAGTAATATTGCAGTAAAACCCATATGACTGGAGACCATTTGACTGTCAGGTTACATTTAACATGTTTAATGAAAATTTAATGTTCCTACAATTGATTTTTCTCTCAGTGGCACTGAATTACTTATGAACAACCTCATCTCTACTTAAACAAAACATGGTCCTCTAATGAGCTACAGCTAAACGGAGATCAAAATGATCTATAATGCAGCATCTAACTAGCAACAGCCTGAACTAAGCTCCTTCATATTCTGGGGACACGCAAGCTCCAGAAGAGGTGGACAAGGGAGAAGGAAGACAAAAGCAGCTCCCATCCTGGAGGGCAGAAAAGAGAAGTGGCTGGGCTTGAAAGGAGAGCCTTGGCAAGCGCTCATGCTAGAAATGGAGATTGCTTTCACTTGTGCTTCCTCTTTCCTTCTCCCACCTGCATTTTCTTTTCTCTGGCATCCTTTTTTTTTCTCTTAATTTTCTTACTTGTCCCTGAATAGTCATGGAATGAATGAAAGAGCCAAAGCATGCTCTCTATTGCTTTGGAAAGAGAGGATGTACCTGTTCCCATGCCTTCCGTTCACAAATTGTTTTTAACATGACTGTGCAGTAGAATGGACTTATTTCACAAAGTGGAAAGGGGATCCAGCAAATACATATCAAAGGATGGGGTATCCAGACTTGCACTGATAAATAGCTTGTGTTCGCAGCCCTTTACAGGCAAAAGGGAAAAAAAACCCACTTCCTAAGGGCTTTAAATCTCCTGCTGGCATGGCTTCTACATCCTCAGGGAGTTTGGAGGTACGAAAGACAAGTTAGTATTGATTCCATTACAGTTGCTTCCTAGACATGGTTTCTATTAGAAAGCTGCCTTAATCTAAGGATATATAACAATGAAGAAATAAATTCCTCTTTGAGTCTTCCCTGAGGCTGTTGATTCCCACCGCTGGGAGCTGCCACTTGCTCACCATACTGCATGCCCATGGGAAGATCACTCCAGGCCAGTAGGAAAGTAGTAATTTTGTAGAGTACTACACAGATGCCAATTGGTTAAAAGTACTAAAATGGAGGTTTCCTTTCAGGCAGGTTATTACGAAACACCAATCTGAATGTTAAAGATGAAGATGGAACAAAAATTAGAAATCATGTTTATAGTAAAAAATAAGACAAAGCTAAGTCAATCAGATAATAAGCATCATTAGGGCAGAAGTTAGTGTGCACACAGAGTGCTCGGACAGAGTTGTTTACATTTTTCATAATGAGCTAGTTTCAGAAGATGAAGCATGTCTTTCACTGCTGGATTAATTAGGGTTCACTTTACATAAGAATGCAAAAGCCAGCAGTTATTGTAATACACCCAGAGAACCAGAATTCACTAAGCAAAATCCTCCCCTGAGACAGAACAACCCATTCTCCTTTACTGTTGCTGATCATTCATGATGCACAAAAAGTAGGACAACTGTGCCAGCCACTTCAGAAGTGGCTCAAATAACTCAGGTTTCAGTCAAGTACTCAATTGTGTAACAAATAATGAAAAAAGGAGAGAGTGATGAAGTAAAGAATTAGTTTATAAAAAAAAACTTAATGAAAAAGTTTCTTACAAAAAAATTGTCTTTCCCATTTAAAGCACAACAACACTGCATCATATTTTTCAGAACCATGAACCTTGCATTCTGATATATGAAGGTAAAATTGTGAACCGTGATTTCTGCACCAGTGAATATAAATCCATTATATAACGACTAATGAAACTTCCTGGCACTTAGGTCCTTGTGACAAGCTTATTAAGCAATAATTTGCTGAAGTGTGATGCTTTATGGATCATCAAAGATAAAAACAGCTCTTTAAAGTATTGTTCTAACAGCTGATTACAGAAACGGAAGACAAAGAGATAGGAATTCCATTGAAGAAGAAAAAGTCAAAGTATTTTCCAGGACAGCTATGCTGACCTTTTTAATACATCAATACACATTTTATAATTGCATAATTGTGCAAAATAAAACAATTTTGTGTTAATATTATAATTATAGAATTGATTCAAATTTTGATTATAAAATTTATCCCACTATCTCACAGATTAATCATAGAATGGAGAATGTAAAATAAGAAAAAAGGAATGGAAGAATGGTATGTGCTTGAGATTTGTCTATGAAAAAGTATTTTATTAAAAAATGATGGTATGAACAACATAGCAAAATAATTTCACCAGAAAATCTTTACTGCAAATTAAACATATCTGCAGTACCACCTACTCACACTTTCAGTTCAGAATGACATCTCCAAGAAACAAAACTTCTGTAGTAATTTAGCATACAAAAAATATTTGCTGGATCTACTCTGTTTTGCCTGCAAGATCTTAAGAAATATTAAATGTTCACCAAAATGCCGAAAAAATAGTTATTGGGCTACCTCAGAGACTATCATATTCTCCAAAATGCAAGATAACAAGTCAAGCTCTGAATTACAATTATTGAAGAAGCGCTGCATAAATTGGTGTTAAAGGAGAAAATAGAAGAATGTGAGAATGAATCAGTCCCACACTGGCATATTTACTGCTGTGATTTAGCTGTAGCTGAAGGACATTTAGTTTAAAAAAATGACAGTGCACATATGTTTTCAGGAAGTATCACAACAGACACTACTGGAATCGAAACTTTCCAAGAACTGGGGAAAACTGCATTTTCATTGTTCATGAAAATGCAGGTGTGTTTGACTCAATTTGGCACCAAAAGTTAACATGATCTACAGATTAACTGCTACTGTCTGAAGAAAGGTTGTTTTGATTTTCTTCTGCTAAAAAGAATGCAATTCTCTATTACAAACTTAAGAGCTAACTAAACAATTATTAAAACTAACTCAGAAAGTTTTTCCAGAATTGAGAAAGGATAACATCTGTAAACAATAAATGATACTGTACTTCAGCCTATTTTGCAAATTCACTGTATTCAAATGCATATCAAAAGTCATAAAACCACATCATGCTATTAATTAGCTCTTCAATGTTCTTATTACAACATCATAAGTGTCACTGCTCAGAATTAGAAGTATATCAGTTTCCTTGGCTGACATGGAAATTAATGAAATCCCAATGAAAGTGCACAGGTTTTAACACAGTTCAAAAAAGAGGTTTGCAATATTTTGTAAAACTGGTGATTCTATACAGAATGAGCAGCAATCTCTAATGTTTATCAAGGATCTTAAAAAAAGTTCACACTGGAAACATAAGGTTCCAGTAGAACGAATTTGAAGCATGGTTTTAAGAAAAGCACATTTAAAAATGCTGTATATGCTGGTTGTTGCTCTGAAACCTGAGACCTACACTGATCCAAAACTACATTAATTTTTTTTTTAAATATAATTAAGTCTATATTGATGCAATTTTAGCAGACAACCTTCTCTCTAGAACTTTGCTATTGAATTATTTATCTTATTTTTTTATTATTTACTCTGGGTCATCTGGCAGCAACTTCCAGTAGTGCAAATGCCTTTTGAATGCAGGTAAGAGTCATGATGCTCCTTGGCTCCACTGATGGTAGTGTGATTTGAAAGAATCATATTGTACATGAATATGCTGATGTTGGTCAGGGTGTTGTCAGTCTGTCTATGTTGCCAATATTGGTTAAGGGACAGGGTATCAGGAGACAAGGTATCATGCTCCTGTCAGAATGTCTTCCACAGTTTTCTTTGGATAACCATCTGGACAAAGACAGCCATTGCTGCCAAAATCACTAACAAAGTATTACTCATGATTTCAGATGATAATTTTTAATGAAAAATCTCTATTGCAGAAGTGCAAAGTGAATTTGTATGCTAAATTAAAATATTGCAATATTTCTAATACTAATCTGGAATCTGTAAAGACAGTTTTGATTTCCTCTTCTGAAAACAATTTGTGTATCATCTCAGGGACAAGTAATGTTTCTCCCTGATGTGGACCTCTCGGTCCTCAGCTCTAAAACTGAATAGCACTATGTATCAGCACTCTGAAATACATACATTTAATAGTGTAAGAAATTACACACAACACAAACGAAGAAGGACAGGTCACTCACATGAACACTTTAGAAAAACATAGGCTTAACATTCTATCTATAGTCTCATTATTATTATTTTTACAAGAGGAAATTCAATTCATACCATGTAAAGTTTTCATCAGACAAAGTATAGGATCAGAATTTTAATGCTCCAGTGAAGGATGAGGAACTTTAAAGCTTGTTCACTGAATCATAACTATAAAAACAGAAATTAAGTAAATTTTGGCTATGAAGAAAATATTTAATAATGAGGCCTATTGGATCACAGAGGTGTCTCCTATGAGAAATGAAAGCTCTATGCACCAATATGCTTCAAAACCACATGAAAAAACATGCAACTAAAAAAGGATTGCTTTTTGTTAGCATGAAAAATATGGGGTGGATGAGATCGTTCAGAATACTGTCTTCACAATAAGCATTGACAAGAATCACAAAGAGACATCAGAGAATAAAGAAAATGATCAAAGCTGTTTAAATTTGTGAAAGGGTGGTTGCCGGAACAGAATCTAGAAGAGATGAAGCATTCTTCAAAACTTTCATAGAAAATCAAAATTTTGTTCTGGAGAGTTCTGATGACAGCCACACATGCGTGGGAGACTGTCACTGACTGTACTTTTCAGCACATCTCTGTAGTAGCAGGAGGGAACGCTAATTTCCTTTAATTAGACACTTAAAAGTTTTAGGCAGACTTTTTCTGTATTTCAAGAAAACTAACAGGAATGCCCTGTGCTGGTCACTGACTGTAACCAACCCATCTTTATACATATATACTACTCTCTATATAATAGAAAGCAGTTGGAGAATGGAGTTAATTCAGGAGTTCTGCTTGCAGAAGCTAAAACAAAAGCTTCAGGGTGAGCATTTCTCCCTCTAACAGCACAGAGCAGCAAAGCATTAGCCACCCTTTTCTTTTAAAAAACTGAGAATCATAGAAAGTACGTAAGTCTTTCTCCTGGTTGTAAAGTGGTAACAAACTAAAACCATTTTCTTCTGTTGTTTGTTTTTTTTTGTGGAAAGGTCATTTTCACTTCATGGGCAAAACATTTCATCCAGGTCCCAGAATGAAAATACTCCTGCTTCACATGCAAATTGGATAATCCTAGACACCAGATTAACAAAACCACAGTGTTAAATCAAGCAGGAAATGGGTTTATAGTTCTGAGGTCGTTGTTTGAATGAAAGATTTCCCTAATGCAAGAAGAGAAGAAAGTTTGGGATGAGTATATGTTATACAATGATGTCCCAATACACAACCCCAGATTTTGCTGAGCTACAGCTTGTGCAAACATGAACAGCCTGCAGTTGCATTCTCTGTGAACATCCTCCATGTGTACACAGCACTGTTCTCTCCATTGCTGTAATGTGCAAACATCAACAATTTGACAAACAAAGCTCTTAATTATGAAAAATCAGAGCATTTGATATCATAAACAGAACTATAGAATTCCTCTTCATATGATAAAAACAGAAATTAAGCAAACATTATGGAATAAATAGTAGTTTCTCAGTGCAAAATTTTCATTTAATAAGAAGGGTTTTAAAGTTGAATGCCTGGAAATTTGTCATTCTAGACTGAGTGATGCCGTGCAATTTTGTTTCCCTCTAGAAACACAGCATGGGAATCATCTTGCAAAGTGATGAAGGACAAAAGGATAAATTATACACCGTTAGACCAAAGAATGAATGGGGCCAGCAGCCATCACATTTTTGCTTAGGAAGTAACCCCTATTAGGAACCTTGTTTCTTTCCTCCATTTCCTTCCTCCATTGATTCATACCTACTTGAAAATAGGTCATTATCCTGTGAAGTTTAGTTCTTATGCTGTTGAAAGCAGAGTAAATAATCCAAAACATGGAACAGAAAAGGGACAGTTGAAGGGACTCACCTTTTAGGTGATGTATTCTTCCAGCAACTGTTCCTGCCACCGCTGTCCTACATATGCTCTGCAGCTTTCAGTCAGCCTTACAGAATGGCTGGCATGGCTCTGCAAACAGTTTGAGCCAGTCCTGAGGCCACTGAGGTCAGTAGTTGGTCAGGTAGTCATGGGATGGAAATGGTAAACAGCTGTTCTAGTTCTTAGGCCACGGAAATGAGACACTAAATTAACATTTTGCTCTTCTCCTTACAGCAATGACCTCCTCTCTCATCTCCTGTTTTCTTCATCCTGCCCTGTAAAGGAAACTCTGCTGCTATGCTCCAAAAGGACTACCTTTTTTGTTTGTTTGTTTTTCTCCTCAATTATCATTGTATGTATTAACAGACTTACCACAAGAACAGCAATTTTTTTGCTCCCACTACCTGGCAAGAATAGACTGAGGGGCTACAAAAAGAATGGTGAAAAACCTTGGTCTTCCTTCATGGTTTAGGAAGCTGTCAAATTCTTAGGCTGTCCCAGTGGGACAGAAATATATCACATGCTAGCTGAAACATGTAATGCAAGAGAAAATTGGGAAATTTTACCAGGCCATTCACCAGTGAGGATGAAAAGACCCAAGGGAGAGAGTTCTTTCAGATTTAATACAGAAGTTGTTCACATTTTACAGCAAGTGTTCACTGAAACTCCTACTACGCCTCAAGTTAAAACTATAATGTGAAACCAGCCACAAAGCAGCTTCTTCCCTTTTGTCTTTATGTTACAACACAAGAAGTCCTTTGCCACAGTCAGTGAGGTTGTATCATTACAGCTTTTCTCTGGACACAAAGGACATTTTCCATATGCCCTGTTTCAGAAGAGTTTTATTATGGGGAGTAAAAGGGACCACAATCAACAGGCAGGACTTCTGAGCAGACATTGTTTTGTGCTGGGTAGCCATGTTAGGACTGGATTTTACAGCCTAGCACAGCACCTTCTTTTAGTAGAAATGTCTCAGTATCACCGGCACTGGTATGGAAGGAGCAGTTTTACCCCTTGGTGTGCATAACTCATTTGAAGCCTTGGGTGTCCTTGCAACTTTGGGCAGCCAAGTTCCTTCTGGTTAGCAGAACCTAAGGTGGCATGTTGTTTATAAAATAATAATGATTGCAAGTGTGAAAGGGTGCCAAACCAGTATTACCTGAGCTGGTAGGTCTGGGCTTCTTTGTCTCAGCTTCTTTCTCTCTTGGGGAACGAAGAGTCTGGAAACTCAGCAGTTAAAATACTAGAAAGCATCATCAGTCCTCAGTAAAAGCCTGCAGTGAAGTTGAAAAGAAAAAAGCAGGGGAGAAACCATCATACAAAGAAGAAATAATGGAAAACAATCTCTATAGAACAATGCTAAGATGTAGAAAAGGCAAGAGATGCAGAGTCTTCAGGACTCAGTCAAAGATTAATCTGGGGGGTTGTATAGCAGGCTGCAATGGGAAATCCAACTGAGATCTCTTCGTGTGATGCCCACATATTGGTAATCATCATAGCTTTGCAGAGTAACTAATGGTAACTAACACCAATCAAAGCCTGGCTGTCTTTGGCCTTACTGGACAAACATACAAATATCGTTTGACACATGCAAATTGTTACAGACAGTGTAAGTCTTGCATTTTAAAGGCAAAAGCTCCAAATTAAATTTGGGAAAGTGAGCATTATTACATGACCCAAGATGAAGAGACGGTAGAAAATCAGAGCTGATAATTTTTTCTGAATTCATGTGGTTGAAACCATGACTAGTTTAAATACAGGATGGGAGATCTCTAGCTCCTCTGACTTCTCTTGCCAGTTTTGATTTAACCACATATTTTGTCCTATAAGAATAAAATCTGAGGGCACTGGGACAGTGACTGTCATGTTGGAGATGAGGCAAGGCTCAGAATTATGTGTTTGGCTGCATGTTGTCCTGATAGGCTTCTTGCTTTAGTAACAGTAATAAAGCTAATGGGTAGCTCATGGATTTTTGTCATTTTCAGAGTAAATTTACAGACAATTGAAGAAAATGAAAGGCTTTCCCATTTTTATGATATTTTATTTTTCCCCATCAAAGATTCATTTCCTTGTGTCCAAACAGGGTTTTGAAAATAGTCACTTTCACAACTTTTCCTTCACTAGTCACTTTCCTCATTATAAGAAGGGTTCATCAGAAAGAGCTCTTTCACAGAAAACCAGCAAGGAAAGGTGACTGGGGACCCACATTAATCAGTGTGTGTCGATTCTGAACATGACTGGTTTCTAGGAACTACATCTTCCCCATGGGCCACTTGCTTTAGTTCAGGCTTCATGGCTCTGTCACTGAGCTGCAAAAATCAATGCCTCTGATGCATAAGTGACTCCACCTTGCATCTGCGTGAAATCTCATCTGCATGAAGTTATTCCAGCAGAGGAAATCTTGGCCCCAAACCTCCCTGAATATGGCATTCCACATCTGAATCTGAGATTTTCCTGCGGGACAATACCAAAACCAGAATTTTTTTCATAATTTAACAAGTGACTGTTTTTTCCTGTGTCCAAATTCCACGGGCATGAGAACCACGGACACAGGATGTATCTTCCTTTTCTGAGAGAGTTGAATACACTATATATTTTAATCGGTGCTGCAAAGTGGCTAATTTTTCATTTGGAAAGTTCTGAGTGGTTGCTGATATTTGCTAATGAAGGCTGCTACCTTGTCAATCTCACTAGCAATTTCTGAACTGCATGAACTGCTTCAGTCTGAACCCTGTAGATGGGATTTGTAACAGAAATATTTTCTGGAATTACACAGAGGGCTGTGAGTCAAACTGACAATAAGCCACATACTTCTTCCCAAATGATGCCTGTCCCACCTGCCTGAGCCCTGTGCCTACGCACCCCTGGGACACCTCTGTACACCAAATGCCACCTTCTTGAGCAGAATGGGAAGGATAGAGAAAAACTGGATGTGTTTGTGAACTGCAGAATTTTAGACTGTGGTGACAATAAACTCACAACCTTTGGTGCATGCTTGTAATGCAAATTCACCAGATGCTTACAAAATGAGAGACTCCTGCTGTATATTCAAAATCCAAAACTGAAATTGAAAAACGCTGTTAAGATGCCTGTACATAAATATGGTGAATATGTTCAAATAAAAGTTGCTCAAATTCCAGAGAGGTTTCTATTTCATCAATAATTCATGAATTTGTAAATTCATCATTTGTAATACTTAAATGCTTCCTTGAAACTAAGTAGCTTTCATGTCTTTAGTTAAATATAGTGAGTGCAAGTTATTGCAAAGCTCTCTGGGAGTCTATATTGACCCTTATTTCTTTATAATTGCTGCATATTTATAGAAAAACAGCTGAACTACATCTTTCAATTTTGATTTGAAGCTTTGGAGCCACAGTAACAGCTTTTGGATTTAAATTCTCAGATGAAGCCCATAATATAGTGGGTGAAATGTGAGGGGGGAAATGAAAAACTTATGACAGAATAAGGGATTTGCTAAACAATCGGAGAGGATAAAATATGCATCATTGTTAAGAATGAGGCCCTTCTCTTCTGTGAATTGAAGTTGGCTGGAGAAAGGCAATTAATAAAATAGCAAACTGGAATCTTTTGAGCAATGCCTAACTTGTCTCTGAATTACACCACAAAAAGGAAGAGCAGTCCCAGGAGTTTAGCTGGCATCAGATGGTGCTGCTCACTGTGAAAGCCTGAAAGCTTTACGAGCCTTTTGGTGATGTGACAACACCAGAAATATCCTGCCAGTCATTTTTATACAGCTTGTGGTTTTGCCTTTCTGTCAGCTGCCATGACCTGTTTGATTTTGTTCTTAACATGAATTTTGCATTTCCAATAGACAAACAGATCAATCCTGCAGGCAATTTGGCCGAAATCTTGTAAAATGCTAAAGGAGGAGGCAAGCTTAAAGCTAAGCAATCATGTAAGCCTGAGCTGGCACAAAGTCAAATGCTAAAGCACCTGGTGGAGTTCTCAGAGGAATAGAGCCTACATGACACACAGACTTCTGCAGTAACAGGGCTTGTGTCAGACTCAACTGCCTTCAACTTCCCTGCTAACTCTCCCTATGTCGTCTGATGTAAAGTCAGATCTTCAGTTGGTAAGTCACTCCATCTCCCATGAAGTTAATGGAGCAACTTCAACTTCTACTGAACTACAGATTATAGTTTTGGTTGCTGTTCTCAGCTGGAGAGAAGAAGAAACACAAATACATGAATCATTTCCATTTTTTAAATCCTTTCACTGAATATTTCAGTGGAACACAACCATACAGTGACCATGTGATGGTATCTCAAGAGTTTGCTAGCCTGCAGGTACACTGTGAACACAGCTGAAGTGGAAAATCACTATTAACAAGTTATTCTCATAAAATTTTGCAATTCTGTTTCTGCATCTTAGTCCATCCAAATCTCTTTTCTTTAGAGGATGGTGATGTAGTTAAGATAAGTTCAGATACTTTGAGTTGCACTGATGACACCATGCACTGATGTAGTCCTGCATGTTTCCCAAGGCGTTGGGAGATGTGAATGGTTGTTCTTCATTCTGGGAAAGTACTACTTGTTGAGCTGGTTTCAGTAGTCTATCTTCCTACTCAAAATATATATTAGAATTCAAGAGACCTCTTTCATATTTCTGGATCAGCTTTGCCATGGTATACTTACAAAAAAGAAAATAAAAAATTTAAACTTTTGTCTAATTACTAAAAATTAACATCTGGGAATATTTGTGTCCTTGCTTGTCTGAGTTTTTGTCAGATCAAGACTGGTGTTACTGACTATAGTAAGTCCTCAGGGTGACAGAATCACTCAGTTTTATTTCATGGTTTTCATGCTTTAAGAACATAAGATTTTTAATCTGACAAGAGACACTGAAGCACATCCAAAGAGTTAGAAGAGATTTTTGCAAATCCAGAGAAATTTAATCTGTTACTTTGCTTTTTAGCAGCAATTCAGTAGCATACGCAATAAAAAAAAAAAAAAACACAAACCAAACAATCTAGCAAATTTACTATGGAGGAGTTGGTGGAATTCTCATTGCTCTATTTTTTCTCTAATTGTTTTTTCTAGTGTACTACTTTCACCTTTTGGAGATTAACAATAACATATGTATTAGTCTTATCGGAATGGGCAGGAGATTCATTTGTTGTATGCACATATGTGCATAATTTATTTCCCAAAAAAGTGGGAAATGTGGTGTCAACTCATCATTCTTGTCATTGTGACTGGTATCTTAGACTGCCTTTGCATTCATTTATTTTTTGGTAAAATGTTCCAAACAGATACTAGGTATTTTGTTATAAGATAAAAAATATCTATGACACCAAGTATTTTTATTTTTTTTTAATTTTACTTTTGATACAGAAAATCCACAGACATTTCGTATTAGTTCTGATAAACATATTAGTAATATATTCAACAAAATTGTAACACAAAGTCAAAGTTTCAGAATCTATGCAGCAGAAATAAAGATCACTCCTCTAATTTACCCAGCCTAGCAAAGAGAATTTTATTACAATAGTGGTTTTGCCATTGTTACTCCCTCACAATTATTGGATCTTTGTATAAATTAATTTGACTAATTCTCCAGTGAGACCACATCTGACATTTTTTCACTAATGTGTTTCCTGCTGAGCAGGAAGACAAGCACATTAAAACTACCAAGAAAAGAATATGTCTTAAACTCCAGCCCATGACTGCCAATATTTCAGATTTCTGCCTGAATGCAAAATGGTGTGACATTCTTAGAGTACTTTATTTGACATCTTTGCCTCTTGCTTCAGTGACCATTAACTTCCTTCTTTCTTAAGTATCATCTCATTTATTTTGATTGGAAAACATGATCTTTTTGAATGCACTTTAGTATGCCTTACAGCCTAAAATAGCTGCTGCAGAGTGTTGGCTTCGTTTCAATGTGAGATAGGCTCCAACTGAGCCAATCACACCAAATCCCCTTATGGTCACTGAAGATGTGGTCAATATAGTTAAAGGAAGGTAAGTGAGATTCACCCTTTGCTAAAGCAGGTCAGATGATTCACACCTTAAAAAGTGTATCTCTCTCATGACAGTAACATTCGATGGTGATTTGTAAAGTTTGTAAGTGTCTTTAATGCAATTATCTAAAATTAGGCGAGAGATATTCTACTTTCTTAGGCCACTCTAAAAATGCCTTGAATGGGTTAGGCTAATCCATTTCCATGGTGCTTTAATCCAGAAAACATAATTCTTAGCGTGAGTTATGTATTTCAACACAGATGAGGAATTTTTCTCAAAATGCAAAATTTAGCACTTTCTCTGTGAATTTCCTTATGCTGATAAACAATTAGGGTAATCTCACTACAGAAATACAATTTGGCTATTAAATCTAGGTTTTCAGAAACCTTCGAGCTAATGACATAATGTCTGCTGTAAAACTGAGTGATCCAAAGCCTTAAGATGATATATATGGTTTCTCATACTTGGATTATATATCAAATTCTATCAAAAAACACCTTTCAGACATCATATAGGATAGTTCTAATAGAAGGAATCTGTACTTTTCAGCAGTGCCAGCTTCAGAGTCACAAGGGAGACTGACAGGTTATCTTTACGCCAACTTGGAATCCGGAAATAGATTTTCTATGAAGAGAAACCCTGGAAAACCTAGACATACGTATTTCTCTCTCAAGATTTTTTTTCCTACATTCTTCTCAACTTGCTTTTATTTCACTGTCATAGGATGTAGTGGGCGCAGAGGGCATAACCATTTTTTTTTTTAAGTTATCAAAATGTGGGTTTTATGAGAACAGATTTGTTGAAAGGAATTTTACTGTTTATGTTACTGAGTAAATACATAAAGTGTAACAAAATGGCAGATGAAATTCTGTGTTCATTAATGCAAAGTAGTACATTTGGGAAAAAAACAACATTATAAATAAACACAGATAGTCTCTATATTGCAGATTGTGATGTGGGAAAAAGATGTCAGAGTTATAGTTGACAGTTTTATGAAAATAACAGCTCCATACTGAACAGCAGTCAAAAGAGCAAAATAAATGTTAGGAATCATTAAGAAGCACCAAACAGTCATGACCACCACACAAAACAGAAAACATTATTATGCCACACTGCAGCTCAATGGTTTGCCCACTCTTGAGTATCTGAGTACAGTTCTGATGTCCCTTATCACTAAAAACATAGAGGGAACTATAAAGAGTAGAAGGAAAGGCAACTAGTGAGATCAAAGGTAAGGAATGGCTTATGTTGATTAGAGCTCTCTGTATAGGAAAAAAGATGATTAAGACAGAGATCTATAAAATCATTAATTATTCATAAGGTATGTGAACAGGAAACATTTATTCATTGTTTCATGAAAGATTTAAAGGGGCTCCAAATGAAACGATCAGGTAGCAAGCCTTAAAGCAAACAAAAAGAAGTACTTTTTCGTAGTGCATAATCAAACCACAGAATCGTTGCCATAGGATATCATAGAATCAGCCAGGTTGGAAGGGACCTTGAAAGATCATCTGGTCCAACCTTTTGTGGGAAAGGAAGCCTACATGAAATTATCTGGCACCCTGTCCAATTACATCTTGAAAACCTCCAGTGATGGGGACTCTACCACGTCCCTGGGGAGGTTGTTCCAGTGAATGACTGTTCCCACTGTAAAAAAAATCTTTCTTATATTGAGATGAAAACTCTCCCGGTGCAACTTGTCTTCTCCATGTGGCTCCTTGTGAAGAGAGAGCATCTAGCCTCTTCGTAGCTGCCCTCTAAGTACTGGAATACTGTGATGAGGTGCCCCCTGAGTCTTCTCTTCTCCAGGGAGAAAAGACCTAACTCCTTCAGTCTTTACTTATAGGGCAGGTTCTCCAGCCCTTTGATCATCTTCCTGGCCCTCCTTTGGACGTTCTCCAGTCTGTCTGCATCTTTCTCGACTTCTAGGGACCAGAAATGAACACAGTACTCCAAGTGTGGACTGACAATGCTGAGCAGATTGGGATGATCACAATTCTATCTCTGCTGTTAACATCCCTGTGGATGCAGCTCAGGATCCAATTTGTCTTTGTTGCTGCTATGTTTAATACTAAAGGCAATAATGGGTTAAAAAGGTGGTGAGACAAATTCAAGACGGAAAAAAATCCATTGAACAAAACCCCGATGCCTTTGTTAGCAAGGCTTTGTCTGCTGGTCATTGATGGAACTGGGAGGGCTTCTTGTAGGAATTTCATTGCACACTTGTCAGCTCTTTCTGCTTTTCCTGAGAAACCCCTGTCAGAAGCAGGGTACAAGGCTACCTGGGCTTTGGTGTGATTGTGGTCATTCTTATGGTCATTTTCTTATTTCTAAAGTGGCAGCCATCATGATAAAGTTAGTAAAGCAATTTGCAGCAGACAAAGCTCACACTGCTGGGTTTGATTAGCCAGTGTCTCCAAGTTCTGATCCTGGTCTCCTCTCTTAAGTTCTCCATTACATTCTTTTTTTAAGACGACTGCTATGCATATTCATATTTCAGAAAAGTCAACCATCAAGTGAAAAAGACTTGTTTTTTCTTTCCAAGTAGTACATCCTTGTTTTGCCGTAACTGTAACCCTCCAAATTCTCCAGAGAAGTTTCACTTACACAGCCTCCTCTGAAGATAATGAATCCCGTGCTGTCTGTGAACTTTTTTCCCAACTGACTGACTGATTTTGCAAATGAAGGACCTTTCAAATGTTAAGTGCCCTCCATTCCTATGGAGGTTTATGGGACTGAGGCATTCAATAAGTCAACTTTAGACCCTTGAGGAGTAAAACTCTTATGGGCATACAGCTGAGTGTGCTCATTACTACTGTATAAAATACCTAATATCTAGAACAAGTAGAAATGCATAAATATCCTTCTGGCATCTTTTATGTGTAGAGTTAAATTGTACTGATATACCTACTGCTCTTTCCTAAGTTTCTACATCACTTTATTTGTTTGCAATTTACACACGCATTTTGAAATTCACTCATCTGCTGCACTGAGGAGTATTGGAATATGCCCACAATAAATTATCTTTTAAACATCTCTATATCATTCCTGAATTATCCTTTGCAATACTTTTGAACCCTTCTACTACACCTGCCCCCTTTCCCTCCCTCCCTGTCCTCTCAAAACTCTATCTTCTTTCACAGTAATCTCCCAGTTCTTGTTATTTTCTAGCCCAGTTGAGCTATTCATACAATATCACAAGTTCCAAATATGTGTATGCTGTCAGCCCTCTTGTCTTTGCTGCTAAGTTTTTTCCATTTGTATATAAGCACTTTAATAACCCTCTTTTTTTTTTCTTGTCTTTTTTTTTTATATTAGTGCTCATAAATCCCAGAGTTAATCTGACCTTCCTTTAACACCTTTTGTCTAAACCTGATGGTTTTCTTTCCTTTCTATTTATCATCTTATGTTCCCAGTTTTGTTTTCTTTGCATTCTGGCTCCTCCTCTGCAACCTAGTGTTCTCTCATCCCTCCTTCAGCTTTACATTATAATTATTTATACAGGGAGAGATCAGTGATTGACAGGGTGACTATAATAATGATTGGAGCTTTCCAGCACTTGCTCGTTGAAATCTCTCTAACTTTGGAATTTCCTGAGAACTGTGTGTTTCTTGGATGATTGTTCAGTGCTGCACTCACTATTTTGGTATTCCCGACACAGTTCCTGAATTATAAGTAACAAGAGGCAGGAGAGCAACATTGTGAGCTGTCATGAGTGAAGATAACCTTTACACTTATATTAGAACAGCAGAGAAGACACACACTGAAACTTTCTGTTCCAGCTCAAAAAATCATCTTCTCTCTTGCAGTCAAAATTAAAAGATATTGAAGAGAAATGCTGAAAAATGGAAGAAGTTATGGGGGACATGAAAACCGTGCAGGGGTTAAGTGCTCAAGAGTATATGGGCTACTGTATTAATTGCTAAAAGGTACTGAATCCTTAAGTGAAAAATCTACTCAAATTGTACAAAAATGCCTTACAAAAAAAAAACCAAACAAAAAAACCCAGACTCACAGACAGTGAGAAATGAAAAATGCTTAGGCAGGAATGAATACAGAGCCCATGGCAGATGATTTCCATTTCTTTCTCTTGGTGGCAGTTTTTCTGGCTTTAATTACTAAGAATTACTCTACCTCAGCACATTTTCCACTGCAAAGACTCCCTTACACTGTCCTGAATCCTTGGAAGCTCACTTCCTTTACTGTCCTGGTACAAAAAGGATTTGGATCTGGACCTGGTGTTATTTCTAGAAAGCATGAGCCCAAGACTGTTTTTCAGCCATGCTAGCAGCAGAAACTGCTGGGCTGGCAAGTGAAAGAGGAGGTCCCTTTGCCTTCAAAGAGAAAAGGCACAGCTTTCCCAGGCCATGGGACCATTACATGCCTCAACTTTCTGGAGGTGTGGAAAAGACCTTTACCTTCATGTCACATAACAAAGTGGGGCATTTTCATTCCCCAGCCTTACAACATAAGTAAAACCTCCCTCAAAGGCACTCTAAAACGTCATTGACATGTACTGTTTCCTGCTATAAGACAAAGTTACTACAGTTACTATTAAGCATGGCTTAGATCATTTATGCTTGTCAGGAGCTGAATGGACTTGCTTTTCTTAAAATATCCTGCAGCACTGGACACCATAATGAAGATCTTCATCTCAAAGAATTTGTAGCGTTAAACCAAACTTAGTCATGGAGAGTGGTGCTCTGGGGATAAGGGCTGGATGCTAACGGGTACACGGTGCTACTGCCTTACACTTAGCCTCTCTGTTCAAAGTAATGAAAACGGTGGCTAGAAATGGCACTTACATGGGAAAGCTGTTGGTCTTCAGGGAGAACATGGTACAGACATAGAACTCCATATCCAGTTACATGATCTCCTCAAGGATTTAAAAGTTGGCAAGAGGCTGTCTGGGTGAAAGGAATCACTGTGAAAGATTCCACAGCCCCTCAGTCCAAGTTCAGATACTTTTCATTTGTCCCAGTAAAAAATACTCTATTTCAATATTTTTTTCTGATGAAAAATGAAAAAGAACTGTTACCCGATGTTCCCAAGGCTTTTCATTTCTATTTATTTTGCCCATAAGAGTTCCAGGATTTGATTGTGTTCAGCTCAAATGTTTTTGTTTTAATTGATGAAAACTAGAGAGTTTTTCAGGTTTTAGAGATTTCCTGTTAAATTAATTATCTCAGCTAGAAATGTTACTGTATTATAGCTGTTTTCGACTAAACTCCTTCTGATATTCTTGCTGAGAATGACAGGGAATAATTTCCCTAACCAAAGTATCTTATCTCAGTACTTACTTGTCCCTCTTTCATACTATTGAGGAAATTGCTGCCAGGAGTAAAAGGACAGAAGCTTACACTGGTCTCACCTCTTATGCAGAAAAGCAGGTCCTTCAGCTTTAGTTGAGGTGAAAGCAGTGTCTGTAATACTGGTAGATCTTAGGATCAAGGCAAACAAAAAATTATACTGGTAAGAGAAGTCAATAATGTCTTTTAACATATCTGGATTAGGTATGTGTTTTTGAATTACTTCATATTACTATGGCTTTGTTGAAGAATCATGACTGCAAAAATATTTAGCCTTATGTTTATTTATTTTAATCTTGTTTTCTTAGCACTCTTTGTACTACTTCATTGTGTGCGAGCATTAGAATTGCCGTATGATAGGTGTGGAATCAGTATTGCATAGCTGTAAGAAAAGGAAATTCATGAAAGAAATTGCAGTTTAATGTACAGTTCACAATGGAAAATATGTGAGAGCCATTTGTCAAAGAAAATTAGTAATGCTCTTATCACCCTACATTAGCCACCTTTCCTGGTAAGTCCTAATAAACATCATAATCAAAAGCTCCATGCTCTGTGTCAGACAAAGAGCTCTTTTCTAGCCAAAGATATAATTTCACATTAAACACTAGCATCAGAATGGTGATGTAGTTTTTTTTGTCCTTGGGGACTTAGCTGGAGAATGCACCCAGGCTGACCATTTTTAATAGCACCATCACAGTTGCAAGCAATAGTGTTTTCTTCCTTTATCTAAACTCATAGCAATCCAGTTAATACAGAGGCACCTTTCCATTCATCTATCTTTTTTTAGGCAATACCTTAAATCTGGTCTATTTATTTCTAAAGAGGTTGCATTCATAAAATGGTGCTCCACTGAACTTTAAAATGCCTTTCGTTCCCCACAAGGGGCTCCAACGCAGAGAGCTCATTAGCAGCATTAGACATAACCCCTGACCTTAGCCTGACAATGCTGCAGTACACAAAACATCTTCCTAAGCTCACAGACATCACTCCCATGTTATACAGAAAGCAAAAAAAATGGGCACAAACCACATTTTACACACTTCTATGGCTTCCAGCCATTTCCACTGATCTCTGGAGGCCTATCTAGAATGCAGGCTGCCTCACTCCCTGCTCCTGCAGACAGAAAGTAACATTCAAAGTGCAGTATATAAGTAACTACAGAGATATGAACTACTGACATTTTCTTGACTCTTCAAGAAAAGTCAAGAAAGATCCGGTCTTTGCTGCCAGATCCTACATTTACCATTAGTTTTATTGTATTATGAATAACTCCAATGTGTCCTTTAGCAGATAGTCCTCTTAAAACAGTCCTAAAAACTGGTGAAGACCAATACTTCTTTTTTTTACTTTGTAAAATCTCTTGTCTCCTCTGAACACTTCTGCCTATATTTCTTCATAATAATTTTATTGTAGCTTGCCGTTGCACAAATAGAGCCACGGCAGATAATTGGGGTTCCCTCTAATTTCATCCTCTGCTATTACAAGCTGGCAAAGCTCTGTTCATCCCTTCTGTGCTGATGACATTGGATGAGGTTACCTCCTTCCTTTCAACTGATCCCACTCTGGGGACAACAGCTTTGACGCAGGGGGACTGCCTCCCATCTCATAGGTGGGTGTGGCAGACTCTGGCAGGGGCAAGGCTAAGACTGAACTTCCTAATAACTACAAAAGAATATATTCACTCTGGAAAAGTTGACCATGTCGTATTTTTACTCTAGCCCTTTCTTTTTTCCTGCCCATTTACCGAGTACAATTTTTACAGGCAGCTTCATACATAGTACTAAGACAATTATTTGTATCACTGATGAGTGTGCCTTTGAGCATAAAAATTGTTATGTCACCTGTGCAAACAGCATTACCTCCAGAAATAAATAAGAGTAAGTGTCTACCACTGTGTTCCTACCGATAGAAAGTATTATAACGGAATGAGCGATAAGGTGTGGGGATTTTTCCTTTCTGCACCCTACACTTAAACGCTATCAAAGTAAATCTTTCATATATGCTGTCTTTAAAGACATGATGCTGTACTCTATCTTTTATTATTTACTGTCTATCTTATTTCACCAGTAGAGTGAAAAAATAAAGATTTATAAAAAACATGTTTTAAACATTTTTTTCTTTGTTTATCAGGACAAGGTTATAGAAGAGCTCTTTTACA
Organism: Nipponia nippon; assembly: GCF_047370975.1. Classification (NCBI taxonomy): domain Eukaryota; kingdom Metazoa; phylum Chordata; class Aves; order Pelecaniformes; family Threskiornithidae; genus Nipponia; species Nipponia nippon. Next base: position 155,065,844 of record NW_028262290.1, on the reverse strand, counting down.
TAAATAAAATGCTGCAGGCCTAACTTGTTCCATTTCTCTCCTTCCATTTTACATTATTGATGGCATAATTTTTCATTATGCATTTTTCGACACTTTAAAGGAATTCATAAACCATCTCTTATCTGAAAGAAACAATATGTTCTTCGCAATACTTCCACTTAAATTTTTTTCCCTTGATCTACATAACTAAATGCTGAGTAAACCCTTAAAAAATGTGTCCTCATTTCTAAGTTTATTCACCTAACTATTCTGGGAAGTCTTGCATTATAACCCCAAATTTGAAGAATACATTAAAATAGTTCCTCTTCATTTGCTTGGGTTTCCAATCTGCAAGGTGAGAATCAGTGAACACTACGTATTTCAGCAGAGTATGAAGGTTTAGGCATAATCCTGACTCTTCTACCTCCCTCTAGGACCCACATGAGCTCTGTTTAGCATTTACTTGGTATTTGCTAGTAAGCCAGGTACTCACCCACTGTAATTTCATTATCTTTTGCTGCTAAAACCTAATGTAATTTTTTTCATTGCTTGTTAGTAACAGGAAAAATGAAGGCTTTACATCTTTTCCTACACCTTCATTAACAAATTATGAATTAGCCCTGAATCACTAACTGCCTCTCTTTGCTGCTGTATTGGTAGAATGTGTGTACCATGGATACAGTCATTTAATTAGTCAACTAAAAGTTCACTGGCTAGTTCAGTTCACTAGCTTTCCTTGTGAGAGGCAAAAGTAACTCAAAAGAGCAATTCAGCCCCCAAATCTTACATGACTATCTTCAGGTGGGATAGATGGTCCTTTGGAGATGCCTGCCTGTCTGCATGAATTCAGAGAAACTAGCTAACAGGGACACGTTCTGGGCTAGTTAACATCCTGCCTTCTCTTCACCTCTCTCAAGGAAATGCAGCTGGGGCACAGTGCATGAGTTTTCTAGAATACATGATCCTTGATGGCTTTTTTTATGCTTTCTAAACAGTGTTTAAAAATTTCATTTTGACGCTAAAAGTTTTAAAGACTTGAGATTGGCCTAGTCATGAATATGCGTGTTGATACAACATAATAAAGTTACAATGAGATGAGCTTTTGAAACTTGGCTTTAAAATAAGGAATGGGGACATACATTTTTTCAAAAAGGATTCTTAATTTAGGGAAACACTGCAATATTTTGACTTTTAAGAAATAAATGTTAACAGTGGTTATGCAGATATTATTTTCTTCCATTCTTCTGGGTTTTTTTTTCCCATTTCCTCTGCCCCCTGTATATCTCTAAACTTTGGGCCTTCAGGAACTCTTTGGATCCTAATTCAAAGGAAATTACTTAGTCTTTCAGTCCTTGAACTTAAGGAAGCTGGAATTTGTCCTCTGTTATCAAACACCTCTGAAGTAACTTCTACATTGTAAATCCTAACTTTCTTTGCTAATAGTTCAAAGGCAGCACTTACCCATTTAATTTACCCTACTTCAGATAAATTTATTCATTCACCCTAGTTCAGATATGTGATGCTTTAGAAAGAACAAATGTGTCTGATGTAGGACTAAAATAAGAGAAAGACCACAAAATAGCTCATTTTTAAGCACAAAATAGATACTAAAGACCACTGTAAGAGGTCATTTGGTCTCAGCTCATGAGCTAACGCTTTCCTTGGGCTCCTGTGGAACTTGACCCATGTCCAGGCATTGCCTGCCTGTCACCAGTGGTGTGCATTCATGTACTTCAGCCTTTTGGTAGGTTATCAGCACACTTTGCCCCACTGTGGGCATATGCTGTTAGAGCATTTAGAGTATTTTGCTGTCAACTTGAGGTGAAAGTTTCAGTCTCGTTTAGGGCATGTGCTATGAACTTCATAGAATCATAGAATGGTTTAGGTTGGAAAAGACCTTTAAGATCATCGAGTCCATCCATTAACCTAGCACTACCAAGTCCACCACTAAACCATGTCCCTAAGCACCACATCTGCATGTCTTTTGAATACCTCCAGGGATGGAGAGTCAACCACTTCCCTGGGCAGCCTGTTCCAGTGCCTGACTACCCTTTCGGTGAAGAAATTTTTCCTGATATCCAACCTAAACTTCCCGTGGCGCAACTTCAGGCCATTTTCTCTTGTCCTATTGCTTGTTACTTGGGAAAAAACACTGACACCCACTTCACTACAAGCTCCTTTCATGTAGTTGTAGAGAGCGTTAAGGTCTCCCCTCGGCCTCCTCTTCTCCAGACTAAACAACCCCAGCTTCCTCAGCTGCTCCTCATATGACTTGTCCTCTAGACCCTTCATCAGCTTTGTTGCCCTTCTTTGGACAAGCTCCAGCACCCCAATGTCGTTCTTGTAGTGAGGGGCCCAAAACTGAACACAGTATTCAAGGCCCCTCCAGTGCTGAGTACAGAGGGATGATCACTTCCCTAGTCCTGCTGGCCACACTATTTCTGATACAAGCCAGGATGCCATTGGCCCTCTTGGCCACCTGAGCACACTGCTGGCTCATATTCGGCCAGCTGTCAACCAGTACCCCCAGGTCCTTTTCGGCCAGACAGCTCTCCAGCCACTCCTCTCCAAGCCTGTAGCATTGCATGGGGTTGTTGTGACCCAAGTGCAGGACCTGGCACTGAGACTTGTTGAACCTCATACAATTGGCCTCAGCCCACCGATTGAGCCTGTCCAGATCCCTCTGTAGAGGCTTCCTACCCTCCAGCAGATCAACACTCCCTCCCAACTTGGTGTCATCTGCAAACGTACCGAGGGTGCATTCGATCCCCTCATGCAGATCATTGATAAAGATATTAAACAGGACTGGCCTCAATACTGAGCCCTGGGGAACACCACTCGTGACCGGCCGCCAACTGGATTTACCTCCATTCACCACAAGTCTTTGGGCCTGGCCATCCAGCCAGTGTTTTACCCAGCAAAGAGTACACCTGTCCAAGCCATGAGCAGCCAGTTTCTCCAGGAAAATGCTGTGGGAGACTGTTAAAAGCCTTACTAAATTCCAGGTAGACAACATCCACAGCCTTTCCCTCATCCACTAAGCGGGTCACCTTGTCATAGAAGGAGATCAGGTTAGTCAAGCAGGACCTGCCTTTCATATACCCATGCTGACTGGGCCTGATCCTGTGGTTGTCCTGCATGTGCCGCCGGGTGGCACTCAAGATGATCTACTCCTTAACCTTCCCTGGCACTGAGGACAGACTGACAGGCCTGTAGTTCCCTGGATCCTCCTTCAAGCCCTTCTTGTAGATGGGCATCACGTTTGCTAACTTCCAGTCCACTGGGACCTCCCTGGTTAGCCAGGACTGCTGATAAAGGATAGAAAGTGGCTTGGTGAGCACTTCCGCCAGCTCCCTCAGTACCCTTGGGTGGATCCCATCTGGCCCCATAGACTTGTGTGTGTCCAAGTGGTGTAGCAGGTTGCTAACCATTTCCCCTTGGATTATGGGGGCTTCATTCTGCTCCTTGTCCCTGTCTTCCAGCTCAAGGGTCTGGGTACCCCAAGAACAACTGGTCTGACTATTAAAGACTGAGGCAAAGAAGGCATTAAGTACCTCAGCCTTTTCCTCATCCTTTGTTACTATGTTTCCCCCCGCATCAAATAAAGGATGGAGATTCTCCTTAGCCCTCCTTTTGTTGCAAATGTATTTACAGAAACATTTTTTATTGTCTTTTATGGCAGTAGCCAGATTACATTCTAGTTAGGCTTTGGCCCTTCTAATTTTCTCCCTGCATAACCTCACAACATCCTTGTAGTCCTCCTGAGTTGCCTGTCCCTTCTTCCAAGGGTCATAAACTCTCCGTTTTTTCCTGAGTTCCAGCAAAACCTGTCCACATGTGCTGAGGACACATTCTATGGGCATGATACCCCATGGCTGTCAAATATGGTTTACTGCTCTCTGTGGAGCTGCCAGTCATGTAGACAGGAATGGCTTAACTTCAGTCGTCTAACCTAACTTTGAATTATATGGACAAAGACTTTGGCATTTTTTTTTTTTGAATCTCTGGATATTTGCTTTTGTTAAGAAGAGTTCTGTGTGTGCAGGAGCTGGAGTAGAAGGCAGGTGTGGAAAGAGTTAAGTTCTCTCTACTTCAAAAAAAATGAAAACTTCAGACCAGTTTAACACTGTAGGTTTTACTTTCATTTCTGGTATGACTACAGTATCCACTCAAACACTCTAATTTCTTGCAGAGTTGTTTTTTCTTATTCTCAGTGCAGTTTTCCCTCTCTTAAAAGCCTGCCTAGCAATTTCTCTAACCTTTTTGAGCTGCTAAAGGAATTTTTGTATCTCTCTGTTGTTCTGTTTGTCCTCTTCTCAGTCCTCATTTATGTCATTTTACTTTTAAAATACAGTGACCAGGTACAGAAGTGTTTTCCTTGTGGTCACATTGCACTGTTTGAATAATTTCTTCACATTTAGATTTGCATTTGACATCACTGTGTGCATACAGGAATTTTATTTGCCTGTATAAATCGCTGTTAGGTACTCTGGCAGAGGGCTTTCAGCTACCTCAAGTCTCATTCAGGCACTGTTTTTTTGATCAATATTTTGTGTCTTTTGCACTTTGAAAGTGTGTTTCCTTTTCATTATTATTTTTTCCTCTTAGCTTCCTACTAGGTATGTCTGAACTTTGAACTGCTGCTGCAATTTTACTTAATAGAAATAAGATGTGGAAATAACTCTGTGTGACTAAGAAGTCTAGTATCTGGTCTATTCAAGTTACTCTGAACAACTTTACCTATGCGTTCTGCACAGGTGATATATTTTGATGCATCTTGAAGACAACCAGTATGCTTTCAGTAGAGAAAATCATGGTCCTATAGATATTAGAATGTGATGCCTTATGCAGAAAGGGTTGTTTTTTCTCAGGTGCTACATCCCTGGACTACCCATCAGAACAGAAGTACAATCTAAGTACATTTAAAAAATGTTTCCATTTATATGCACAAATTTCCTGGAGATGTGGTCTCTACCTCACTGCCGTTACTAAGAAGGGATGTTCATAAAATCATACGTGTGTTATCAAAATCAATAGATGGTGCCTATCTCAAATATATATATATATATACATATATAAGGAAAAACAGAATGATTGTCACACACACAATCTCTCACAATACATGTTCATAAAATAGAAAGGCATATACTGATCAATAAACCCCTGTCTCTACATATCTGGATACAGAAGATTTTACCTCTTGCAGCAAGCAAAAGCCACATCAGCAGGCAGTACCACTGATATGTGACAAGTCTTTATCTTGCTTAGGGCACCTTTAGATAATGACGGTGTTATTGTTTATAGAGCCTACACTTGCTGCTAATATTTCACTGAGGTATGATCAAAGCCTTGTTTTCTAAGATATAGAAATATATATGGAAATATATATAGAAATATAACCTTTGTTCTTACCTGGGCTCTGCTCTGATGCAAACCAAATAGTCACCTCAGCAGTAAATCCCATGCACAGACCAGAAATGGGCTGGGGGCTAGATCCTAAATACGCTGTTGATGCTCTCCTGATTATCCTCTTGATGCTTTCTGTGATCTTCATGCCTTATAAGTGTGACTTGTACTTCTTATGGCCCCTAAACTTCATCAGTATAGCTGTGAGCTGGTTCACAGTACTGGGGCTGTGGATTGCTGGTTCTTTGCTGTCTTGACTAAAAAAAGTGTAGATGTAGCCAAAAAGAGCAGGACACAAAACATCAACACTATTTGGAAGCCTAACTCCCATTGAAGTTCCAATTAATTTCAATAAAAATAAAAATGCCTGCAATGTGTATTCTAGATCTAACCTTAGGCTATCTTTCTTGTCAATGGAAATAAATAGGCACTTCTGGGGTGTTATACATGTGACCTATTTTAGATGTTTATTTTAGGATGAGATGAATTGCATCCTAGCAGTGCTTATTTCCACCCATTCACTATAACAGGAAAAGACACGACTACCTCAGATACAGATCTCAACCCTTAGTCCTACACATTGTTTGCATGATGCTGTAAGCCTATATGGAGAGGTCATACTGAGGGAAAAGTTGTGGGATTTATGGCTGAGTTCAAGGTGATGAACTCGTCTCTTCTAAACGAACCGCAAAAAAAAATCTGTGCAGCATATATACCTCCCTCTGACGTGATACCAGTGTGGTCACGTGCCTGTACTGGTGTGCCATTGAGACAGAGTGGTGGCCCAAACCATGGCATGCCACCATGGTTTCTGGGGTAACGCGGTGTGCAACTCTGGTTTTGAAAATGATGAGCTTTTCTGGTTTAGGTATAACCATTAATAATCCAGTAGAGCTATACACTAGGTATTATTCTTTTTGATAATAAATTTAAGCTACTTCATCCTGGTATTCTGCTTTAGTACTCTTCCTGCATTGTTTACATTTTAAGCTTTGTTAGAAGGAGAGGTAAACTTTGATAACTGACAATTTGCCACCAATAAAGATAATCTAGATGAAGCATGCCAAAACCTCCGATTTTGAACAGGATAAGAGTTAATTAAGTTCAGGTATTCCTATCAGGCATTCATTAGACAGTGGTTTATACATTGGCTTGGTGTAAATGTACTGATGCCCTGCATCCTTATCAACTTAATTGACCATTCACACTCTTTATTATTCAGATGGACTGTGAAACTGCAAGGAGTTACTCCTGATGCTCAGCAATGCAAAGGACCATATTGTTATATTATCTGTTTTTTCCTTATTGATGAAGATTATGCTAAATTTAACTTTCAGCGGAAGCCTAGAATGTCTCCAGATATATCTTGCAGTCTAATACTAGACAGATGCCCCTTTCAAGGACTTTCTGTCCTTGCGGATGCCTCACATGTTCTTTTAAATAAAAGGACTGCCCTGTGAAGAGTACATTTATTCTATTAGTGTGATTATTCTACCTTTAAGTGAGTTTCAGTGTAATGGATACAGGGCTGTTCATAGACTGATAAGTGGATATTAATCCGTTACAACATACTGTAATAGTAAATTATAAATTCACCTAACATAAATACCATTACATAAAGCTGCAATTATGCAATTAACTTACCCACTCTTTTCACCAACATGCTGAAAGCTCTAAGTGCAGTCTGTTCAGAGTTACATGGTTGCAGACTGTACACATTATGTATTATGTGTAAAGAACTGCAGTTTCTTTTTTGAAATGTCCTTTCTGAAGGTCACCTTGCTAAAATGATGGTTCCTATTATTTCCTTTTTATATTATTTTAATAAATCCTGTAAATGGGGATGAAGGCTTAGTAGCAGCCTTTGCCTCAAGGTGCTTGTCTTTTTAAAGACTTTTTTTGCTGTCATAACACATGGACCGATTCTACTGGAGTCAGTAGGAAATGGGATAGTTCCTTTAGAATCTCTTCAACTTAGATTAAGCTATATTATATGTAAAATGCATGAGTCTCATCAGCTTTTTTATAAGTATAATCCCTCAGAAGTTGATGCTTTTTGTGAGGGACAGGATCAAGTGGCCACAATTTTGCAAGTTCTTTTAGCTTATGTCTACCTGTAACCCCGTTTGCAGCCTCCCAGCCCAAACTGGGTGTCTCTATCCTGTGTGACAGATGTAGTCAGTATGTTCCACTGTGCAGGTCCTCTGATCATCTGAATTACAGACCTGGTTGGAGCGTGGAGCGGCTCCCTGTCTCCTAAGGAAACTAGAGGCTGCAGTAAGATCATCTATGCTAATACGGTCGTGACAGGACATTGGTCTCAGGACTCAGTCTGGGGATGCACATATCCTAGGATGGGTATTAAGCACTTAGAGCTAGGAATTTGCTGAAGTACATTGTTGTTTCAGGACCAATGCTTGTGAAGGAAATACGATTTGGCCTCCAATATGTCACTGTTTTCTGAGAGAGTAAACTTAGTAATACACTTCATATTGTCTTTCCTGACCTCTGCCTTCTTGACATAGCAATAAATGCATGGGGAGCTGTAAAAAGGATGCTGCTGGTAGCTAAACTGTTTTATGGCAAATCCACAGGTTTCTACACCATAATTCTACCAAAGGATTTAATGAGTCTAACACAAATATTTAGAAGAGCCAGCATTGCTACTCTTCAAGTTTGTTGATCTATAACACAGTCTTCTTTGTTTATCAGGAGCAAGTATTTATTCAAGATGACACAGACCCTTCCTGCCTTCCTTATTCCAATAGGAAGAGTAAATATAAGTTTTCATTCAAATTCAAAATCCAGAAAACACACAGACGAAACAGCCCTAATGCCCCTAGGGAGTGTTACTCTCCTAGCTTAAGGTGGGAATTACTTTGTCATTACGCTACTATGAATGATGTTCTATGAAAGATATTTGTAGATCGGGCTTGCTTCTAGATGGAGAACTGGTGTTATTCGTTGTTATTAGTAGCATGAACATTTAAAGTCTAATTTTCTGTTTAACCCTTTTAGTTACCTAGTGCTATTCTTTTTTCTGGACATTTCTATTTGAATCAGTACAGTTGCCTTGCAGAAACAGTTTGCTTTTCAAAGAGATAAGTATCATATCTCATATAAAGCGTAAGAAATTTGAAATACGAGGGTTTCTTTTAATACAGAGGTGCATTTGAAGTTTTACACTGACTTTTCTAGAGATTACTCAAGTGCTTTAGATAGGGCACAACACTGAAGAAAGGATGATTAATCAAATGCAGCAAAATTGATCCACTATGATCTTTCCAGTGCTGAAGGACTTACTGTAATAACTAAAGATTATTGTGACAGTTATTATGATGGCCGTGGATAGAATTAATTTCTCCAAGCTTTAGACATAAAACAATTTGGTGTCTGGGCCAAGGCTGTTCACAGGCTTCCCCAACAGTCAAGAGAGAGAGACAGAAACCTTCAGGGATATTTGACTTAAGACAGTTGTCCATTGCCAGTTCTCACCACAGATAATGGAGAAGCTTAGCCTTTACACGGCTAAAGTTTATTAAGATAAAATGCACCTCAAAACCCTATTTCTGTCTGACTGAGTGTTTTCCATTTCTAGGACATCAGAGATCCTCCCATTAACTTTTCCGTCTCACACACAGTTTGGTGAAATGTCACTGCGTTTGTGTTTTGGAGGATCAAGTGTGCAGAACTGAGTGAAGAAAACCTAAGGACTGACTAAATACGCTGCCCAAGTAGAGTATATATATTAAGAATATGCCTTAGCATCCCATGGACTATGTCAGAACCAAGTTTGTGGATTCATAGGAAAACTGAGTCCACTCCTTCAGTGAGCTCTATCAGAGAAAGAGCTTAGGAAGGTTTATATTTCCACGGATACCAATGAAATTAACAGATATTTACACAGATGCAGTCGTTAATATTTGGACACTTAAGTGCAACACCTGCCTGGACTACAGTACCAAGACTGCACCAATAAAGCTTGCCTCTTATGTTTTTGCCATTTATGTAGCTCCTAGGTTTAAATGCACTGCTCCTTCTAATACAATGTTGATGACTAGAAACATATGTGCTGTCATATAGAAGGAAGCTGACATAACTTGGGAGCTTGAAAAATGGGCTGAGGATCAAGTACGAGGGTCAAGTGCAAAGATCAAATATGGTACTGCTTGCCTAGCTCATATTCATTCTGTTGTATGCATGGGGGTTTGGTCAAGTCCAGTGAGGATGTGACAGCTTTTGATAAAGGTAGCAGGATGATGTCCGCACAGCACTGCTGAAAAAAAACACAACCGGCAACACCACTCCAAACATTTCCTATTTGATGGCATAGGCAATTACATTCTGGCAATGAATTTCAAACTTCTAAGGTTTCTTTCTTTCATCTGTTGGTGGGTTCACAACTATAAACCTTATGTTCCAGTTCACCTTCAAATGATCATGTTCAAAAAGTTTGCTAAAATTTTCTAAATGATTGGTTTGGCCTTACACCATTTCTAAATGTTATTTCCTACAGTAGGAATAACATAATTGTTTTGCAGTACCCATACATTTTTAATAGAGTATCATTTTAATAAAGAAACAGAAGAGGAATGAGCAAACAGGAATTAAAAGTCTCAGCTTCCAATACTTGTCCAGGGCTAACCTTAGTATGCTTTTTTCCTGAGTCAGCTGTTCTGGGCGGGATTAGGTAAATCCATATTTCCACTGTGATGCATGTGGTCTAATAAACCCAGCCAGCCCTGACCTGGCTCTGTCTATATGCAACCTGCACTCTCACGCAACACTTTATATACCCTTAACATCAGTGTACTCATTCTAACTGATTATACAGCATTTCTCAGGACTAGAAAAAATAGTTTGTGGGCCGGATCTAGCTCACGGACTATGTGTTAGGATAAGAATTTCAGGTTATGACTCTTGCATTGAATGAATGTTTATTAAATATCCAGGAAAACAAAACTGGTGTTAACAAAGAATAAACCAAACAGGATATTTCTATAGGTCTCCCTTTTGTCTTTTACAATGATAGCCTCCCTAAAACACCAGCAATCATTCTGGACTAGACTCTGCACTGCCTTGCCTCTGGAATGCAAGTCTGCATGGCTATTCTTCGCATTCCCTTTGCATGGGTTTTAATGACTATATAATGCAACAAGAAAATCCAGATCCAGAGTTGGGCATGGATTACAAGACAGAGCTTTACAATGTAAAATAGCTAAGGAAAACAACCAAACAAGCAATGCACAGTAGAGACACAAACCCTGTGTGTATTTCCTCTGAAAACATTGATAGTACCTCAGTTTCAGGTGTTTCTAGGAAGTTTCAGGACTATCTGTTTTCACATAAAAAATACCCAAGGGACTGAATTCTTGGATCTTCATGATGGAAACAACTTAGACCCTAAATACAGTGTGCAGGTCTACGTGGACCTTTGAGCTCACCACTGTAGTCATTCTCATGGTCTTATGCTTTATGTAAAGAGGACTATATTAAATGAACCTCTTCCAATACATTGTTTACTTGTCCAGATGAGTAAGATACTTAGAATTCAGACTGAGGGTGAGGAAGAAAAAAAGCAGTTAGAAATTTTTGTTTCCAAGGTATTTAAACAAGATGATCAATTGGTTTTGTTTCTTACACCTAATGTACATTCCTGATTGTTTCAGATCGTGCTTGATTGTTCTAGATCTTTAGAGCTAGAACATCAGAGTCAAAGAAGTACATCTTTATGGTAAGAAGAGTAATGCCCTGCTAATCTTTGATCATCATCCCTTTCCCTCCAACCAGATGGCTCCTGCAGATGCCTCCACACAGGCGTTATACACTTTAGAAAGAACAGAAGTGGAAGGGATGAGCTTTTACCACTGACAGGAAAATAAAACAAAAAGCAAAGCAACAGGAAAGCCAAATCCAGAAAATAACAATTTTCTACAAAGAAAATTTTATAAATCAAATTAAGGAACAAATGCATAAAATACTAAAGTCCTTCTGAGTGGATGCAAAAATAATTCTTTATTTTGCTAGAACTACTTAGGCAGATCCTGGAAAAGAGTATGTAACACTTTTAGTTGATTCAAAGAAAAAACCTTCATATAGTACCCCGTCTGTTAACTCAAAACCACCATTTCACTTGATTCTATATAGAGAGTGACAAAATTACTAACTTAAAGGAAATTATTTTAAAAATAGATAGAAAACCAAATAATGACTTTAATGGTGGCTAGCAGATTGGGTCCCATCTTATCATGAATTTTCTGTCTACTAAATTCATGCAGCAGAATAATGGTAGTGCTGGGTTTCTCAAAGCATCCTGCCTTAAGGAACATAACCTGCATGACCTTTGTATCATGGGAGGGTGGGAAATCCTTTCTGTCCTCATTAACACTGACAAAAAGTGCACGTACAACTCCTAGTTGTGATGGTAGTTTTGGGCCACCCTGGAATGAAGTTTTTGATGTATTTTACTTAGACTAAATAACAGCATATTGAAGCACGACAGTTTCCAAGAAATTCAGTCTGCTCTGAATTCAAACAAGCTTGCTGGAGGAAGTGCTAAGCCAACCAGTCTCCTAGGCAGAAGTTACATTTTCACTGCACATATTCAGAAAATATTTAGGTATAATTATGCGATCAGTACTGTCCCTGATTTAAATTCCTTAACTGTCCCTTTAAAATGTGTGCAATGAGAACATACGGATGAAATGCTGTCATTTCACACATTAGATGACTGAAACTTTGAAGAACATTTCAGTCTCGCAGCCTGCCTCTGGCTGCACTACTGCGAGTGCGTCTCTGCTGGGTTTGGATTGAGATACCAGCATTTTGCGAATGAAGACATTTTGGTTTCCTGTACTTGATAGGGCAGCATAAGTGAGGTTATCTCTTTTGCACTTAAGATCTAGCATCAGGAAGAATGCTTTAGCATCAGAAGAAATGATTGACTTGGCATAAGTCTTCATGCTGTCATTTGTGGGGAGTGTTAGCTATTAAAACAGCTGTTCTGTTATCCACACGTGCTGCAGGAGGTGTGCTATGAGGGCCAGAATTATTCTAGTTTCAGAATGTACTTTTATCCTCCTTGGTAATCAGCTTCATAGTCAGGGCACATTTTCTGGCACTTTCTTGCTTCCAGTGGCATATTATATAACATATAAAATGCAGATATCCTGTCCTTTCCTATCCTATCCTATCCTATCCTATCCTATCCTATCCTATCCTATCCTATCCTATCCTATCCTATCCTATCCTATCCTATCCTATCCTATCCTATCCCATCCCATCCCATCCCATCCCATCCCATCCCATCCCATCCCATCCCATTGAAATATAAGAGAATCATCCACTAATTTTAGATATAATTTCAGCTTCTACATTAGTTAATTTTTTCCCCTTTACTTAACTAGAAAGGTCACCCTTTCTATTTTAAAATCCACTGGGCACTTGGTAAAATTTCCTGCCATTCCTCTTTTCAAGCCAGTGGTTAATACTTTTGCTTTCTAGTGGTTTTGTTTTTCTGCTTCCTGGTGTAAACACAAAGTGAAAAGAATGCAATGAGCATCATAGGTGAAGTTTCAAACTACTTCTCAGTTCATCTATATTTGTACCACTGTCCTAACTGAAGATCACTTCAGAGCCACATAGCAGGGACAAACATCATGCTTTACTGCCAGAACAACCAGTGCTAACTTTATAGGAACTCCCGTTGGTTTCACTGGCCCAAACTGTAGCTTTCGGCTAAAAGTTGACCTCGCACAGCCTTTCAGGGTCAGGACAATGGAAACCAACATTTTAAATGCCAAAATTCTCTGTTCCAAAGCAAAATCCAAGTACAAAAATTAATCTTCAGGAGCTGTTCAGGGTATAATTTCACTTCACAGGAGTAGGATACAGACCAACCCCATAGTGAGGTGATGGCACTACCAAACGATAAATGCAAAAAAAGGGAGATATATTCCTGTATTCCTATAAAAATAGTCTCAAGCAACCTGTCCTCCTGCATTCCATCTTTCTTGCACTAAGCTTTTCTAGAGGAATTTGCACTAAAGCCTTACTCCTTGCCCCTGACAAGGACAAATACCATTGCCATAGGACATTGCCATGGGTGAGGGAAAGGAGAGTGAAGAAAGACAAATGGAGATGTTAATGAACTGGTGAGCAGCATGAAGCCAGTTCACATTTGACTTGTTCCTCTCACCAGTGACATCTGAAAACTTACCTTGGTTTTCTGTAACCTCACAAAACAACACACTCTGTAGCCAAATAACCTTACATCTCCTTTTATAATTAGTGCTATTACATAGAACCTAAGCTTACACAAATGTCCCTAGTGACATGATTAGCTTCAGAGACACTAGTCAGCAGGAGTCAGTCGCAAAGCATAAACTAATTAATGTTTGAGGACAAGGACAGGACGAGAGAGGTCACCCATCTAACGTGCTTTTGAGGATTGCCAAGTAAAAATGGAAAGGAAGCATAACACATCATCTTCAGGGAGTTATTTCAGCAGTAACTGGAGAATATGTGATTGCTTTCCTGAGTGCTTCTGTGTTCTTGGTTTTCTCTTGCTTGATCATATATTAAATGTGGCAAAAAAAGGAAAGTACAGATGGGAGAAGGTAACTGAAATCTTTATACAGACCATTTCAGCTGACCAAGAAATGTATTCAAGAAAATATATTTACAGAAGGCACCAAATTTACAAAAACACACCAAAATTAGACGTTGTGTCTGATATGCTGGTATTCACTTATGACAAAGTGTTGTGTAAAAGAAGAATGATCTGATATTTTTATCTCTTCAGATTTCTTTTATTTTTTTGTGCAGCAGACTGCTTTTCTTCTCAGGCCCAGATGCTTCATTCTAATTCTATTATGGTAAGCATTTAATATGCTTTTATATGCTGACCTCTGTGAGAATTAAAGTAAAACGTCTGCTGAATACTTTGCTGAATAAATGTAGATGATTAATATATGCTTAAGTGCCCTGATGAAATAGGGGCTGTGTTGGCAATGTTATTTCGTACACAAGGATGGGAATTTTGGAAATATGAAAAAATGGAACTATGCTGACCTTTATTGACTGAAGGTCTTGTCTAGTCTGGTTGGTTTCACCTCTGCCTCTGCCAAAGAACTTGTTTTTTACAATTGTCCATTTAAATATACTGCAGCCACCTCTGATTCACTGTGGTGGACTAATCTTGCTGCTCATGTCTGGGTAGGAACCTGGGAGACCCTGTTGCAAAAGCCCAGCAGCAGCAGGCCAGCAACAAGTCATTTACTCTTGTACCCAGCCAGCAGTGAAACCAGGGCAGAGGAAGCAAATGGAGACAATGTAGTCAGCACGGAGAACAAGGCATGTGAATGGTCTGGGAAAAAAGTCAGGAAACAAGAGGTGGTCCATGGGAAGGACACTGGTGACACGAGGGTACAAAACCTGGGCAAGGAGTATGAGTCCTGGAGACTCTGAAATGATCCATGGGCAGACTGCGATCAGGGCTGCTTTGAGGCAGATTCAGGCTATAAGTCTGGCAAGACATTATACTGGAATAAGCTAAATGGGGAGGGTAGAAAGGTGGAATTACTTCTTTTGGTGCCAGCTTTAGGAATTTATCAGTTTGCTACATTGTGCTCAAATAAGACATGCACGTGAGGGCTGGTGTCACCTGAGGAATGAGATGAGGTAGAAGGCAGCGGAGAGGTGAGACAACACGAGAGCAAAAAGAAGTTGTAAGAGGTGAGGGCAGCACAGATCCAGTATCATGGAGACGGGAAGCGAATGATGCCAGGAGAGGCACAGGGATTCTGTGACCCAGAGGCCACGCTCCCGGGAGCTGGGGTGGATGTATACCCAAGTATCTGTATTTCTTACTGTAACTCTCAGACTAATCCAGACTGAAGAGAGAGTCCGTTAAGAAGATAACTGATGTTATGTACTGCTCCACTGGCTTATATAACAGATGTTGGGTGGTAAATTTAAAAACTACATTACTTTTGATCCATATCATCATCAATATTTCACATACAGATTTTTTTTTTTCATGAAAAGTAAGAAGAATCAACACATCAACAAATAAGAACCAATAAAGAACATCCAGATTGCCCAGTCAAAATGTAGGAATCTCTGAAAAAAAAAGAATTGAGTTTGTCCAGGCCATCTTAATTTGATCTCAGTGTGCATATATATGTGTGCAAATGGTAGTTTTTTCCAGAAAAGCATAAACTGTTTTAGTTCTTTTATCTCCCCTTCCTGAGTTGTTCTGTGGAAGAAGAAGAATTCTTTCAAGTGTTGTTTTGGCGTTCAGTCTACATCTCTTTCCTCTGTAGTCTCCCTGCTGCAAGAAAAGGACTATAGGCAGAATGAAATCTTGACACAGAGATTTTGCTCTAAGCAAATGTGACCTTATAGTTCAATGGCTCCATTGGCTTCTATATTTCCAAAAATAAATAATGGGAAGGATGTTTATACAACAATTCTGCCCATTAAATGGAATTGTTCTACCTTTTCCTTAGGCTCTTGGCTAACAGAAAAACTAATAAATGCACATTTGGCAAGAGACAGGCAATGAATTTGAAAGATGCTCTAAGCATGAACTCCTCACGGAATTTCTTCTACTTGAGATGCAAAAGTTGGTCTTTTTGGCAGTGTCTAAAAAGAAGACAAATTCATATTGGATAAAGTTGTTGAAAGGTCAGTGAGCTGTAGAGATTTTTTTGACAGTCATACAGGCATTTCTGTTTGTTGAATTAGAAGTGACATTGGACAACATTCTGATAGAGGAAAAAAACCTGTCCCTTTCAGCCTTAAAGTAGCAGTACAGGCACAGTCCGAGAATTCAGTGGAGCTGTAGGATTTCATGCTCACTCTACTTCCTTAGTACTCACCTCTTTTAATGTCAAGGCATAGAAAGAGGCAAAAAAGTAGATGCTACTCTAGCGCGCTCTTGTGTGTATAATTTATTGGGCAAAATTACCTCCCTTTAAGCAGGAAAGACTGTCACTAATATTTATCCTAATAAATACACCAATGGGTGAGGCTTCTGTCTTTCACATCTTCTCAAAACATTATGTCTAGTGCATTGCCGTGTTACTTGAAGCCCAAACCTCAGTACATCAGTGCAGACTGCTAGAAGACACACTCCCTGGGTCAGATCGTTAGAGAAGCTTTAATCCTTTAGAACAATTTTTCAATACTGTTTACACCAAGGACTTCCTTGTACAAATCCTCTTTACACAAGACAAGAATAACACAGGAAGAAACTATTTGTCTCTGATCTCTGCAAAGAAGGAGAGCAAGCCTAAGTCCTCAGGGGGCTTTCTATCACTTAAACTAACCAGGAGGGGATTAATCAAAGATATCTTTGCTGCACGATGTACAGCCAGCTTCAAAGCTACAATCACATTGATCAGTGTACAACGGAACAACACTCACAGCATCTTATGTTTTAAGTTGAGGTAGAGCAGAGACTGAAATGCTCAGTTTCATCACTCCTTTCCCATCAAAACAACAGCAGGGTACCGTGATGTCCTGGAATCCAAAGTGTTCTGGTCAGGTGCTTGCATAGGAACTCAGCCCTGCGGTGTAACGAAGAACGAGCACTGGACCCTCCGTGGTGATATACTAGTTCCTTGCAAGCAAATCTAATCTCCTTTTACATGGCCTTTTAAAAACTGTCTTGTATGCGGACAAGTTTCCTCCATTTATGGGAGGCTGATTATTCCTGCATAACTCCACTTTTACCATTGCATAACTAGTGTTATTTCCATCCTATCTCAACAGCACACAACTGAAATATTGCAGTGGTGAAGTAACTCTATTGTCATCAATGAGAAAAACTAGTAACTTTTCAGATACAACCCCTGAATGAAGAATTGCCCTGGATATTTTGTAAATAGAATAATAGATGCAAATCTCATTAAGAAAATGAAATAAATATTTCTGAGTGAAAAATTACTAATTTTTTTTTCATAAATCTCAATTTAAAAAAAAGAGAAATCCATTTTACTAAAATTTTTTTTAGTTTTCTTTTTTTGTTGGAAGCAAATACGTTTTGTTACATCTGAAGAAAATATACGCATTGCAAAAACTTCCTCTCATGAAACACTTGTCCATTTTCATCAGTTAACTTCACATAAAACACAGCTTTTTCCACAACTGGTTAGAAATTTTTCAATAAAGAGTCTTGCCATTAAAACTTTCAGAAAAAAATAATGTTTTCAAAATGTAGCATCTAGTTAATGCATATACATTTTTTTTTTGGCATCAGGGAAGGATTTTTGGAGAGACAAAAAGGGTAACCTTCAACACAGGACAATCATATGCTGGTAACTACAAGATTCAGTTGGGTCTTATGGATAGATCAAGTCTCTGATTTACATAATTAAGAAAAAGGGCTTTTCCATAAGTGTCTTGCAGCCTAGCCAAGGGTCTTTATCATCAGCCCATAGATAGTTAATCTCCACCTTTCTAATGCAGTGAATGTTTAATTATTTATACAAAGAGAAACAGATGCAAGAAGAGTTCATATCCCTACTAAGTGACCTAGTTAACTAAGCTGTTGGTTGTATTTCCATCTCTATTTGCCTCTTGCCTTTTTTTTTTTCTCATTGAAAAACTTCAAAATACTTTGGTTCTATGCCAATAGTGTACAAAACCAAATGTCAACAACAGAAAATGTTTCAGTTGAGTGGAGTTGTTTTTCTATAGATAATGAAGCTATTTCCAAATTCTCAGAAGAATAAAAAGGTGAAGCTGAGAACGGCATCACAGACTTTTTGTATGTTTTTGCTAAAAATGATACCATTTCTTCTTTTTGAGATATGTCTGTTTCCTCTGCTGCTGGTCTCATAAGATGGTGGAACAAACCTCAATACAGTAACAGCTCCAGCTCAGGTTGCCATTTCCCTTGAGATGCAATTGTTCTCTTTTCCCCCAAAGGATATTTACTGCCCAGGCAGCTGGGAAGACACAAAGAGGAAGATCACAAGAAGGGAAAAGACAGTGCTTGTTATTTAGGCTCATTAGCTGCTATGTTTGATTCTCTTTCTAACAAGTCTGACATTTCTTAGTAGGCCACAGCCAGTTCTGGGTTCTTCACAGATGTTCTTGTCCGATCTTCTCTACATCCTCTCCTTCCTACCCCTCACTTTGTGGGAAACTCTCCCTTTAGGATGTTTTTGTCTGTGATAATTGGAAGAAAATGACGTGTTGTGAAGGAAGGATGACTTAAATTTTTCTGCACTTTAAGAACGCCTTCATGAAGTGGAGCCAGTCTCTTCCGTCTCCCTGTTCTCTGTGGCTGCTGAGCCAAACACTGGAACAGGACTAAAATCAACTGAGCTACACTCTGAATAGAAGAAAGGAGTTGTTCAAGGCCCCAGCAGAGTTAAACCACTTGGGAAACGTGGAGGACAACTGGAGGAAGTTTAAAAGGAACTACACGCAATGGGCAGCAGCAAAAAGGAAGACAGAAGGCAGCCTTGTTTCTAATAGTAGGTGGTTTTGAACTGCTTGATGTTTTAATGGTTTTCAGTAGCTCAAGCAGAGAGGCTAACTCTGAAAACGCAGTACAAAATTCAAGGCGTACTTCACACTTCAGATAAAAAAGAAGCATGCGAACAATTTTTAGACAGACTCAGAAAAAAGGTTTGCAAGAATTTGTGGAGGAATTTGTACAATTTCAAATTGTACAAAGCTGTCTTTCAGTTTTGGAGTTAACTTGGTCTTTAACATCTGACTAAATTATGAGACCATCTGGGGCAAAGCACTCCATAAGAGGCTACTAAAAGATTCAGAACTCACCATTGAGAAAGTAATTTTTTCCAGGCCAAAGAAATTGTCTGTTGAAGCCCCTGAGCCGTGGTAAATGTTTTCACATGTTAGAGGTGATGGAAGACCTGAAGCACTGCAAGGATGGATACTTGAGGCATGAAGACATGTGGAGCAAGTTCACAACTAAGAGCACAATGGTGGTTCACAGGAGATGGAAAATTGCAAAAACTACTTTGGTGAATTTTGTCAGTATGTAAGAGTTTGTAAGTGCCAAGAGGGGAAGCACAGCTCAGGCAAGGAAGATAATGATAACACTTAGTTCAGAGGAACTAGGAAAAATCAACAGTGCCACAAAGTGAGATACATGTGCTGTAAATTTGCAGTCCTATAGAAAATGTATAGATTTAAATTCAGACAGAGGTGTATAAGTCAATGCAATGACAAAAACAAAGTAATAATCAGCACCTGAAGGTAAATGGATGGACTTCAATCCTCAATAGTGAATGAGGCTCTGGTTTATTTTGTCTACTTCTAGATAAATAATCAGTGTCTAAATGGGGAGTACAGATGCCTTCCTTCTGCAAAGGGATTTCCCAGTCTGTAGTCAGTGGAGAGAGAAAACCACCTGCAGAGAATCATGTAAGGTCAATCTGTGAGGATCTCCCCCTCTGTCTCACTCTCTCTGACTGTGAAGGTAACCTCAGGTAACTAGGTGCTTGACACAGGTCTTTCTTTTAAGTTTTGGAGGTGGAATCACATGGAATAAACCCAAAGAAATATGCAGACAACAGACTGGAAAAGATATGTTTACTTTTCACTTTGTTACTAAGAAAAGAAAGTCCAGTGCAGGTGAGAAACAGGCAGGGCTCAATCAGATGGTGAACTGAATGGAAGAGCACAGATACAAAATCACTAAAGCAGACTAGAAGATGTCTTCTGGTTGTAGGAAAACTGTCAACAGAGCTTCAGAAGCCATCCATCTTTCCAAGTTTGAATCTTTAAGTCAAAGTCAATGGACATATTTTTCTGAAAATTGTAGAATAAGTAGAAGAACTGGAATGAAAAAAAAACAGTGGTCATTGCAGAAAAAAAGGTGGAACATGTCACTTCTTAAGCAGAGCTGAAGAGTTAAAATGTGCAAAATGGAATGTTCTTCACTATCTGCAAGGACAGAAATTTTCTGAGTGATGATTGATGCCAAATTAGTTTTCTGTGCTTCTTGTATCTGCTGCCTTCCAAGAGTAGGTGAGGCAGTACGCTGGTCAGAGAAATGTTAATTTTTTTCTGTGACTTCAAGACTATCTAGAACAGACTACAGACCACTAATTTTACTGCCATAAGTGACTCCCTGTGCCTTCCACAAACACACAGGGATCACTTTTAAGCTTATTATAAATGTTTTCTTAATTGAAGACAAAACAGACAGATTTTTTTCTTTTAAAGTGCACACTCTATATCATTTGCCTAAACCATGCGGGAGTCAGTTCTAGAGCTGAAGTATGTACTTGCCTTGTCAAGAAAGGAAAATGTTCATCTTCCTCAGCTGAAAAGTGAACTGAGACTGCTGAGGACACCACCTTACACAGAGAATAGATCTGTTAGCACAGTATGGCTGGGACAAGATGTTTCAAGGCCATATTTTCAGTCTGAAGTCTCAATATTATGCAGGACTTTTTTAAAAGATGTCAAAAAAGTCATTCCAAAGGGATTAACAGGAAAAATACACGCATCATGTAAGGATTACAAAATGTAAGGAAAGCACCAGAAATGTTTTATACTCATCTCAAGTGAATAGCAGCATTGAAGACAATGTTAAACCTCATTGTTTGGCAAAACACATTGGTCAAATTAAACAAAAATACAAGGGTAGAAGAATAGGAAAAAACTGAACAAAACAACCAGAACTGTTTACACTGCACAAGAGCAAACAAGCCTGTTACTCTCACTTTCCCAGGACTGTCTTCCTGGAAATTAAACTGCTGTGTTCGTGCATATCGATATTCTTCAACAGAAATGATAATCTGTCATAGCAATGTCAGTGGGATGACAAATGTGAGTCTAAGCAGTTTGCAAGGAAATGATGGGTTCAGACATTTCACCATTTGTCTTCAGTGTCCAGAACCCTAGAGGATGGTAGAGAACAGCGTTGAAGTAACTTTAACTTTTTGTTAAAAAGCAGTTAGGTCACACTCTGATCTGTCAATTTACAAAAGAGCGGGAGGGAAGTACGGGTTGTTCCCTGCTGAGCTTTCTGCACATCAGAAAAACAACAAAAGTGTCTAGTATTAGAAACTCATGACAGAAATTGTTGGAGTAAATGGGTTTGCTATGTATTAATAAGAGGAAGGGCAAAAATCAGAAACTGAATGAACAAGAAGAAGGAATAAGCATTCCCTTTTGCTTCTGCCCGGGAGCCCTGCCCTGGCGCTTCCTGGGGAACCCTTTTCTTCTCTCCAACATCTTCCCAGCTTCTAAAACTCTCAGAAAATAATGAATCTTAAAGGAATCCATTCCCTCAAATTGATGTGTTTGTTTGCTTGTTTGTTGTAATGGTTGGAATACCAGTAAAACCTCTGTTAGAAATTATTTTGATAGAATTTTCAGTTTTTAGAGCCTGTGTCACCCAGACTGCACAGAGGACCAATTGCTATGGGGACACAGACAACAGGAAGTAGCTTCACTGTCTTCTGATGGCACTTACCATGGTTTTCACTGAATTTTGCCTGAAAGATTGTCAACTATTTTATACTAGAAGGTAACTGATGTGTCAAAACATGTGACCATAGAGTCTAATTTATTAGGAAAAGTCTTAAGTTATCCATACAATTATTATCCATTTTAAGTAAAAATTCCTGGGCTGTCAAAAGTTACAGATAGCAAAAACAGTCCTTGTCCTACTTGGCCAGTTCTCCTGGTAATGATGTGTGCCATACATACCCTATATATATTTAGTACTTTAGAATAAGCTTTTTCTTACCCTTCACTTCAGCTGATTGAATACAGATTCTGTCATAAAATATGGTAATACATAAACTACATGTCCTTGTGTGTTGTATGCAGTTTTTGTATTAAACAGATGTGAAAGCATAGTAAATCCTATACACGTGGCTGGAAAAATAAAATGTAGGAAAACTGCACCCAGGACTGGAGAGTTATGCTTCAAAAATAGCCCTGGAGGTAGAGTATGGCCCTCAGGCTGAGAGCAGTTAATGGCTGCAGACTGGAGTGCAATCCACAGCTTACAAGCTGGATTTGAATTTGAGCTCCTGAGTTTGCAACTATAAAACTAACTACCCTGCTAACAACCCACAGAGACCAGATGGACCTGTAATTAATTGGATATGTTTGTATTCATGGATTTCCAAGGTGTGACTGCTGATACACGTTTATGTATGTATGCATGTACCTATCTAAATGTATACAAACAATAATGATTTTTATTAAAAGATGGGGTAATTTCTGAAGTTCCATGGGGCTTTCATAAAAAAGCATCTCTTTCATAAAGTATTTCTTGTTCCCTCCTTGGGAGACCATGCAGAGTATTAATTAGACAAACTCCACAGGGAACATGGGGTTTGTTTCACCTGCTTCTGGGGTGAATTTGCACAGCTCTCAGTGAGATGTGTATTTGTAGGAGCCACTGATAAGCAGGGGGGAACAGCAATGTCTTTTGGCGCAGCTAGATCGGGATGAGGGCATCTGCTCAAAAGTAGTGTGAGAGAGCAATGTGGATGTGTGTCCTCAACCTTACTCCTAGGAGAAGAAGCAAATTAAAACACTTGTAAGTTACAGAAACCACCTCCAGGCAGCCATGCTGTTGCTTCGTGGGTCATGTCCTCTGTATACAGCTGCTGAATTCAGACAGGTGATCCCCTAACTGGACAGTTATATGGAATTATAGGGGGTGAATCACTCCGTGGAGTTGTCTATTTTTCTAGAATGACTAAAGGGAAAATTTAGGGAGACTATGATCCTGACTTAATGCCTTTTTGTAGGTAATATTGGGTGAGATGAATATGAGCTTAAATTAAATTAGTAAGACGGAGAACTCATCCAGCTCTCACTTATGCAGTCCTGCAATTTGCTCACTAGCTGAATTTTAAGAAATACATCTGCCCTTTTTTCTCCTTATGTAAACCAATGAAAAACACTGGAGTGAAAGAGATAATTTATAATACAATTTTCTGTTGATTCTAGTGATTTTTGCAATGAAGGACTATAGCAAGCTGAATTTGTAGATTGTCATATGCATAGCAATGGATGCTAGGTGCTATTTAGTACCTAAGACTACACTTAGCTTGCAGTCTAAGTTGGAAATGTTTAATATTGGGAAAAGGAAAAAAAAAGGAAGTCAATAGGGGACTACCTCATTTTTCCCCTTCCTCTATCTGGTTGCAGTGTGTCTCGGCAAAGCTACACACTGGGCTTTGGTAGAAAGAGTCATTTCACATATCTGTCCTAATGGAACAGTGCCATAAATAGTGATTGGAGTGGAAAGAATAACAACTTTCATCTTAATGCTGCATTCCAGCATGAGTATACTTACTACGTCTTTGTTGCTCCAGACAAGCAAGCTCATGTCCGCACCACTCAAGTATAAAGCTTTATGCAGTAGGCTAGTCAATCCGTACTGCTTGTACGTGCAGCCTCCTGAGCAAAACTGTCTTCTGGCTCTTTTTGCGAAGGAAGAACTTGGTTTGCAACATATATACAGTGCAGATGACTTGGAGATATGTGTCATGGAGTGAAAGAGGCACTGAACCCATCTGACAGTATAGATGCACACGATGAAATCAGTGAGATTTTGTTACATTTCTTTTTCTAAATATAAACTTCACAGATTTTCATTTCCAGAAATGTTCATTTTTTTCATAGCTGCAATAGCGGCAGTATGAATCTGTGCATTCATTACCTACATACAGCAGCTTGACTTTTTTACAGTGACTCATTGAAGCCTGAGGTCACTGAGTAGGAAGGTTTCAAAGCCCTGCTAAGGAAGCACAGTCCCTGTCAGGAATTTTTGATACAGATTATCTCTACCTTGTGCAGCTGAGCTACTGACAAAGTGATTTCACAGGAGATCTTTATATGTATTTAAAAGGTGATTCACTCAGCCTTGGAGACAACAGACATTGAAGGCAGTCGACTGCAACACTGGAAAAATCACTCTATGGTACTAAATACTTTTTTTGTAACTGACAGAATCATTATTTTTTGTGTGCACTGTAGTTCCTTTGTGTCATATAAGCACTCATTATCCTATACTTTTTAAGGTTAAAAATCTCTACTGGATGACACAGGGAAACTTGAGCAGCCAGGGTAACAATTAATGGACCTCCAAAGGTTTTGAGGTTCCAGCTGGATAAGTGCAGGTGGATTTGAATTGCAGGTGTATTTGAATGTTCAGATAAAATGTCTCTTTCCCTCCCTTCTCTTTTTTTTTTTCTATATCTCACCTTTTTTTTTTTTTTTTTTTTTTTAAGTCAAAACACTTTGATTTCAAAATCAGGCTACAGATCTAACAATCTCAGGTTTTCATTTACTGTGTTGCCAACTTTTTAAACTTCAGTCTAGTTTAATAGATACTGGTACAACCCACATCTCTTGATAAGTTTTATTTCTGTTTCATATCCAGATAGGTTCATTTTTCCCTAGCTACAATAGAAGCAGTATGAATCATTACCTTCCTACCAGCAACCTGACTTTGGAAGGTTTTTACTTTTGGTTCAGATCTGAGTTGAAATCAATAAATGCTCCCAACTGTCTCTTTCTCTCTCTCTTTTTTTTTTTTTTTTTTTTTTTTAAAGGGCATCAATGGCTTGGAGATTGAGGAATTTGCTGATGTGATGTCTTCACTGAAGAATGTTAATTTGTGATATATTAAATATTACATGGTGTTGTTTTGATATTATTAGGTGTTGTTCTGGATGACCTGTACTTGTGTTGTGGGTATCCATTTGTAATGTTTGTTTTTTGCAAACTTGTATAACCCATTTTTAGTAATCTTCCTGATGGACAGCAAAGATGCAACTCTCAAGTTATTAGGCTCAGGTCTTCCACAGTTCATTTGACAAAAAAATGTCAGGGCCTTTGGGCTACCACTTCTCTGGCATATTGAGTCAGAAATCATGGGCATAGTTACTTCTAAATTTCCATGCTTGGAGTTCAGCTGCTTTCCCTGAACCGCTAGGTCTGGGACAGCCTGGAACTGTGGTCTGCCAGATTTTCTTTTTCATTGCAAATTTAGGCAGAGGTGAGGAGGTGTTGCTCCAAATTGAAGTGAAACTAAATGTCAACTTTGCAAAATCATTGTAAAATATGTTGACCCTTTCTTCATACCAGTTACTTAAAGAAATAATATAAACCTTACCTGCATGTTAAAAGCCCACCACTTCAGCTAATCCAGTGATGAAAAAGCAGTACAAATCATCTGCAAATGGTTATCACTAGATTCAGTATGAAAGCACTTTTTGTAGTACGGCTATTTTTGTCTAGGAAGGGGGATATTCTATACTAGTATAAGATGCTTTTATACTCAACATGAAAAGTTCATGGAAGCAGTTTCCCATGGTAGGAGTTATACTGGCATAACTGTTTAAAATTCTTTTTTCAGAAAGCTTTCCAAGCTCCCTTTGACAAGCTAAATCATGTTCTTCCAAGCAGATATTGTTAAGACTTGTTTCATTCCATACAAAACTGGCTCCTAACAGTTTGATGGTACAACGCTGACTTGGTCCATTTGCCATAACATACAAATACATGCATGGCTTATACAGGAAAAACTATTAAAGGCAGAGGACACATCAATAGGAGTAGCATGTTTAGCGATCAACATAGGAACAGTGTGATAAAAGGTTCTTGTTCCACCTACACGTGTGCAGACTTTGTCCATGTTCCAGCTTGGTTTCCCCACTCTCACTATAGCAATGCCATGCAGCAGTGTCATTGGACTCGGGATAGTGGTGTATCTGAGCATCCTGTTTCTAGTGCTGGCATGAGTCAACACAAGGTTAACAGTGTGGTCATTGTCAAGCTTAAACAAATAAATCTTTTGATGGAGTATATGTTCAAGTGTTGCACTTCTCTTAAATTTCATGGGAACAATCCCAAACAACTTTGCTAGCTGAGTGGCTGCTAACTGGATTACTGTTTCTGACATTACCTGTGAACCATTGATAGAACAACATATGTTTCATAAATGATTAATTTGCATGTTACTTTTTTGTTTCCTCTGAGCAAGTGTTACAATCTTTGTAGTTTATATCTCTTATCTCTGGAGAGAAGGCCAAAACCAGAGGTCATGGTTAAAAGTCAAAATAATCACCAGGTCAGGAGGACTCAGTCTCTCTGATGAAGTTAAGGAACAATAGAGCTCCTGCATGTCTTATGCAGGTTTGCTCAGTGTCTGTCCAACCTCTCCAGTCTTAGTTTATGTGGTTATAGTAGGATGTAAACAGTGTTAAAATAGATTTTTTAATGATAAATAAGCATGACAGTTGCACACACGACATACAGAATTTGTTGCCACTTGTTTCTTACTGAAGATAAGTGTTGGCTGTCTTCTGTCATTGCTAAGGAGCATATTTCCTTTTGGCCATGGTTTTAGTTCTAGGTTCCATGTAGAGCCTTTTCATTTGAGAGTGAAATAATCTGTGATTCAGCAGATGTATGCTTGATGTATTTCCAGAGCTGTGCCACCTCCACACCTTGGTACAGCAAAGCTTTCCTTAACCTGTGCTTGTCTGAGGTTGTCTATGGTGGGGTCCTCGGAGGCAGCTTCACTCTCAGAGTTCAGGCTTAAAACACTGTAACTTGCTGAAGTCGTTCAAAAATGAAAGAGCTCAATTTTTGGAGAGCTCACCTAGCTTATTGAGGTGGTTCACATGCACCTGCCACCAGGTGCCTGTCCATCTCTTTGCCCAAAACAACAGCCCCTAAATCAGGAACAGCAAAATAAATTTGTGGCTCTGCGTAGACCAGAAGTCACAGTCTGTAGGAGCAGGACAAATGCATTTTCTTCAACAGTTCAATCAAATACACTAGAAGATGAGCTGAGGCAGATGAGACACCGAGCAAAGTTCCTCTGCTGCTTTCCAAAAGGTGTAACAACCTTTGACAGCAGGGGAGACCTGGGGCTGGAAAAGCTCTTGTGACAAGATGATCCAGAAATTGAATCACAGCATCCTCAGAGCTGTTTGTTATCATTTTTATCTGCCTACGGTGACAAAAAATCCCCCACCTTGCAAAGGTAACCCCCCCCCCCCCCCCCTTATTACAGAGTTCCAAGAGTATGATGATGCTGAGGACAATACAAGCAAGTGGATTTTCACTGTGTTATTTTTTTAACACAATATATAAGTTTGTATTAAATAACCTTCCCATCATATCAATCCACTGGCTATATAGATGGAGAAGGAAGTTCCCCATGTTGTTAGGGATCATTTCTTCCCAGTCACACACAGGCATACTATGAATGAACAGGAGTACGGTTGAAGGTTCAAGAGGGTAACTAGATTATTTGCTTCTGATTTGAATAGCAGAGAACTCACTCACAGCTCACACCCAAACCCAAACATACAGTGAATGAGTTTGCCCACTTTTTCCTCATTTTCACCTTTAAAATTAAAAGCAGACTGTGACTTTCAGAGCAGGAATTATTTAGATTGTAATTCATTTGACTTGAGAGCTGTCTTCCCATCATGTGCTTGTCTGTGTTCAGCATACTAAAATCCTGATCATCTAATGGTGACCCTGAGGGCTGACTAGAACACAAATAAATAGTATTAATGAAAGTTGAAAATAGATGGACGATTCAATTAAGGTCCAAAAGCGAACTGAAAAATGGCAACAGCAATCTTCAATTTCTGTTTAATGGTTCTGTTTCCAAATTTTCAGAGGACAATTTGAGGTAATGCATATGGACTGAAAATTGCAGAAGTTTTCTTTTAAGGATGACTGTTAAAGACAAAGAGATCACGAAAAATAGACTACTTACTTTGGAGAGGTTGACTTGAATGCAGTTACTGCACATACGCTTGAAGCAGTAAAGAGAAATCAAGCAATAGCGACTGAAACCTATATGTTCAGATAGAAAGAGTGAGAGAAATGGTAACTGTTTTGATTATACCATTGGTTAGTTCTTAAGAAAGTGATGAAGCCATATCCTGTGTGTGTAGTGAACGGTTTATTCTGTGAACAAAACAAGCAGGTGATGGGCTGACTTCTGTCTTAAATCACTTGCAGTGCAATAAACTTAGTTCAGTTTGCTTGGGTGGGCAAAAAACTTCTAAACATCTAAGTAACATCTAAACAATCTAAACAATCTAAACATCTAACATTCTAAAACACAACCCTGTAAGTTTTTCTTTTCCACTAAGATGCTATTGTTTTATTTGAAGAAAAATGATTTGACAACTTCTATTATAATTAATACAATTATTTCTATTTTTTTTAGAATAAGAAAAATTGTGCTAGTAAATCCGCACTTCATAGAGTGAAAATTCAGTTTATTCCTGTGAACTGATAGCTGTGATATGCTAGTGATAACTGGTAGATTTGCTGATAGTCACAATTAAGTCTTGAACTTTTTGATTTTATGTGATATGTGACAATTCAGAATTTTTTATTTCTTTTTTTTTTTTTCTGTAGCGGATGAATAAAGAGACAACAGAGAACTAGATTCATTACCTTTCTCACAGCTTGAAGGTTTATGGCAACTGCAGCTGAAATGAAAAGGACTATTGTAAGAAACGTCTCATGCTCTTCTGAAAACAGCATTTCTTGGGTTGGATTAGGGTATTCCTGATGTAATATCCTGGGTAATGCCCTGTGGTGTTTTCAGGAAGAGCTACAGGGAGAGAAATGCCCATCCTGACCCTCCTACCAAAATGCCTGTTTTATTAAGAATTCCTACCTATGCAAGTTCCTCTGCATCTTTTAATACTAGAGTGCTCTCAAATGTCTATTGACCTATTTTGAGTTTATGAATTACTTGCAAATCCCTTTGAAATTAATTATTTATCTTCAAAAACTTTAGCTTTGTCTGTTACCTGATATTTTCCTTCAACTGGTATATTTTCACAAAAAAATTGCTTCATTTGCAATGACAGAAGCAGAGTTTTACAGAATTCATTGCATTGCCATGGGAACGAATGAGTTCCTTCTGAATCATTATGGCCAAACTAACCCAGATGAAATAGGAACAAGTCCTAACCTTTGCCCATTCTTCAAACGTATGTCAAAACTGATTTGTTCTGAATGTTCAAAAAATTGAGAAGGTCCCTGGGATACATAGGTGGATTTCTAAAGTTATTTATATTATTAGAAACGCAAAAAGGCACCTGCTGATTTTTCTGTACCCTTTCACACTTAAATGCTTAAAAAATATTTGGCTTCCAGGCTGCAAAGAATAATTAACAGCTTACCAAAGGATATTCTTTTTGAAAATCATTCCAAATTTCATTTCATTCTTCCTTCCTTTTAGGATCTTCCAATACATTTTTATGTTTATAATAAAAAATCTTAATTTTGATCACTTTCACAAAAATGTCTTTTTCCTTTTTATTAGTAGATCCAATAGAATCTGTGATGTGTGGAACTTTTTTGTGCCTATTTTTACCCTGTAGATTTTGGCAAAAGACAGAAAAATGTTGAGAAGTTACTATGGAAGACAGTATAAAGAAAAAAAAGGGAGGAAATTGACAGGAAGTAATTTATTTTATATATTCTATGACTAAAAGTTGAAAAATTGAAATAATAATGCTCAGAATTTTAAAAATCAAAATCAAAATTAGAAGATAATTTTTTTCCCTTATTTGTCCTGACACTGCCTTTAAAGGTAAGCAATGTTAATCTGTGGTGTTTTGCAATGAAAAATGTTATTTTATGACCAAACTTATTTTTTGCTAGGAAGATTTTGGTATGCCTTCCTTCTACCTGATTCTTTTCCTGATTTTATTGAGTTTTGAGGTTCCATCCAGCAGCCTTGAAATGATTCATTCTCTATCACTCAGTGAAGTGAGTCTATAATCAAACCTACAGTAAATTATAATATAAATTTCTGTATTCACTAATACAGAGTTTGAAAATGTTCACTTCAACACAGCTAATAGAAAATCTGAAGACTTTTGGCCTATGCAACTTGTTTTGGGGACTTGAAGGAATCTGGTTCCACAATTAGAGCATGGGCTTTGGATGAAGAACAGCTAGGTTCTGCCTCAATGCAGTTGCTGACTCATGGTGGTAGAAATTCAGTCTAGTTGTGATTTAAGAGTGCTTGAATCTTTGTGTTGGCACGGTAATGAATTTTGCCTTTCAGTAAAACATTAGGAAACTAATCTTAATGTTTCTATCCCCCATTTTAGCAGTGCACCCAGATTGAAATAAAAAAGTAAAATTCATTAGAATTAACACACACTTGCAAGGGATTGGAAGGTCTTATAATTAAAAGAAGCTTTAGAACCAGAAATATTTCTTTAATAAAGGTAGTTTTGACAGGTTCTATTGCCTGCCCCCGTAACTGCATTTTGTGAGAAGTCCAATCCTATGTGGGTTTGTTAGGCATGTGCAGAGGATTCAGTCCCTGCTGGAAATTTAACAAGGCAGTGTCTGGCTTCTGAGAACTAGGGTCATGTATAAGGTGCAAATTCACCTAGTCCAGGACATATCTGGACATGCTCAGAGGGGAAATGATTGGTGCAGACAGAATTTTGCAGTCAAAGAGAGAGAGGTCCAGTGAATTTAGGTGGCAGCCAAGGTCTGTCTTCCCTCCTTCCTTCCTTCCTTCCTTCCTTCCTTCCTTCCTTCCTTCCTTCCTTCCTTCCTTCCTTCCTTCCTTCCTTCCTTCCGTCATCCCTTGATCATCTTAGTGGCCCTTTGTTGGACTCTCTCCAGTATGTCCATGCCTCTCTCCCAGCACTGGACACAGTACTTCAGGTGTGGCCCCACCAGTGCTGAGTAGAGCGGGAGGATCACCTCCCTCAGCTTGCTGGCAATACTTTGCCTAATGCAGCCCAGGATACCATTAGCCTTCTTTGCTGTGAGGGCTTATGTTCAGCTTGGTGTCCACCAGAACCCCCCAGGTCCTGGTACTGTTGATTCTATTTGCAGTCAGCCTCTTGGTTTGGAATTGCCAGATTCTGGAGTGTCACTTTGTTTCTGTGTTGTTTTTTCTATGATATTTTGTACATTGCTGTATTCTGATTTTCCAGACTTCTTCCGTCAGCTTTATATGCTGAGCATGACGTCATATAGTGTGGAATATCCCTTTGGTCAGCTGGGGTCAACTGTCCCAGCTGTGTCCCCTCCCAGCTTCTTGTGCACCCCCAGCCTACTCACTGGTGGGGTGGTGTGAGAAGCAGAAAAGACCTTGACTGTGTGTAAGCATTGCTCAGCAATAACGAAAAACATCCCTGTATTATCAACAGTTTCCAGCACAAATCCAAAGCATAGCCCCATACTAGCTACTCTGAAGAAAATTAACTCTACCCCAGCCAAAACCAGCACAGACCTGAACTAATCCAACACATACAAGACAGTGGGAGCATCACCTTACACTATTTACTGCAACTGCAGTATCCAATTTATTCATAACAATATCTACCAAAAGGAATGAACACAGCTTTGCTAAAATAAAGATACGTTGTAAATATGCCAGAGAGTAGCTGCCACTAACTCTCATCCATCTACTACCATTAGGCCTCAAGATATTTTGAATGCATCCATGTCATGAATGCCTTTAGGGACAAAGGATGAGTAACAACGGGATCATTTATCTCTGTTTTGCTTCTCAGTCTCTACACAGCCACTCAGCAGTTCAAACATAAGAGAGAACATCACCCACTTCCTATTTTCTTTAACTAAACCAATCACTTCTGAGGAAGTGCTTCTGGGCTGGGACCTGAATTGAATCAAATTTCCATGAAGAAAATGACTAGCCAAAACTTTTAGATATCAGGAGTTTTCTCAGAAAAGAATACTTGCCATTACTGTGTTCTCAGAGAACTGAAGTAAGACCTAAATACTTCTCTCTGGCAAAATAAGAAATGGTAGCCCATGGACTATAAAAGGTAACTTTCAAGACCTGCTTCCAGAAAACATTAGTCATTTATTCAGAGCTGTAATATCATAAGGATGGTCTACTAGGGTGCGGTTAGAGGCAACTTTTAATTCGGGGTTAATCAAGGACGTAACCAGGTCGAGAAGAAAGAAGGGAAGCAGTAGAATTGACTGAGTTCCCATCCCACAGATAATTTCTTCACTTTGATATTTCTTTTCCTCTTACATCATAAAAAGTAACTATATCTGAAGTTTCTTATGAAATAAAATATTCTCAGATAATTCAGCCTGGGTCAATGTAAGAAGATTATTTTAATAAAATAGAAGTGGTTTGATTTTGGCTTTTATTATAGTTTGTTCTTTTCTAATTTAGAAAGGAAAGAAAAACTAAAAGAAATTCTAAATGAAATCATTCAAATTCACTGACTCAGCTCTTGTTATTTTAAATTGTTTATGTTTTTATGTATGGATTTTTGTTAGAATAATAATATTCCTTTGGTTTGTTTAGATTCCACTGAGCCGGTAATTTAAAATTGCCCCTTCAGAAAATTATTGAACACATTCTCAAATAATGAGCATTTTTTCACCTTTGATCTCTGATAGCTTTCACCAATTAGCCATCTTAAGACCTCACAAAAAGAAACATAAGTTTATGAAAAACCTCTTCATTAAAATTTTGAGATGAATATGTCAAGTTCTTTCTAGGTAGAAGCTACTATTCTAGTACCTTCAAAGAAGAAAACATTGTATAAACACATAAAGAGAGCAGCTAATTTACAATCTATTTTTGATGCCAAATGATTGGAAAAAAAGTATTTTTTTCCATAAAAAGGTATTCTTATTCTCCCCTCTTCTCATTTTACTGTCTTTCTGTAACAAGCTACTGACCTCTTTTCTATACTGCAGTGAGGAGGAAAGCCTATCAGCTCATCAACAAATTTCCTCTTGTTTTTTTTGATGGAATAGTCATGCTAGTTCTTCCTTTCCTCTAAAATTTCCCTCAGTCTTTTCTGGTTCAAAAGACTCAGGTGAGCAGACCAAAACAATTGCTTCTTTGTCCCTTGTTTAAAATAATCCCTGACAGACCCAGCTGCTCCCTCCAAAGCTGTTTCAACTGCAGGAGAGCTGATAAAAATATGGGAAATTGTTTAAAGAGATTGTTCCCCTTCTTTTACATTAGTAACATCTGAAATTCGAAATGTTGTAACTTGGTGCTTAAAGAATAAGAAAAGCAGGTAGCTTTGTGACATGCTAATTTTTCTTGCTTGACATTGTTAGACTTATTACCATCCTTCTGTGCTTTTCCTGAAAAGTTTTTTTTTTTAATTACTTCTAATTTATAGAAGGATATTCCAGAGACCTTGTTAATTGTCTATATTGCAAAAATCTTAGCACAGCTGTTGGCTAGAACAAGCCTTATTTTGGCTTAAGTACTCAAACTGAACAGGTATCATGATTGAAATCACTTCTTGCACGTAAGATATGCTTAAAGGGAAAGGTATATATAGTCCTTCTCCAAACCTATAGTAAATAAAACTTCTTTCAAATTTAATGCCCTGGAAACAATCAAATATAAAAGTACATATTTTCATTGGTCTTCCAAACAATTTTTAGACACACAATCACATAATGACATTGAATATTAGAATCAAATCTCCCTAGTCTGTATCAGACTCTCTCTTCTCTTCCAACTTATTCTTCCTTATGATTTGTATATTGATTTGCCTTTGACACATCTCTTCAATTTTGCTATGGTTGTGATCTTCCAGCAGCATTTTCTTTCTGTCTACCTCTTCTCTGATTTTGATGTCTGTGTTTCAGTTTCCTTTCCTATGTGTTGACTTCAACACCAATGCCGATGACCTGTACAGACTAAAAATCTTGTATTTCCTTTTCTGAATTCTTTTGACTTGATTTATCGATTCATCTTCACCGTTCCCTGAAAGAACTCTTCACTTGATTTGTTTTTTACTGTACACTGTACTGCATTCAGATATCTTTGTTATAAATAATTGCTGAAACAGCACTACATGTACCTGAAAAGCAGAAAACTGCCTTACTGTGCCTGTGCAAAGTGCTAAGATTGGAGTGCTGGATTGCTTAAAATGTGACTGTTAAACAGCTGGACAACAGCCTAATAAGCAGGTTGTCTGCAGTACACAACAAAGCTAATGAAAGTCTGCAGCTGGGGTCGTGTCTCTTTGTGATGTAAACGTGTATGCTAAGATATGCCTTATAGGTGAACTCGTATACAGCAATGATTTGATTCAAACATTTTTAGCATATAGTTAATTAAATGCACAGTAGACTGGTGATAACTAAAAGGCAGATAATAACTAATAACAGAATCAAGTTAAGATTGAAAGCTGGTATCTTTTGGGATCTCTGGAATTGGGCTGCTGAAAAGATTTGCAACTGAGAGTTCACTGAAGACTTTTTTTGCTTCATCTTGATCCTTAAGGAAGACTTGAGTAAAGGAACTTTAGATTGCAAATCCAATCTTGAGATAAGCCAGTGTTTAAAAAGGACTGAGATATTTGGGATTCTTGGTTGATGGGAGAAGCAAGCTCTGGAGTGGTCTGCCTGGTTGGTAGACTGGCTAGTCCTGAAAAAGCTGAGTGGTCTTTGAAGTGTCACTTTTCACAGTGGGAGAGACCAACAGTAGCTGGCCTTGAAGTAGCCAACAATACTCGATTCCTTATCTGATTATTGTGTTGTCTTTTATTGCATCACTCTTTAGCTTCTCACTTAAATATAACTGTATTGAAAGCAAAATGCTGAGTCTAGGCTCTACAAACTGTGGAGAGTGCTGGGCTCCTTCCCAGGATAAATCACTGTAGTCTTTGGAGACACCCACCTAGAGAGAGTCATTCTCTCGAGGCCAGGTGACTTAGATTTGGTAACTAATTTTAAGATACCTAAATTACATGAGATAAATTTCATGTTCCATATTTATGTGGTTTACAGTGTATTACAACTGATGGTGTCTCATTCACAATTTTTACTGTCTGCCACTGAAGGTATTTAGGCTAACTGCCTTGAATTTCTCTCAGGAATTACGCTTCTGCTTCATTCTGTGTAATGAAAATCTCTTTTTAAAGTTTTGTTCCTCCAGTCTCACATTTCTGAAAAATCCGTTATGCTCAACAAGGTTGATGATGATCTTAGTTTAAAATTATGTTCTCTTTTGTCTTCTGTGACTGTTTTTGGGTTGTGTCTCTTTCATCACATGTTCAGAATGCCTTTGAGAGAATCCTTCTCATTCACATTTCTGTGCATGCTCCCTTGGGTTATTCTTCTTCAAAATCACATTTTATGTGACTTTAAAGGACAAAACTGGGACTTCTAATGACTATACACGGTGATAAAGCATATACTCAAGGTTCAGAATTTCATTGTAATTTTCCCCTTGGATTTTGTTACTAAATTGAGGAATATAAGATCTTACTAAGCCATTTACATGCACAGTTTAGTTTGAATGGGTTTAATACAGCTTTTTGTGGTTGATGTGTGTAGACCAACATTAAATCTATGCTGATGGAAATGTCTTTTTGAAACAAATAAATCTTCACGAGAAATTTTCTGTTTATATTCAAGCTTTCACATAAACCACAGAAAACCTAAGAATCAGATTTATGTTAGATGTGAGGATTAATTAAGGAAAAGTTGTAAAGAATTTGAATTCTCAGATGAAACGTCCATTAATATACTGGTGAATCACTTTTGTGCACGTTATATCTAGAAGTGAAATGATCTATACATTTATTTTTGAACCTACTAAAGAATACTTACACACTTTTAGAAAATTTATCTGTCCCTTAACACTGGGCTCTTTGGAAAAGATATTATAATTCACATTTTTCTATTAAAGAATAACTATCACATAAGAAGATGAGAACAGCTATTTTAGGTCAGAAAAAATGTCGGTATCCTTTCTCCAGCAGTGGTTGGCTGTGTGTGTGCCAGCATTGACTGTGTACAGTGAAAGAACGTGCAAAACTGGGTAAGTATTGAGTGGTCTTTTGCAGTTCTGGTGCAGCCCTCCCGGAAGTTATATCTGTGTCATACCAACCCAAAAGGATGGTCTATCCACTACGAACATCTCCAGTTTCTTTGAATGTTCTTAGAAGGACTATTTTAAAAAAACTGACATTTTCAATCTTTTCCATGTAGATTATAGGAGACTTTTCATAGCAAAGTTAAGCTTCCTGACTGTTCAGTGGACATGTAGGTATAAACTATGACGATGATGAAATCTTTCATGACTAAAATTTCATTTGGCTTTAATTAAATCACAGTAAGAATAAAATTACCATTAATTATGACTAGGAGAAGTCTTCATTGCATATCATAGTGGTCAACTGTGATATATATCCACCTCTCTCCTTCTTGATCTTCTCATGCTTAAACATAAACACAAGGACATTACCTCAGGGTTATACTTCAGTATTTGTACCTTGACTTGTCCATATTAGGATATAATTTTTATTAGTGTTCCTAGATCCTACCCTCAGCCCCCGCAAATTTAAATATTGCCAACTGCAGTCAGAAAACTGAGAAGCTAATTTTCACTGATTCCCCCCCACACACTCTCTTTATCCTTTTATTTGAGCACTTTCTTTCTCTTGCTAATAGAAGCCGGCATTTATTTTAAAGGATGCTAGCAGATGTGCAGATTATACTTCAAAAATTCCTGTTCCTGTCAGTTGACAGAATTTTGTTATCATTTCAGATATTGGCATACTTTATTTATGAAGACAGCTTTCCTATCTGTGTCAGGGCCAACAGAGAAGTATCTCTGTTTTATCCTTTCTGCATAAGATAGTATGACAGCCACAACGCTCTGAAAGGTCCACAGGTGCAGTTTACTGATGTCTCACTACATTAGGAAGACCAAATAATAAAATTTAGTAACATATGTGAACAGCACTGAATCTCATATGTTTTTACAAATTATTTTAAAAAAACCAGTCAGACAGTGTTCAGGCAATGTGTTTTTTAAACATCTCCTTGCTTTTCAGATCACTTCTGATACCTTCCTTGGCTACAGGTAGAATTAGACTTGATTTTATGGGTTTTTGGTTTGGTTGTTTTTGGTTTTTTTGTGTTTTTTTTTTTTTTTTTTTTCCCCTGTTTCAAAATGTGGCATAATCTCTTTCCCCTTCTTATTTTAGGCTATAAGTATCTTGATGCTAAATGCTAAGCTAACAGGAGCATGGATTTACTCATTTTAATAAACCACCTCCAGTTCCCAACAATGCAGATGTGGTCCATTAGTAAGTGAACGGAAAAAATGTAGGGCATTACTGTGCATTTTGACAGTCTGAATACAGAGTGGCTAGATGTTCTCCCTCACAGCAGAAGTTACATTAGTGGGTGCAATTATTATGCAATGTATTTAAAGGAAGCTTTTTGAATTTTTTTTTAATAAACATTATTCAGTGACAAAATCAACATTGACAAATAGTTAAAGCTTCACTAGGACTGACAAAAAGTATTATTTTTCCGAACTTCAAATAACTTAATATGTCACACATAAGCTCTTGTCTTGTAACAGTTTTTCTGACAAAAATTACTTTCCCTTAATTTATAAAATAGATCTACTTTGTGGTACAACATATCTCTACTAAGATACAGTGACTTTGAAGAGGTATTTTCCTTTTCTCAAGTTTTAAACACACTGCCTTCCTCTTTCCTTGTTCCTTGGCAAAGGACTAGATAACAGGCATTGATGAAAAAACTACAGAATTCTTGAAGAATATGCTAGCTAATGTTACATAGGTGACCTGAAAAAAGCCAAACCTGTAAAACAGACACTATTGTTACTACAAAGGTAGTGAAGTGAAATACTAGGCTATTTGTCATAAGATTTCTATTAATGCTTTGACTATTTTTTCTTAAATTTGATGGTTAGGCAGCTATGTATGATGAAGGATATATAAGACATAAAGAGGTATAACGATGAGGGAGATTTGAAATCATATAAAATAATATAAAAATGCGTGAAATTACTGAAAGCACTGATGTTTAAACACTATACTATACTATATACTATACTGAGATTAGAGAACTTGTTATCTAGAAAAATCAAGAAAGAGGAGATATAGATCACCAAGAGGTGATCTATGAAAAAAAATACTGATTCAATATAAAATATTCACTATTTAATAAAAAAGAACTATTTATACATCTATGAAAGAGTGGGGAGGAGAAAACTTTGGTTGGTAGAACATATGCCAGCATCTTCCACCAAAGTTATCAGTCATATAATTTAGAAAATATAAACCAAGGTGAATGTATTTATCTCTCTCCATCGATTAGAGATGGAGCTACACAATAAGGTTTGTCCTAGACAGCTACTGGATATCTACCTGCTGAATATCTAAAACGAAATAAGAGACCTCTCATCCTTTCCTATACACAGCAGAAACTATAATGCTTTTAGTTGATGAGGTTCTTGACTAAAACAAATTGTAACAGAGTTTTGTGTAATTTCATGTATGAGTTTGCACACAAATAACACAACAGAGGCTTAAGAGAACCACAGTG
Source organism: Nipponia nippon (assembly GCF_047370975.1). NCBI lineage: Eukaryota > Metazoa > Chordata > Aves > Pelecaniformes > Threskiornithidae > Nipponia > Nipponia nippon. Next base: position 155,027,084 of record NW_028262290.1, on the reverse strand, counting down.
TACCTAATAAGAACAGTATAGGTTATTAGTTATTAGGATAATACTAACAAAAGTACTTAGTTATGATTTGAAAAACAGAAAAAAATGGCAATTACCTTGTATAGATAGTATATGCATTAAAAAATTCTGTCCTATATTGCATAGTTAGATCTCATACTGCAAAATTTTTTCTGTAGTACAGTAAAAGTCCTAAGACCACAGATGGAAGAAGTATCTGAGAACATTGGGAGTATCCAGATTGACAAGTAGATAAATATATTTTATTACTTCTTATAGAATTCTTGAGGATTACATCCAAAACCGATACAAAAAATGATTCTCTTGCACTTCTCTAATCTCTAATGTGAATTTTGGCTTTTTTTTTTTTTTTTTTTTCTAATTTGATTAATCTTCCCTAGAATTATTTAAAACATAGTTCATTTAATATTTGTTTCTGCAATATGTAAGCTACAATTACATAAGTGCTGCTGTGTTTGTGGTGTTGTCTGGAGCTGTAAGGGTAAATGGAGCTATTGCAGACATCATGTAAGCAGTTAGAAAACTGATTTTATGCTACAGAATAGGAAGCAATGGGATGGTAGAAGGAAGAACTTAAGAAAGACAAATTTAACACTAACTAAGGAAAGATGAGAACTCAAAAGCAGGTGAACTCAGGAAAGCTCATTGAGGGCTTTATGGGGTTTTCCTTACCTCAGTGGAAAAGTACTGTGATGACACTATTCTATGGAGAGCACAATTGCAGGTGATTCCTCTTGTCAAGGAGTTATGAGACTTGGTGCAACCTGCAGAGGAGTGTGGGGGGGGCAACACAGAGCATGGGCTTGAGCAAGCAGGTTGCCTGGATGGCTTACAATGTCAGGATAATACAAAGCAGCAAGAGAGAAACAAGCTTGAATTTCCAGTAATTTATTACTGGGTGGCATACATTGGTCAGAGAAGATGGTTCTTCTCATCTGTAAATATTTAAATGTAATTTAAACATTATATGTTACCTTAATGGTTGCCGTTGACAGTGAAGGGATGTTCCAAACCTCTGTGTCACTAAAGCTGCGTAAGAAAGTTTGGACTCCTTTGTTGAACTATCTGTCTGGATGTAGCTCTAGATATTAAAATTGCATAAGTCTGCTCATGTTTTTGTAGATAAGGGAACAATTCTGTCAGTCACTGTTGCTGTAATAAAAGCCAAATCATGTAAAAGCCAGCCACACAGCTCATTCCCTCATTCTGAAGCTTGCACATAACAAATTAATGGCAGTGTGTATGAATAATGAGAAATGCTTCAAACCTGAAGATTCATTTGTTTGGACAAATGCTGTTGACTATACTGAAGTAGATTGCAACACCGGAATTATATTTGAGTAACTAGACTACTACTGCTACTGCTATTACAGTTGCTACTGTTACTACAGCAGCTGAACTGAGGTCAATGATAGGCCAGCAAAGGACAAGTCCTACTGTGTAAAATTTAAAATTTATATAGATATGGCAGTGAAGGTTTTTAGCTGGAAAAAAAAATTAGGAAATCGAATTGCCCAATATCAGGAAGATGGCAGCTGAGCTAGCAATGAAATCCCCACTTCTGTACTGTGAATCTTTTACACCACAAAACTCCACAAAACTAGACTTTTACCTTTTTTTGTCATCTGCTTTTGAGAATAAAGTATTGAAAAGAGATTTTTTTATGTAAACTGCTCTGCTTCTAAATCTGAATATTAACCGGCTCATTATAGTAATTAATTTGAATTTATAACCAGTGGATGTTGATACTTGTTTCCTTTAAAGCGGTAAGTTTCATGTTCAATTTCACTCACATCTGGCATAAGAAAAGCGTGACGCTACTCTTGCAAAGTTATAAAAAAACCAGGAATTCTTCCTGTATGATTAATACCCCCCTATATATTTATGTATATGAGAGAGAATTCAATACAAGATTGTATTTTTTTACAGCCATTCTCTGACTGGTACAGCCTATTACCTGAATGTACATTTGTCCATGTAAATATGCTTTAGCATCTAAGAAGCACATGATTTGGCATGCTTTAAAATGAAAAATGTTTGCTCTGAATTTTTCAGTCTCCTGTTCACAAACACAGAGCATTGCATGCCATTGTAGGAAAATATGGCCCTGACTTTGATCTCATTTATACATATATAAATACGTAATAAAACCTGTGTAGTCAGCTGAGTTACACTTGTATAAAAATGTCTAAATGATAGGAGAATGCATCTTTAAAGCTGTATGAATATTTGTTGGAGGTCTAAATTTATACAGGATGAAAATAAATATACCTTTGCACATGGACATGGATGGGTTTTACCTTCGTTATTAAGGACATCAACTAAAGAGTGAAGTGTGAAAGGAAAGGGAGTAAGAATTGCTGTTCTTTTAGATCACTTTCCTTATGCTCGAAATGCAATTTGTGAAAACTGTTCCTTCCTATGTTTCCATGAAGTATGAATGTCAAGTTTGCTAAGAGTTCAGCAGGGCAGAGGAATGCAAGAGTGTAGTTCTCAATCATTTCTAATATTGACATTAACCACAATGTCATCATCTTTCACATTTTGTTCCTGTCTCCTCTTCTGCCTAGAAGTGGAAGAATTTCTTGATGAAGTACTTATTCACAACCCTGCGTGGGGTGCTCAGCTCCACAGAAGCTGGCTTCTCTTCCTGGAAGTGAACAATTCTTGGCTGTCTTAGGTCACCTGTGAGGAGTTGTACACAACAGCAGTCCTTAAATCAATGTGATTACAAGTGCACTGAAGAGAGTTCTGAAAAGACAAAGCAACATTTTGCCTCCCATACATCATAAGAATAATTTGCAAAACCCTGTGGGAGATGTTCTGTGCTTAATTTTGTAGAAATTGATATCCTACATTATTAGAATGGAGAGACATGTCAATAGAAGACTGAAAGGCAATTTGGTAATCAAACCTTGACTTTATGGCAATCCAATAGTATATTTTTTTTCAAGCATTTTTTTTTTCCCAACTCTCCTCTCTAAGCAGTGTTTGAGTCGGAGGTATTAGAATTCATCCCAAGTTAACACAGTAAAGTGTTTCTTTAGGATGATACACAGTGGAAATGTCAGAGCCTGTGTTCCCACAGCAGGACTATTCTCTATTTACAACTTCTGAATTTTTATAGACTCCAAGAGTTTCCTTTGTCTTCCCATCAGAAAGGGAAGATGTGCAAGTAGATGGATGTGGACAGACAAGAACTTCTCTGGTTATGCTGCAAGCTGGGTGAATGTAAGCCAAATATACTCTGGAAATTCAGTGCAAAGTGCAAACCATATAATTCTGCTTTTTAGAAAGCCATACTTATTACTAGTTTTTTAGACACTATCAGAGATAACTGACTTTTGAAACTTATTCAGTGTTCCAGGTGAACCTCCTTTATATTTTAGCTGATCATGAAGGTAGGTGGGATGTGCTCTTAATTCCTTCTTCTTCATTTTATTTTGCTATGAAGTATACACTATTGACAGACACTTTAGGCTGTCTTTTATGATGACATTTAACAGGAAGGGTTCAAGTAAAGGAAGACATACCCTAAATATTCACCTCCTCCTCAGGTCTTTATTTAACTTTTGTATGCATTTTTTTAGCTTTTAGGTCAGCATTTTCCATGCTCCTCCTCGTCCGTCCCCCCCCCCCCCCCCCTTTTATAAATAAACTGGAAAAACTGACAGACAGCAAGACTGAAACTGATAAAACAAAATACTTCTAAAAATAATACACTGTAAGACTGTAGGATTTGTTTCTCTAGTTCAGGAGGAGATAAACAGCTTACTTAAACACTTGCTATTAAAACTTTATTTAAATAATCCACTGGCCTGTATTCAAATAGATTAGTTGCCCTTGGACCTGTCCAGACTCTCAGTCTTGTGAAGACCTACCATGAAAAACCTTTAAAATCTTTTAAAAATAATTTTCAATGTAGCAATGCAGTTGAAAAAAAGATGTTAAAGTGATTCACTAGGAGATGTATACTGAATCTAGTAGGCCTGTCACAGTAATGTCTTCACTGAAATTTTGATTTGATCACTTCTTCCTTCTAGAGTATTCAAATTCTATATTGTAAAAGCTGTTGTTGCTATATTGTTTTCTCCCTTAATTTGCAGCTGAAAGAAATATGCCAAATTCCTGAGAGGGGTTAGCCTTTCTGCGGAGTTAATAATTAGAGAACCAACATCTACATCATTGTTCATGAATGTTGAAAATGTAATAGCTATTCCAGATTGGCAATTTGATTGCTATAACTGTAATGCATTATAGTAATTTAAATTATTAGTATTATGACCATCATACCTTTTTGTTGCAGAAAAAGAATTAATTTGGTCACTTTCACTTATTTTTTTTTTTTTTTTAAATCTGACAATATTGGAAATATTAACCCAATACAATTCCCTTCAAACAAAATTCATTTTAAGAGAGCTTGCAGTGACTTTCAAAGAACTGTGAAATAATATACAAGCCTTTGCTCATGGGTCTATAATATAAGTTGATATAAAGAATCTAGGTGTCAGGATACGGAGAAAGAAGATATTTCTCAGTGGTCTCTATATTAGTACTAGCTAGGAGCCCTGGTAATAAACAAGAGGAATAAGAAGTAGTCATTTATGAAGCAATATCTGATTGGGTGGCTATTACTGAAACGTGGAAGCATGTTTCACATGACTTGAGTGTTAACATTATTGGCAATACCTTGGAAAAGAATGAAAATTTGGGCAGAAGAAACTCTGCAGTAAAGATATTCTCTGTGTCAAAGCAACTGGAAGTTTAGAAGAACAGGAAGCAGAAAATGTACGGATTAGTATTCAGACTGATAGATCACAGAGGGGCATATTAGCTTTAGAGCACAAATTAATATGTTAGAGGGAATAAACACCTTTTCAGCAATTTATATGTGACATCTGTGGAGAAAAGTTGCTTGATCATAGCAAAGTTTGATCTGGGAGAGGAGAATTTGATCCAGGACACCTTTAACTGTAGATAGGTTTTATTTTGCATGTTTTAGAAACAATTTGAATTTCTAAGCAATGAAATCAATAGCTTTCTGATAGACAAACTGTTGAAACAAACTCAGAGTAATTCTATAGTAGATCTGTGAGGAGGATCCTTGGTCTAAAATCTGATGGCTGATATGGACAACCAAGATCTAGCTTTTTCTGTTACAGTTATACAGAACATTGGTTCTGGCCTGTAATACTCATACTTTGTTCTTTTGAATGGTCAGTTTTATAGACTGAAAAGAATAAGCAAAATCAGGAAAGAAAAAAAAATTAAATGTACTCATGTGAATGCTAATTTGGCATTGCAAGCAGAAGCAGTAGATGATGAACCTTTGCCCCACAGCACAATTCGGCAATCACAAAAGATATCTTTGGCTAAAAATAATCAAGCTTAACAAAAAACGTGAAAGAAATAATTGAATTGATTTTAGAAGGAAAGCAGAGAATTCGTGAAGACAATGGGAAAAAATCGTTAGGTTAGAATGCAGACCATGGATAAGAATAGGAAAAGGTCAGCATGAAAGCCTTATGATGTAAATGGCTAAGGATATGATCTGATAAAGAAGCAGAAGAAGGAGCAGTAGCATGCATGAGGCTCATAATAACAACATGACATGGCCTTAACACCTTTATCTTTAAATATTCTGAGGGCTTCCTATCCTTGCACCCTTCTCACTGGCTTCTTCACAAATACAGTGAGAAGAAATCTTTAAATATACCAGGACATCATGAAATCTCTTGTATAGGTGTGAGTCCAGGAAAAAGATGTTACATTATGTGTCACAATGGAAGAAAGTCTGAAATATTCACCAGCTACTTCTTTACAGTTTTTTTGGAGGAAGCAAGGTAAGATAGCTACTGGAAAAACTTAGAAATGCCCTGATAAAATAGACTTACATGCCTTATATTTAACAGACTTATCCCTCTCATGTTTATGTCTGAGAAATGATGCTAATGAAATATTTTTTTCTTCTGCCAGTGGTTAAGAATAATATCAGGCCACAACTGTCAGATTTAAATATTATATTCTAGGACCAGACAACTTGTGTCTGAATTTCTTTGAAAAAGGTCAGTGGAGTTCTTAAAGTCTCGACATCGTTGATTTGTGACAAGTATTGGAAGACAGGATATTCCAGAACACAAATAATTACTCATCAATAATTGAAAAATATAAAAAATGGGGTTTCCTGGGAAGTGTTAAAATGGTCAGCATGAAATTACCATTGGAAAAATCATAGAGGAGCTGATATTGATATGATCAATAAAGAACTGAAGGAGGTTAATGTATTTAACACCAGGGAACACTGTTTTAATGAAATTAGGTCTTTTTGAGTAAATTTGGTATTGCTTTTGATGAGATTATATGTACAGCTGATGAAAGTAACTGTATTGACATAACAAATTTATTGTTGTAAAATATTTGATTTAATTAAACATGATGAAAATTAGTACTGTACAAAATTGGTGTAGTCCATATTGAAGGGATTAAAAAGTGGTAAACTGATAAATCCCACAGAGTAACTGTAACATACTGTCAGGGGACAGTCTGTAGTAAAAAAACTGCAGAGTGCTGAATGCTATTCAACATTTTAATCAGTCCTCTGGACAAAACTGTAAAATAATTACAGATAGCATTGCACAAAGACACAGATTTAGTAGCCTACCTTCTTGCTATTCGCTTCGGGTTCTAGCCAGTGTTTCTCAGAGTTCAGGACATGATCTGCTTTTATCTTGTGACCAAAACCTACTGTGAACTGAAGCAAACAGGAACTTCACCACCAACATATTTGAAGCAGTATCTGGCCCTACTGTTGTGAATGTCCTCAAAGAGATTCTAATTGCTCCTGGCTATCATGGTATCATACAGTAGTTGCCAAGGCTGGCCGCTTGAGACTGTTGAAGTAATTGTCCAAATAAAAGATAGAAAGCATGGCATATCCATAGCAGGTGCAAGGGGATGGGGGAGAGAACAGGAGGAACAAAAGCAAGAAAGCTTGTGGGTTAAGATAAAAACAGTTCTATAGGTGAAGGAAAGAGCAAAAAACCCAGGCGAAGCAGAGAAGTCACTCACCACCTCCCACAAGAAGATCGATGCCCAGTCAGTCTCTGAGCAATGGCCACCCTGAAAGCTAAAGTTCCCTATTTCTTCTTCCTCTATCTCTCTTTTTATTTATTTATTTATTTATTTATTTATTTATTTATTTATTTATTTTTTCTGAGCATGATATCTTATGTTATGGAATATCCCTCTGCCCAGTTCAGGTCAGCCGTCCCAGCTCTGTACCCTCATAACTTCTTGCCCACCCCATCTTACTTGCTGGGGGGCAGCGTGGGAAAAAGAGAATGTGTTGGCAATGTGCAAGAACTGTTCAGCAATAGCCAAAACATTGGTGTGTTATCAGCACTGTTTTAGCCATAAATCTGAAACACAGCAGTGTACGGACTGCTGAGAAGAAACCTAACTCCATCCCAGCCAGAGCCAGTACAGAAATAAAACATCTTAGATGTATCATGACACAGCAGCACCCTTTATTCCCTATATCTATCCACAAGTTTATCCAAGTGCAGCAACATATAATTACCATGAGTAAGTTTTCCAGTTCTCCCAACACAGGGAAGTCTGTAAGACACCATGGCATAATGAATCCAAGGCATCAATATCAGCTCATCTAAGCTGTTACATTACTTACCATATGGTCTGCAAAATACTAAATATGTTTATGCTAAAACAGTGATTCATGTATGCTAAATCCGCAACCAGAAATTTGGTTACATTCCCTGCGTCACCACAGAAATGCTGAATACTTAGGGTTGGCAGTGTACTTACTGTCCTGTCTTGACACAATGGTCACTGCAGGTCAATGACCTCTTGCTCCTTTTACATTTCCTACTACAGGACCCCCTGGGCAAGGTGCTGTTTCAGATAACAGTGACACTTCACTCCTGCTGGCTACAGCAGGAAGAGAAGTTATTGAGCATTTTTCTGGGAATACTAATGTTAAAAAGTCAGTGAAAATATCACTGCTTCAAGAACAAACCATTACTTTCCTCTTTCAGAAACTTCAGTGTATGGGGCAAGTAGTGAATGGGGCTGTGGTACTGCATTGTATCCTCCTCCACTCAGACTTAATAAAAAAATAGAAACAGTTGGAGAGCAGTGAAGAGGTCCATAGACAGCTACTAGTTGATGTGTCTCACCAGAGACACAATGAAATGCATGTTCTGATTCTTCCGTGTACTCCTGCAAGCAAGTACAAAATGACAAGGCATATTTCTTATTATTTTATTGCAAATCCCTCTTTCTGCACTTACTACTTCACCTGCTTTAGTGCAGGGCTAAGTCCTCATAGTTGCCTTCTTGACTGTCCAGAAAAGATCAGGTTAGATGATATGAAGGATGGGAGCTATCTTACTTAATTTTAGATCTCTACAGTGTGGGTATTGACAGCTGATCTACCCTCCCTTTATAGCCAATGGAGAAATATGTCCACCCGGAAAGTGCAGTTCACATGATCTATTTTAGACATCTGTTTTTACAAAATGAAGCACTGAAGTTATGAAACTTCAGTGACCATGACGACTAAATTTCTGTCAAGAAATCTAGATTTCCCAATACATCAGGAGCTAAGAGTGATTAGGTCAGACACAGTCAGATCAATCCCACCTGGTATGTTATAGCCAAAATATTATACAGGGTGTTGTAAAATTTTGATTACTAATTTCAACAAGTATCTATCAAGAGTTATCAAATATCCGTTATTTGTAAAAATATGATTTTTGGATAACCATTCTCTTTTGGGTGTATTAAGAAGATACAAATGGGCTTCATGTAAGAAAGTGACCTCATCCTGCTCCAATCTGGTATTGTATATGCTGTGTTTCATCTGATCATATAGTGGATCTATATCTATACCCTACTGTACACATGAGATTTTGCTAGCTGTTTCTAATTAAATATTTTGTACTTTGTTTTTTGTTCAAATCTGGCATCAGCTGTCACCAAAAATCTTTAGGTATCTATAGATTTCAAATTACCCTGTTTTAAAACATATTACAGTCACATAATATTAGTGCACTATTGATAGACATGGTAATGCTGAAGTATTAAGCAATCTCATTGGTCATTAATTAAGCTAGATGAAAATAGACTTCAGGCAAGCTTCTCACAGCACCTTCACCTCAGAAGCATATATACGTGCCATATCATTTATTGTTTACATTATAAAGCTACTGCACCACCATTTGTTCTTATGGGACAGCTTGTGGCTTTGGGGAAGTGGGGAGAGGGAAATAGAGAAAAAAACAGCCATCGGGTGCTACAGTGCAGTTGAGGCAGATCACTATTATATGAACATTTGAGAATCCAAAGAATTTCTTCAAGTTATGAAAATAGGTTGCAATGTTGAGATGGTTAGACAGGTGGCAAACTGAGACTACTGTTTTATGCAAAAAATATATCTAGTTACACAGTTATTTCTGTTACTATCTAGTTATTATCATGTTTTCTGCTCTTCTCTTCAGTCCATCCAAGGCAGCTGTGTATAAGCCTTGTTTCCGGACAGGGAATGTGCCTTAAGATATGTTTGTTCAGCAACTACCATAAAGGAATATTAATCTCTGTAGGGATGCCCACATTGTAATAGGTGTTAATATGATACAAATAATAAGAATAATGGATTGAAAAATTTGCCATAGGTTTGATTTCCATAGTTTGAAAATCACTAGATTTTCCTTCTCTCTTTTTAAAATGGATAAAGTCATAGAAAGCCTCTAAAATAAAATGCATTTGTGTTCTCAGATAAAGTGCCTGTTAGACATTTTATAGAGCTGTGAGAGTTTAGAAAAGCCTCAGAAGCAAGTCAGCTTGCTCATATTTATTTTGAAAATGCACTCCACACTCACAGGCTTAGAGGGAGCTTAATTACAATCAATGGAATAATTAAGTTGAGGGAAATGTGCAATAGAGAACAAAAATGAATAGAAAACATATGCACAAGTGTACCTTTGGGCAAATGCATTATAGGCACAATATTGTCATTATGCCTCTCAAATCACATCATTATTTGCTCTGGCGTATGTGTGGGAAACAGACTAGATTGTACATGGTTTTTACATTCATATTCTGATCCATATTTAAACATTTTACAAAATGGTGCATTGTAGTAACACTAGCCTACACTTAGCATACGTGTGATTTTGTATACAGCTGAACTTTCACGACGTATTCCTAATTCTGAAAAAGCATTGCTATTTAAAAAGCTCTGCTTCTCTCCTTCCCCTCACGGTCCACATATTTTAGGAGTAGTTATAACAGTTTGTTCACCAGAGTTTGACTCACAGTGAACAGCTCTTTGCAGATGTATTATTTGCTGGTTCCAGTCTACTTGCACTAGCCAATTGCTACTGTTTCACTGACCACAGCTCTCTGATAAATAAAATGCACACCCAGAAAAGGTCTCCTAGAACAGGTAGTTTCAGAGAGTGAAATGGTCTTAGAGAGTCTTATCATGCTCTTTTTTAATTCTGAATTCTTATCTCTTGGTGCACCTTGCAGTCCCAAAGCCATAAGTCCTGTAATAGGAAACCTGCTTTTTTTATCTCATTTTCTAGCATTTGCCATGATAGACATTGAAGAGGGAGGGAGAAGAAGGAAACAACAACAAAAAAAACCTCACCCTGAGCCACATTTTCAGATTATAATTAGAGAAGTCTAAATATTTTAAAGTGGTCACCAACATTCGCATAATTCTGTCTTTGAAAAGGTTAATACAGTGCTTTGTACAAATATATAGAAATAAACATTTGACATTTTCTGGTATGCATTTAACAGCAGAAATTCCTGTATTAGGGATGAAAGTCCCTTCAATGTAACCAAACTGATTTCAGAAAGTTTCATCCAGAAAATTTTGACCCAGGGGTCATGCAAAACCTTTCAATTGCCTAAATATATTAGAAAACTCTGATAATACATGGTATGTGTACATATAAGAATATCAAGGAGTATAAAATCTTAAAACTATTTATACTGCTTGTTTAAATTCTAGTAAATAAATGGATCAAGGTGTAAGATATACTAACTGATCTTTAACCATTAATGGAGGAACTTGTTAATGGATGACCTTTTCACCTGAAATACGCAATATGCTTCGTATTACTCTGACTGAGTTCACGAGTACAAAAAAAATGGTTTCTGAAGTGAAGGTAATGTAAATGACCATCTATTCTTGCATGGTAAAGTTGATTAAACAGTAACGTATAGAAATACACTATTGATACTAATAGCTACCTGAAATGCAAGGAGATAATTTTCACACAAAACAAATGTTTATGTTGAACTCTGAGGCACCAAACACCTACATAAAAAATAGTGTGGGTGTGAAAAAATAAGGAAGGAAGTGGGGGAGGAAAGGAAGAACAGGGGACTTACATTTTTTGTTAGAATTCTGTGTACATTTAATACCAAATTTCACTGAAGTGGAACTTAACAGCAATGCAAAACAGTTCTGGCCTTTGGGGATTCCTAATAATGCACAGGTAACAAGGTGGATGTAACCTGTGAGGAGGTACCTGGGCTTCCTTCAGCCTCTAGGAAGACTGGAAACATCTTTATTGCTCATTTTATCTGATCACCACAGAAGCTCACTTGGTTTCATTCCCTCTCCTCCTACCTGCACCTCCCCATTCTGCCATATCCTTTTCTTAGAAATAATACAAATGGTTCCGGTATGAGTATGGACACTATCTAAATGTGTGCTATATACATATGTATGGAGATTTATGACCTGCATGTATGAATCGGATTTGTGGCCAAAGGCTGCAAGAATCATTGGCAGCAAACAAGGAATGTCAAAACAAGAGATGGGAAACAATACAGACACAGTGACAAAAATTGGGAGTAAGAAGCCTGGACATTGCTTCATTTAGGAGGAAGGAAATAAGAAACTTCATGTAAAAAATATATAATGATATCAAGAAGTTTAGAGGAGGTAAACTATGAGGTTTTTTTTCACCCTAGCTAGTAATCCAAGGACAGAAAAACTCACAATGAGCTTAGAAGCTGGCAAACTCAAAGTGGCTGGATGGAAACATTTTTTTTTCACACAAGGAGCAATCAGTCTATTGATCTAATTGCTGTATGCTACTACAGACACTTTGGATTTTAGCAGGACTCTTAAATATGACTTTTCAATAGCTAACAAAATGACCAAGAACTACAATAGCAAGAACAGTAAACTTTAACAGAGTTTTTCATTGATTGCAATCTCACATACTTCAAAGCATAAACCTGCCTTTAGACAGTGAGGGCTGCAATAAACTTACTCTAGTAGCTTTAAAGACCCATTATTTTGTGACCAGTTTGTGCATGTCTTCTGAAACTTCTAATAGTGACTATTATCAGAAGAAGACAGGGTAATGGACTATAAAAAAGTACTGGTCTGATCAAGAAACTTCCTGTATGTGCATATATGAAACTTCCTGTATGTGCATATATGAGACACAGAAACAGAGAGCAACCTGAGATTTCTGATTTTCCTAATTATCTCTGAAATTAGTATGACAACAATTTGCACAGTCTCTCAGTAGAGGTGTGATGAAAGTGAATGTGTTTGGAAAACAGCATTATAACCTCTCACTACGATAGGCTTCTGTGAGATTTTTTTTATCCAGCAAATCAGCTGGTTGAAAGTGCATGCTCCCACCTGCTCCTCTGAGTCACTGTATTTTGCAGTGTCATGTGGGAGCAATCTGTCAGAGCAACCATGTCATAAAAACACCACAGAGCTGGAGTCTGCCAGTTTGATAAAAGCTGCAATAGGATTGACTAACATGCTGACATAACAAACATAATATCAGTTGAAGAGCTTCGGAAAAAGCAGAAGGTGGGGGAAGAAGCCAGACAAAAGTAACTTTACTGAAAAGAAAAAACAGTGTGTAACCCAGCCTTTAAAAAATTATATTGTTTTAGGGTATGTAGCCATGTTAATTCTCAATTTATTCTTTCAGCTGGAGCTAAATAATTGGTTATTTGGACCCCATCTTTTGCTCTGTCAGGTTTCTACCTGTGTCTGCATCACAAGCATTGTTTCTGACTGCATGATACAAGCAGTGAAGAATCTAGGTGGCCTTCAGGAACGCTTTGTTTTGTCAAGACCCCCTATTGCACATGCAAACGCAGGTGAATATTGTTAGTGATTCTGGCTCACTACATGACACAGATCATGCAGTGTGTTCTTCTCCTGAGTCCTGGAGAAGTAACAAGCTCTGTCACCCCAGAATGGACTGAAAAGCAACAAGAATGACTTACTGGAAAGCAAACAGATTGGGGAAAGGAAAGTGAAATGAAATAGAGCAAGTGAGTGACCTTTGAAAATTGATGTGCTGGCTTGAAATTTCCCAGGTAAAAGATAAGTCAAATTACTAAATCTTGTTCCCACATGTAACAGGATGGTCAATTTGTTTGGTCAAATTCAATGAATGTTAAAGCCTTATAAAGCTTCTGTGCAAAAGGATTGGAGGTGACATCAAGGCGGGTAATATAGTTACCCAGAGCACAGATGAGTGGCCATTTAGCAATTAGCTCTGTCAGCAGCTCTGGAAGATCTGTAACAAATCATAAGTTTTTACTTAGCCAATATAATAAAAATATTTAATAGTGAAGGGAAAGTAACAGAGGCGATAAATGTGTTTAAGCATAGAATATTGCCTTCTTATGACAATTACATGATCTGGAGAAAAAAATGTCT